>NC_088410.1:60176898-60866898 GCF_034236695.1 Oncorhynchus nerka | reverse complement strand
TTAGTTCTTCACGTAGTGGAACTTCTGGAGAACATTGGTCTACGTGTTGATCATCCTTCAACCCTTTGTTACCCTTGTGCTCTGGCACTTTGTGTGGGTTGGGTGCAGGAACGTAGTGAACAGGTCGATTGTAGCGGTAGTCATGTTGATGGCAACGTACTTCACAGTTATTTTGACCACTGAGGTTATTGGAATCATGGTTTCGTGGTAGAAACTGTTGTTTTGCGTCATCTCTTAACGCTCCAATACCTGATAATGCACCCTCTGACTGGAGTGAGTGCTCCTGGTCAAACTTCAAAACTGAGTGGTCAGGGATCTTAGCGTTGCGAGCTTTTGATGCCTCAAAAGCTGTGCTTGCAAGCTCTCTGAGTTGTAAGATAGGCAAGCCAACGTGGGCTGCAGGGCCCAAGTAGGTAATGAAGGTAGGATACCAGTTCGACAGGAACATTTGTTTAAATGGTAACAGGTCTTCCATGCCTGTTTCAGTGAGTATGCCAAAGTAAACTGAACGAAGCCTATGATAGTAAGCTTGTGGGTGTTTGTTCCGAGCTTGTTTGACCGTGTTAGCCAGTGAGCTATCGTGTTTGCGAGTCGCAGAACCACCAAAATCTAATTTCAAAGCTGTGGCAAGTTTAGCGTAGACATTTAGCACGTGTTGCTGTTGTAGGCGAATGAACCTGGTCACATGTCTATTCGACGTTCGCTTCAACAGGTAAACCCTGTCAGAACCCGTAGCGTTCGGGTAGCCGTCCAACGAGTCCTCTATGTCAGCTAGGAACGTCTCAGATTCGTTTGGCTGACCTGGAAAAAGGTGGGGAAATTCTTGACGAGTTTGTCAAGGTATTCCGGGTCAAGCGGGCGGAGAGGGTTGGCTTCATCCTGTGGGGAAAGTGGGGGCGAAAGGCCAAGAGAAGATGCCAAGCTTTGGCTTTGTTGTCCAAGAGGTGCCATATTACTCCTCTTGCCGAATGGCCAAGAGGAGAAGACTGAGGGACACTTAATGGAGGCAATGTCTGAAACCGATCATCTTCACTCCTTTGAGTGCAGGGCTCCGGTTGCTTGGATGGGTAGTCACGCTGTGGAGCGTGACCATTCTGGATTTCCTCCAGATGGTACCTAAGGGTGGTATTCTGCTGCATTGCAGAGTCCACTTGAGCGCTTAGAGTACTGATTTTGGACATTTGAGTGTCGCACTTGCTCCTTTCGGTCTCAAACTTATCTGTCATGGTTTGCAGATAGAGGTCTTGAGTACGGAGCGAGGGATTCAGTGATGATATTTCTTCCTCTTGCTTAGAAATCAAGATTTCCATCTTCATCACCTGAGTTCTCTCATCATTCATTTGGTCAGCGACTTCAATGAGTTCTGCTGATTTGTCATCCAACTTTGTCATTGTGTTCATCAATTGATTGTCTTTGGTCTGCAGAAATTTGAGTAGAACCGTGTTACTCTGAGTAACGTTCAACAAAACTGCCTGCATGTTATCAAATTGTGCGCTCCTATTTGTAGATAACTCAACAGATTTATCTAGTTTGGAGTGGACTACCTCGTATTTAGTTTTGGCTAAATCGAGTTGTTCCTGGGGACAACGATTTTGTTGAAGAGTTTGTGCTCGTTCATCGTCATAAGTATTTGCAATTACTTTTAATTGTTCAGATTTCAAAAGCAGTTCCTCAACTAGCAGAATGTTTTCATTTCCTGCTTTTGTCAATAGTTGCTCAGTTCTCTCCACCTGTCCCCTCATGTTAGCCATGTCTGGTACGTGCTTCAGCTGTGCACTGTGGTATTGGACCGATGTCACATTTTTATGGCGATACATCAGTGCAAAAGTGGGGAGAACCGTCACAAAGCCTGTGTTTGATGGTTGATTTTGGAGAGGGTTGGCAATTTCTGCTGTGTTTTCGCTAATGGCATAATTAGGGTTGGTATTGCTGCTGAGGTCAGAGATTAATCCTTTTATGGGTGGAGGTTCACTAATTAGCGGAGGAGTGGTGACCACCTCCTTTGATAGCTTGCACATTATTAGAACAATTTAGAGGAAAAATGTTCCTTTTTTTTCAAAGTTTGGGTTTGGAATTCATTGGAAGCTGCAAAGACAAGTTTAATCTTGAATGAATTTGCAAAAGCAAATTGAATTAATTCATCAATGCCAATGATTAATCCTACCTGGGTAGACTATCTGGGTATTAAACTTTAATTAACCTGAGAAGTCGCTTCATCTAGGTTAATATGAGAAGTTTAAAAGTGTCTCATTTGATCGGAAGAACATTAAATGAGACGATAATCCATACAATCTCCATTGATTGGATATCATAAGTGTGAACAGTATATCAAATGTTGGGCACATTCAACACTGGTGCACTTCTCCCTAACCACATGGGCTTCCCGCTGGGGCGGGGCTTCTGTCAGTACTGGATTACTGAATGGTTTTGCAAAAACCAAATTTGACTGATTTATCAATTTAATGATAAATCAGACCTGTATAGGCTATTTGGGAATTCAACTTTAATTAACCTGAGAAGTTGTTTCATCTAGGTTAGTTTGGAAAAAGTTTACAATGTCTTATTTAGAAAACTCATCAATTTGGATATTATTTCAAATATCTATTTCAGAATGTAAATTGCCAGATTTACACTTATTATTTCAATTGGATAAGACATTGATATCCGTCTGGATATCATAAGTGATGACTTGAGTGTGACCTGAATAATTCTTCATGAACTAATATATTAGGGCACACGCCAGCGGTCAATGATTTCACATACTGAAATCAAGCGGAACTACCCAGGCCGGGACTTCCGTTCCTTAAGGCGGAGGAATTTCAACGTAGCACAAGGAAAGACAAAATTGCTATTTTCCCTTGTTAGCTTTAGCATCTCATGCAGCTAAACCCTCATTTGTGCCTGCAAATGCAGCACATAGGATTCCCTTGGCAAGGGAAAGGTTTTACTAACAACGTATTATGTTCAAACTCTTTTCTGCGTTTTTTGACAATGTTTTAACCGGAACATGCGACAAACAACGAAATGCACCTTGGTCTACTCGTGAGAGAGACAGAGATATATATCGCTGGTCAAGCTTATCTCCTGAATTTCAATCGCCTGGCCCTTTGTCCTCGCACAAGAAATGAATAATGACCGATGGCCAAACGCTCTATTTTGCAGATTTCTATAATTAGCTTTATCATACAGAAATGTATTCGATTACATTGCCCACTGAATACGTCAGTGAACAACACGGAGGCGGGGGAATCTTCAGCACCCACAAACACAATAATGCTTGTCTACCACTCCAAAAATGTGTACAATAACTTGGTATATTATTGAATCTGTTTTTCAATTTTATACAGGCTGAATCAAAATGAAAGCGTCATTCTATTTTAGATGAAAGCGTCATTCTATTTTAGATTCCTCACATGGGGCACCAATAATGTTGTGTCTTTGGCTATGCCGGATTAAGTGATATGACATGCTATTCTATAAAATAATTTCTCCGTAATTAATATCACCTGATTGAGCTAATCATGTAAATGTAATTAACTAGAGAGTCGGGCACCACGAAATAATACTTATAGAGCTGTTATCTTCCGAATAAACTCTTAAAGACCTAGTAATATTTTACATCCATAGCAGTCAATATCAATCTTCACCTCAATTCAGTCTCATCTGAAAGTTGTATATTTTTTTATCTGCACGAATCCTGGCTAACAAGTTGAATCAGCAATACAAAATTGGGTTTAATTATTTATTTACTAAACTAATAACACAGAATCACACATAAACACAATTAATCATAACTTGATTACAAATGACGTCATAAAGGAAAACGTCCCTAGCGGGCGGAACAGATATGACATCTTGTTACACAAAGGAAAAGGGGCTGGGTTGAGTGAAAGAGCGGGAGACTGAGGAACAAAGGGAAAAAGCTGTGCTATCGTAAATACAGTATCTTATGCATTCTAAATTACCGCCCTTTTGGAAAAGGAAAATTCAATAAATATTTACTCTGAGCTGTGCTTCAGTATGTTGGTGGTAGATGGAAGACCGTGTTGCCAAACCGAGTCCTCTGTCCTTTGAAAAATGTCTCTGGTGGTCAATTGGATAAGTTGTAGTAACGTCGTTGTGTGATAGACGGGATACTCTGTCTGTTCCTTCCTAACCCTCGTTTGCAGCAGCAGCTGTTGCTAACTCAACGGCTAGGAGGTATCACTTCTGTAGTGAATAAGAGTTCAAAGTTCATACCATTCTCAACCAAAGCTCACGCTGATGTTGGCTTCGTTCTGTAGTTATTATCTGAACCATTCTGACATAGGACCGTCATCCTCACATCATCGGAACAGGAAGTTATGTTGTCGTCAAGCACTTATATAGGAAGGGAGAGGGGGGCGTGTTTGAAAAGTTTTATAGCCCATGTCCCTTCACAGGGCGGGCCACTGATTGATCAGCCCTATCTTGTGAAAATCCAAATCTCTCATTTTTAGAAGCTAAAATCACATTTCATCCCATCACAAATAATTTCATTTTCAAACATTTAAATTGAACAACAATTCCATGTGAATCCGATAACTCTGATGTGTAGACTTTCCACTGTAGAGTTTATGTCATCTTATCATTGATGAGAATGTCTCAGATGACAACCGAACTGACATCATATTCATTAAGTACCACCGCATATGTTCAATTGTTCGGATTACCAGAATATAGTTCATTTCCCCCCACATTCTGACGTTCCCAGAATCTCTATGTTAACCAAGGGTTTTGCAAATGTAACCTCAGTAGGGTAGAGAGAGGAAAAAGGGGGGGAAGAGGTATTTATGACTGTCATAAACCTACCCCCCAGGCCAACGTCGTGACATGAGTAATAATGACTATATAAAATAAATCATAAAAAATGTAGCTATATTGTATGGTCAAAATAATGGGGACATTATTGTTGAACAAGTGATACTTTTTTTGAAAAAACAATATTGACACCCTTAAAAATTTGTATAAATAAAGTACTCAAAAGTTTAGTATTTGGTCCCATATTCCCATAACAAGTTTGTGACTCTACAAACTTTAAATTGTGTTTCAGATTATTTGTGCCCAATATAAATTTATGCTAAATAATGTATTGTGTCATTTTGGAGTTACATTCATTATAAATAAGAATACACCATGTTTCTAGACACTTCTACATTAATATGGATGCTTCCATGATTACGGATAATCCTGAATGAATTGAGAATAATGATGAGTGAAAAAAGTTAGAGAGGGTCAAAGATCATACCCTCCAAGACATGCTAACCTCTCACCATTAAAAACAACAGGGGAGGTTAGCATGTCTTGGGGGTATGATCTTTGACTATTCCCCTGATTAGTGTTCTGGGATTCATTTGTACTTTTCGCACCTAAGTGCGTTCATCTCTAGGAGACAGAACACGTCTCCTTCCTGAGCGGTATGACGGCTGCGTGGTCCCATGGTGCTTATACTTGCGTACTATTGTTTGTATAGATGAACGTGGTACCGTCAAGCGTTTGGAAATTGCTCCCAAGGATGAACCAGACTTGTGGAGGTCTACCATTTTTTGGCTGATTCCTTTTGATTTTCACATGATGTCAAGCAAAGAGGCACTGAGTTTGAAGGTATGCCTTGAAATACATCCGCAGGTACACCTCCAATTGACTCAAATTATGTCAATGAGCCTATCAGAAGCTTCTAAAGCCATGACATCATTTTCTAGAATTTTCCAAGCTGTTTAAAGGCACAGTCAACTTAGTGTATGTAAACTTCTGACCCACTGGAATTATGTTACAGTGAATTATAAGTGAAATAATCTGTCTGTAAACAATTGTTTGGAAAATTACTTGTGTCATGCACAAAATAGATGTCCTAACCGACTTGCCAAAACTATAGTTAACAAGAAATTTTGTGGAGTGGTTGAAAAACTCCAACCTAAGTGTATGTAAACTTCTGACTTCAACTGTACTAGTTATTGACTTGAATGGGAATGTCCATTCTAGTATTTATATTTCTAATGTTGTCATGGATTCACCTGGTACTGCTGCTCATTCCGTGCACCAGTTCCGGAGGTCTACGTCACCGGCCTCAAGGTAACACTGAATTGTCTCATTACGCACACCTGCATCCTTTTCCCCTGATTAGTAATTGTATATATGTGCTTTGTTGTTTCGGCTTTCGTGCTGCGTGTATTGTGCACTTGTTATTACGGGTCTCGTCCCGTGTATTTATTAGAGGTTTAACCTCGCTCTGTTGTTTGGGTTTACATCCCTGTGTTTTTGTATATGTGTGTGTTTTGTGCTCTGTCCCCGTGCCTTTTCTGGGCATGTTGTATTTTTGGGTGGAGCAATAAAACCCTGTTACGTATTTCTACGCCTGTCTCCAATCATTTATACAATGTGACCGGAATCGGGACGGAATAGGGAGAGAGAGAGAGAGAGAGAGAGAGAGTGGAACTGCATGACAGGGAGTTGTATAAGAGGCAAATGACAGGAGTTTAACAGTAGCTGCAAAGCAAACAGTAAAATGAGTAAACCCCTCCCTTAAGCAAACTTGCTCATGTTAATGATTATGTTACTGAACACCTTGATGAATCATAATAGTATATGGTAGCACACCACCTTATGAAAACACCAGACCAGAATGACTCCAGTACTGTAATAGCCTGAGGTAGCTGTGTGTTAGTCAAATAATGAGATGGAACATTAACAAATAAGTAGCATTTAGCAGGTCCTCCCTCACAAACTTGGGCAGTTCCCTGCGGTGGCCGTCCACCCTCTCCAGCCTGCCCCAGAGAAGCTCTCCTCTCAGGGTGAAGCCCTTGGGCCAAGTCCCTACCTGATTCTGGAACCTCTGGGGCCTGGTTGGAGGAGGGTTGGCATAGAGGCACTGGTGGTTGTTCCATTAAGAGTTAGACATAAGTCAATAGTTACACCAGGGTAGGGGGGAAGGTCCATGATAGTGGTGGAACGACCTGTAATCAGGTCCTCTGGTGCTCCTGGTCTTTAAGGGGAATTGATGCTGGGTTGGAATAGATGGAAGATGGGACTATAGTTGTTGCGCCACTGTCGCTGTGGGGTGATGGCGGTGGGATACATAGCTCTGTAGAAGTGATGTGTAGGTACAGGTCGAGGTGATGTGTATTGATAGAAGTAGTGAGAGTTGATGTTCTAAGAGAGAGGTGGTGTGGAGATAATGGGAGATGGTCGCCTGGCCTCAGAGGCAGGTTGGGGTTGTCTTCATCCATACAGAGATCTCACATTGATGAAATAAACAACTTTGGAGACAACAAACACAAACAAAGAGGTGAAAAGTACTCACAATAAAAATGCATATAAACAACCTTTATCATTCCTACAACAATGTAGCACACTGCAAAAAGTGAAATTGAAGCTAGCCTAAATATTCCATATTGAGTTTTTTTGATTTTTGTTAAATTATTATTGAGTTTTTTCATACCAATCTAAATGATCTATCATCATTGGCAGATACTTTTGCTTATTAACCCTTTACACTGGCCGACTGTAGATGGATAGGGCAAAATTGAAATCTTACAGAAGAAATATGAAAAGCATATACATAACCATTTGAGCAATTTAAAGAAGAGTTTGGCGAAAATGGGAAAATGATTAGACCAAAGGTGAGAACACAGCAGTTCACATGACACAAAACTCAATCCAACCATTAAACTGTTGATTTTATGTGCATTTTACATTTACTGTACTTTTCAATGCATTTGCTGATAACAAAATCTGAAAATACATTCAGTAACATGATAAGACTATTCCTGGAAAATGTGGAGTAGGTGCACATAAGACAAAACAATGACAAGGATTTGAGTGAGGGGACTAACTGGTGTCTACAAATAGACACACACCTCTCCAAAGTGTACAAAGTTCATAAAAGCAGTTTCAATGCAAAGAAGAGTTGTCAACTATAATATAAAAAAAATTGAGCTCTCCTAGCTGTGCCGCTGAGGGACAGGAGCAAGCACACTTGTAGTTGTTTCATTTGGAACACAAGCCTGCATTCCTACCATCACACAATTACTGTTGGTATTTACACAATCCAAAAACGTCCCATTATATATCACAATCTGGGTCAGGTGCGTATGACTTGCAAGCTTGTTCTATTGCCAACATGACTAGTTAAGTTATAAAATAGATCCCAGTGTTAAGGCTTTCACAAGACATTTCAAAGAAACAGATTGTAATTTTGGTGTGCATAGAAACAAGTCATGAGTGCATTTTTCTTCACAATAAACAAACAACCAGGGTATGACGACATAGTATCTTGTACATCAAACATAGTGATCATAAACGTTGACACGGATGTTTGGCTTGCTTGTATGACAACGAAGCAGTAGCACCTATTTACAGTAGCACCTATTTACAGAGCCTTCAGAAAGTATTCACACCCCTTGACTTTTTCCACATTTTGTTGTGTTAGTCTGAATTTAAAATGGACTAAATTGAGATTTGTTTGTCACTGGCCTACACACAATACCCCATAACGTCAAAGTGGAATTATGTTTTTAGAAATTTTTACAAATTAATAAAAAATTAAAATCTGAAATGTTTTGAGTGAATAAGTATTCAACCCCTTTGTTATGGCAAGCATAAATAAGTTCAGGAGTAAAAATGTCCTTAACAAGTCACATAATAAGTTGCATGGACAATAATTGCGTTTAACATGATTTTTGAATGACTACCTCATATCTGTACCCCACAGATACAATTATCTGTGAGATCCCTAAGTCGAGCAGTGAACTTCAAACACAGATTCATCCACAAAGACCAGGGAGGTTATCCAATGCCTCACAAATAAGGGCACCGATTGGTTAATGTGAAAAAACATGCAGTTTTGAATAACAAGCAGACAATGAATATCCCTTTGAGCATGGTGAAGTTATTAATTACACTTTGGATGGTTTATCAATACACCAAGTCACTACAACAATATAGGAGTCCTTCCTAACTCAGTTGCCAGAGAGGAAGGAAACCACTCAGGGATTTCACCTTGAGGCCAATGGTGACTTTAAAACAGTGACAGATTTTAATGGCTGTGATGAGAGAACTGAGGATGGATCAACAATGTTGTAGTTACTCCACAATTCTAACCTAATTGACAGAGTGAAAAGAAGGAAGCCTGTACAGAATAAACATATTCCAAAACATGCATCCTGTTTGCAAACAAGGCACTAAAGTAATAGTGAAAAAAATGTGGCAAAGCAATTCACTTTTTGTCCTGAATACAAAGTTTTATGTTTGGGGCAAATCCAATACAACACATTACTGAGTACCACTCTTCATATTTTCAAGCATAGTGGTGGCTGCATCATGTTATGGGTATGCTTGTAATCGTTAAGGACTGGGGAGTTTCTCAGGATAAAAAAGAAACAGAATGGCGCTAAGCACAGGCAAAATCCTAAAGGAAAACCTGGTTCAGTCTGCTTTCCACCAGACACTGGGAGATGAATTCATGTCACGTTCGTCGTAATGATTGGACCAAGGCGCAGCGTGTGTGGAGTTCCACATATTTTAATAAATCGAAACCCACCAAACAAAACAAACAAGCACAAACGTAACGTGACTCTACTGGTGTGAACACAGGCAACTATCTGTAGACAAGATCCCACAAAGACCAATGAGGAAATGGCTGCCTAAATATGATCCCCAATCAGAAAACGATAAGCAGCTGTCTCTGATTGGGAACCATACCAGGCCAACATAAACCATTAATCACCTAGATGACCCATCCTAGTCATTATCACGCCCCAACCAACAGAGAATAAACAGCTCTCTATAGTCAGGGCGTGACAGTACCCCCCCCCCCCCCCAAGTGGGCATCTACCGTCGGGGGACGCCTCCAGTGCAGGCGAAGGACCCACTCCGCTCGCAGATACGACGTCTTCCTCCATGGCGGCTCTGGTGCAGGGATCGTCGCCGGAGGCTCCGGACCGTAAATGGTTGCAGGAGACTCTGGACTGAGAACCCCTGCTGAAGGCTCTGGACTGCAGACCATCGCTGGAGGATCCGGACCGTCTCTGGAGGTTCCGGACCGTCTCAGGAGGTTCCGGACTGTGGACCGTCTCAAGAGGTTCCGGACTGTGGACCGTCGCCGGAGATTCCGGACTGTGGACCGTCGCTGGAAGTTCCGGACTGTGGACCGTCTCAAGAGGTTCCGGACTGTGGACCGTTGCAGGAGGTTCCGGACTGTGGACCGTTACTCGAGGTTGCGGACTGTGAAACGTCGCCGGAGGTTCCGGAATGTGAAACGTCGCCGGGGGTTCCGGACTGTGAAACGTCGCCGGAAGCTCTGGACTGTGGAGGCACACTGGAGGCCTGATGCGTGGTGCCGGCACTGGTGGTACCGGGCTGGTGACACGCATCTCAGGGCGAGTGCGGGAGGAGGCACAGGACGTACTGGACTGCGGAGGCGCACTGGAGGCCTGATGCGTGGGACCGGTACAGGTGGAACTGGGCTGGTGACAAGCATCTCAGGGCGAGTGCGAGGAGCAGGAACAGGATGGACCTGACTGGGGACACACACTTGAGGGAGAGTGCGAGGAGCAGGAACAGGATACACATGACTGGGAAAGCGCACTTGAGGGAGAGTGCGAGGAGTTGGCACAGGACGTACTGGGTTTTGAAGGTGCACTGGAGACCCGGTGTGTATAGCCGGCATCAATTGTTCCGGAACTTTAACATACTTCTCAGGATGAGTACGGGGAGCTGACTCAGGTGGCACCAAACTGACAACACGTTCCTTTATTCCAAATCCGTGCATCCTCCACCAACTCAACAACTCTCCCATTTCTCTCTCCTCCAAATTCTCCTTCTTCTCCCAGACTGGCTCTGGTTCACTCCTCGGCACCGCCGACTGCTCCATGTGTCCCCCCCTCAAATTTTCTTGGGGTTTCTGTGGGCTACCTCCCCGACTTCGTCGCTGTCCCTCCTTTGCTGCTTCTGCCTGCCTCCATGGCAGGCTCTTCTCTCCTGCTATTATGTCGTCCCAAGTCCAGGATGTTCTCTCCCTAATCTCCTCCACAGACCAGGATGCCATTATCTCCCGGGCACGCTGCTTGGTCCGTTGTTGGTGGGATCTTCTGTCACGGTCACTATAATGATTGGACCAAGGCGCAGCGTACGTAGAGTTCTACATATTTTAATCAATCGAAACTCACCAAACAAAACAAACAAGCACAAACGAAACGTGAAGCTACTGGTGTGCACACAGGCAACTATCTGTAGACAAGATCCCACAAAGATTAACAACGATAAACCGCTGTCTCTGATTGGGAACCATACCAGGCCAACATAAACCATTAATCACCTAGATGACCCACCCTAGTCACTATCACTCCCCAACCAACAGAGAATAAACAGCTCTCTATGGTCAGGGCGTGACAATTCATCTTTCAGCAGAACAATAACCTAAAACACAAGGACAAATCTACACTGGAGTTGCTTACCAAGAAGACAGTGAATGTTCCTGAGTGGCCTAGTTAGGGTTTTGACTTGAACATCTATGGCAAGACCTGAAAATGGTTGTCTAGCAATGATCAACAACCAATTTGACAGAGCTTGAAGAACTTTGAAAAGAATAACGGGCACATTTTTCACAATCTACGTGTGGAAAGCTCTCAGAGACTTACCCAGAAAACTCACAGCTGTAATCACTGTCAAAGGTTCTACAAAGTATTGACTCAGGGGTGTGAATACTTATGTAAGTGATATATTTCTGTATTTAATTTTCAATAAATTAGAAAAAAATCTAAAAACATTTTTTCTCTATGGGTATTGTGTGTAGATGGGTGAGATTAAAAACAAATCAATTTTAAATTGAGCCTGTAACACATCAAAATGTGGATTAAGTCATGGGGTGTGAATACTTTCTGAAGGCACTGTATTATAATCCTCAATTTCTCATCTTTCAAAATACATCAAGTCATCTTCATTTACGGGATTTCCCTGACTCAGACAACAACAAATGTACAAAAATTGCACAATTACCGGGAGGGATGTGGGCAACTTCTTGTCGTACATGGGTGCTCAAATTCAGAACGGCTGTCAGTCAAAACCCATACAGTGCTGTGAAGCGAAGAGCCTATAGGCCTATAGCATGTTACTATACAGCCTCTACATTCCAATTTAGGCCCTTATTAGAGCTAAAATCTGCCATTATCAACCCATATAGGGTACTACTGTAAATGGCTACACTGACAAAGGTTTAATACAAGTAATTGATCTTATTTTAATATATTTTTCAATATATTTTACTTTTATCATCCTAAGGTATGTTTAAAGATATCTTAAGATACTATCGATTCTACACTGAACAAAAATATAAACGCAACATGTAAAGTGTTGGTCCCATGTTTCATGAGCTGAAATAAAATATTACCAACATTTTCATACACAAAAAAGTGTATTTCTCTAAAATGTTTATTTCTCAAAAAAATGTACCCATGTTAGGGATGCTCTGGATCGAAGTGTATGACAGCGTGTTCCAGTTCCCGCCAATATCCAGCAACTTCGCACAGCCATTGAAGGGGAATGGGACAACATTCCACAGGCCACAATCAACAGCCTGATCAACTCTATGTGAAGGAGATGTGTCACGCTGCATGAGGTAAATGGTGGTCACACCAGATACTGCCTTTTTTTGTATCTGTGGCCAATAGATACATATCTGTATTCCCAGTCATGTGAAATCCATAGATTAGGGCCTAATTGTCTGACTTCCTTATATGAACTGCATGTTGCGTTTATATTTTTGTTTCATATATTTACTCACCTCAGGTTTCTCGTGCCTGATGGGGAATTTCCTGGCACTGGCCACTGACTGTCTGTCTGTGCTGTCTATATCGCATGAGATACAGACTTTGCTCTCCTGCAGCGATGCACAGTGCTGCTCCAGCTACACAAGGGCCTTCCTCATCAACATAATCAGCAAATGAAAGGCGTTTAGAAATCTATTTCGATGTTATTTGTCTTTTACATGTAAAAGAAAATACCTGTCCTATTAAACTTGTATTTTAAGGGTAGATCGTGTGGTTTGGTGCACACCTTATAACTTGTATCTAATGCTACATTCATGACATCTCGTTAATTCATAAATACGAGCATACGACTGCGAAACATCCACTTGAACGCCCGTTCAACTCTTAATTACTTGTGGGAAACTCGTCTATCATACCTGAGCTCTGACTCTGACGTAATTGACGAAAAAGACATATGATAGTGAATGACCGCCATCTACTGGAACATGCACGAAACATTCTGGATTGTAAATTTGGGCCATTATGCGATGATATCAAATAGACGACACCACAAATACTTTCACGCTATATTTTGCCAGTATTCCTCGAAGATTAGCCAACATTGCATTTAGTGTACATTCATGTTCAACCATTTATTTGCAAACAAAATAGTAAATACACATTTAGCAAATTGGTGTGACAGACATTTTCACTTTAATCTGTAGGCCAAGCACATGATCACCAACTATCACATTTCCGTTACTTTTTCCCTTTTTTTTGGACTGATACAAAGTCAATCTCACAGTAGGCGTAAGTAGGTCCCTGTTTTTGTATTTCTTTTTTCAGATAGTTTAGTTTTATCGGAAATGGGAGCACTGCAAAAAGTTAAATCTAAGCAAGTACAGAAGTACCAAGTATACTGTAGATCTGATAGATGTAGAGTTCGAAGTCAAAGACCACCATTAACTATAACAGTGAGCTAGACACAGAGCTACAACCGTATGAACACATCTCTTCATATTGACACAGAACCCGATATTCTCCCTGAGACGCTCAGTACTGAGACTATTGAATTTGTAGTAAACCGAATAAACCCAGAATAAATCAAGTCTACCCTGTTCCTCTGGATGAGTTCGATCGCTGCTTTTAACGGCTGGAGCCACAGTCCGATCAGACAGGACAATATAGAACTCATGGACTCAGAGCACGCTGCAAAGAAACAATTATGGGGTTTGTGGAGATATTATAAATAATGTGAATTATTATCATGTAATAATTGTAAATGTCACATGATCAAGCAAGAAAACTCACCAGAAAATCCATGAATCAGTAAACATAATGCATGATCTAGATTATATATACAGAGACAGAGAAATATCATAAATTATTGCTTTTTACATGTATATACGATGTGAACATTTCAGCAGAATAAATAACACAAGATTGTAAGAGTAGAGAGACCACTAGATGGGGGTATTGAACTCCAATAAGAGGCAATGTAACAGTTACAAAAAAACACTTCAATAACAATTCTTCATTGCCAGATGGGTGGAGAGTTTTTAAATAGAACATCCACCGGCATTCTGTGTGTTCTATAATACGTGTTCTTATCGGTCTACATAATGCTGTAGATGACTGTGCATGTGCCGACGATTTACAGTGATGATGGCCAGAGGCCGAAACATTTGTGATTTATTTTCACCTTTCATTTATGCACTTTCTTGCATGATTTCTTGGGCACCATGAACGTTTTAATAAACATCTTTATTTTGCATTCAATCGTCAGTTTTGTATATATTTGTTTTTCAATGTGTGCGGTTCTCCATCTATTCCAATATTCTTATTTTGACTCCTATACAACTGGAACAGGCACTATTCAGTAGTAAGGACCTTAAAAGAGCGCAGATGACTTCTTATCATGATTTATAATCCACATAATAATTCACATTTCCTGTTGCTGCAGGATTATTTTCCTGCTGTAGCAAACTTGCTCAAATTAAGACCCTACATCTGTAACTTTATCCTCATTAATAATACAAATCTAAACATTATTCCCCTTATCTCCACCAGTCCTTTTTCTTTCTAGCTTCCAATTTGTTACTCTGGTCGTAGAAGTGATAATGGCCTCATTCATATTGCATACATCATCCACATGTGAGGAAGAATCACATTTGTATTTTTTACCATGGCACTATCTGAAAATTACTGCAATTGAAAAGCGCTTATTTTCTTCCTTTTCTGTGTCAATAACTCATGCTTTCAATTTTTCAGGAAAATGCGGTGCTGGAAGATAAGAACAGAGAGCAGATCCAGAGTATCCAGGAACTGCAACACAGACCAACATCAGGACATCAAGACATATTCCAAGACATTTCCCCCAAATTAGATAAGTATTTAGTTTAGTTTATTAATTCTACCATACAAAAACAAGGAAAATCATTGAGCACAACACACAATAAAATCTTAGACTTCCATTGACTTCCATTGTGGTCCTCTTGAGACAAGAGGGCTAGGCAACATCGTATACGGTTGAACACAATATGGCAGCGAGATAATAAAACATACAAATAAAGAAGAAGAACAGCTGTCTCATCATTGCAGTTACGTCGTAGGGTACATTCATATGGGCACAGAAGACATCAAACTGTTTTTTACTGTATTTTTAAAGCTGGAAAGAGGACATCGTTTTTATGGGCAGGGGCAACTCATTCCACTCTGAGGCTCCAGTATACAAGAAAGTACCCATCCCAGCATTACTCCAGAACCTGTATAAGCACACATTAGCAACCCCTGATCTGGTGCTGTGGTTGTGTGCATCCCTAACATGGGGAAAGTAACAGAACCACAAATACTCCTGTAAACCAGACCCAGTCTAATCTGGGACACCCTGGCCTCAACAGGCAGCCAGTCGAGTTCCTGAAAGCCGCTCCTGCCTATGTGAGTACACGGATTCCCCTTCAATACTTCCTTGATCAGCTTATTCTGGGCTATATGGAGTTTCCACTTCAGAAGCTTAGATAAGCTCCCAAACCAGGAAGTATTAGCATAGTCTAAATGGCATTGAATGAGGGCAGTGGCTATCACTCTCATGGAGTCCTTTTCAAGCAGCTTTGACTTTCTAGCCAAAAACTTGGTTCTGGCATTAACCTTCGCTAGCACTTTAATGACCATGCTCACACCCCCCAAGCGTCCTTCAAAGATGCATCCCAGGTAGCTAACAGAGGTTTTAGTAGTCAGCACCTCACCCCCTAACTCCACTCTGATTTCAGAGGACCTACACAATTTAAGGTCTGGACCCAAACAGTATTGCCTCTGTTTTACCTAAGTACAGAGATAGCTTATTCTCTCCAAGCCATTTGATAATGTTAGTAAGCTCTGTACTAAGTATGTTCTCCAACATAGTTTTACTTTTATGAGACACCAGAAGTCTAGAGTCATTCGCATAAAGGAAAAGACAACCAGAACAAGCATCTATCACATTGTTTATATACAGTAAAAACAGTAGTGGCCCAAGCACGCTACCCTGCGGAACACCACAACTTATCAGTTTTGCCTGAGACAGTGAACAATTAACCTCTACCACTTGCACCCTACATGACAAGTAGGACTGTACCCCGCCTAGAGGGATACTGCTTAACTCCAGTGCCTCCAGTTTGGATATTAGGAGAGAGTGGTTAACTGCATCAAATGCCTTCTGTAAGTCAAGCAGTGCCATTCCACAAAGATTTCCCTCATCAATCTCTTTCCTGATGAAGTCAGTCAAGTAGACATGAATCAGTGGAGTATGTTTTCTAAACCCTGACTGAAAATCATACATTAGGCTTTGTCTCCAGGATCTTTGATGTTATACTGATACAGGCCTATAATTCCCAGGTTCAAACTTTATCCGCTTCTTATACAGAGGTAGAACTTTAACTTGTTTCATGTCCTTGGGAAAGATGCCTTGTTCAAGAGAGAGATTAATGATATGCATAATACAAGGGGCAATTTTCTCAGCCGAATCTCTAAGAAACCTTGCAGGAATATTATCAAGGCCTGTGGCTTAGGAAAATGTAAGCTCTGCTAGCATACTGGCTACTTTGGTTGTTGCTACCTTTGCAAAAGAATAAGAGTTTGGCTGAACCTCTAATTCAACATAATACTTATTGGCTTGGTCGTTTCCATACAAACTAGAATTGGTAGGCAGCTTGCTAACCAGCTTGCTGGCAACAGAAGTAAAAATAAATGTTTAATTAATTTTCAACCTCTGCTTTTTCATGTATCATCTCCCCCCTGATGTTCAGTCCAATACTGTTTATTTTGTTTTTGGTAGTACTACTACAGCCTAGTTCCTTAAATGATTTCCAAAGCTTTTTATGGTGATTTTTGTTCTCAATGATTGTATTAGCAAAGTAACCCCTCTTAGCTTCATCCATCCTGCTCTGTGCTTCATTTCTGTGACATTTATATAGGAGAGTTCTTACATTTCGTAAAGGCCTTAGTCTTTGCTTGGATAGATTCTAGGATCCCATGATTAAACCAAGGGCTAGATCTCTCCTTTACTCTGACCTGTCTAATGGGAGCCATCACATTCACCACATCAAGAAATATACATTTAAATGCTTCCCAGGCGCTGCCTACCCTTGCACTATCCAGCGCAGGTGACCAGTCAATTGCACCCACTTGCTCCCTAAACATTTCAACAAGAGTATTTTTTTTGAGTGCTCTGATTCTAACAGTTTTGTGACATGTAAATATATCTTTAAAAACACTCCTTGTGCAAAATGTAATAGAATGGTCAATGATTCCTGACCATCACTCCATGATCAAAATGATCAATGACTATCACTCCACTCAATCATACTTTGCACTGTTTCACATACCCTGGTGGGATCTTTTATCATTTGGATCAGAGCAAGTGATCTACAGAAGTGCATAAATACATTGTGGGTTAGGTTGTCCTTTTGCAAACATCAGCATTGAAATCCCCTAACAAAATCATTCCCTTCACCAGGGAATCATTACAGTTTGATGAAACAGTTTTCATAGAATTCATTCTGATTGGGCGGCCTGAAACACACCCCACAAAAAAAAGTTTGGTTTTGGGGAAGCAGATAACCAGCCAGACAATTCCCGAGCATCGATTAAATTCAATCTGATGTTTTAAGTAAAGCACATGTCCCCCCCACCGTTCCGATTCCAATCCTCACTGACAACAGAGTAATTGCCTATCTCAATTTCTGAGTCACAAACAGATGAATCCTACCATGTATCTGTAAAACATAAGACACCCACCTCTGATTTGCGAACCAACAGGCGTATCTCATCAATCTTCAGTTGTAGACTTTGGAGGTTTAAGTGCACAAAATGTAAACCTTTCTTCCCAAAGGCCTCTCGATCCGCGTGTATGTCAAGTCAAGTTGATGGAGGGCACTTTACTGTACACTACTGCTCTTCATAGGCTGTGTGATGTCATCAATCCATGCCATGAGGGTGGTTACTTTAGACAATGTGGCTTCAGGCATTTCTTGATGGGGGTTTAAAAAGAATTCCGAAAGAACATTGTCTAATGTGCATCCCTAAAACTAAAACAAATACTAAAACTGATATACTTACATTATTTGATTTAAGTAACTAATTACCAATATATAGTAAATTGAGTCAAATCTAGGCAAAGAGTATGACAGTGTCATAATACCAACCACTGAGCTGTAGGGTTGTTTATCTATCAGACATCTATCAATGTCACTAAAACAGCTGGGACCAAACTAATACACGTGACAGGATTTTAACCTCTTCTTTCCTCTTTCCATCAAAAGCGATGTCTCGGAAATAGTAATGAGGTATCGCTGTTTAATATTACCCAGGTTTGGGAACAGACTTGCAGCGCCGTCTTAAATTGAAATGAAGAAGCACAGAAGAGCCTTGTGTTCACGGAATCCCAGTCTGACATTAAAGGGTAATAAAGGTGGTCAAATTTCCCCCCAGCCTGTTCCAAAACAAAATGACACAACACCCTCTGAATACATTCATTTCACGTGGGATTTTATATAAGGGAGATTCAACGTTGAATTGGGGTTTGAGAAATTACGACGTTTTCGGTAAACATCCTGAATCTCACTTAGCAAAGACACCATTTTAGCACTGACGTGTTCTAAGCCTCAGAGAGGGAACTATGAATATGAAGTTGAACTGTAAGTGCAAATGTTCCATATGGAATAAGCTGTACTGACTCTGACTGATTCAAACTCATCATTCTCTGGGCTGGTAAATAGCGGGTCCACAAAGACACAACTGCTTTCTCTCACTCTGTTATTGTCTGAAGTCACTTTTGGGGAGAGAGTGTGTTTATTTAAACAGACGTGTTTTTTCCTTCTTCCGTGATAGGATACAGTCTTCCATACAGAAACTGCTGTCAAGCTTGTTTATTCTGTCTTTTACAATTACTTAAGGCAATGTGAGATGTTACTTTCCATTCATTTGTTCTCACTCAGATGGGCCAGTTTTAGGATGTAAAATGTAGGTCTTCATCATCAGAATTGAATTAGCCCACAGTACATCTATCATAGGATGTAAATAGGAGAACACACCTGATATGCATGTAAGGAAATGGAAAGGGACCCAACCCCTCTGAATAATTTTGTGTGACATTTTTTTTTACATTATATCAGTACTGTAGGTTTCTAAAATATTGAATATCCATCAAGAACAGCCCATACTTAATCATGATTTTATTTTTGAAGGGCACTTTAAAATGGCACCAAAACCTTCACAAGCAAATAACATTTCCAAATGTATACTAAGTATGTTAATAAGGAAATTGTGCTCAGTGTGCATTAAGGTTCTAAATGTGTGTTGTGTTCATTCCAGATGCACCCCGGAAATGGCCGTGACCTTAAACATCCCTCATGAGGAGCGGCTCCCCATTTAGATGTGTGACAGACTAGTGTCACTTGGCTGCATTTAAACCTGTTGGGCTCTTCTAGGCGCAACCCCAGAATGTGTG
The DNA here is from genome assembly GCF_034236695.1 of Oncorhynchus nerka. Lineage (NCBI taxonomy): Eukaryota > Metazoa > Chordata > Actinopteri > Salmoniformes > Salmonidae > Oncorhynchus > Oncorhynchus nerka. The sequence goes on along the minus strand of NC_088410.1, from coordinate 60,847,152 downwards.
TTACACTGAGTGCCCATCTTCTCAAACCTAGTTCCACATTGTAATATGGCTCAACAATCTATTGTAAAACGTTCAAATAAATACCTCCAGGGTTCAGGTTCAAATCATTTGTATATTCGTTGAAAGAGAAAGGAACTTCAAAAAAGTACAATTTATTCTCCTTTTTTGGGAGTGGAATCATACACTATATATACAAAAGTATGTGGACACTCCTTCAAATTAGTGGATTTGGCTATTTCAGCCACACCCGTTGCTGACAGGTGTAAAAAAAAATTGAGTACACAGCCATGCAATCTCCAAAGACAAACATTGGCAGTAGAATGTCCTTACTGAAGAGCTCAATGACTTTTAACGTGGCACCGTCATAGGATGCCACCTTTCCAACAAGTCAGTCAGTTCGTCAAATTTCTGCCCTGCTTGAGCTGTCCCGGTCAACTGTAAGTGCTGTTATTGTAAAGTGGAAACGTCTAAGAGCAACAACGGCTCAGCCGCAAAGTGGTAGGCCACATAAGTGTGTAGCATGTCAAAATTGTCTGTCCTTGGTTGCAACACTCACTACCAAGTTCCAAACTGCCACTGAAAACAACGTCAGCGCGAGAATTGTTTGTCGGGAGCTTCATGAAATGGGTTTCCATGGCCGAGCAGCCGCACATAAGCCTAAGATCACCTTAGGAGGAATAATGGTCTGGGGCTGTTTTTCATGGTTCGGGCTAGTCCCCTTAGTTCCAGTGAAGGGAAATCTTACCGCTATAGCATACAATGACATTCTAGACAATTCTGTGCTTCCAAATTTGTGGCAACAGTTTGGGGAAGGCCCTTTCCTGTTTCAGCATGACAATGCCCCTGTGTACGAAGTGAAGTCCATATAGAAAGGGATTGTTGAGATCAGTGTGGAAGAACTTGACTGGCCTGCACAGAGCCCTGACCTCAACCCAATCGAACACCTTTGGGATGAATTGGAACGCCGACTGCGAGCCAGGCCTAATTGCCGAACATCAGTGCCCGGCCTCACCAATACTTGTGGCTGAATGGAAGCAAGTCCCTGCAGCAATGTTCCAACATCTAGTAGAAAGCCTTCCCAGAAGAGTGGAGGCTATTATAGCAGCAAAGGGGGGACCAACTCCATATTAATATCCATGATTTTGGAATGAGATGTTCGATGAGCAGGTGCCCACATACTTTCGGTCATGTAGTGTATGAGCATTTGATGTGGGTTCATTCAGCTATAATTTATGGTCTATAACTGCCAGTTGAATCTCATTTATTGCCCATTATCACATTCTTCAGTGTGCCGGTCCACAGAAAATAATTTTCAATATTTAGAATGTTTATAGTTTGCTTTTTCTTTCCACAGTAAGTGCCGCAGTGAGAGTAACCACTTCCAACCCTCCCTCTTTTCACAAATCTCCTCAGACCCTGTAACCGTAGTTTTGGGAAGTCTCTGACTGTGATTTACTTAAGTGTGGGAAAGAAGCTGGCTTTATAAACAGTGTAGGGCCTTCATCTGGCCATCGTACGGCCGACTGGTCTGATTACTTATGTTGTTTCAGTTGGAAAAGATTCAGCAGAGCCTCAGAGAATACAATTTCCTGGTAGAGAGTGCTGGTCTGCGGCTAGGGGTGTGAACTCTGCCCTCTCACAGTGTTAGGACAGAACTGATTTACAGATGTGTGTGTGTGTGTGTGTGTGTGTGTGTGTGTGTGTGTGTGTGTGTGTGTGTGTGTGTGTGTGTGTGTGTGTGTGTGTACTGATTGTCTCAAACTGAAACTATGCAGCATACTTGTAAAAGTGCTTTTAATGGAGACTTGGCTCCCTTTGAAGATATTTTTGTACTTTATAAAGAGTTCAACACTGGGGCTTGATTTGACTAATCTAAACATACATGGATTTTTAGGACAAGACACATCCTGTCCCCATATTTTCTATAGAAATGTATATAAAGCAGTGGTTGTCCTGCTTGGGCAATATAACCAACTCATCAGCAAGCTTTGATGATTTGAATCAGCTGTGTAGGGCTAAGGGAAAAACCAAAACGTGCACCCAGGTGGGGGGGCACCAGGACCGAGTTTGGGAAACCCTGCCCTAGTAGATATCTGCACCGTGGAGGTAAACATTATTGTGGTAAAAGAGAGATAAAACTAATAGTCTAGAACAGGAAGTGACTTACTTTTACGTCATGTAGTTGGGGTGGGTTCTTCGATGAGATTAAAGTAGATTCACACAGGGAAAAGTTGTAGCAGCAATGATTGAATTGAATCAGGGCTGATTCGAAGCACGCGCGCATCATCAAAGGACACGCTCCGCTGAAAACACCCAGAACGCGCATTGCCTACATGCGTTAAACGGAATTTACAGCACGGGTGAGTATCCATAGGTAGAAAACTGAAGTAGCCTAATTAAAATACGCCATATGACATTTGGAAATTAGCACCCACCATTTAGCCAACAACTTTTTGGACAGGAAGTGCAATAGCGTTCCTAGAAGAAGTGCTATGGATTTATAAAAGCAAAACATTGCATATTGAAATGATTGTCCTCCCCATTACATGATTTAGTTGTTGACCAACAAAGTTAGCGGTGTTCGAGTTTTTAAAATAGCCTATTTGAATTAGCCTACACCATGACTACGTCTCAGTGCATGTTATCACAGGAGGTGATCTGAAACATTGTGTCTGCCTTTGTGTGTGTGTGTGCGTGCGTGTGCATGCCTTCTTGTGTGATACAGAGAGGATATTGAAAAAGAGAGGCGAGCGAGCGAGCAACCCCTGACTCCACTCTTACATTTTTACAGGGTTGTGGAACTTTGCAGGATGTTGCCATGACTCCACAGGGGTATACTGTTACACTTGTATAGAATAGCTGATGGGACACTGTAACAAAACTGATTGATACATTGGAAGCTTTCCTCGGTACAAGAACAGAATGACAGCTCGGACACAGCTCCCCGAACCGAGAAAACTTTACTATATGGTGAAGTCTGTGCTTTGCTCTGCAATGGAGAATACTGGACAAAATTAGAAGATTCATGGCTACAGTTGTGAGTAAATTCCAGACAATATTATGTTTCAGTGCTATTTACACTCCATAGGCAGTGATATTTTTGTTTGTTTTACAATTTATCTTTAATCCGGGAGCAGTGTCTGTTTATAAACTGTTTATTATAGGGGTTTTCTATATTATTTAGCCTAACCAAGTGTATTATAGTAAACGAAAACAGAGACGAAAACTAATAATGAAAACAACTATTTGGTAACCTGAAATTTAAAAAATCAACACCCCGTTTGAAAAACTACAACTAAACAAATGATTTATCTCCAAAGCGAACTAAAATGAAATAAAACCATCATGAATTATGTTTTTTTCTAAACTTTGGGTAAAAATGTAATGGGATTACAATAGTGTTTTCAAGCTTTTGACGGGGTTTTCAAGCCTACTAAATCGGGTGGTAAATGTGGCTAAGAGATGGTTTCAAAAAGACCTAGCTTGTGCATCACTATCACCAGCTAACAGTGGAAAGCAGCTAACTTGATTACATGTACTACTTAATTAAGTTAAACATTGGATTGGTGTAAACATGGGCGAGAGAGACTCCTTCCACCATATTTCTTTGCATCAGTCTCAGCGCTATTCCTTTCAAATCCAAGTCACATTGAGATTGACTGTATAACGTAAACCTAACCTAACCTATGACCTGACCCATCACTTTACTGCCCCCCAGTTGCAGACTATACAACAGTAATGGCTCCTAGCCTGGCACACACATACTGTCTTGCCCTAACATTAGAACTGAAACTAAATTAAATCAAATCAAAATATTTTTATACAACTTAAACTAAATAAAACTAGCTAATCGGGTCTGAAAACTGAAACGAAACTGAATTTCAAATAAATCTCAAAACTAATAGGAATAAAAAGGAATATAAAAACACAGAACTATAATAACCTTGAGCTTAACTATTATGTCCTAGTAAATTAGAACTTTATCTTATGATTATTTTACATATTCTTATTTTTAAGGGATGTTCTTTGCCTTTTCGCTAAGATGACACACACACAGAGAGAGGGCAAGGAGACTTTGCGGAGAAGGGCAAGTACTCCTATCCCTGCCTCTCATCACCCGGGGACGAGAGGTAGAGACCCGCCAGCCGACCCCCATCACCCTCCGCTTGGCCAGTCCGCCTCATACCATCCCGGAGACAAGTCTCTCCACTGCCGCGCCAACTGGTCATCTGATGACTCGGATAATGACTCGGATGGCTCAGGAGCAGATTGTTTGTACCACGTTGTTTTGCTAGGAGACCACGGTGTTGGAAAGTCGAGTCTTGCCAATATCTTTGCCGGCATTCAGGAAAAGGATGCTCACGACCATACGGGAGGTAGGTCTTTCTACCAAGCACAATTAATATGATTATTATGAGGCTATTTATGGTGTGTAGCCTATTAACACAACTATTTAGTAGTTGTTTGTCAATGTCTTATCAGTAACCTAAAAAAACTATTAGTATCATCCATCCTCATCTGCTAATTAAAATCTATGGACACTAAGCACTAATGAGTTATTCAATGAGTTAATTCATTTTATGCATCTCATCAACAATGACTGTAAAAGTAATGGTCTCTGACATTGCCCTGGCCCTAACAACCTTGGCTAACCTGTCACAACTACATTGATTGAACTCTTGTCTCTGTCATGTGTAGTACTGTGTGACCTCAAAGCATTGATTGGCAGCTTATATTGACACATGCATTTTGGCATCCAGCTGTGCTGCTGAGTGATGTGATTTGTGCAGTTTGTCCTTTTTGAAACACCAATTTCTCTGAAAGTGTTTACTATGACAGGATAAAAGTCATAATATTTACAAAATAAATAATGAAAACTTTTAGGTCATGCCTGATATGGTAGCCTAGACACGGTTTGCTTTATTCGTTTGTGAGAGGTTCATGCTGTCATGACTTGTGCGTGTCGGGTCGGCTGATGGGAGTGACTGGCTAAAGATGCGTCCCAAATAGTACCCTATTCCCCTTAGTGGGGTAGCTCTGGTCAAAAGTAGTGCACTATACAGGGAATAAAGTTCTATTTGTGAGGCAGCCCAGCTGAATGTTGCTGTATAGCCCCTGGTCAAAAGTTTCTGCAATATACAGGGAAATAGGTTGCTGTGTGTGTGTGGCAGCTCCTATCTCTCCATAGTGGTAAAGTCTCTCCTCATGAGACCTCCCTCTGACATCATCAGGAGAAAGTGTATAGCTGTCCTGTTTTCAGCATGTCACTGACTTGGTCATGTTGTTTTTAGTTTTGGATCACTTTGCTTGTCACACTGACCGCAATTTAACTGTTCTTCATAGTGGACTCCTTGGTTGGTTTAGAGCTGGTGTGGTGAATGGCAAGTGTTTTATGAGGAAAGAATAGCATTGCGAGGATATTACAATACATTCCATTGTAGGCATATTACTTGTTTGCTTGTTTACAGGTTCTGACCTTCACAATACCCAGGTGCAGAACAAATTCAAGGAAACGTACAGTATTATACAGAGCCATGATTGCACGGAACTCCCTTCCATCTCATATAGCTCAAGTGAACAGCTCACCTGGTTTCAACAAAAATAATGCAACACCTCACGGCACAATGCCTCTCCACACGTGACTTTTTGTGTGTATGAACTGACATGTATGTGTAACTGATAGACGCAAACACGCGCATGTTTATGTATTTAAACGTATGTAAATGGTAGTCTTTTGTCTGTCATTTATTTTTCTTTATGTGTCAGACCCAAGTAAGACTAGCTGTCACCATTGGCGTCGGCTAATGGGGATCCTAATAAATCAAATCAAAAACCTAGATTGTCACTTCAACTCAAAGACCTCAACTTCTCAAGGCTTTGACGGGCCATTTGTCCTTGTCTTGTGCAGCAGCTTTTACAATAAGGCTATGGTTGGAAGGAAAATGTAACAAGTTCTTTCACTTTTGGCCAAAGTGTGTTTTAGTCTCGCTAGGATGATCTAATCAGACTAAACTAGACATGGCTCAATGGTGTTTTCCACAGCTTATATTCCATGGTCATGATGATATGGTAATGAAGTGTAATAGCTATATTGCACATTTTAACAGTAGTAGGGATAAACACAAGTGTAGAGTTCTTGTATGCCAAATATTTATATATAACCCAATTCGTAAAACACCTCCATATTTTAGTTTCTAAAGTCATAACCTTAAAATGGACATGGCATAAATGATTCAGCATGAGGAAAAAAGAGATTCTGCACACTGAAATCTATGCTCCCATGTGGTTTATTGACAGCAGTCTACAAGGTTTTGACCCTTGAGTCTCCATCAGGTCTCCATTCACAAAGAACAAGCCTATATTTAGAGAGAGAGAGAACCAAATTCCATCACACCTACTGGCTGCAACCAATTGTAGATATGTTTGAAGGAGTTGACGTAAAGAAAGAAGTATAATTTATCTACAAGAATAAAACAAGTTGTATTTATATTTTTACCCTAGGTTGCAATGTCTAGACTCCCTTTTAGAACGTTTTCCAACGTTATTGAGGTACAGTAGGAAATAATATATTTTCTATTCTCTTTCCTGGTTGTTTTGTTTGTTTAGAGGACACCTATGAGAAAACCATGATTGTAGATGGAGAGGAGACCACCCTCATCGTCATGGACACCTGGGAGAACGAGAAACAGGTATGACACAACACCAACCATCAACATCTTTGTCACAAAAATGCATTGCACAGTAGAGAATATGATATAGTCTCACATCAACAAAAAAAGGACTGAAAGCTTTAAGCTTTCTAATTTATATAACTTAATCTTACTCAGTGTTACTTGAGAACACAGGTAGAGCAAAGAAACAAATTTGCTTGTGCCAGCCGAACCATAAGGCCCCATTCTAAACAACTATGATACCAAGGGACAGCCCTGCCCCTCCCTCGGTTTTGTAAAAAAATATATGTGCTCGCACTGTGTGCCTATAGCTAAACTCCATTGAGTCGAGCTGAAGTGGGGCGAATCCTGGCTGTGCTGGAGACAGTGAGTGGTGGCTCCAGTGGCATTAGGCGAGTGTCTGTATGGGACACTGATGGCTGTGGGGCTTAATTACTCCAGTATTGATTACAGCTGGGGAGTGAAGCGTGCAGGCCAAGCCACATGTTGACTTGTCTGTACCGGGTTAGAGGAGATATAGGGAGATAAGGATGTCTATAAAGACAGTGGTTTCAATGTGTTAAAGGGCACCAAGTGTCACTACAGGCAGAACGTCAGATGTTTGACCAATAACCATCCCTGGAGACCAGAGTTCTGTATTCACAAATGCATATAAGTCAACTTAGCTTAGTGCTTTTTCGAATAACGACGTTAAAACCTAATGTTGACCATCACTTATCTCAATTATCTTTTGAATGCGTGGGTGCATTTTTGACATCAAAGGTGGCTTCAATGATTCAATTATAACAACATAAAACACATGCTACTTTACAAAGAACCCTTTTGGAACCCTTTATTCTAAGGCAAACTTTTTAATCCAATGAACCACTTTTGGAAGAACGGGATCTTCGGATGTTAAAACAGATTCTTTGGAAGGCAAGAAGGGTTTTACATTTATTTATTTTATTTATAACCTTTGTACAACTAGGCAAGTCAATTAAGAACATATTCTTATTTACAATGACAACCTACCAAGAGCAAAAGTCCTTCTGTGGGGACGGGAGATAAAAAATACAAGACAAAATACGCATCACGACAAGGGAGACACCACAACACTACATAGAGACCTGAGACGACAACACAACATGGCAGCAACACATGACAACACAGCATGTTAGCAAGACAACATGACAAAAACACAGTAGCAACACGGCAGCAGCACAACATGGTACAAACATTGTTAGGCACAAACAACAGCACGAAGGGCAAAAAGGTAGAAAAAAAATACATCTCGTGAAGCAGCCACAAGTGTCAGTAAGAGTGTCCATGATTGAGTCTTTGAATGTAGAAATGGAGATAAAACTGTTAAGTTAGTGTTTTTTGTAGCTCGTTCCAGTCACAAGCTGTGGTGAATTGAAAAGAGGAGCGACCTAGGGATGTGTATTAGGGGGACTTAAACAGAATGTCACTGGCAGGACGGGTGTTGTATGTGAAGGATGAGGGTTGCAGTAGGTATCTCAGATAGGGGAAAGTGAGGCCTAAGAGGGTTTTATAAAAAAAAGCATCAACCAGTGGGTCTTGCGTCAGGTATACAGAGATGGCCGGTTTACAGAGTATAGCGTGCAGTGATGTGTCCTATAAGGAGCATTGGTGGCAAATCTGATGGCGGAATGGTAAAGAACATCTAGCCGCTCGAGAGCACCTTTACATGCCGATTTATACATTTCATCTCCGTAGTCTAGCATAGGTAGGATGGTCACGTTAATCAGGGTTAGTTTGGCAGCTGGTGAAAGAGGAACGATTACGAGAGGAAACCAAGTCTAGATTTAACCTTAGCCTGCAGCATGGATACAGTGGGGCAAAAAAGTATTTAGTCAGCCACCAATTGTGCAAGTTCTCCCACTTAAAATGATGAGAGAGGCCTGTAATTTTCATCATAGGTACACTTCAACTATGACAGACAAAATGAGGAAAAAAATTCCAGAAAATCACATTGTAGGATTTTTTATGAATTTATTTGCAAATTATGGTGGAAAATAAGTATTTGGTCAACAACAGAAGTTTATCTCAATACTTTGTTATATACCCTTTGTTGGCAATGACAGAGGTCAAATGTTTTCTGTAAGTCTTCACAAGGTTATCACACACTGTTGCTGGAATTTTGGCCCATTCCTCCATGCAGATCTCCTCTAGAGCAGTGATGTTTTGGGGCTGTTGCTGGGCGACACAGACTTTCAACTCCCTCCAAAGATTTTCTATGGGGTTGAGATCTGGAGACTGGCTAGGTCACTCCAGGACCTTGAAATGCTTCTTACGAAGCCACTCCTTCATTGCCCGGGCAGTGTGTTTGGGATCATTGTCATGCTGAAAGACCCAGCCACGTTTTATCTTCAATGCCCTTGCTGATGGAAGGAGGTTTTCACTCAAAATCTCACGATACATGGCGCCATTCATTCTTTCCTTTACACGGATCAGTCGTCCTGGTCCCTTTGCAGAAAAACAGCCCCAAAGCATGATGTTTCCACCCCCATGCTTCACAGGTATGGTGTTCTTTGGATGCAACTCAGCATCCTTTGTCCTCCAAACACTACGAGTTGAGTTTTTACCAAAAAGTTATATTTTGGTTTCATCTGACCATATGACATTCTCCCAATCTCCCAATCTGGATCATCCAAATGCTCTCTAGCAAACTTCAGACGGGCCTGGACATGTACTGGCTTAAGCAGGGGGACACGTCTGGCACTGCAGGATTTGAGTCCCTGGTGGCGTAGTGTGTTACTGATGGTAGGCTTTGTTACTTTGGTCCCAGCTCTCTGCAGGTCATTCACTAGGTCCCCCCGTGTGGTTCTGAGATTTTTGCTCACCGTTCTTGTGATCATTTTGACCCCACAGGGTGAGATCTTGCGTGGAGCCCCAGATCGAGGAAGATTATCAGTGGTCTTGTATGTCTTCCATTTCCTAATAATTGCTCCCACAGTTGATTTCTTCAAACCAAGCTGCTTACCTATTGCAGATTCAGTCTACCCAGCCTGGTGCAGGTCTACAATTTTGTTTCTGGTGTCCTTTGACAGCTCTTTGGTCTTGGCCATAGTGGAGTTTGGAGTGTGACTGTTTGAGGTTGTGGACAGGTGTCTTTTATACTGATAACAAGTTCAAACAGGTGCCATTAATACAGATAATGAGTGGAGGACAGAGGAGCCTCTTAAAGAAGAAGTTACAGGTCTGTGAGAGCCAGAAATCTTGCTTGTTTGTAGGTGACCAAATACTTATTTTCCACCACAATTTGCAAATAAATTAATTAAAAATCCTACAATGTGATTTTCTGGATTTTTTTTCTCATTTTTTCTGTCAGGCCTCTCTCATCTCTTTAAGTGGGAGAACTTGCACAATTGGTGGCTGACTAAATACTTTTTTTGCCCCACTGTATGTGCTGAGAGAAGGACAGTTTACCATCTAGCCATACTCCCAAGTACTTGAATAAGGTGACTACCTCAAGATCTAAACCCTCAGAGGGGAAGGGCATTCTTCTTACCGAACCACATTACCTTTGTTTTGGAGGTGTTCGGGAACAAGTTTAAGGGCAGAAAAGGCTTGTTGGACACTAAAAGCTTTGTTTTAGAGTGTTTAACACAAAATCCGGGGATGGGCCAGCTGAGTATAAGACAGTATCATCTGCATTTAAATAGATGAAAGCGCTTCCTACTGCCTGTGCTGTTTTTTTTATATAAAATTGAGAAGAGCGTGGGGCCTAGGATCGAGCCTTGGGGTACTCCCTTGGTGACAGGCAGTAGCTGAGACAGCAGATGTTCTGACCTAACACATTGGACTCTTTAAGAGAGGTTGTTAGCAAAACAGGCCTCAGAGACCCCAATACTCTTTACTTGACCAACAAGAATTGAATGGTCTACCGTATCAAAAGCTTTGGCCAAGTCAATAAAAATAGCAGCACAACATTGCATAGAACCCTCTGAATCTGAATAAGTTTTATATTGTAATTTTTCCCTTTTTAAATAGGGCCTGAGGATTAATGTTTATCAACAGGAGTTTGAGTTATCTGATCAGTTTAAAAAGATAGGTGTGATGTTTTAAACTGAATCTATATGGGAATTACTCAAAACCATGCCCATCAATACCACATTTCTCAGCATGCACTATTGCAGGTTGATTTTTAGAGTTGTTTAAATATCTGTTTTTGCATGTATATTGATTAGTTAATTACTCTTATGCTACACAAGCTAATCCAATATGTTAGTAGTTGGACTTATTTCACCCGTTACTGAGACAGTAATTCCAAATGAGAGGTTTAGGTTGTCTCATTTATCAATCTCTCCTACCCTGGCAGTCATTCTAAATGCAGGTTGCAGGTGATTAAATGTTCCAATTGTTGGATATCCTCACTCTGGCTGGATTCCAATAGGAATTACACATCAATTTGCATGCCAGCATAATGTGACTTGAGTTTCCTAACACCACTGTGTTAGGCTATGACTACGCTCTCAAAGAAAGGTCTTATGATATATGTAATGTATTGTCATAAAGATTAAGGCTAATAAAGCTGGCGGAACCGTTCATGGAGGGTTCTGGAAAGAATCCAAAGATAAAACGGTTCTCGGTAGAACCCGTCTAGGAAGAACCTTTAGATTATAAAATAATTATTGGTAGAACCATTTATAGATTGTACTCGGAAGGACCATTTACATGGTGTTATATAGATGGGCTAGCACGCTTCCATGGGGTAGAAGTCAGTGTGTTATTGTGATTCTGGATTTTTCAGATTGCTAGCAAGAGTCAGGGGCATCATAAGTGGCTTGTTTCAGCTCGTTTTATCTTGTTGTTGATACCATGTCTTGTTTTGAGGTGTTTTGACTGATTTCATGTCAATGCTAATATGGCTGTGCTCATTGTGCAAATGTATTTGTTTTCAATAAACATTGTAAACGAAATATAGATTACATGTTGTCAACAGTCTAAGCTGTGATGGAAAATGTTATGTTTGTGCTTTTTTAATAACCAATTTCTGTGTTCATGCAAGTGACTGAACGAATCCTCACTATCAGTATCTGCAATTTGGCAGTACGCCCAGACCCTTGTTTTGAGAACTAAAGATGTCTCAGTTTATAGAAGAAGCCTTTTGAGGTATTTGTCTGTCACATGTATGACCCACTATTGGTCGGTCACATGAATGAAGCAAATGTTAATGAATTCATTATGAATGATGAATAAGCTAAAATCATGCAAATATGACTTGTATGCCCCGGGCGAGCTCCTGATCGACATGTGTACTTGGTGCATTGAGTTGGTTGGAATTGCCCTTCTTATGGAGTATTAGAAGAAAAGGTGCCATCAAAGTCCAGATCCTGGACGAGCATCCAAATATGGCTGTTGTTGGTGAATGTTGAACTTCTCTCTCTTCTTTGTCTGTGTCTCAGGAGGAGGATGAGAAATGGGTCCAGGACTACTGTATGCAGGTGGGCAACGCCTACGTCATAGTTTACTCCATCACGGACCGCAGCAGCTTTGAGAGTGCCTCTGAGTTACGCATCCAGCTGCGGCGCATACGGCAGGCCGAGAACATTCCCATCATCCTCGTGGGCAACAAAAGTGACCTGGTCCGCTCCAGAGAAGTGGCTGTAGAAGGTAACGTTGATTCTAATAATGTAATCATTAAAGCGTCTCTCCACACCTTCTGAACAGTGACTTGATGAGAGCCATTTAACAATATGAGCAGCACTCTGCTTATAAAAGAGACAAACAGTTTGGCATACAATAGTCTGTACTGCACTTTCTGTGGCCTTCATAGTCAAATAAACAAGCAAAAGTTACAACTACAGAACATGATCATATATCAAATGTTGCCGTCCACACAACATACTATAAGTTGTTCCCTTAATATTCCATGAGTTGGATTTACAGCACACATCTCATACACTAACACTGTATTTTACAATGTCACCGTAATTCTTGATGATTTGGTCAATGTTTTGATATTTAACCTGTTCTGCAGATGAGAATAAGCTTGTGCTAATTCTGGTGCAATGAATCAAATGCATTTATATTACGAGTTTCACCTGATCCCTGACTAATAAAGACATCCCTGACTAATAAAGACTCAAACATACCCCTCTCACATGTAAAAACCTCTCGTATGACCTCTTCTTCCTCTGTGCTCTGCTCTCTCCCAGAGGGCCGTGCATGCGCCGTGGTGTTCGACTGCAAGTTCATCGAGACATCCGCTTCGCTCCACCACAACGTCCACGAGCTCTTTGAGGGCATCGTCCGGCAGATCCGCCTGCGGCGAGACAGCAAGGAAACCAACGAACGCCGGCGCTCCGTCTACAAGCGCGAGGAGAGCCTCGCCAAGAAGGCCCGCCGCTTCCTGGACCGCCTGGTGGCCAAGAACAACAAGAAGATGGCGCTGAAGGTTCGCTCCAAGTCCTGCCACGACCTGGCCGTGCTGTAATGGTTGCTGTGTGACCAACAGTGGTCGCAGACTTCAACTCTCCTCTTTGCCCTGACGCTGTGTTCTTCGGGCGGCCATCTTGTGGGTCAAATCTTTAAACCAACCAACAGCTGTATTGTACTGTCTAGAGAGACTAATTCTATGCTCCAACCCCCTAGTGGTAAAGGGGATGGACGTTGTTATTTCCTATTTATTTCAGCCATTCAAAGCAATTGAGATGAGAAAATGTGAGGCAATTGAGACTTTTTTTGTTGCTTTATCACAGATCTGCTGAGAGTGAGTTTGCTAAACAGACACCTTATCAACTGTTTGCCTTACATCTAAGTCGATAGATTCCTAGACCAGTGTATCCAGACATAGATCTGGCATTTGAAGTCCTTTACGGTCTCCTTTGAGAAGGTTTCCTAAGATTATTGAGGTATGAAATAATCGTTTTATTTTCTACCAAAGAAAGTGCTTTGAATACACCGTATGATGTATTTTTGCCATGAGGAAAGCAATGCCCACTTAGGTACTTTTAAGCAGACGTCACTAACGATTTGATTTCAAGGTTTTGCACTATGGGAGACAGTCATGTGTTGGGAGGAATCAATGGACATTCTTCTACAACAACCAAGAGAGCTCTGGTTTAAGACTTCTGTTCTGTCTATGAGCCCATCAGTTGACAGCTAAATTACATGTGAATGCCGATGTTGTTTGGGAATCGAACACCATCGTGAACTTTCCAAAAGGATGATCCCTTCCACACCTTCCCTTAGAAGCACCTCCTACGCTGGAAGGACCAGTGGGGTGTTAACAGTACAACTGTAATGGATGCTTTTGAAGAGGCGTGGTCTGATTGACCACAGTCAAAAAAACACCATTGTATGATGACATGGTCCTGAAGAGACCAAAGAAGAAAAATGTTGAGTCTTCAATGTGTGTGTGTGTGTGTGTGTCCTGGTTGGGTTTGAGAGAGGTATTATCACTTTTGTACAAAGTTTGTAAATACAGTACATAAATGTCAAGGATTTTTATGAGAAAATAAAGGAGTAGAAAATATATTACCACTATACCATTGTCTGCTCTGGATTTTAAGGTTTGTCACATTTTTGTAACCTTTTATAAGATATATATATATATAAAATAAATGGAAGAGATAGTTGTGCTACCTTTCTGCTTTTTTCCTCATTGTCAAGTGACAATTTGGCTGAAGTAAAACCAGACCAGGCTACTAAGCTAGAAATTACACTGAACAACGTGATCATAGAGTTTTACAAGTGATAGTGATAGTTGTGCTGATTCTGGTGGGCACCTTTAGGCCACAGCCTTCCATAAACCTGCTGAAGGAATCGGCGACTAGAGAACATAGTTTTACAATGTCTACTCCCCAAATGGCACCCTACTCCCTAAAAAGAGCACTACTTTTGACCAAGGCCCATAGGGCTCTGGTCAAAAGTATTGCACTATATAGGGATAAGGTGCCATTTGGGACATAGGACAACGTATGTTTGTGTTCCATATGGAGTTGTATGGCTGCCTCGTAACGTTGACAAAGTACAGATGATCAGGAGGTTTCCATTGATTAATGACAATGCCCATGTTGTGGTTTAAACCCCTAGATGGGTAGAAGCTCATGTTAGCATGAAATTCATGTCCAGACACAAACCTGTTGTGATAAATATGGAATTGTTCAATGCAACTTCTTTAATTTCTTTTGATATGGAAGAAATACTGATCTCGTTTGATGACCCAGTCTTATTATATTAGACGTTCCTTACTTTGTTAGATATGGACATTTTTGAATCAAATTTGAATTACATCTAACATGACATTTAGATATTGAATTAATGAAAGGAAAACAAGAGATAACAAGAAAAACATTCAAATATATATGAACTGGTCAACCCTGGATTATTCTATGGATAATACCATAATTGCATTTTATCGCCAAAACTGTCATTTGACACGGTTTAGATCAGGCTTTGGAATTTTACGTGGATTTCCATGATTAGTTGCTGGCTTAAAAAGAGTAACAACATAAGTGGATACTCTCCCTGCGTCTCAAATGGCACCCTATTCCCTACATAGTACACTGCTTTTCACCAGAGCCCCCACATAGGGCCCTTATCAAAAGTAGTGAACTATAAGGAAGGGTGCCATTTGGGACGTAGCCCCTAAGTGACATCATCACAACCAACCAGAGCCCAATGTTAGCCAACCATGCAGACGGTATCATTGAAACTTCAGTGTGCTGAGAGGTCCTCAAGTGACATTCACAATAGGAGACTATTCACTCAGTGTTCATTAACACAGGTTATTGCACTGCCATTTGGGGTATTGATGAAACTTCAGTGTGCTGAGAGGTCCTCAAGTGACATTCACAATAGGAGACTATTCACTCAGTGTTCATTAACACAGGTTATTCCTGAACAAAATAAAACTCAAAAACAGGATTTAATAGAAATAACAGTTTTTCTCTTGTCATTCGTACAATATATAGCTTTTTTGTACTTTTACCCCTTTTTCGTGATATCCAATTGGCAGTTAGAGTCTTGTCCCATCGCGGAAACTCCCCTACGGACTCGGAAGAGGCGAAGGTCGAGAGCCACGTGTCCTCCGAAACAAGACCCTGCCAATCCGCACTGCTTCTTGACACACTGTTCACTTAACCCGTAAGCCAGCCGCACCAATGTATCAGAGGAAACACCGTCCAGCTGCCGACCGAAGTCAGTTTACAAGCACCCGAAGTCAGCTTGCAGGTGCCCGGCCCGCCACAAGGAGTCGCTAGATCGCGATGGGACAAGGAAGTCCTGGCCGGCCAAACCCTCCCCTAACCCGGATGATGCTGGGCCAATTGTGCGCCGCCTCATGGGTCTCCCAGTCATGACCGGCTGTGACACAACCTGGGATGGAACCCGATGCTGTAGTGACACCTCAAGCACCTTGATCCAGTGACTTGGACCACTGCGCCACTAAGGAGGCCCGATGTGCAATATCTTAAAGTTCCAGGAATTCAACCAATATGGAACACTGGAATCCATAAATCAGCATTGCTCCTGGCTGCACCTCTGAAATTATGTTTTAATAAATGACAGGTTTTATGTATCTGGGTTTGATAGAATTTGAGATCAACATGCTAAAAGAGAGTTCCGATTCTACATAGTTACAGCAAAGGCCTCATGTTATGGCAGCATTGATTGTTAGTGTTGTGCTATGCCACCAGGATTGGTTCAATATATAAACTGATTTATAGAAGTTTGATGAGGTGAATTTCTGTGGCTCACCACTACATATAAAGTCAAATCAGCATTACTGTATAGTTGAAAATGATGCGATATGGTGACCACCCACCGTAAGCAAGCAGCAGTGAAAAGTATCATTTTGAAAGTACAAAATTGAGTGGTCAAATCCCCCAAAAGCATTGATACAAGTTATTTGATCACTCATGGAAATGCTTATAGGCCTACATGTCAGGGTAGTGGGTTCAATTTCCAGGAGTCCTCCATACGTACAATGTATGCATGCATGACAAAGTTGCTTTGGATAAAAGTGTCTGCTAAATGGAATTATTATTATTATTATTATTATTATTATTATTATGTCAAATCAAATGTATTTGTCACACAATGCTTACTTACGAGACCTTTCCCAATAATGCAGAGCTAAAAAGTAAGAAAAACGTGCACACAAAAAATAACAAAATAGTAACACAATAACTAGGCTATTTGCAAGGAGTGCCGGTAGAGTCAATGTTCAGGGGTACGAGGCAGTTGAGATAATATGCACATGTAAGTAGGGGTAAAAGTGACTAGGCAATCAGGATAGACAATAAATAGAGTAGCAGCAGCGTGTCCTGTATGAAAGAGTGTGAAAGTGTGTCTGTGTGTGTGTGTAGCGTCAATATGCATGTACGTGTGAGTATGTGTTGGAGTATCAGTGTAGTATGTGAGAGTGTGTGGGTAGAGTCCAGTGAGTGTACAAGAGCCAGTGCAAAAAAAGGGTGTCATTGCAAATAGTACGGGTAGCATTATGTAAAAAATAATAATAATAAAATAAAACAAATAAGATCAGCGCAAAAACACAAAATAGCACAATTGGTCAGGACCCCATAAAACGCCTGCTACTTCCTCCAGTGCCATAAAGTCATGTCCTGTTACCCAAAGGGTCATTTAATCATTTTGCATAGCTTCTTCTACTCAGTTTTCTATTCAGAAGAATGCCTCACTTGTTTTTTTTTCTCACAAATTATATATGTTATTTTTAGGCATATTTATTCCGTTCCTGACATTATTTTAAGCTGTCCTCCCCTCAGCAGCCTCCTGTGCTTTACACTTCTGACAAACCTCACCTTTCACATAAGGTGCCAAAACCAACACATTTCACAGGAATAGTCAAAAGCAAACAGTAGAACTAAGAATGTGTGTGAATAGTCTGTGTGTGCATTTAAGGCTGTGTGAGTGTGTGTGTAAATGTTATTGGAGCCTGGGTCGCATGTGTTGAGACAGCCACTGTCTGTGTGTCTGTGTGTGTGTGTGTGTGTGTGTGTCAAGCTCCATGAGCAGCAGCAGGAGGCCAGGCAGGGGGCCAGAGCTACATTGGGGCCAGGCCTGGCCTGACAGGGTTGGGTCAGCTCTTTCCACTCTCCCCCCTAGCACAGCACAGCAAAACCAGAGAGGGAGGAGGAGGAGAGATGTAGGGGGGTGCTAGTTGGCTCTGAGCTCACTGCATTGATTTGGTCTGGGTAATGGAAAGAATGCACAAACCCTAACGAACACACACATGCACCATACACACGCATACGCACACACAGACCCACTGACATACGTATGTATGCAAACAAACAGGATGTCACAGGTCACACGGAGACATGTAGAAACACACACACATCAAACACTCTTACGCCCTTTCATTCATTTTGCATTATATCGTTAGCTGGAGTTATGAAGCCAAAATTCTAAATTGGATGAAATAATGGTGTCATTAGATATTATCCATCATCTGTGACTGATGTAATGGTTGTGGACAATTAGGTGTATTATCGTACTCACACTGTAAGTCATCTATGAAAAACTAAATCCACCATGTTTTTACTGTACTGTCTAACTGTTGTGCAATCACAATGTAGAGTTTATAGATGCCACCATTAGCTATTCTTAGTAGAATAGCTAATGGATGAGTCAGAGTGAAAAAGATCAGTCATTTGATAATCAACTCGAGAGTTTTGGGGAGAGTTTACTGCCTGCGGAGCACCGACAACAAAACAGCAGAAAGCAGAGAGCAGAATGGAAAAAGTGAATAAGAGCAAGAGGAGAAGGGAGGTGGCGGGGAATACAAGAAGATGAATGCTCCTGCGCCAGTCGCAAGGCTGGTTCTTGTTACGTGTCAAGAATCTGGCGTCCTCCAGATGTGTGTCATGTTTATATTGGGCAAATCCCCCAGAGAGATTTAATTCGCCGGCCCTGCTCTCTGGTGAACAGCTAGCAGAGATGGAGAGAGAGAAGGGGAGAAGGAGAGCGAACGTGAGCGAGCAAGAATGAGAGAGAGCAAGAGAGAGAGGGAGACCAAGAGGGAGAGAGAGCAAGAGAGAGAGAGAGAGAGCAAGAGAGAGCGAGAGATAATTACGGAAAGTTGGCAGCCAGCAGAGGAGCAAGCTGTGGCAGGACACAACGGAAAGAATAAGATTAAACACAGAAAAATGCAGGGTAATAAAGTTTAAGACAAAAAAGATGAGTAATGATCATGCTCCTCAGCCTCTAAAAGGTGAACTTCCTCTCCTAATGTTTTGGCTAGTTTGTCCAGGAGTGCAGACTGGTTGTAACAAGGATAACTTGTAAGGGAGGGGTGATCTCCAGGTCATAAGAAAGGTGTACTTTGGGGCTCTTGTTTCAGGGCAATTATTATTTTTGTTCATTCATTTTGTTTATATCTTTTGTTTTTAAAGCGTAAGACATGCAAATATTATAATCCATACATATATTCGGGGTATTTTCTCACTGACTTCGATAGTCTACTGGGAGAGTTTTAAGGCCAACTGTTCGCTGTCCTCTTTCTGTCCCTCTCCCACACTTCCTGTGCGGACCAGCGCCATGGAAATCACGCTAATTAACTATCCTTGAACTGTAAATCTCAAAATAACATTCACGATAGATATCCAAAACCATGGATATCGAGCCAACATAAAGCCCTATATAACATGAAGGATTTCTTGTTACTTGCAAGAATGCTAAGTATGTCAACTTCTTGTTGCTCCCCATCTGAAAATTAAATATTATAATCAAACTCGAGAGAATATTACTCTCAAACTACACGGTGTTTGAATGTAATATGCCCCCGACTTTGACCTAACCTCAAATGTAATAAAATGGGGATTATGTAGTTTCAAAAGTGAAAAAAATAAGACTATTTTAAGGGAGAACGTGCAACTGGTATCAATACAAATTAAATGCTTGTCATACTGTACTCAAAAACATTGTTTCCTAGATGGATTGTAAGGAAAGAGTGCCAATTTGCCATGTAAGGCTCCGACTTAACCCATACAGCCATTTCCACTCATCCTCCCAAACATCACTTTGAAAAATGTATTTATCAAGGAAGATCATGTAATAGTATTGGGACATTGTGTCTGCTAGTTTATGAACTTACAATACGGTTGGCAACTGATCTAGACTTCAGATGCAGGTATATAAATATATCTATTGCTGACTGCAGATATGCACTGCTACATGGATTATCCAAGAGTCCAGGCTTAGGTCGAAATGGTATGGAGACGAGGTTGTGTAACAATGACTGATTTTAGATTTAGTCTTTGGCTCCCTCTGGCGGATGTACTAAATGCCAGCACACAGTCTGTACTGTTCCTAGGGACTGTACTGTTATTCATCCAGTCAATGTACTATACATAGCCTATCTATTTAGGAACTACATTTTCTTATATAACTTTGCCCTGTGCTTCTCCAATCTTGTACTTCCTATAGCCTATCGTGCACTGCTGCTGAATGTATCAGAGATCAGGGGCATACATCAATATATAATAAGCAACTAAATAAACACACAAAAAAAATCTATTACAAATTACATGACCTGATTTGTTTCCTCGAGTTCCCAGTTGTCTTGAACACACTGAAGTTGGAAGTCTGAAATTTCAGAGTTCCCAGTTGTCTTGAACACACTGAAGTTGGAAGTCTGAAATTTCAGAGTTCCCAGTTGTATTGAACGCATTTCTACCACTGTATGGCATCACTACAGGCGCTACTTGAGTCGCTAGGTTCTCTACACGCCCACATTCTTGATACGCCAAGCACAAATATGGACAAATCGAACAGCCAATGGAAAGGTAAAAGCGAAATGCCCACCAATACTGGCCTTAGTGAGGAGAATGAGAGAGCAGGTTTGTAAACCAGTTACATATGGTCTAATTCAATATGTACATTCCAAAATGCTGAAAAATACTGACATTTAATTGATTACAAATGACATGACCCTCCCCTGAGCATAAATAATAATAATACTAAACCCTGGCTGAAATTGAAAAAGCATGACCATCCCCCATTTTCCTCCAGGTAACAATTACGTAAATTTCAACCACTCCCTAAAAATAAAGGCTCAAGTCAGTGAGCCACCCAGTAAAATACTACTTGAGTAAAATATTCAAAGTATCTGTTTTAAAATGTACTTAAGTATCAAAAGTATAAATTACATCCTATACATCAAATTCCTTACATTAAGCAAACAAGACCGGCCAATAAAAAAAAAAATCTACAGACAGCCAGGGGCACACTCTAACATTCAGACATAATTTACAAACCTATTAGTTGCGTTTAGTGAGTCCGCCAGATCAGAGGCAGTAGTGACGACCATGCGTTCTCTTTGATAAGTGTGAATTGTACCATTTTGATGTCCTGCCTGAGCATTCGAAGTGTAACAAGTACTTTTGGGTGTCGGGGTAAATGAGAGTAAAAAGTGCACATTATCTTTATGAATATAGTAAGAGTCAAAGCTATCAAAAATATATATACACTTGAGTAAAGGACAGATACACACCACCCAACAACAAAAATTACTCACTTATTTTTACTTAGTTACTTTGCATCACTACCTGCCAAGCAAGGAGGGAGATTTAGTTTAGTACCACACTAATGCCTTGCTGCTCCCACTGTCCAGCCTAGTGTTCCACATTATTTAAGTGGGGTACAGACATTTAACACATTGTGCCTTATTGCAAACCCCACAGTATCCGTCCAACCCCCATTTATCCCCAGCAAAAAGCCTAGCTATTAGCAACTGTAATAAACTCAACATGGGCATCTTTTCAGGCAAGTAAACAGGAGTTAATTGATATAAATTACAATCCTACAATTACTGCTAAATCAATCCTCTAGTCTAGTCTTCTTCTCCACTCCCTCATGTTGGCACTGATCATTAGCCAACATTCTAGAAGATGCTGTGTCTGGCTGATCCACGTGTCTAGAAGTTTGTTGTTCTTCTTTGTAGGCTCGCATGTCCTTTCAAATAAGTGTAGCCGAGCCTGTGAAAGTAAAACAACTCTAGGGCACGGCCTTCACGTTGGAAAGGTAGTTTGATACACTTGAATGACTTGCTTTAGTTATTTAGCAAGAGTAATGACACAGAGATTTTGCTAACGCTCTTTATCTCAACCACTGAGGTGTGATCACAAGTTTATCGAAAACTACAGAGGACATTCAAGGATATTCAACAACAGTGTCATACGAAAAATACATACGCTAGGGGGTGCACAGTCCCATAGCATGACGGGGGCTTGAAGTTATGCAATGTGCAGTTCATTGCTCTTTAGAAAAACAAAAATAAGATGCATTAAAGAATTAAAGATGGCTCCGGCTGAGAGTTTTTCTATATACGATAATTCCAAATCTAGCTAGAAATGTTATTAATAGAAAAAGCTAAACTTTTGAAAATAAAACAAACAGTTCATGTCATTCAGAGGGTTTCTGTTGATTTAAAACAACCGTAAAAGTAACAAAATGCATTTCATACAAATTGGTGACATTTTTTGTTGTTGTCACCATTAACATGGACAACAAATTATTTTTTAAATAACCTTTTCAACAATGCCCCATGGGCTTGTTCAGTTGAGATAGTTTCAAACAGAAATGCAGTATATGGCCTACACAAATCCCTATTCAGTGTCAGTTCTTGCACAAAAGTATTTTCCATTGGACCTAAAAAAAAACAACTCTGACTTCCAGGTCTTCAAAGCATTGGTCACAGCCTTACTTCTGTTTGGACTTCACAGCTGCTTTCAGTTTGGTGTAGAGATATCCACAATTCTTAAAAAAGGAAGAAGGAAAGTGGATAAATGAGCACATGGTCAGTGTTTCTTGAGCAACAATTTCAGACCCTGGCACTAATGCATAATTAATATTGCATAATCTCACAATAAAAGAACATGCTTAATATCACCGTTGGGAAAATGCACTTTTTTGGATCCAGTGACAGGGTTTGTTGAAAAATGGGCAGTCTATGTATACCAAGGTGAACTGTGAATGTCTACCAACCTCGATGGCATAGTAGACTATCGCCAGGTAAGCAGCTATACAGCCCCCAAGGAAGAGGTCAAAGGCTGCTGGCTTAATCCTGGTGATAAAACATGTAGGGAACGATATCCAGTTAACAATTACCAAACATAATGAAAACATGGAAACAACCTCAAAAACCCAGACGATGAAATGCATTGTTTACTTAAATGTGTATACACTATTCATATAATAAAAATATGACAAATATAAGGTTAGTCGTTGGATTGGCAAGTGTGGGTGTTTGGATACTGTTTTCCTCATTGGACTAGCACCTAAAATGTGACTGTTTTACACATTTAGTCCTCATACCTATACATCATCATTGGTTGCTCCATTTGGTCAAAAAAGGTCAGTTCAGGATCCCTGAAAGAGGAACAAAACATTACCAATTCACTCTTAACAATCATGATTTCAAGGAAGGAAAGGTAGGAAGACGTGTTCTTTATGGCTGTGTGCATGCGCACGCGCGTGCGTCTGTCTGTCTTGTACCTCTTGTCTTGGCGGAAGGTGTGTCTGTGGACCTGGTGCAGATAGTACCTCAGCTCATGTTCCAGAGTGTTCACCAGTATGGTGTGTTTGGGATCCTTATCCAGCTGTGTTGCCCGTGGGATGGACGTCAGGAAGGACATCAGGCTAGACATGCGACTGTCCTGAAACTCCTATACCAGAGATTGAGATGGACAATTGAGGATGCATACGGTACAAGTTTAGGTTCGAGGTACAGTGCCTTTTGAAAGTACTCATACCCCCCCTTGACTCATTTCACATGTTGTTGTGTTACAGCATCAATTCAAAATGGATGAAATGTATATATTTTTTCTCACCCATCTACACACAATATCCCATAACGACAGAGGGGAAAAATGTATTGACATTTCAATAAATATTTACTTATGTAAATTATTCACACCCTTTTGCTATGACACTCCAAATTGAGTGCAGGTTCAACCAATTTACTGTTTCCATCGATCATCCTTGAGATGTCACTACAACCTCATTGGAGTCCACCTGTGGCCAATTCAATTGTTTGGACATGATTTAGAAAGAAACACACCTGTGTATATAAGGTCCCACAGCATGTCAGAGCAGAAAATATACCATGAAGTTCAAAGAACTGTCTGTAGATTTCAGAGATAGAATTGTGATGAAGCATATACTGTGTGTATATATATGAGGAAGGGAATAAAACTATTTCTAGCATGTTGAAAGTTTCCAAGAGCAAAGTGGTTTCCATAATTGGGAAATGAAAAAAAATATAGAACTACCCAGACTCTGCCTAGAGCTGGCTGTCCGACCAAACTGAGCAAGAACGACCTTAGTAAAAGGCACGTAAAAGACTGAGATCATAAGGCAAACAATTCTCTGGTCTGATGAAACAAATGTTACTCTTTTGACCTGAATGCAAAGCGATATGTCTGGAGAAAACCAGGCACAGCTCATCACCAGGTCTAACACCATCCCTACTGTGGTGGCAGGATCACGCTATGGGGATGCTTTTCAGCAGCAGGGACTGGGAGACCGGTAAGAAGAGCGAACAATGAATGGAGCCAAATACAGGCAGATCCTTGATGAGAACCGTGCAAAAACGGCCTTAGACTGGGGTAAATATTTACGTTCCAACAGGACAATGATCCCGAGCATACCTCCAAAGAAATGCTGGAATCCCATTGACAATATGTGTAAAGAAAGACTTGAAGATGGCGGTTCACTACTGAGAGAAAAATGCCTGAGTCCAGATGTGTAAAGCTGATACAGACACATACCCAAGATGACTCAAAGCTGTAATCACTGCCAAAGGTACTTCTACAAAGTATTGACTCGGGGTGGGGGGGGTTCTTATGTAAATTAAGATATTTCCGTATTTCATTTTCAATACATTTGGTAACCATTCAAAAAAATACTATGGGGTATTGTGGGTAAATGGGTGAGAAGAAAAAAATATTTAATCCATTTTGAATTCTGGTTGTAACATAACGTGTGGAATAAGACAAGGGGTATGAATACTTTATGAAGGCACTCCAAGACGGAATTGTTTCACACAAAAAGTGGCAATTAAGTGTTTCCTTAAGAATGTTAGATTTGTATCTGTATTTGTATTTATGGAAACCCCATTAGCTGCCGCCAAGGTAGCAGCTACTCTTCCTGTGGTCCGGGAGAATTAAGGCAGTTATACAATTTTAATAACATTACAATACACTCATTACATAATTCACAACACTCTAAGTGTGTGCCCTCAGGCCCATACTCCACTACCACATATCTACAAAACAAAATCCATGTGTACGTGTGTGTATAGTGCGTATGTTATTGTGTGTGTATGCATATGTATGTGCCTATGTTTGTGTTACTTCACAGATCCCGCTGTTCCATTAGGTGTATTTTTACCTGCTTTTTAAATCTGATTCTACTGCTTACATCAGTTACATGATGTGGAATAGAGTTCCATGAATTCATGGCTCTATGTAGTACTGGGCGCCTCCCATAGTTTGTTCTGGACTTGGGGACTGTGAAGAGACCTCTGGTGGCACATTTTGTGGGGTATGCATGGGTAGCCAAGCTGTGTGCTAGTAGCTTCAGCTTGTCAACACCTCTTTTGAAAACAAGTAATGATGATGTCAATCTCTCTTCTACTTTGAGCCATGAGAGATTGACATGCACATCATTAATGTTAGCTCTCCGGGTACTTTTAAGGGCCAGCCATGCAATTTTCCCAAGTCCCTCTTTGTGGCACCTGACCACACTACTGAACAATAGTCCAGGTGCGACAAAACCAGGGCCTGTAGGACCTGCCTTGTTGATAGTGTTGTTAAGAATGCAGAGTAGCGCTTTAGTATGGACATCTTAGCTACTGTTGTATCAATATGTTTTGACCATGACAGTTTACAATCCAGGGAAACTCCAAGCAGTTTAGTCACCTCAACTTGCAAAATTTCCACATTATTCATTATGAGATGTAGTTGAGGTTTAGGGTTTAGTGAATGGTTTGTTCCAAATGCAATGCTTTAAGTTTAGGAAATATTTAGGATTAACATATTCCTTGCAAAGCATTCCGAAACTAACTGCAGCTCTTTGTTAAGTGTTGCAGTCATTTCAGTCACTGTAGTAGCTTAAGTGTAAAATGTTGAGTCATCCGCATACGTAGACACACTGGCCTTACACAAAGACAGTGGCATGTCGTTAGTAAAGAATGGAAAAAGCAAGGGGCCTAAACAGCTACCCTGGGGAATTCCTGCTTCACCCTGGATTATGTTTGAGATGCTTCCATTAAAGAACACCCTCTGTGTTCTGTTAGACAAGTAACTCTTTACCCACATTATAGCAGGGGGTGTAAAGCCATAACACATCAATATTTCCATAAGCAGACTATGATCGATAATGTCAAAAGCTGCACTGAAGTCTAACAAGACAGCCCCCACAATAATTTATAAATCAGTATCTCTCATCCAATCACCAGTCATCAGATTAACACTTCCCCTTGCATTATGTTTGCACTGTGCATAGGACAGTCAACTTCTGATAAATCTGCTTGGAACTGATGCAACAGTGTACACTAAACTGGAGGACAGAATTGTTCCCTTCATGACTGTAGTTGCCTTTCCTGATTCTGGTAAAAAATCAAATCTTACCATTTGGCCCTTGAAGACCTGTATGTCTTTTGGGGAACCCTATTGGAAAACAAATTGAGATGAGTTAATTTGTTTCCTCATTGATTAAAATAAAGTATTCTTGTGTGTGTGTTAGTACATGTTTTATACCTTGTCAGAGAGATTATACATAAACCGAGCTAGCGATTCTGCAATAATGATGGCATTGCGCTTCATCTTCCTCAAGTCCACGTGCAACCTATTGAGAGGGTAACAGTCTCATTATGGACCTTTTCCAGACTCTGTAATAATACCAATATGTCTAAGAGTCTAGATACTAGACTGGGAAAGTCTTGTGGAATATGCATTTAATATACTGTTGTCATTCCACCCTAAAATAAAACAGAGTAGTGCCACTCACACAGTGTCCAGGATGGAGCCTCTGAGTTCAGATTTGGGGTCCTCCAGGTGAGACAGCGTGAAGCCTGGTATCCTGCGCATGGCATAGCGCTCGTGCTCCCAGGAAACAGTGGACTCCCCCAAGTTGATCTTCTTGTGGACCATCCCAAACCTCACCCAAGGGAACCGGGAAGAAACTACCTACATGGAAGGTGGTGGGATGCATGTACGTTTAGTTCATACAAGTGACATTGGGCCATCAAGCGCCTCCACACTTCCTACAGTATCTGCTGGTGGGAGGAGTTACCTGCTCCAGATGTTGTACGAAGGCATGCTGAGGGGTGCCAGGTTTGGGGGGGCGGGACACGTGCAGGAACACGTCGTCCCCATTGGCCAGCGTGTCCAGACACAGAACAAACGCCACATTGTCATGGAGAAGGCTGGTCTCTGGAGGGAGACAGACCACAAGGATAGAATCAACTTGAGAGAGACATAAGGCAAGGCTACAATCAACCAGACTGCAGGGCTGTTGTAGCAGTGTCCTCCTAGCCATGGTTCACCCACTAAACAGCAGATGAAAACACAAGGCCTTACCTCCCTACTGTAGAAGCCGGGCGTACGTACAGTGGGTACAGTTTTTAGGGTGTAGATGCTTTATGTTTCTGACTTGAGATGGTTGGTCTTGGTCTTCGATAGTTCTGGTCTCGACTCCATAACTGAAAGACGATCAAGTGAAATAACAACTCACCGGCATGATCCATATTCTCCTCTATAAACCTCTTGGTACCCAGGAAGTTATACTTTCCACTGCCAGTCAGGGAGAAAAGAAGATGGTATCTAGAACACAAATAACACAAGTGTCATTTCAAATGCCCAAACATTCCCTTAAAACCTGATTGGATAAGGTACTATTACTCAAAGTGTATGATATTTGAAATGTAATATAAATGTAATATACAGTGCATTTGGAAAGTATTCAGACCCTTTGACTTTTGCACTTTGTTATGTTACAGCCTTATTCTAAATGAGATTTTTTTTATCGTCATAAATCTACACACAATATACCCCATTATGAAAAAGCAAAAACCGGTTATACATTTTTGTAAAAAAAAAAAAAAAATGCTAACTGAAATATCACATTTACATAAGTATTCAGACCCTTCACTCAGTACTTAGTTGAATCACATTTGGCAGTGATTACAGCCTCGATTCTTCTTGGGTATAATGCTACAAGCTTGACACACCTGTATTTGGTGGAGTTTCTCTCATTCTTCTCTGCAGATCCTCTCAAGCTCTGTCCGGTTGGATGTGGAGTGTCGCTGCACAGCTATTTTCAGGTCTCTCCAGAGATGTTCGATCAGGTTCCAAGTCCGGGCTCTGACTGGGCCACTCAAGGACATTTAGAGACTTGTTTTCCAAAAGACACTCCTGCATTGTCTTGGTTGTGTGCTTATACACTGTTGAAAGGTGAACCTTCGCCCCAGTTTGAGGTCCTGAGCAGGTTTTCATCAAGGATCCCTCTGTACTTTTCTCCGTTCATCTTTCCCTCAAGCCTGATTGGTCACCCCAGTCCCTGCCGCTGAAAAACTTTGCCACAACATGATGCTGCTGCCACCACCATGCTTCACCGTAAGGGATGGTACCAGGTTTCCTTCCTCCAGACATGCAGCTTGACATTCAGGCCAAAGAGTTCAATCTTGGTTTCATCAGACCAGAGAATCTTGTTTCTCATGGTCTGAGAGTACTTTAGGTGCCTTTTGGCAAACTCCAAGCCGTCTGTCATGTGCCTTTTAGTGAGGAGTGGCTTCCCTCTGGCCACTCTACCATAAATTGGTGGAGTGCTGCAAAGATGGTTGTCTTTTTGAAGGTTCTCCCATCTCCACAGAGGAACTCTGGAACCATGTCAGAGTGACCATCAGGTTCTTGGTCACCTCCCTGACCAAGGCCCTTCTCCCCTGCTTGCTCAGTTTGGCTGGGCAGCCAGCTCTAAGAAGAGTCTTGGTGGTTCCAAATTTCTTCCATTTAAGAATGATGGAGGCCACTGTGCTCTTGGGGAACTTCAACACTGCAGAAATGTTTTGGTACTCTTCCCCAGGTCTGTGCGCGACACAATCCTGTCTAAGAGCTCGTCAAGGGGTCTGAAAACATTTTCCGAATGCACTGTATATGTGATTAATTATTTTAATTTCATTTATGAATAGTGATAATATTTAATATATATATAGTAATCATTTATGCCACTTAGCGACTTAAAGTCATGTGTGCATACGTTTTACGTCTGTAAATATCTAAAAGATAGTGTGTTTAACTCACGCAGGCTGGCTGTGGGGGTTGCTATAAAGTTTCTGGAAAAGACGGACCAGCTCAAGCAAGATGATGACTCCACTACCGTTGGAGTCTGCTCCATATGACAGCCACTGTTTTACACATGCACCAATATTTTTGATTGAAACTCCGTATTTGTGAATACATTTTTATTTCACTAGTATACGCAGCGTGCAGTTGACTTACTGGAGTAAGGCCGTAGGAGTCGTAGTGGGCCGTGATAACGATGGTGGGCGCATCCTCTCCAGCACCAGGAAGTACACCCTGAAGGCACACTGACCAATCACAATCTGTACACAAGTCTGACTTGGCTATGTTGGGACCAGAAGGCCTAATACAGTATTTCACATCCAATTATAATTCATTCCAAGGTTCATATGCCATTAGAATTAGCTGATGTCCTTGGTCATAGACAAGGTTGGAGAGAGACTCACCTCCAGAGTAATGATTGTACTGTCAGTGATGGGCTTGATGGGGTTGGTGTTGCTCACTAGAATCTGAAATACGGTGGCTGTGACCATACTACGGAACACTGACCGAGAGTAAAAGAAAGAAGTTCAAGTTGTGTTATGAACGCTGAACCTATTACATTTATTATTATTAAAATCGATTTTCACATTGCGCTGTATCCCCCTCCTTTCTCTTCCCTCAGTCTACCTCCTTTCTTTCATCCCCTTTACTCTTGCCCCTCTCCAACCTTCCTACTCTCCAGACCCTCTTCCTCCCATCCCGCCTTCTCCACTTACCTCGGACCAGTATAGAGGAGGTGCGAGAGGCTGCGGCGTGCTTGACCTCTTCGTACATATAAAGGAGCTGCTCGTCCTCCGGGGTCACGTACACAGGCATGATGGTATCCTTTAACAACGCTTCGCTCTCACTCACCATGAAGGTCTGTATGGAAGCAAAGGGTTAACATTATATTGGATTAAAGTGCCACATATCCAGAACTTGAAGGTGCAAGGTAGAGAAAACAGGCATTGTCATAAGCCTGTAGATTGTTGTATACTCCCAAGTGATTGATATTACAATAGAATGGTCCGCCAACCCTGATAAAAGGTCTAAGATACCTGTATGATGTCCTGGGGGACAGCGGACATGTTTTTGGGTAGCAGGAGGAGTACAGCGGCAGCGCTCTGCCTCAGGGCCTCAAAGTATCGCTCCACGGTGAAGTCCGGCAGCTTCATGATGACACAGCGTCGTGTTAACACTGGTTCGTCTGCTGAGCGGGCCTCCGCCTGCACGATGGCACCGCGACAACCTCCACAGGTCAACACAGAGGTCACATGAAAAAACACAGTTCCAAACTTCACTTTGTCTTTCCTGCCTCAATCACAGAAAATAAAATAAATAAATAATGAAAACAGTGCACAAATACCTTCTTTAGGAGTACAGCACATAAAAAAGCTGCTCCACAGAGCTGCACTATATATTTTGAAATGATAAAATAACACACGTAAACCTTTCTCTGGTGCAGATACTTAGTATGTCTGGCCAAGTGACCCTACCATGTTTTTCCTGCTGAATGGCATACTGCTGCATCCTATAGGCAGTGAACTCGTAGGAGGATACAGTAGGCAGCACAGAGGCATGCAGGAGCTGAACACACAGCATGAGCAGTGCAGCCGCTCGGGGCAAAATTCTCAGCAGCATGGCTCCACGTCCTGATGAGATCTCCTTACTGTCCTGACACAGAAATCTATGGAGGAAGGTTGGCTATTAAAACAAGCACGATACATGTGCTTATTGAAAACACGATCGCTCAAATAGTATTCCTCTTTTTCAGGATTCCCCAGATACGCCAATAGAAAACTCCCTTACTCCTCACCTTACCAACAGATATAGCACTATAGCCAAAGGATTTACGAAGTACCTGAGCAGCTTAGGAGAGACGCATACCATTCTCTCCATGGCCTATGCCCAGAGTTAAGTTGGGGACCAAACTATCCAGGGAGAGACACTCAGGGCCTGTATGTCTTTACTCACCTGTCTCCTAGGCTCTCTCGGTGGACGGACAGCGAGTTCTCTCCACACCTCCTCGCAGCGTGGACATAGACTAGCCTCCTAAGGGAGAAGGCTCAAGACACCTCGTTGGTAAGCCGCTAAACCCGTGTCCACCATCTGTCCCTGGGGATAAAGTCAGGCTAATCACCCCCTCTTCCCTTCTCTCCCCTACCCCCCTGGCCTGGCCCATAGTTACTGTCACAACCCCAATCACTAGTGGAGGTAATAAATTGTACAAGCCCTTGGTCATTGGGTTATCGCCTACAATTTGCTCTATTATAGGTTCTCAAACGTTACAAAAATAAACATCTGAGGACATTATTTTAAATCTGTTTTCTATCCAGCACCTGACCATTGGCTGTGCATATTTTTCCTTTTTTCCAGACATCACATGGCTGTTGCACCACAACTTTTAATTCAGACCGTTGATATTTATTTGTAGACATGATACACTACACAGAACAATAACATTGTTACATACAGAAACTTTAATTGTTCACATCTTCATTAAAATCACAATGAGTGTCTGAATGATACCCCCCAAAAAAAGCCTATGGGCAATATTTAACATCCGCAAAATGGCACTAAACTCACAATATTATGAGTACTGTAGAATTTCAGTGCAGTTTCATAGCTGTAAGTGCTGCCCTCGGTCTATGTTAAAATGTAGACCCCCCCCCCTCCCCAAATAAATTAAAACAAATAAACAGGCAATAAATATCTTCCAATACAATGCATTACTTAAGGCATACTCTACTTTAGACAACTCTGGGGTGAGAGTGAGTGTGATCAGAGAGTGTGAACTTGTGATCACAATGACAGGGGAAGCTAATGCTTAGCGCTCAGACAAAGCAGGGATACATTTCCATTGCTATTTGGATGATGCATCCTTGAATATAGACAAAGCATTTTTCCACTTCTTGCCTACTGAAACACAGTGTTCCCTGTTTCGCACCATCCTAAAACAGCAGGTATTTTCATTATTTTGGATTGACCCGTTTGTGCTTGATTTGTGTGTATTCAAACTGGAGTCGATCCCTCATATCATTCATTGCACTACAGTGGAATGCAGTGGATAACCAAGCACCCAAAGAAATACAGTAAATAACATATTTACCTCATCCATCCCTTGCTTTACATATAGTGCGCTATACACAGTCTTGGATCATTAGACATGAGGAGCAATTTCCAATTTGAAGCGTTCCATAGTGCATTCTGTGTGTGTGCGCCATGTGTACTGTGCCTGTGTGATTGCACAGACTGTGTCAGTGGCAGTGAGAGAAGCACAACGTGGCGCTACAGCCTACTTCTGGAAGCACTATAGGAGGACATGGGCTGCTGTGTGTACAGGCGGACATTTTGCCCAACCCCTATCATTAGTGTACTGGTAATATCCCTGCTCAGGAATTCAGAAGGACACATTCTCCATTTCAACTGGTGTATTCATACAATATTTTAACACCATCTCATGTTAAATTATGGCTGTTATGCCCATGAAAGTGTTTTTTTTTGGACACTATTATACAAATACATTGTTTTTTTAAATGGCCTTTTGGCACAGTTAAACTACAGTACCCACAACCACTGGGTGCCAGGACTAGGAAATGGTATTATAGTATGGCAGGTACAGTAATGGTTAGCACATGGTTGTTAGCACATTAATCCTATTGAGCATATTGGAAAATGTGCTTTCATACAACAGTTCAAAGCAATTTACACGACAAAATAAAAAGATAAGATTAGAAGTACAATAGACAAGTGAAGACAGCATAGTGAAATCAACAATGAGTATACGTATAAGCAGGATGACCCAATATACAATTATATTGAGGGGTAACAAACCATTTAGTGTTACAGAAATATCCACTAAAATAAGTTATCATTTTCATGTGGACAGTAGTAGAATGGCACTAAATACACATTGGCGTCACCATACAGTATCGGACCTAGCCTGGTCCCAGATCAGTTTGTACCATCTTGCCAGCTCCTATGGTCATCGTCATGCCAAACAATGTGCAAGACAGCACAAACAGATCTGGAACCAGGCTTTGTGACCTTTGAATCCCATATCTTTTCTCTAAGTTAAGTACTGCACAAGAAAATGACCAGATCTAATTGGCGCTAGGGTGAAGTCGCAGTAGACTGGTCCCAGATCTGTTTGTGCCGTCTTACCTTGACCATACTTCAGTTTGTCAAGAGAGCACCAGACAGATCTGGGACCAGGCTAAGGATGCAGTGGGTTAAATTGAGAGCTAACCCCCCCCCAGTTACTGTATTGGTAAGAGTGTTTATCTAAGTGGCACAGTGAGCAACATGCAAAGCTGTTCTCAAGTCATATATCAAAGTTTTAAATAGGAATAGTTATTCTGATGTCTTCGTATGAGAATTCAAATATCATCATGTGAAACACGTATCACGACAACAGGAAGAGAGAGAAAATATGACCAGAAAAGATAGAGGAGCGAGAAGTCAGACTGCTGCAAATCCACTCAACTCAAAACTCACTTTGCATTTTAACTTGTGAGATGCCTGCTTTGGGAACATAAAATAAATATTCGGGATTCCTCTGTGTTCGTTGCTGTATCTCCTTAAATATTCTGAAAGATTTGATATTAGACACGTTACACACACTCAGACAGCTCTTCAATCAAATGGTTGTCCTTTTTCCACGCTCACAGTACATTCCCTGTTGATCCCTCCATACAGTAACAGCAACAAAGACTTTCAGGAGGTCAAAAAAAAGTTTAAGATGACATAATCCTCAAGTGACCAATCTTCGAAACACTGCCATCTCACACAAGTTCAGCATTTGAGACCTTTCCATTGCCATCCATGTAATATTCCAAGATGAGACAAGGGAGAGCTGCTTCTGAATACTACTCAGACATAAAGACCCTATAACGTAACAGACAAACGTATGCACATGTCCTACCATAGGAGGAACCAGTTACTCTCAGTAAATTTGTTCTGCATTTTCACCCTTTTCAAATCCACACTAATTCCAATACACCTATTCTTCTGTCCCGTCCCCACAATCATTTAAACTCCTCCTCTTCCTTGTTGCTGCCCTGGTGGCAGGGGCGGGAGCATCTGTCATGGGAGGGGCTACTGGATGTGGCAGGCTGAGGAGGAGGTGGCTTGGCAGCACATGCAGGTGGGGTTGACTGATTTGGGAGGGATCAGATCCAGATCCTCGTCGTCAGGGATCTCGTCTAGCCGGTAACCATCCTTCAGAAGCTGGATGTTGAGGTCCTGGTTGATCTGCTGCAGGGGACAGAGTGGACAAAACATGATCATTTCCCAATCGTAATACAGTGTGTTCGGAAAGTATTCAGACCCCTCGATTTTCTCCAAATGTTGTTACGTTACAGTCTTACTCTGAAATGGATGACCATGTCCCCCCTCATTAATCTACACACAAAACCCCATAAGGACAAAGCAAAAACAGGTTTTTAGAGATGTAAAAAAAACATTTACATAAGTATTCAGAGCCTTTACTCAGTACTTTCTTGAAACACCTTTGGCAGCGATTACAGCTCAATTATTCTTGGGTATGACGCTACAAGCTTGGCACAACTGTATTTGGGGAGTTTCTCTCATTCTTCTCTGCAGATCCTCTCAAGCTCTGTCAGGTTGGAAGGGGAGCGTCACAGCACAGATTTTCAGGTCTCTCCAAAGATGTTCGATCGGGTTCAAGTCCAGGCTCTGGCTGGGCCACTCAAGGACATTGAGACTTGTCCCGAAGCCACTCCTCTGTTGTCTTGGCTGTGTGCTTAGGGTCATTGTCATGTTGGAAGGTAAACCTTCACCCCAGTCTGAGGTCCTGAGTGCTCTGGAGCAGGTTTTCATCAATTATCTCTTTGTACTTTGCTTCATTCATCGTTCCCTCAATCCTGACTAGTCCCTGCCGCTGAAAAACATCCCCACAGGATGATGCTGCCACCCCGCTTCACCATAGGGATGGTGCCAGGTTTCCTCCAGACATGACGTTTAGCATTCAGGTCAAAGTGTTCAATCTTGGTTTAATCTAACCAGAGAAAGTTGTTTCTCTTGGTCAGAGTTCTTTAGGTGCCTTTTGGCAAACTCCAAGCGGGCTGTCATGTGCCTTTTAGTGAGGAGTGGCTTCCGTCTGGCCACTATCATAAAGGCCTGATTGGTGGAGTGCTGCAGAGATGGATTTTCTTTCTTGAAGGATCTTCCATCTCCACAGAGGAACTCTGGAGCTCTATCAGTGACCACTGGGATCTTGGTCACCTCCTTGACCAATGCCCTTCTCCCACAATTGCTCAGTTTGGCCAGGTGGCCAACTCTCGGAAGAGTCTTGGTGGTTCCAAACTTCTTCCAATTA
The DNA here is from genome assembly GCF_034236695.1 of Oncorhynchus nerka. Lineage (NCBI taxonomy): Eukaryota > Metazoa > Chordata > Actinopteri > Salmoniformes > Salmonidae > Oncorhynchus > Oncorhynchus nerka. The sequence goes on along the minus strand of NC_088410.1, from coordinate 60,811,849 downwards.
AGAATTATTGAGGCCACTGTGTTCCTGGGGACCTTCAATAATGCAGAAATGTGTTGGTACGATTCCCAAGATATGTTCCTTGACTCGGAGCTCTACGGGCAAGTCCTTCGACCTCATGGCTTGGTTTTCGCTCTGACATGTACTGTCAACTGTGGGACCTTATATAGACAGGTGTGCCTTTCCAAATCATGTCCAATCAACTTAAATTTACCAAGTGGACTCCAATCAAGTTGTAGAAACATCAAGGATGATCAATGGAAACAGGAAGCACCTGAGCTCAATTTCAAGTCTCATAGCCAAGGGTCTGAATACTTGCGTAAAGTAGGCATCTGTTTTTTATTTGTAATGAATTTGCTAAAATTTCTAAAAACCTGTTTTCATTTTGTCATTATGGAGTATTGTGTGTATTGTATTCTTTTATTTTTTCCCCTAATCAATTTTACGATAAGGCTGTAACGTAACAAAATGTGGAAAAAGTCTAGTGGTCTGAATACTTTCCGAATAGACTGTAATAAAAGAGCCACACATGTTATTATTGATTTGAAATATCACAATGTTTTAGGTGAAACATAAGTGAGTACAGAAATGCTATGGTTCGTGCTAGTGCTAGTCATTGTATCGTCGCAGACCAAACACCAAGTAAAACTCAAGTGAGACAAAAATAAAATGACTACTTAAACACATATAGACAAACACATGGATAGAAATGTATGGTGATGAAATGTATGGATAAATCACGACTGACGGAAACGCCACAGTTATACATTTACAAAAGTGAATGGTGATCAGAGACAGGTTATAAGGATAGAAGCTATGGGAATTGACATAAGCAGGGAAGTGACATGACAGGTTATGCAGTGCTTATGACAGCTTATGGTGACATTAGCTGTATGTAGTGCATAGATACCTGGTCCCTCAGACATCTCACCTCGGCTGAGGAGTATCCAGACGAAGAGTATCTGGACATGTCAAAGTCATCATCACTGAAACAAGAAGAGATGGTTAGTCTGACACCTAGACCTCCCAAACACCAGGACGTAACACAAACATTGATAGGGACAGTAAAAAAAGTTAAATAAAACAATATTGTGCTATGGAGCTTTACATTTCTAGATAATAAAAAAGGGAACTGTAAACTCATTTCGGGACACTTTTGAAAACATTGCTCAGCATTTCAGTGTGTTCCCTTCCAGAAAATGATTTATGAAAACCAAAAACACAGTGTTATATTCTCGATCTCCAGGCATCTCCCTAGTAGATAATTAGGCACCATGAGGAGCTGACATTTCAGCAGGATTGATTTATTCTAACAGAGACAACCAGCAGAGACAATCTGGAACGTTCCATTGATCCTGACTCCAGGAATGATTGGTCCTTTTCTTAATGAGGCTGAAATCTATCAGACATGCCCAAAGACAATAAACACACATGTACTTTCATACATGTGTTTTTTGTGTGTGTGTTTTCGAGTAAGGGCACATGACATAATACAAAATTGTGTGTGTGTACGTCATCGTTGTGATGGGTGCCAAAAAGCGCAAATCGGCAGATGAAGGTTATGGAAAAACAACACAGGGTACAGGACCCAAGTATGTGTTCCAAATGGCACCCTATTCCCTTCATAGTGCACTACTTTTGACCAGGGACCTAGTCAAAAGCAGAACACTATGAACGGAAAAGGGTAGAAAAGGGTGCCATTTGGGACGCATCCCATCTGTATCACACGCTGGGCAGGGAGCACTGAAGGAGGGAGGGACACTGAGCCTCTTTTCCCGGCGGTCCAAATCCCAAACCCCCTAATCCGGCACCCTGGGAGAGGATTTTCCCTAAATTTGGGAATGACTCTGCCTGCTTGCCGAGAGGGAGGCTCGGAGCGGAGCTGTAACAGCCAACAGAGCAGTTACACTTTTCCTGCTTACCCCGAGTCGGATCACCCTTTTCTGGTATGTGCTACTCTTTCAGCCTGTATTGAATAGTAGAAGTAGTTAGTCCCCTACCCACTGTGACTGAGCTATGAAAGGCTGAAGGCGGAGGTCTGGAACAAGTGTTGGAAGCCAGTGTCAGAGAGAAAGAGAGTAGACATCGGCAAGATGTGAGATGGATCTCTTCTTCTCATCCTTTTGAAATCCCATTCAGAGAAATATTACATTCACCATTACCTGTCTGTATCCAGCGCTACCAGGGGCTTCTCATCTGGGCTGGTCTGGTCTAAAGAGGAGTAGCCTTTGTTTGGCACCACCAACCTAAAGGAAAGTAGAAGAAAAGACACAAAACGTGTGTGAAAATGTCATGGGGATCCTCAAAGTAACATTTTCAAGTTTCCAATAAAAAAGGGCAATATATCCCAAAATCGTAAACTTGAATGTTAGGTCAGTTCCAGTTATGTGGCGCCAAAATGAAGATATTCTGGTTCCTAGGTTTCTCCTCCGATCTCTTGAATGCAACAGATCCGTGGCTAAATCTGGGCCAAATCTGGGATATCATAAAATGGCACGAACCAGCCTCCTCCTCAGCAGCAGCTGTTAGTCACAGCAGGGGTTAGTATTCTCCTAGCCTGGTTAGAGCGCTTTTGGCTAAATCGCCATCCTCCAATCTAATGGGTGCTGCCCATAATCTGGGGCTCTGGGTGTAGGGGGAGCTGCTTTCACATCTCTGCTAATCCACCGAGGGACTAGGATTACAGACAAAGGGAAGGGCACCTGTTACTGGGTTTGACTGAACAAGGCCCATACGCTTATCAACTAGAGTGAGTCTGAATTTAGCATTCACACAGACTAATTTCTAAAGCCCCTGTTTAGTTATGAACGGTTTATGTTTTAAAATGTTAAAATGTGTTACTATGTATTTCTGATACCATTTAAGACTTTCTGGTAGATGTTTTCTAAGACCCCTTTTCCATCGGTTCACCCAGAAATCAAAGCCTTTACACCTATGGCTAAATTTTAAAGACGGAAAATACATTGACACCCAATTTGATATGACCTATTAAGTTCACGTTGGTGCTCATTGGTCCTTTTCCATGGAAATGCCACAAAATAATAACATGGTGAGGAAACCATCAAGTTTGAGCTTGTTACCGTGTTCTGGCCATGACGTTGTTCTTCTTGGGTTGCTGGTTGACGGGGCTACCCACGGTGCCATTTTTTACCGATACCTTCCTGGCCAGCTCTCTCTGTTTCTCTGCCAATCACAGGAGATAACATCATAGTTAGAAAATATTAACAAACAAGGCAACAGTAAACATGTAGTCCCCCATGGATGATGCAGCACCCAACCTTGGGCCAATTGACACAGCGCGTGTGACTAACACATTTCAGCTAATTACTTCAGCTCCCACCTTGGGCCAATCAGTGTAATTTTAGTCAATTCTGGATCTCTACTGCAAGACGCGTCATTCACCTAGGTTTCTTCAATATCGGACCAGGGCTGTCTAAGATATCACGTGTCACTAACATATGAACGAACAAAGAGAGAGAGCTCCAAAGTCCCCTCTATGATTTCATCGTGAGCGACAATGAGGGAAAGTGTCACCCCCTCCATCCCCATTGTCTTCCAATAGGTAGTGTCATTCCTAGCGAACACACAGTCCTCAGCATAGTCGTCACCACTATTTTATGCAAGACAATGCCCCAATACCATTTTCCACAATGTATTCAATTGTTCATCTGATTTGCTTTCTTTAGTGGGCCTACAATAAAACATGTTGCTTTCAGGTCCATCACTACCTTCTACCTGAAAATGTTAGTAGGCAACCGTACTGCAACACTGGTTGTGCTGACTTATGGAACACTGTGGTCATGTATAACTCATAGCCCTACTGGAGGGGCATGTGGGGTTTATAATGTAAACTTTGGGCTTGACTTTTATGGGACTTCCACACTGTCGTCTGTGTGCTTGGAATTCCTCTGCGGTCCGTCCAGTAGTGAATAAGCAGGCTGCCAAGACGATGATTGTGATGCAAAGCTTAATTAACATCAACATGACACTTCATTTATTTAATCTCTGAAGCACAGTGCTGCTGACCAACTGAGTACATGAGAGGGAGATAGGGTTATGGGATTGGAAGCGGTGACCTCAAAGCCCTTTCAAAGTTCTTGCCCTGGGTTACGTTGAGTAACTTCAGTCTGTTACTGCTAGCAAGGGCAGAATGGCTATTGGGTATTGGCTTTAGGCAATATACCCCAAACAACCACAGAAATGCTCAGGGATATCAAACACACTAAAGCTTTATTAGGCTTTATTGTGGAAACCGTTTAATACAGTGCATTCGGAAAGTATTGAGACCCCTCGACTTTGTCTACATTTTGTTAGGTTACAGCCTTATTCTAAAATGTATTACATTATTTCTCACCAATCTACACACAATTCCACAAAATGACAAAGTGAAAATAGGTTTAGACATTTATGCAAATTCTTTTTTTTTTTTTTATAAAAAAACATTATTTACATAATTATTCTGTGTCACAGGAAGGCCCCCAAAAAATTGTCAAAGACGCCAGTCATCCAAGTCATAGACTGTTCTCTGTGCTACCACACGGAAAGTGGTATCGGAGCGCCAAGTCTAGGTCCAAAAGGCTCCTTAACAGCTTCTAACCTCAAGACATAAGACTGCTAAACAAATTTATCAAATGGCCACTTGGACTATTTACATTGACACTCCACTCCCCCCTTGTTTTTACACTGCTGCTACTCGCTGTTTATGATCTATGCATAGTCACTTTACCCCTACCTACATGTACAAATTACCTCGACTAACCTGTACCCCCGCTAGAGTTGCAAAGGGTCGGAAAATTTCCGGTAAATTTCCCAGAAATGTTCCATGGGAAGTTAAGCCCGGGAATTTGGGGAATTTTGCTTAAAAATTTTTTTTTTTAAGTTAGCTTATAACAGTGAACCTTTGTGGGATACACAAGGCAATTCTAGGTCTTGTGGCATATTTTGGTTAACCTATCCCAAATTCAATGGAATTACAAGCCTCTGCATGCACAGTGCATTCTTCCATCACATGTGCAGCTGATTCTCAAGATCTAGCACACTAATGAGATGCTATTGAGCCCACACTACTACACTGTCTGAGCCAAGGACTATATGCTTTCTGGTATGTTTTGATTACAATACTGGGTGGGGTAAATATATTTAATATGACATGAATGATTTTTTGTTTACTAGTAAATAGTAGCCTACAGCAGAGTGTGTTTAAATCATTTATAACTTTTTCAGCTAGTTAGTTTTTTCTACCATGTGGGTTTTAGCTTGCTTGAGCCTGCTAACTGAGGAGTGTTAATTCACCTGTTTCCATACATGTTTCATTTTAAAACATTTATCTTACAAAAAAGGGGTTATTTAATCTAACTGCTTAACTATTTATCTGGACATGGAATTGGAATTGTTTTTTTACTCATTTTCTTCTAATCTTTACACAAAAATGCCATGGGCACTATCTGATGTGTGGAGAATTTTCACTGCAGCCAATGTAGAAGGAAAAGCTGTGTACATTTGCAAATACTGTGCCAAATTATATGTTGAACCACAGAAGCTATTTGCACTGGTGACAGACAATGCTGCGAATATGAAGGCTGCTTGGTCTAAAGTAGAGGAGTCCTACCCTCACATCACACCCATTGGCAGTGCTGCTCATGCACTGAATCTGCTCCTCAAGGTTATCATGGCACTGAAAACAATGGATACACTCTACGAGCGAGGCAAGGAAATGGTTAGGTATGTGAAGGGTCATCAAGTTATAGCAATAATCGACCTCACCAAGCAAAGTGAGAAGAATAAGAGCACCACATTGAAGCTGCCCAGCAACACCCATTGGGGTGGTGTTGTCTTAATGTTTGCCAGTCTCCTGGTGGGGAAGGAGTCTCTCCAAGAAATGGCTATATCACAGTCTGCCGATATGGACAGCCCCATCAAGAGGATCCTCCTGGATGATGTATTTTGGGAGAGAGTGGTAAGCAACCTAAAACCTATGGCAGTAGCCATTGCACAGATTGAGGGAGACGATGCCATCCTGTCTGATGTTCAGACACTGCTTGTAAGAGAAGAAATCCGTACTGCCCTGCCCACTTCACTGTTGCTCCAAGCAGAGGAAACTGCAATTCTGAAATGCATCAAAAAGCGTGAAGACTTCTGTCTGAAGCCCATACACGCCACAGCATACATGTTGGACCCCAAGTATGTTGGCAAGAGCATCCTGTCTGGTGCAGAGATCAACAAGGCCTATGGTGTCATCACTATCGTGTCTCGCCACCTTGGCCTGGATGAGGGCAAGGTTCTTGGCAGTCTGGCAAAGTACACTTCCATGCAAGGGCACAGGGATGGAGATGCAATATGCTAGTTGTGCCAACATATTTCATTAGCCACCTAGCGGAAGGGACTTTGGGGATCTGAGGCTCTTTCCCCTGTTGCCTCCCATCATCCTCCAAATCCAACCAACATCAGCCGCCTCAGAGCACAACTGGTCCATGTTCGAGAACACACACACTAAAGCATGCAACTGGCTGACCAATACAAGGGTTGAACAATTGGTGGCCATCTGGGCAAATTTGAGGCTTTTTGAGCCATCTTCAACAAAGTTGGAAAGTGACAGTAAAGATGAGCCCTCAGAGTCAGATGATCAAGAGGTGGACATTGGGGAGGTCCAGGGAGAAGACATGGAAGCCTGAGAGGAAGACAACCAAAGCTTTAGTTCCTAAATTCATTTTACATATGTACAGTTGAAGTCGAAAGTTCACATACACCTTAGCCAAATACTTTAAACTCAGTTTCACAATTCCTGACATTTAATCCAAAAAAATTCCCTGTCTTAGTTAGGTCAGTTAGGATCACCACTTTATTTTATGAATGTGAAATGTCAGAATAATAGTGGAGATAATAGTGGAGAGAATTATTTATTTCAGCTGTTATTTCTTTCATCACATTCCCTGTGGGTCAGAAGTTTACATACACTCAATTAGTATTGCTTTTAAATTGTTTAACTGGGTCAAATGTTGCAGGTAGCCTTCCACAAGCTTCCCACATTAAGTTGGGTGAATTTTGACTCATTCCTCCTGACAGAGCTGGTGTAACTGAGTCAGGTTTGTAGGCCTCCTTGCTCGCACACACTTTTTCAGTTCTGCCCACAAATTATCTATAGGATTGAGATCAGGGCTTTGTGATGGCTACTTCAATACCTTGACTCGGTTGTCCTTAAGCCAGGTCATTGTCCAACCAAGCTTTAACTTCCTGACTGATATCTTGAGATGTTGCTTCAATATATCCACATCATTTTCCGTCCTCATGATGCCATCTGTTTTGTGAAGTGCACCAGTCCCTCCTGCAGCAAAGCACCCCCACAACATGATGCTGCCACCCCTGTGCTTCATGGTTGGGATGGTGTTCTTTGGCTTGCAAGCCTCCCCCTTGTTCCTCCAAACATAACGATGGTCATTATGGCCAAACAGTTCTATTTGTTTCACAGACCAGAGGACATTTCTCCAAAAAGTATGATCTTTGTCCCCATGTGCAGTTGCAAACCGTAGTTTGGCTTTTTTAATGGCGGTTTTGGAGCAGTGGCTTCTTCCTTGCTGAGCGGCCTTTCAGGTTATGTTGATATAGGACTCATTTTACTGTACATGTAAATACTTTTGTACCCGTTTCCTCCAGCATCTTCGCACGGTCCTTAGCTGTTGTTCTGGGGTTGAATGGCCCTTTTCGCACCAAAGTGCGTTCATCTCTAGGAGACAGAACACGTCTCCTTCCTGAGCGGTATGACGGCTGCGTGGTCCCATGGGGTTTATGCTTGCGTACTATATTTTGTACAAATGAACGTGGTACCTTCAGGGGTTCGGAAATTGCTCCCAAGGATGAACCAGACTTGTGGAGGTCTACAATTTGGAGGTATTGGCTGATTCCTTTTGATTTTCCCATGATATCAAGCAAAAAGGCACTGAGTTTGAAGGTATGCCTTGAAATACATCCACAGGTACACCTCCAATGGACTTAAATTATGTCAATTAGCCAATCAGAAACTTCTAAAGACATGACATTTTCTGGAATTTTCCAAGCTGTTCAAAGGCAGTCAACTTAGTGTATGTAACCGTCTGACCCACTGGAATTGTGATACAGTGGATTATATGTGAAATAATCTGTCTGTAAACAATTGTTGGAAAAATGACTTGTCATGCACAAAGGAGATGTCCTAACAGACTTACCAAAACTATAGTATGTTAACAATACATTGTGGAGTGGTTTAAAAACTAGTGTTAATGATTCCAACATAAGTGTATGTAAACTTCCAACTGTAGGTCAAATAGGGGAGAGGCGTAGTGCCGCTTTATCTGTTTTTTGAGACCATGTTTGCTGTTTATTTGAGCAACGGCAGACGGCACCATTTTTTGTTTTTAAAATATACAGATAGGCAGGGGCACACTTCAGCAATTAGATATAATTTTAAAACAATTCCTTTGTGTTTAGTGAGTCTGCCAGATCAGAGGCAGTAGGGATGACCACGTGTTCTCTTGATAAATGTGTGAATTGGAATATTTTCCTGTCCTGCTAAGCATTCAAAATATAACGAGTACTTTTGGGTGTCAGGGAAAATGTAGGAAGTAAAAATATCATTTTCTTTAGGAATGTAATGAAGTAAAAGTAGTCAAAAATATCAAAAGGGTGGCGCAGTGGTCTAGGGGCACTGCATTGCAGTGCTAGCTGTGCCACCAGAGACTCTGGGTTCGCGCCCAGGCTCTGTCAGCCAGCCGCAGCCGGCCGCAACCGGGAGGTCCGTGGGGCGACGCACAATTGGCATAACGTCGTCCAGGTTAGGGAGGGTTTGGCCTGTAGGGATATCCTCGTCTCATCGCTCACTAGCGACTCCGGTGGCGGGCCGGGCGCAGTGCACGCTAACCAGGTCGCCAGGTGCACAGTGTTTCCTCCAACACATTGGTCCGGCTGGCTTCCGGGTTGAATGCACAGTATGTTAAGAAGCAGTGCGGCTTGTTGGGTTGTGTATCGGAGGACGCATGGCTTTCGACCTTAGTCTCTCCCGAGCCTGTACGGGAGTTGTAGCGATGAGACAAGATTGTAGTTACTAACAAATTGTATACCATGAAATTGGGGAGAAAGGGGGGTAAAATTTTAAATAAAATATATATATATATATATATATATAAAGTTACCCCCTTAAAATAAAGATACCCCGAAAAAACAACTTAAGTAGAAATACTTGAATGTACTACTTTACGCACAGGTGCATCCTGTTTCCATTGATCATCCTTAAGATGTTTCTACAACTTGGAGTCCACATGTTGTAAATTGATTGCACATGATTTGGAAAGGCACACCTGTGTGTGAATTTGAATAGTTGAAAGTGCATGTCAGAGCAAAAACCAAGCCATGAGGTCAAAGGAATTGTCCGTAGAACTCCGAGACATGATTGTGTCGAGGCACAGATCTGGGGATCTGCAGCATTGAACGTCCCCAAGAACACAGTAGCCTCCTCCATCATTCTTAAATGTAAGACGTTTGGAACCAAGTACTCAATGGTCACGCTGACGAGTTCCTCTATGGAGATGGGAGAAACTTCCAGAAGGACAACCATCTCTGCAGCACTCCACCAATCAGGCCTTGGTAGAGTGGCCAGATGGAAGCCAATCCTCATTTAAATGCACATGACAGCTCACTTGGAGTTTGCCAAAAGGCACCTGAAGGACTCTAACCATGAGAAAAAGATTCTCTGGTCTGATGAAACCAAGATTGAACTCTTTGGCCTGAATGCAAAGTCTGGAGGAAACCTTGAACCATGGTGTTGGCAGCATCATGCAGTGGGGATGTTTTTCAGCTGCAGCGACTGGGAGACTAGTCACGACTGAGGGAAAGATGACTGGAGGAGAGTACAGAGCGATCCTTGATGAAAACCTGCTCCAGAGCGCTCAGGACCTCAGACTGGGGCGAAGGTTCACCTTCCAACAGGACAACAATCCCAAGCCCACAGGCGAGACAACCAGGAGAGCCCTGGGGACAAGTCTCTGAATGTCCTTGAGTGGCCCAGCCAGAGTCCGGAATTGAACCTGATCAAACATCTTTGGAGAGACCTGAAAATAGATATGCAGCGACGCTCCCCATCCAGAATGGAAGAAACTCCCCAAATACAGGTGTGCCAAGCTTGTAGCGTCATACCCAAGAAGACTCGAGGCTGTAATCATGCTTCAAAGGTGCTTCAACAAAGTACTCAGTAAAGGGTCTGAATACTTATGTAAATGTGATATTTCAGAGTTTTATTTGTAAGAAATTTGCAAAAATGTCTAAAAACCTGTTTTTGCTTTGTCATTGTGGGGTAGTGTGAGTAGATTGATGAGGAGAAAAAAAAACAATTTAATCAATTTTAGAATAAGGCTGTAACGTAACTAAATGTAGGAGTCCAGGGGTCTGAATACTTTCCGAATGCACTATCTTGCTTATGACTTTCAGTCAGTAACCCAAACCTATTTTGATAGCTCTAGGCCTATGTCAATAAAAAAACATTTGCAAAACATGGTAAAGGTGTAACGTTACAAAGATGCATGCCAAAGAAGAAACATCACTTTAGTCCATCTGACTGAACCTGCCTTTCTGCATGTCGCTGTGCTATAAGCCTATCATAAATATTTATTGTGCTTACGCAAAGAACACAGCATTGCTCCAAAAATAGATGAACTACTGAATGAGAATAACACCGTTGACTCATTAATACATTCTGTCTGGTGGATATGTGGTGTAGGGATGTTATATGATGTACTGTTTTATCTTTAGCTCATTTAGTACAAACATAGTTCACCGTTTTATCTTTTGCTTTAGATCTAATGTGGGTGCTTTGGTGTCTTTGGACCCCAGGACGAGGCAGCAAGCTAATGGGGATCCCTAATAAATACATTAACCAATTGCTATAGCTGATTCGCTCAGTTTGATAGCATGACATCAATTTATGCATTTGCTCAAATGCCACAGCTGGTGGTTGTATGTTGTTATATATTGACTGACAGACTGTATGAATGATTTAATCATTTATAGACAGAGAGATGGTCTTATTGAAGGCCACCGTGTGTTAGTAGAACACAGACACATTGATGATGTACAGAAGATGAGGAGTGGAGATCCTATTAGAAGGCTCACCTATTTTCACTTGCAGTGAGGAGGGCTTGTAGTTCATGGCCACCGTTTCCCCTTCTCTAGTATCGGAGTCGGCCTCGGAGGTGGAGGATGCTGCTGGGTCCTGCTGCAGAAAAAAAAAGGACGATTAGCTTTCCCAGGTTTGATATTGTCATTTTCTATCAGATGTGTTCAACTTTTTTCCCCCCACCTTTATGTAACCAGGTAGGCCAACTGAGAATAAGTTCTCATTTACAACTGCAACCTGGCCAAGATAAAGCAAAGCAGTGTGACAAAAAAATAACAGAGTTACACGTGGGATAAACTAAAGTACAGTCAACTTTCAAGATTCACTGTGGCTGTTTTACATTTGACCTCTGGCACAAATCAGCTTCCATAAGCGACAGTCGTATTTTCAATTCCAAAACAGGCAGACTTCAGCTTAACTTCACAACCGGTAAAAAGATTTGTTTTATTTGACCATGCCCAAAAGGCCTTTTCCAGCCCCTTGAGCACCTTCTTCCCCTCATCTATGGCGTTCTACTTATATTTTACTGTTTAGTTAGCCTCTGCTTCCAGGCTTCACTCACGTAAGGTGAAAGCCTGTGACAGAGACTACTGTTAAGTGTGTGCCTGCTTGTGACTCTATGCTTGGCCAGTTTCCACCGCCAGAGCATTCTACTTGTGAGACTGGGCCAGTGAGGATGTCTGTGAGTGACGTCACTCGGGGGCCGTGGGAGAACAGAGGGGGTTCCTATTGGACGGGAGTGTGTCCCAAATGGAACCCTATGTAGTGCACTACTTGTGACCAGGCTCTGGTCACAAGTAGTGCACTATAAAGGTAAAAGGGTGCCGTTTGGGACACACCCAAGAGCTGCTGGATGGTGGAAGGTCTGGCTGGCTGGTCTGCCTACTCCATTGACAGAGCCCTGCATTATGTTCACCACAAGCCTGTCACAGCCAGCAAAGTAGGCCGGAGCAGAGATCCCACAAGGGCAGCCTGAAAGAACACTGCATTCTCTCCAGGGAACTGCCTGGCTGCCGTGGTGAAACAACAGACCACTAACAAGCAGTACAGCAGGCAGAGCATGAAACTACTATACAGCACCTAGTGAACATATCCAGTATAGAGTCCCTCTCTTGCAGTTTACCCATTCTGCTGACTTCAATTTTATAAGCATAGTTGATTACATTTAAACACGTACTGTGTAGTCTACACTGTAGACAGACCTAAGTGTCATTATGTAATAGCCTATATTTATATTTGTAATTTAGCAGACACTCATCCAGAGCCACTAACACACACACACTTATTTCACTCCCAGAACAAGTGTTAAATAACAGACTCAGAGCTTTTCCCCCTGTCTAGTACAATTCATACCAGCACTGGACACAAACAACAGCTTCATCCGGTGAAATATTGTTCATTAAGCTGAACGAATTAATCAAAAGTGACAACGTGGTGCTAACAGAGCACAGGGAGATGGGAAAGTACAACAATGAGCTATTCCCACTGTAACAGCCTGCAAACATCAGGCTATTTTTGTTCTGCGACAAAGACCCATTATTTTCTTTATGAGGTTTTCCAAACACCAGCTTCTCCTTCTACCCATTCAGAGTCACACCTTAGCTCACACAATAGAGCTCTGAGCAGCTGGAGAGAAAAAAAATCATATTTAAGTTATCTCCACTCACAATAGATGAAGTGTGGATGATGTATCAAGTTATGGAATTATGTTCTCCTTGAGGTCTTTAATCTAGTATGGATGCATGTAGATGTTGCATCTGTTTTTGTGTGCGTTTTGATGAAGTGAGCTCTCACTGTGCAGAAGGTGAGGGATACATGTTTAGAGGTCATACGACATATCATCAACACACACCGATACATCTTCTATATGCATCCATGCTTAATGAAAGACCTCAAGGAGATCATACCATACACCAGTTAAACTAGGTGTGATTCCATTCCCTGGTCTGGTCAGCTATGACCTCCTGAGCTAGCAGCAGTGGTGGAAAAAGTATCCAATAGTCATAATTGAGTAAAAGTAAAGATACCTTAATAGAAAATGACTCAAGTAAAAGTCACCCAGGAAAATCCTACTTGAGTAAAAGTCTATTTGGTTTTAAATATACTTAAGTATAAAAAGTAAATGTAATTGATGAAATATACTTAAGTATCAATCATTTCAAATTCCTTATATTAAGCAAACCAGAGAGCACCATTTTCTTGTTTTAATTAAATGTTTTATTTTATTTACAGATAGCCGGGGGCAAGCGCCAACACATAGACATAATTTACAACTGAAACATGTGTTTAGTGAGTCTGCTAGATCAGAGGCAGTAGGGATGACCAGGGATGTTCTCTTGATAAGTGTGCGAATTAGAATATTTTCCTGTCCTGCTAAGCATTCAAAATGTAACGAGTACTTTTGGGTGTCAGGGAAAACGTATGGAGTAAAAAGTATATACTTTTCTTTGAATGTAGTGAAGTAAAAGTGTTGGCAGAAAAATTCCAGGTCCCGTCAGTTAAATTGGATGTGGCATTTGGCTTAAATACATATCACCCTTCTATAGTGCTGTTTAAGTTAAAGGGAGTGTTGGTACAACCAAACTCAAACCGTAGCCTAATTCTACAAAGGACAGCCTGTTTTATTAATTTGAAGTCAATTTCAGAACATTTGAGAGGCAGTTGTCAAGTTGATTCATTTGCTTTACCATTCACAAAGAACTGATTAGCATGAGAATGCACAGAGCTCTCTGTGCAACAGAACAGCTGGCTCTTTGACTCTCTGATATGGATTGAATAAGGATAGACTACAAGTTGTCACTGCAGTCTACGTAGACCTAACAGACCTAGCCATAGGATTTTCTTCAAGTAAATCAGGCTAGAAGTTGAAACCAATACTAGCAATCTGAAGAAAAATAGATATTTTTTAATCACTGACAGCAGTAGTACGTTGAAGTCTTATTACAAAAACAGGCTTGAGGAAAGGTGAATGTCAATGTTGAGAATTTAAAAGAAGCAGGCTGAGAGGAGAGAAAATAATGGCAATGATGGAGCTCTACCATTCGTTTATGACCAACACACACAAATACATTAAGGCGTAACCAGATAAAAGCATTAAATCCATGCCAGCATTAGCAGACGTGAGAAACATGAGAACATGGACTGTGAATCAAATCGATATGTTGAAGAGAAGCGAGACAGGCCTAAATTATTCTCTCTGATTTTGTGCGGGGGGGGGGGGCACCTTATAATATCAAGGAAGCCCCCACAGTGTAGTAGCACTGTATCTTTTTCACATTCAAAGTATTTTCTATCCAATGCACCTTGAAAGAGAATATGTAAAACCAGCAGACACTAGGACTTCCATGGAATGAATTTGACACCCCGGCGGTTGAGGAAATTAAGGGACCTAACCACACTGAATGGTGAAAACCCATGAAGAAACAATGAAGGACACTGTAAGACCTAGTTGTGGTGGTGAACCTATACTCATCCTGCACTGACAGGCACCTGCAGTCCCTGTTGAGACTCAAGAGGTATAGAAAGGTCCTTCCTGAAACACCATGCATATATCGAAGCCAGAATGCACAAATTAAAAGTGAACTGACACAGTGTCCAGACCAGTGTGCATGTATACAGTGCAAGTGCGAATGTTAATCTGTATCCAGAGTTAAGCCTATCAGTGGTATAATACTGTAATTCTCTCCTCCAGACGAACCTACCATCTCGGGCTATGCATCAGCTGAGGCTGGGACTGAGGCTGCCAGGCTGGGGCTAGGCATCAGCTGGAGACAGCGCATATTCACCCAGCCAACAGTCGTCATATCGAAGCGAGCTCTACTTCCCCCTCCCCAATTCCCAAGAAATAACACGTCACCAGTTTGGTTAGAAACTAATCGCGGTGGCAATGACGGCCAGACGAAGTCCATCCAATAAAATGTTATCGGTCAGAAGAAATGCTTAGGAAGACTCAAACATAATTGTCAAACGGGAACCCACCCACCCCCACCCCAAGCAAACAACACCAGGCAGTCGCTAACCAGCTGTCTGACAAGGATTTTCGACAAACACACCCGTACACGCATTTACATTCTAGTATGGGTTTAATTTCAAGGTAATTTGAACTCAAATGAAGCTAGCAATAAACTAAACAAGACATGGCACTTACCAAGGGCTGCGTCTCCGTAACTGGGGGTACTTGGAACCTATCAATTTCTTCTTCCTTCATCATTTTCGACGATTGGTGTTAGCTAGCTACACCGCCAAACCGATGTAAGATCGTAATACTTGTAAGCACAAAAATACTCGACTTATTCCTTAGGTTGTCGCATAAACGATCTGTTATTTTTGTGTGATTCACGTTTGTTTTCTGCCTCTAGTCTGTCAGTAAGGCATGGTCAGATCTGGTGACTCAACCAAAACAGACAGAGCTACGTCGGTCCTAGTGATCTGTCATTCGCGAACAAACGGCTCTTTTTGAATGTATCTTTCTGGTGAACGTCGGGAACATAATGGAATCGGTGAAAGAGCCGTACATTTGGCTCCCTGATTTGCATACTGCTTTTTGACCTCAAAACAACGTTTTTCTGCGGATAAGTTACAAAATAATTATCTAAAGAGAGTGAATCCTCACTGCAAAAACAATACATAATGGGGAGAGCGCGTCAATCTGGTCCACGCCGTCTTGGAGCCAAATGAGCCGGCTCTTTTACGTGAATGGAGCCAAATGAGCCGGTTCACCAAAAAGACTCGGAATGACCATCACTAGTCGGTGCCATCTTCCGGGTCTGGAAAAATCATACATTATTCATGACATCACCGTCCAATCATGGACGAATGATGATGGCAATATGAGATAACGCTTGAAAAACATCAATTTAGAAGATCACAACAACCACGTCGACAATATAGGAGGTCTAGACAAAAGCATGTCAGATAAAGGCTATACATATATATATATATATATATATATATATATATACATACATATATATATATATATATATATATATATATATATATATATATATATATATATATATATATATATATATATATATATATATATATATATATATATATATATATATGTATATATATATATATATATATATATATATATATATATGTATGTATGTATATATATATGTATGTATGTATATATATATATATATATATATATATGTATGTATGTATGTATGTATGTATGTATGTATGTATGTATATATATATATATATATATGTAAATATTTGTATGAACATAACAAGATTAAACAACTGACACATAAACTCAACAAGTTCCACAGACATGTGACAAACAAAAATGGAATAATGTGTCCCTGAAAAAAGGGTGGGGGGGTCAAAATCAAAAGTAACAGTCAGTATCTGGTGTGGCCACCAGCTGCATTAAGTACTGCAGTGCATCTCCTCCTCATGGACTGCACCAGAATTGCCAGTTCTTGCTGTGAGATGTTACCCCACTCATCCACCAAGGAACCTGCAAGTTCCCGGACATTTCTGGGGGGAATGGCCCTACCCCTCACCCTCCAATCCAACAGGTCCCAGACGTGCTCAATGCTATTGAGATCTGGGCTCTTCGCTGGCCATGGCAGAACACTGACATTCCTGTCTTGCAGGAAATCACGCACAGAACGAGCAGTATGGCTGGTGGCATTGTCATGCTGGAGGGTCATGTCAGGATGAGCCTGCAGGAAGGTTACCATATTTGGGAGGAGGATGTCTTACCTGTAACGCACATGTTGAGATTGCCTGCAATGACAACAAGCTCAGTCCAATGATGCTGTGACACACTGCCCCAGACCATGACGGACCCTCCACCTCCAGTTTATAGACAGACACACACATATATATATCTGCCATGGCCAGCGAATATATATATATATATACAGTTGAAGTCGGAAGTTTACATACACCTTAGCCAAATACATTTAAAGTCAGTGTTCACAATTCCTGACATTTAATCCAAATAAAAATTCCCTGTCTTAGTTAGGATCACCACTTTATTTTAAGAATGTGAAATGTCAGAATAACAGTCGAGAGAATGATTTATTTCAGCTGATATTTCTTTCATCACATTCCCAGTGGGTCAGACGTTTTCATACACTCAATTAGTATTTGGTAACGTTGCCTGTAAAATGTTTAACTTGGGTCAAACGTTTCAGGTAGCCTTCCACAAGCTTCCCACAATAAGTTGGGTGAATTTTGGCCAATTCCCCTTGACAGAGCTGGTGTAACGGAGTCAGGTTTGTATGCCTCTTTGCTCGCACACGCTTTTTCCGTTCTGCCCACAAATTTTCTACATGGATTGAGGTTAGGGCTTTGTGATGGCCTCTCCAATAGCTTGACTTTGTCCTTAAGCCATTTGGTCCTTAAGCCATTGAGTGTATGTAAACGTCTGACCCACTGGGAATGTGATGAAATAAATAAAAGCTGAAATAAATCAGAAATTGTGAACAACTGAATTTAAATGTATTTGGCTAAAGTGTATGTTAACTTTCGACTTCAACTGTATATACATATTCATATATATTTTACTCTTGGAGTGCATGCAAAAGGTTTGAAAATGGCCCTCCGTCCTTGTAGACTTCATCAACAAAATGTAGGCTGCATTTGGAATATCACTACCATTGACATGCAAAGGACAGCTGGAGGCGCTCGTGCTCCACAAGACTCAGACTGGACATGTTCGTTGGCACGGCAACTGATAAACACTTGCAGCAGCTGGAGTGGAGTTACAGTTTGAAAACTTTTAATCTCTCTATTTAAAAAATTGTTGTATAAGCGCTCGTTATCTATACAATAAAAGGGTATTTCTTATCAATCGTGTGTTATCTCTTGGACACAATGCCTGTAGTTCACAAGACAGGAACTGTGAAATCCAAGCAGGTAACGTTAACGTTTTATAACGCTAACATTAGCTTTCGTTAGCTAATGTTTTAGCTAATAAGTTCGCTATTGCTGAATGCATGATTGTACAGTAACATACATTGTAACTACGTTGCTATCAAGTAGCACTAAGTGACTGATTTGCTGATTAAGGGCTGAATCTCAACGGTTTACAGTGGCTTCCATTATTTGTTCCTTCTCCTTATCTGCATTGAGGTGAAGAAACTAAAGTTGCTAGTAAACAGCTGACAGGGTCCTCCCAAGGTGATGCTGCTGAGTACGGCTGTAACTGACATTTTCTGCAATCAAAAGCAGAAATGTGCCTTAAATGGCACAACCAGTCCACAAGGTTAAGCAGCAGCCCTCTTTCATTCTTTGGGAAGAACTCTGAGAGGCAATTGTCTGGTTGCTATGATCTACTCTGTTCTTTTCAGAAAATTGCAGATAAAGGAGAGAAGACGAGCAGACAAAGCCACTGACTGACTGTAGAATATTGAGATGCAGCCCTAGTGGATCATGAAACAAAGTTATGAAATATGTCTGTTTTGTATAGGGGTCAAACACTCAGTCCCAGAAGGCACCCGCAGCAAAGACTGCAAAAGCTGCCAGCAAGAAAAAGGTAGGTGGCTATTATAACTATACACACATTTAATGACTAAATTCTATTTGTGCCATTGGAAGCAGGTAAAGCACTTCTTTCATTTGTGTTTCTTGTCACATTTGCTTCGAAGTTGTTACATTTGTATCATTTCACCTCACCTGTGAAAGTGAAGAGGAAATCCAGCATCTCTGGAGGACAGTGGAAGTTGATCAAAGGGGTTCTTTAAGATGAACCCTATTCGGTAAAAGCAACACCCGTAGCTTCAGATTCTAGGCCTACAGTCTGTTTTACTAATAGAAAATGACGGAAGTTTATGTTTCAAAATCGACTCTTATTGGTCAGGTTTTTCTACCAATCCCGCCATGTTTTATGTTGTATTCCCATTTTGATTGGTCACTGAAAATATAGGAGGCAAGTTTGAAATACAGTGAGCTCCAAAAGTGTTAGAAGAATGCATTTTCTGTTGTTGTTTTGGCTCTGTACTCCAGCACCTTGGAATGACTATGAGGTTAAAGTGCAGACTGTCAGCTTTAATTTGACGGTACTTTCATCCATATCGGATGAAAACTTGTATAAATTACAGCAATTTTGTACGTAGTCCCCCCATTTCAGGGGACCAAAAGTGTAGGGACAAATAAGCTTATGTGTATTATAGTAGTCAAAAGTTTAGTATTTGGTCCCATATTCCTAGCGCACAATGATTACTTCATTTTGGAGTCACTTGTATTGTAAATAAGAATAGAATATGTTTCCAAACACTTCTACATTAATGTGGATTCTACCATGACTACAGATACAGTGCATTTGGAAAGTATTCAGACCCCTTGACTTTTTAATAATTTTGTTACATTACAGCCTTATTCTAAAATTGATTAAATTGTTATTTCCCCATGTCAATCTACATACAATAGCCCATAATGACAAAGCAAAAACAGGTTTTTAGAAATGTTTGCAAATTTATATAAAACACCCCCTGAAATATCACATTTTACATAAGTATTAAGACCCTTTACTCAGTACTTTGTTGAAGCACCTTCTTGGGTATGACGCTACAACCAGTATTTGGGGAGTTTCTCCCATTCTTCTCTGTAGATCCTCTCAAGCTCTGCCAGGTTGGTTAGGGAGTGTCACTGCACAGCTATTTTCAGGTCTCTCCAGAGATGTTCGATCGAGTTCAAGGCTGAGATCTGGCTGGACCACTCAAGGACATTCAGAGACTTATCCCGAAGCCACTCCTGCTTTGTCTTGGCTGTGTGCTTTTATTTTATTTATTTTATTTCACCTTTATTTAACCAGGTAAGCAAGTTGAGAACAAGTTCTCATTTACAATTGCGACCTGGCCAAGATAAAGCAAAGCAGTTTGACACATAAAACGACACAGAGTTACACATGGAGTAAAACAAACATACAGTCAATAATACAGTAAAAAAAACAAGTCTATATACAATGTGAGCAAATTAGGTGGGAAGGGAGGTAAAGGCAAAAAAGGCCATGGTGGCAAAGTAAATACAATATAGCAAGTAAAACACTGGAATGGTAGTTTTGCAATGGAAGAATGTGCAAAGTAGAAATAAAAATAATGGGGTGCAAAGGAGCAAAATAAATAAATAAATTAAATACAGTTGGGAAAGAGGTAGTTGTTTGGGCTAAATTATAGGTGGGCTATGTACAGGTGCAGTAATCTGTAAGATGCTCTGACAGTTGGTGCTTAAAGCTAGTGAGGGAGATAAGTGTTTCCAATTTAAGAGATTTTTGTAGTTCGTTCCAGTTATTGGCAGCAGAGAACTGGAAGGAGAGGCGGCCAAAGAAATAATTGGTTTTGGGGGTGACTAGAGAGATATACCTGCTGGAGCGTGTGCTACAGGTGGGAGATGCTATGGTGACCAGCGAGCTGAGATAAGGGGGGACTTTACCTAGCAGCTTAGCGTCGTTGTCCTGCTGGAAGGTGATCCTTCAACCCAGTCTGAGGTCGTGAGCGCTCTGGAGCAGGTTTTCATCAAGGATCTCTCTGTACTTTGCTCCTTTCATCTTTCTCTCGATCTTGACTAGTCTCCCAGTCTCTGACGCTGAAAAAAACATCCCCACATTATGATGGTGCCACCTCCATGCTTCACCATAGGGATGGTGTAAAGTTTCCTCCAGATGTGACGCTTGCCATTCAGGCCAAAGAGTTAATTCTTGGATTCATCAGACCAGAGAATCTTGTTTCTCATGGTCTGAGAGTCCTTCAGGTGCCTTTTGGCAAACTCCAAGCGGGCTGTCATGTGCCTTTTACTGTGGAGTGGCTTCCGTCTGGCCACTCTACCATAAAGGCCTGATTGATGAGGAAAATGTTTTATTTAATCTATTTTAGAATAAGGCTGTAACGTAACAAAATGTGGAAAAGGGGAAGGGGTCTGAATACTTTAACCTCATAGTTATTGCATAATTTAAAATCCAAAGTGCTGGAGCACAGAGCCAAAACAACAAAAAATGTGTCACCGTTGCAATACTTTTGGCGCCTACTGTATATACAACCCTCCTTCATGTCTCTTTTCTGTCCTGAACAGTCTTTTTTTTAAATCTCCAGTTTGGCATTTCTCTTATGATGCGGTTCACAGAGGCACTGCCGAATGAGTTTTGAACAAACCTTTCCCACTTTTGTTCTATGCTGGCTGTAGACTTAGCTAGCCAGTAACTAGCTAACAGTAGACACAAAGGGGAAACATATAAGTATCTTTGCCATAGATGAATAGGGTAAACTTGTAATGATATATGCTGACATTTGCCTGCAGTAAATTGTTGGCACCAATAGAGGAGCCATCTCGCTATATAAACCACGCCCCTCTGCAAACACACCTTATCTGATGTTGGTTACAAGCCGGTACTACATATGTAAATTAGGTAAAAGAATATCATGTTTCCATTGGTGTATTAAAATTAGAGTTAAGATGATGTCACCTTGTCCCCTTAGTAATGAATCCAAGTGTTTGACATGGGGGAGGGCACCAGTAACTTTATGATCAAACGTTATCAGTGTAGAAGCAACAGTCATTGTTCATACTTTGGTCATCATACTTTGATCTGGTTTCCTTCAAATATAATCACATTTTATGAAAAACGTGATTTTGACAGTTCATGACCTTTAAAACCTTATAAATAAATAAACTGAGTGCATTTTTTATGTTATCAATAAAGATGCACTTTTAACAACTTCCACTGTCCTCCAAGAGTTGCTGAATGTTCTCTTCACTTCAGTTTGCTCCTCACATAATGCACATTTTCCTTTGCACTTCACCTGTTAGAACCATGACCACGGGTAGGTCTGTTCCGCTTTGTGACCATAGTTGCGCCTTTATGATGCAGTAAACTGCTCCTCTCTAGCCCAAACCTATCGAAAGTTATGACTCATTTACTGAAGCTAAACTGTTTCTTTCTATCACGGCTTTGCGGGTCACATTTTATAATAATAAAACATTTATAATATTTTCAATGTTATAAACTAGACTTCTTGCGGGCTGCTCACTATTTGTTTGATAAGAAACAATAATGTCGAGCCATTACTTTTAGATGGCACTGAAAGATAGGAAAATAGATCAAAGACACTCATTACTAAAGCACCAGTGCTACCAATGAAAAAGTTCATTCAGAGCCCTGTATCCACATGATCACATCGTTAGCATTAGGCAAGCAATATTGCCTATGTCAACTTTTTTTAGTCAGACAAACATGTTGCTTATGTCCGTTTGGTCATGTTTTTTTGGTCAGGATGAGGAGGATGGAACAGAGATGGGTGAAGGAGATGAGTGGATGCAAGGGAAGACTCTGATCAAGCCACTTGACCAGCTGGATCTCACTGAGGCTGTGAGTTTACTGCAGCTGGACTGTGGTGTCTGGATTCCTGACATGGCACCAAACAGAGCCAGACTGTAATTGAGTCATAAAGGACACACAGAATAGTTCTGACCACAGATACTGTATAAGTAACTTCTTCTTCATAAGACTTTAAGGTTCTGGCTCATTCATTTACCAGTTGTATGTCATGTTTAGAAGTTGTTTGATGTACTGTATCTTTTTGTCACTTAACCAGGAGTTAAAAGAGGAATTCACCAGGATCCTGACTGCAAACAATCCACATGCCCCTCAGAATATCGTCCGCTACAGCTTCAAGGTAAAGTATTACAGTAACCTCCAGTCTAATCCATGATTTTATGAACAAATTCTCTCTTCTTCCCTATTGGGTCCATCATGTAATGGATATTAATGTAAACAAACAAGATTTTCAAGATACCTTGTATGATGGATATACATAAGCATTATCCAATGCAGATACATGTGTATCATTGTCTTCTCTCAGGAACGTTCATACAAGCCAATCAGCAGTGTGGATCAGCTGGCTGTCCACTTTGTGCTGGAGGGTAACCTGTTGCACCAGGACTCAGATGAGGCACGCAGACAGAGGGCCAAACAGGGCCTCCCTGAGGGTAGATAGCCAGGGCTTCTGGAATTTTTGTGTGATCAAATATGCTGCCTTTTACAAGAGCAAACGTTTGAAATAACTTTGATGGTAACATGAGATGTTGATTATTATTCCAGAAAAAGCCACAGTTGAGACCGCTGTAGCTGAAAAGCCTGAGACTCCGGTAGGAAAGCACATAAGTTATTAACATACCAAGAAGTTTGTGAAATAGCCTACATTCAGTCATTTGAGTGACTCTTAAGTGACTTCCAATCAACGCATGCCAAACCCACACAAGATTCGGAGACAAGATAGTGAAAAGTGTTCTCTGGTTCTTTCTTCTGGCTCAGGCTGCAGGTGGGGAGGATGCAGGGGATGTGGAGGAGGGCGGGGGAGAGGAGAGAGCTGACAGTGTGGAGTCCAAGGCTGGCAAGACGGAGCAGAAAATCACCAACCAGTTCAACTTCAGTGAGAGGGCCTCCCAAACTCTCAACAACCCACTCAGGGTAGGTAGGTTAGGGCCAAGGCAGACCAAGTTGCAGGAAGCATACATTGCCTGTAATATTGTAGAAGGGCAAATCTGTATTGCGAAGATTGTCAAGACAATAATTCTCTGAACTCCTTCTCAGGAAAGGGGATGTCAGACAGAGCCCCCTCCTCGTGCAAACTTCTCAGCTACTGCCAATCAGGTGAGAAATACATCATTTTGAGTTTGATGATTCTCATTGTTTGCTGCTCCTCAACATGAACTTTATGAATGCTAGTGATACAACAGGGTAACCTCCTCCTCTTCCTGCAGTGGGAGATCTATGACGTGTATTTGGAGGTGCTGCAGAAGCAGGAGAAGAACAAGGAGAAGGCGAAAGCCGTCCCCAAGAAGGACGACGACAAAGGCAAGAAGAAGATGATGCTGGTGGAGACCCAGGTAAACCTCAAGTCAACAGCTATTCACTTTGACATGAAAAATAAACTATGACGTCAAGCCAATCAATTGGAGATAACACTTAGATAAATTGGGCCCTCAACAACACACAGACATTGTTGATCCCATTGAAGGTAGAGAACTGAAAACTTTCCCCCTGTTTCCCCCTCAGAGTGATGACATCACCAAAGTGGCCAAGGTGGCCAAGATCATCGAGCGGATGGTGAACCAAAACACGTTTGACGACATTGCACAAGGTAAGTCCTTCCTTCCGTGTTATTTTACCTTGATACAAAACCTCCTGATAGTCCCTGCATGGTGACATGATATGAGATGTCACTTCCCTCTTTTAGATTTTAAGTACTTTGAGGATGCTTCTGATGAGTACCGGGAGCAGGAGGGCACCCTTCTCCCCCTCTGGAAGTTTCAGTACGACAAAGCCAAGAGGCTGTCTGTCACTGCCCTCTGCTGGTCAGTCTTCTCACATTACAACAACAACGACAATGCGGCTTTACTATAAATGAAACACTTCTGATAGGTGTGTGGCTTATAGACAATAGTTGGACCACTGGGAAAACCTGAAATCTTCCTAATATTTTTGGGGAAATGCATGAAAGAATTATAGTTTCTCTGTTCCTCCACAGGAATGAAAGCTACAAAGATTTGTTTGCCGTCGGCCTTGGATCATGTAAGTACGCAAGGTATACCAAACCTGTACCATTTTTTACTTCTTTCTCTGAGCTATCTTGACCCCGCTCTTCCCCCCAGATGACTTCACCAAGCAGGGGCGGGGCATGCTGGTGTTCTACTCCCTGAAAAACTCCACTTTCCCTGAGTATATCTACCCCACGACGTCGGGCATCCTGTGCCTGGACATCCACAAGCACCTGCCCTACCTGGTGGCCGTGGGCTTCTACGACGGCTGCGTGGCCGTCTACAACCTCAAAGAAGAGACGCTGCAGCCCATCTATAAGAGCACCGCCAAGTCTGGCAAGCACACCGACCCTGTGTGGCAGGTTTGTGTTAGTTTGTGCATGTTCTGTATTTTGGATAACACTCACTGACGCATGATGTTCCAAGACTTTGCTTGTCTGTCTGGCTGTCTGTTTGTCTGCAAATCACTGTCTCGGATGTGTGTTTTTTTTGGGTCATTGTGCTAAATTATGTTTGTGGCATTTCTTTTTCAGGTAAAGTGGCAGAAGGACGACATGGACAACAATCACAACTTCTTCTCCGTGTCATCTGATGGCCGTGTGGTGTCATGGACTCTTGTCAAGGTGCTCGAGAAACACATTCACTTTCCTCAGTATGTGTGTTAATATATGCATGTCTGCTTGTGAGCATTTGTGCATATTTTGTATTAGGATCCCCATTAGCTGTTGCAAATGCAGCAGCTACTCTTCCACAAGACATGAAACATGACATAATACAGAACATTAATAGACAACAAGGTCAGAACCCACATAAAAAAAATATATATATATTACAAAAGGCACACGTAGCCTACATAAAAAAGGCACACGTAGCCTACATATAAATACATACACACAAACTCTCTAGGTCAAATAGGGGAGAGGCGTTGTGCCGTGAGGTGTTGCTTTATCTGTTTTTTAAAACCAGGTTTGCTGTGTATTTGAGCAATATGAGATGGAATGGAGTTCCATGCAATAATGGCTCTATATAATACTGTACGCTTTCTTGAATTTGTTCTGGATTTGGGGACTGTGAAAAGACCTCTGGTGACATGTCTGGTGGGATAAGTGTGCGTGTCAGAGCTGTGTGTAAGTTGTCTATGCAAATAATTTGGGATTTTCAACACATGAATGTTTCTTAGAAAAATAAGAGGTGATGCAGTCAGTCTCTCCTCAACTTTTAACCAAGAGAGACTGGCATGCATAGTATTTATATCAGCCCTCTGATTACAATGAAGAGCAAGACGTGCCTCTCTGTTCTGGGCCAGCTGCAGCTTTAAAAACATTAAATATGTGTTAATAAGTACAGTACGTGAATGTTCATGTGTGTGTGTACCAGTCAAACGTTTGGACACACCTACTCATTCAAGGGTTTTTCTTTTCTTTCTTTCTTTTCTTTATTTCTACGTTGTAGAATAATAGTGAAGACATCAAAACGATGAAATAACACATATGGAATCATGTAGTAACCCAAAAAGTGTTAAACAAATCCAAATATATTTTATATTCTTCAAAGTAGCCACCCTATGCTGAGCACTCGCTGGCTGCTTTTCCATCACTCTGCTGTCCAAATCATCCCAAACCATCTCAATTGGGTTGAGGTCGGGTGATTGTGAAGGCCAGGTCATCTTATGCAGCACTCCATCACTCTCCTTCTTGGTAAAATAGCCTGTACACAGCCTGCTGGAATGTTGGGTCATTGTCCTGTTGAAAAACAAATCATAGGCCCACTAAGCGCAAACCAGATGGGATGGCGTATTGCTGCAGAATGCTGTGGTAGACATGCTGGTTAAGTGTGCCTTGAATTCTAAATCAATCACAGACAGTGTCACCAGCAAAGCACCCCCACACCTCCATGCTTCATGGTTGGAACCACACATGCAGAGATCATCCATTCATCTACTCTGCGTCTCACAACAACATGGCGGTTGGAACCAAAAATCAGACCGAAGGACAGATTTCCAGAGGTCTAATGTCCATTGCTTGTGTTTCTTGGCCCAAGCAAGTCTCTTCTTCTTATCGGTGTTCTTTAGTAGTGTTTTTTTTCAGCAATTCGACCATGAAGGCCTGATTCACGCAGTCTCCTCTGAACAGTTGATGTTGAGATGTGCCTGTTACTTGAACTCTGTGAATCATTTATTTAGGCTGCAATTTCTGAGGTACGGTGAACTTTAAATGAACTTATCCTCTGCAGCAGAGGTAACTCTGGGTCTTCCTTTCCTGTGGCGGTCCTCATGGGAGCCAGTTTCACCATAGCGTTTGATGGTTTATACGACTGCACTTGAAGAAACGTTCAAAGTTCTTGACATTTTCCGGAGTGACTAACCTTCATGTCTTAAAGTAATTTTAGCTGTTCTTGCCATAATATGGACTTGGTCTTTTACCAAATAGGACTATCTTCTGTATACCACCCCTACCTTGTCACAACGAAACTGATTGGCTCAAACGCATTAAGAAGGAAAGAAATTACACAAATTAACTTTTTTAAGGCATACCTGTTCATTGAAATGCATTCCAGGTGACTACCTTATGAAGCTGGTTGAGAGAATGCCAATAGTGTGCAAAGCTGTCATCAAGGCAAAGGGTGGCTACTTTGAAGAATCTCAAATATAAAATATATTTAGATTTGTTTAACACTTTTTTGGGTTACTACATGATTCCATATGTGTTATTTCATAGTTCTGATGACTTCACTATTATTCTACAAAGTAGAAAAAAGAAAAAAGAAAGAAAAACCCTTGAATGAGTAGGTGTGTCCAAACTTTTGACTGGTAATGTAAGAGTATTTTTGTGTATTAATTTGTTCTCACAGTAGTTTTGATGTGGGTTTGAATGGTTGCAGAATGAACTGGTCTTCACAGACATCATCAAGCTGTCGTTGGCGGGAGCTGTGTCAGAAGGACCAGAAGGCGTGCAACTTCCCATCATGGGTAAGACCTGTCATCAACTGACGCATCATTTCAACACTGTTTGATACCTGTTAGGATCATTGAAATATTTGACAATGTTTGTCGTCCCACAGCTTGTGGAACATCCTTCGACTTCCACAAACAGATTGACTACCTCTTCCTGGTTGGCACGGAGGAGGGCAAGATTCACAAGGTGAGCAGACATGAAAACATGGTCCCCAGTCATGTATCCCCCACTGACTATTGCTGTGTTCAGCCACTCCAAAATGTTTACTTATTTTATGGCAACTTAATGAGATATGAATTGTCTTGGGTGTCCTGACCGTCTGCTTGTTGCTCGTCTGAGGAATCAAATGGAGTCTTGTTCTGTTGTGTTTGTAGTGTGGTGTGTGATATCCTGCTGGGCCACAGAAGCAATGCCGTCTCCTTGTCTCTCAGAGAGTGAGGAAGTTCTCTCATTAGCACTAGGCTTTGGGCTTGGCACAGCCTCTTTCCAGCGGGCTGTAAAGCACCACTCTGAAGTGGTGCTTTACCTCTATCTCCGCTCTCAACGGTGCAGCCCTACAACTTGTTTAGTGGTTTTTCGGGGGCTCAGAGGGAAGGCTTTTTCAAATGCTAAATTTAAGAAGCGCTAAATTTAAGAAGAGGAGTAGTCTCGGCGATTGGCTTTTTTTTTTTAAATGTTCGTACTTGTCAGAGATTTGTCAGTCTATGCTAGGATTGTTAGTCTAGGATAGGCTTGTCAGTCTAGGCTGGCGCTCTGGGAGGCCCTCTCACGCGGTGCTAAGCATTTAATGAGAGCCAAAATGAGGGCAGACCCTCCAAACCTCTCCCAGATTTGCTCATTAACAGCAGACAGCTGTAGTTTTTGGCTGGCGTCCATCCTCATTTGGCCTTCTCACACAAGTGTCTATCCAGCAGTGGTGCAAAGAGACACGCTACTGTGAAGTTCTGAACACACACACACTGAAGCAGAGTTCTACAGGATCTTTTTTTTTTCTCAATCTAGACGGGATGACGGATTCAATAAGGTTCCATCGCTCTCAGCTACAGCTTTGAGACAGATTGACTCAATCTCACACACACAGACAAACGCCTTTTAGAAGCCCCTTACAGAACTGCCACAGCCACGCAGAGCCTCAAGTGACAGGCAGCTCAGTCTACTCTCTCTAAAGGCTATGCTAATTGTGAGCCTTAGCCCTACTGTGTTAGCTAGCTAGCTCCCTGCAATGTTATGGTTCGGTAAGCGCATATGCTAATGAAGAGTTTTGGCTGATTGCGAGCTCGCTGTAGCAGTGTCATCAAAAGGCCCATTCTGATTTTCCAGATCTTCCTGACTGTGCAAGCTCATTAGTTTCTCTTCAGTGTTTCGTTGTTGTGGCGTTTTTGCAACATCGGGTGGGAGATAGTTTCATCACACACACGCACTGTGGTCTAAGTCACAGTAAACCTACAGTATTTAGTGTTTAATATGCCTACATTAAGGGTTTTTGAAAACTCTGTACATTACATTGTAATGAAGGCCTTTTATGTTGTACAACAGGGGTTCCCAAACGTTTTCTCTCAGGCCCCCCTTCCAGCATTGGGGAACATCCCGCCATGTTTATCTCTATGGGCATAAGCACTGTAAACAAATGTAGGTTTTAAAGCTTATTTCCTGCAATTCTACACATTTTGTCATGAGGTGCAGAGAATGTTCAGTTTCAAAGCTAATTTTCTTGCAATTCTATACATTTTGCCATGTGTATTCATGTGATATTTGAGTGACTGAAAACATTACAACAAAATCTATGGTCAAAAAAGCCTAGCCTAGCTAAAAAAACGTTAGCTTACATGGGCAAGTTGATCTGGACATTTCTGGCAAGTTGTAAATAGCTCTCTTAAGGTATGCAATGGCTGACATGGCAAGAGAATTATACTAGTGCATTCTACTATTACAACTTTCAAGAGTAAGTTGAAAGCCGTGCCCCGCCCCACAGTTTGGAAGATGCTAAGACGTTCATCAGGCTCATGATCGTGTGCTCTATATCAGGATACAATTGAGAGAAAAGATCATAGGTGGCACAGGAGTTTCAAGGTTGGGGAAACTATCTTTTCACCCCTCCCCCAAAAAAATCACCTTTAAGATAAAACATGCATCTATAGATGCATCCCATTTGCAGACTAATGTAAAATAGCCTACTATTTCAAATGTGATGAGAAGATTGAATAGTCATACATTAGGATTTTAATATAACTCAATATTTGCTAAATAATTAGGTTCTGAACAATGCTTTTTTTCTCCTTTGCACAGATTCAGAGCTCAGCCCTAGCTAAGGATTTTTTTTGGGGGGGGGGTGGGTCGGAATAGATTTTTTCATTTTAGAAACACATTTCATGCAATTCTACGAACACTTTACATGACTGCCGACATATTAGCAGAATCCTAATCTTTAACAAAAATGACAGGGTAGCCTGCTCTGCTGACAAACTGACAGCAATAAAAACAACCTTGTCTTGAATGCAACCATCTAATCTAGGCCTATGAAAAGGTGAGACACATATTGTACAATATGACGTCCATCTAGCCTGGAGGAGGAAATGATATTATCCTAAAATGACTTTCCAGTGGCACTGACTCACACAACGAATGATTAAGACAGGGAATATGTTCTCCACTAGTGCTAATACGATGGGCAATAATGTTTCGTTCAATTTAAGAATTGAGAATTTTTGTAACTAAAGACAGATTATAGTTTTTACTCTCTTTTCTCTTTAGTGTTTGTCCCACAATTGTATTTTGAAATATTGCGATATAGCCCTAGGACTATTTTAGATGCGTTTCACTGACAGCCGCACTCAATAAACAGCTATGTTCTTGTGATTTAAAACATTCCACAGCTATTTCTTAAAATAAGCTAATGACCCTCTGTGGATAAATCATGCTCTCTGGTTTAGTCATTTGAATGATTTAAAAAAGTTATTTATATCATTTATATTATTATTTTATTTATTTCTTCATAGATATGATTAATTATAGCTAGCTCCTTGTCTCCTCCTTGTTAGCTCTAGCTAGCTCCTTGTCGGTGACATTTTTGATTCATGCAAACTCGCACAAATACACACCCACACACACAGCTATGCGTGTGATATCAGTTCCAATCTGTCACCTCTTGTTGGAAAACAGCCACCTCCGGAAGCTCTTGGGGCAAATGTAATATCTCTGCTGTGATTTATTCACTACATATCCCCTTATATAAAAACCCCACTGGGCACCGACATCGGTTCAACATCTATTTTTATTTACATTTGGTTGAGTTGTCAAACGAAATCAACAAAACATGTCACCATGACATTGGATTTAGTTGTTTTTTTAAAAGAAATTCCCTTACGTTGGTGACTTTTTGCAAATCCAAACCTCCTAATAATGAATTTCTTTGTTGAAATGACGTGGAAACAACGTTGATTCAACCAGTTTTGGCCAGTGGGGGACATACCATTTAGGCCTGGGCATTTTGATTTATCTCTTTCATTTAACTCTTGACACTTTCTCTGTGCTTTCACTCCTATCATTCTGTCACCGTGCAAATGATGTAGCTTGCAATAATAGTAGAGAGCAAGTTTGGTTCACAGCTACAGTACATTGTCTATCTGGAGTGGTTTATGGGTGAATGTGAGGACTGACTCCATATTATTGCTGTGTCATTTCCAGTGCTCCAAGGCTTATTCCAGCCAGTTCCTGGAGACCTACAATGCCCATAACATGGCAGTGGACGCAGTTAAGTGGAACCACTTCCACACCAAGGTCTTTATATCCTGCAGCTCTGATTGGACCGTCAAGATCTGGGACCACACCATCAAGTAAGTCTACTCACCATCACACGATTGTGCCCGCCCACCATCAAGTAAGTCTACTCACCATCACTCGATTGTGCCCGCCCACCATCAAGTAAGTCTACTCACCATCACACTTATTGTGCCCGCCCACCATCAAGTAAGTCTACTCACCATCACACGATTGTGCCCGCCCACCATCAAGTAAGTCTACTCACCATCACACTATTGTGCCCGCCCACCATCAAGTAAGTCTACTCACCATCACACTATTGTGCCCGCCCACCATCAAGTAAGTCTACTCACCATCACACTATTGTGCCCACCCACCATCAAGTAAGTCTACTCACCATCACACTATTGTGACCCGAATCAAACTATGCTGTCTCTGATATTTATTTTCACATTGACCACCTTAGATTAGAGGAGTAGCTAAATTCAAAAAGGTCTCGCTGTTCCAAATCTATGTCAGGCTATAATTCTGGTTTTAAAATGGCACCTCAAAAACATCCATTTGAACCCTGGGGGCTCTATTTTTGTCTGCCACAAAGATAGTTTCCAATTTTATGATGTAAAAACTGGCGGTCTGGCATTTTCCAGCTCCAACGTCAGGTTCGGCAGTTTACCTGTCTAACAATCAGCTAAGCAGAACATTGCGCTGAAGTGGGAGGGGTGGCAATATCTGAGGCCTGTTCTTAAAAACAAGCACAAAATAGAAAATGTCATAATGCGCTAATTAGAAGTTTTAAGACCCACATAAAGCAGGTCTTAAAGGTAACGCATGGATTTTGAGAGCGGATGCGCAGCCTAGCCAGCCATGACGTGCAGTGCACATTGTGATTCTCGTTCTTATAAACATTAAAACTATTGGTTTCCCCCCATTTCGTTTCATTTGATTAAAAAACAAGCATAGCCTACCCTCCCCTTAATCAAGGGTGGTTTAGCAGCATCACATAGGTTTGTCTTTGTATCCTGGCCATGAGCCAAAAGTACTATATGAATAAAGGGGTTTTAAATGGTCTACTGAGTGCTTTGAAATATTTTGGAGGTTTATGCCCTCATGCTTTTTCATTATTCACAATTCACATACCTGCATTTCACTTGTTCAAGTAGCCATCCATCCCCATTTTCAAAGAGCGCCCCTCGCTCGATTACCAATGACACGCACTTCCAAACTATTCAGTCCTCCGGTAATGCCATATCAATTGGCAATTTTTTTGAGAATCAGTCTCGCACGTAGGCAACGATACAATTGACAGGAGCCTCGTATTTTGTAGACATGCAAATGTTATACATAAAGACATTTAGGCCTACTTGTGCACACAGTGCCATGGAATGAGAAAAGCGATTTATGACATCATGCTTCTGACCCGATCCTATTTAGAAATATTGTTGTTGGTTTAAAAAACAGATTGATTGTTTTTCGTTGAATTGGATTAAAAACCAAACATATTAGAAAGAATCACCTTCCATGGGTTTATGGCGAGAACGTACTGTACATGGCTCAAATGCAATATTGTCTGCTATTTCTGGAGATGTGCAAATGTGGTCTGTAAGATTGTTCCATGATGTTTATAAAACATTACATTTGCGAGCAGTATAACGGTGAGTGGACATCCCCCCCTTTCTCTTTATATTGGATCTTCATCCAGCTCCTGTCAAAAGTTTGGATGTATGTAAAACCCTCAATAGTCTAAGTTGCCTTGTCTCTATTATATACCCACATGGAGCAATTATGGTTCCTGGAACTGTATTTAGACTTAGCCTATTTTAAAACAAGTTGTTGTTTTGTTTTTATAAGAATTTGATTAGAATGATGCACAGTATTTTCAGGCCTTATCAATAGCATGTCCAGACTGTATTTACAGTTTGCCTAGCACATATATCAGTGTACAGTAAATGCTATAGCCTATGTTTAACAAATCAAAAATACATTTTCACATGCGCCGAATACAGCAGGTGTAGACCTTACCGTGAAATGCTTGCTTACAAGCCCTTAACCAACAATGCAGATTTTTTTATTTTAAGTACGAAAATATTTACCCAAAAGTTAATAAAAAACAAAAGTAAGTAACACAAAAGAATAACAGTAACGAGGCTATATACAGGGGGTACATGTACCGAGGCAATGTGTGGGGGTACAGGTTACTCGAGGTAATTGAGGTAGTACAGTATGTACTGTAGGTAGAGGTAAAGTGACTAGGGTTTCTGGGATAATGGTGTTGATGTGAGTCATGACCAGCCTTTCAAAACACTTCATGGCTACAGACGTGAGTGCTATGGGTCGGTAGTCATTTAGGCAGGTTACCATAGGGACATGGTGGTCTTCTTAAAACATGTTGGTATTACAGACTCGGACAGGGAGAGGTTGAAAATGTTAGTGAAAACACTTGCCAGTTGGTCAGCGCATGCTCTCAGTACACGTCCTGGTAATCCGTCTGGCCCTGCGGCCTTGTGAATGTTGACCTGTTTAAAGGTCTTACTCACATCGGCTGCGGAGAGCGTGATCACACAGTCGTCCGGAACAGCTGGTGCTCTCATGCATGTTTCAGTGTAATTTGCCTCGAAACGAACATAGAAGTAATTTAGCTCGTCTGGCAGGTTCATGTTACTGGGCAGCTCTCGGCTGCGCTTCCCTTTGTAGTCTGTAATGGTTTACAAGCCCTGCCACATCCGATGAGCGTCAGAGCCGGTGTAGTACGATTCGATCTTAGTCCTGTATTGACGCTTTGCCTGTTTGATGGTTTGTGGGAGGACAAAGCGGGATTTCTTATAAGCTTTCGGGTTAGAGTCCCGCTCCTTGAAACCGGTAGCTCTAACCTTTAGCTCAGTGCGGATGTTGCCTGTAATCCATGGCTTCTATTTGGGGTATGTACGTACGGTCACTGTGGGGACGACGTCATCGATGCACTTATTGATGAAGCCAATGACATGGTGTACTCCTCAATGCCATCGGAAGAATCCCGGAACATCTTCCAGTCTGTGCAAGCATAACAGTCCTGTAGCATAGCATCTGCTTCATCTGACCATTTTTTAAATTACCAAGTCACTGGTGTTCCAGCCCTAATTTTTGCTTGTAAGCAGAAATCAGGAGGATAGAATTATGGTCAGATTTGCCAAATGGAGGGTGAGGGAGAGCTTTGTACGCATCTCTGTGAGTGGAGTAGAGGTGGTCTATAGTTTTGTTTCCCTCTGATTGCACACTTAACATGCTGATAGAAATTTGGTAAAACGGATTTAAGTTTCCCTGCATTAAAGTCCCCGGCCACTAGGAGTGCTGCCTCTGGATGAGCTTTTTCATGTTTGCTTATGGCGGAATACAGCTCATTGAGTGTGTCCTCACTGCCAGCATCGGTCTGTGGTGGTATGTAGACAGCTGTGAAAAATACTGATGAAATCTCTCTAGGTAGATAGTGTGGTCTACAGCTTATCATGGGATACTCTACCTCAGGCGAGCAAAACCTAGAGACTTCCTTGGATATCGTGCACCAGCTGTTGTTTACAAATATACAAAGTCTGCCCCCCTTGTCTTACCAGACGCCGCTGTTCTATCCTGCTGATAAAGCGTATAACCAGCCAGCTGTATGTTGATAATGTCGTCGTTTAGCCACGACTCCGTGAAGCATAAGATATTACCGTTTTTAATGTCCTGTTGGTAGTTTAATTTTCCTCGTAGGTCGTCTAATGTAATTTTCCAATGATTGCATGTTAGCTAGTAGAACAGAAGTCAGTGTGGGTTTATTCGATTGCATATGAAATCTCTTCACACAAATAACAGGGATTTGGGCCTGTTTCCGGGAAAGCAGTATGTCCTTAGGAGCGCGTAAAACATCAGCCATCTTCTTACGGCACCATGAGCCAATCAGTTGTGTTGTGACACGGTAGGGGTGGAATAGCCCTATTTTGTAAAAAAACAAGTCCATATTATGGCAAGAACAGCTCAAATAAGCAAAGAGAAACGACAGTCCATCATTTCTGTAAGGCATGAAGGTCAGTCAATCTGGAAAATGTCAAGAACTTTGAAAGTTTCTTCAAGTGCAGTCGCAAAAACCATCAAGGACTATGATGAAACTGGCTCTTATGAGGACTGCCACAGGAAAGGAAGACCCATTATTACCTCTGCTGCAGAGGATAAGTTCATTAGAGTTAACCGCACCTCAGAAATTGCAGCCCAAATAAGTTCTTCACAGAGTTCAAGTAACAGACACATCTCAACATCAACTGTTCAGAGGAGATTTGGTGAATCAGGCCTTGATGGTCGAATTGCTGCAAAGAAACCACTACTAAAGGAAGAGACTTGCTTGGGCCAAGAAACAGCAATGGACATTAGACCGGTGGACATCTGTCCTTTCCAAATTTGAGATTTTTGGTTCCAAAAATCTTTGTCTTTGTGAAACACAGAGTAGGTGAACAGATGATCTCTGCATGTGTGGTTCCCTCCGTGAAGCATGGAGGTGGAGGTGTGATGGTGTGGGGGTGCTTTGCTGGTGACACTGTCAGTGATTTATTTAGAGGCACACTTAACCAGCATGGCTATCACAGAATTGTGCAGCAATACGCCATAACTGCCTGGTTTGTGCTTAGTGAGACTATCCTTTGTTTTTCAACAGGACATTGACCCAAAACACACCAGGTTGTGTAAGGGCTATTTGTCCAAGGAGAGTGATAGAGTGCTGCTTCAGATGGCCTGGCCTCCACAGTCACCCGACCTCAACCCAATTTAGATGGTTTGGGATGAGTTGGACCGCAGAGTGAAGGAAAAGCAGCCAACAAGTGCTCAGCATATGTGGGAACTCCTTCAAGACTGTTGGAAAAGCATTCCAGGTGAAGCTGATTGAGAGAATGCCAAGATTGTGCAAAGCTGCCATCAAGGCAAAGGGTGGCTACTTTGAAGAATCTCAAATATAAAATATATTTTGATTTGTTTAACACTTTCTTTGTTACAACATGATTCCACATGTGTTATTTCATGGTGTTGATGTCTTCACTATTATTCTACAATGTAGCAAATAGTAAACATAAAGAAAAACCTTTGAATGAATAGTTGTGTCCAAACTTTTGACTGGTACTGTATTTATACTGTATATTGTTTCCTGATCTTTGTTATATCCCTCATATATAGGACAGACATTTCAGAAGAAACTTCCTTTAGATTTTTTGGGGGGGACTATCTGTTGTTCCATGCAGTGAATCTGTTATTTCATGCATTTGTATGGGCTAATAGCAGTAATGCCAAATAACATTTTTCATAAAATAATTGTTTTATGTATTTTTTTGATACTTCAAGGGGTCTTAAAATTCTAAATCAAATAGCAAAATGATCATTGGTATGACCTTCTTAAAACAGAATACTTTTTCAGAAATTGATTCTACATTGTTTAGGGAGCATGGTGAAGGAGCCACTTATTTAGTTCAGCAGTAGTTGAACAGTAGTCCCTCTGCACACTTAAATGGTCATTCGAATAAGATCGTGTGGATTGATTAGGTCGGAACTACTTTTTCCTGTTGATACAAGCCCTTGTAACTCCATCTATCTTACTGGGCTGTGAGTGATGAGTCATGCGTCTCAGATCAGATCTAGCCTGAGTCACAAAATGTCAGAAGTAGTGTTACAGATTTCTCTGCAGGTTACAGAAATCAGGACTTCAGCCTGGCAGCCTGTGATAAACTAATAATATCATTCAGCTTACCCCGCACTCTCTTGACATCCTAGCTTCTTTCAGTAGCTTCATGTGCTATCTGTCTGTTTATACACATAGAATAACTATCTCTCTAGTCTATGGACTGGCTGCACCACTTTTTGATTGACAAAATACAAGCATTTGGCTGCACCTGCAAATCTGTGTATTCGACCAATAAACGTTGATTTCTAGCCTACTTTGTATCTTAGTTAACAGAAACTATTTAGAGTAAATGTGTTCTTTAACTGCTTGATACCACTTTGGAATCAGTGTGACCCAATCTGTTTTGTTCTCATTTAATGAAAAATCACTCCAAAGTTATTTTGGATTGATTTTTAAAACCAGGCAAGTCATTTAAGAACACATTTTTATTTTGAATGATGGACTAACGGGGAACAGTGGGTTAACTGCCTTGTTCAGTGGCAGATTTTTTTACCTTGTCAGTTCGGGGATTTGATCCAGCAACCTTTTGATTAGTGGCCCAACACTCTAACCACTAGGCTATCTGCCGATATGGCATTGACTAGGTTCTATTTGCCATATGTCTTTAGCGCTACTTATCTGCCTGCCTGCACCTCAAAAGACTGAGGACAAACATTTCAAACCATTGTATTGTTCCTACAGTTCACCAAACAGTCTCACCACTGGGAGCAATAACAGTCACTGTTCATGTCTCCTTCCTTTTCTTTGGAAAGAATGGAATATAAGATACTGCAGTTCACGCACTTTCAAACTTATCATCCTGGATCCCATTCCCCGCTCTGCCTCATCTCTCTAGACCCTGAAGACCTCACTGGAGCAAATAACATGCATTATAATACACTGACAGGGAGGAGAGGGATATCTTTGGTGGGATAAGAGGAGGGCGCAGACCCAATGGAGTCTATGTAGCCTGAAGAGGTGCTATTGATTTTTATTTTCGAGCCCTCTCTCTCTCTTTCTTTTTTTTCTCTCGGGAAGAGTAATGTCTGTCTTCGTCTTTTTCACTCTTTACTCTCTAACTTTTTACTTGTACTTATGATGAACTTATGAAGTAATGTGACCTGCTCTTACAAAAGTTTAGAGAATGTGTCTATGATGTATTGTTTTCTGCTATCTTTAAGGTAAATAATGTAATCTAGATTTTATAGTATTGGTATTTGTATCCATTACGGAGTCCTTATACTTCAGTGTCCATGTCTCTGTAGGACCCCAATGTTCACCTTTGACCTGAACGCCTCTGTGGGAGATGTGGCATGGTCTCCTTACTCCTCCACTGTCTTCGCTGCAGTCACCACTGATGGGAAGGTATGTAACCAATTAGAGGCAAAGAGACCAAGGCATTTGCTTTATCTTGGCCAGGTCGCAATTGTAAATGAGAACTTGTTCTCAACTTGCTTACCTGGTTAAATAAAGGTGAAATAAAATTTTTAAAAAAATGTCCTCTCACTCAAAAGTTGTTTTTATGAAACTCCATCAAGGCCAATGTAGTCAAAACGTTGTTAACTAACAAAAGCTTAAATCACTTTTTTGAGGAGCAGCAAACGGTGAATGGACATAAATGTCTGTCTGTCTATCTTAATTTCTTCAGAAAAATATGTTTGACACAATGACTCTTATGACTCTGCCGCCCGCTTATATGGGGCGGCAGAGTAGCCTAGTGGTTAGAGCGTTGGACTAGTAACCTGAAGGTTGCAAGTTCAAACCCCCGAGCTTACAAGGTACAAATCTGTCGTTCTGCCCCTGAACAGGCAGTTAACCCACTGTTCCTAGGCTGTCATTGAAAATAAGAATTTGTTCTTAACTGACTTGCCTGGTTAAATAAAGGTAAAATAAAAATGGCTAAGAGGTAACAAACAACTTATATTACAAGGGTATCCCTTGCTGAAGACATGGTCTGCATCAGAAAGAAATCAATAAGCATTGCCAATGCAGGTTTGATTGAGTCTGTCCCAGAGTCATTTGTACTACAGCACTCTCCAAGTATTTTGTTCTGTTTATCTCGGTGTCTGTTGTTAGCGCGCCAGCCAGCTGTTGTCATTGGTCTACTGACGTGATTGGTCTTCAGTGGCTTGGCCGGTCCATTGATGCGGGAGTAGCTGTGGAGGTTGTCATCTCTCTGGCCTGCCTGGGAGTTCATCACATTCTCCTGTCTCTCTCTCTCTCTCTCTCTCTCTCTCTCTCTCTGTCTCTCTTTCTATTTTGCCTGTCATGTTAAATTAAGGAAATTAGTGCCGATGAACAATGTGACGATGCGCTATGAACCATCTGCTCTGTCACTTTGTCTGCAAACAGACAGATTAGAAAACTCTGCGGTGTGCATGGTGTCTGATATGGCTGAAAACGGAGTCCTGTACTCCAGGGGTTTGGGCCTCCCCAGTCCCCCACAGACAGGGAATGATATGGTTCACTGATAAAGACAGTCAAAAGGATGCAATAGCCTACATACAAAATCTGGGCTAATTCACAAAACATGTATCCAGAAAATACTAAACACAAACACAATAGTAGCCTCAATAATGGCAAATAATTACTGAAATCCAGTTACCTCAACATTTGATGGATAAATAGTTACTGTAGAAATGGAAAAGGCCACATTCACGTAACCAAAGAGATACCTTCCATTAACACTATACCTTTATCTCATTCTCAGCCATGTCAAATGAAATACACTGACAGCCATAACAACACAATTATTATTGAAAGGAATTACACTCATTTATATTCCCTAGATTCAACTATAAAGAAGAATAGAGACTTCCCAATTGTATGATATTACCATTCATTGACCTGTTTTGTATCTAATCCAGTTCCTAGCTGCTAGAAAACTTTCTATGGCATAGCCTAGATTTTGTTTTTCAAGCACTTTCACAGCAACATCAGTTTCTAAGCAGACAGACCAGAATATGAAATATTCTCGGTTAAGGTTGAAACTGTCACAATACAACCATTCGTTTTTTGTTCTATACAGTACCACTTGTCTAATGACTGCTACAATTTGTATCATTTGGATTATATTTATAGTCATTCATAGTTGTCTCATTGAGATGAAAAATCCCAATTATAGGTGATAGCAAACCTAGAGGTCAACGGCACCCCTTCTTTAGAATGTCACCGCTGGCTATGTGGGCTGCTTGCTTCGTCACTCCCGCTAATGACCAAAATACTCCCTCTACACTGTGTGTGTGTGTGTGTGTGTGTGTGTGTGTGTGTGTGTGTGTGTGTGTGTGTGTGTGTGTGTGTGTGTGTGTGTGTGTTGGTTGACATGTATTTACTGATGAATGGACCAATTTTCAGTGATGCTAAATGTCAGGAGAGGCAAGCTTTTCCTGTCAGAGTCATTTGAATAACAAGACATCGCGCACACACACACACTCTCTCAGTGTTGCGCAAACACTGGTACGAACACCAGATGGTCCGAGTTGCATCCCCACTGAGAATCTCTCTCGCTTGCCTTGCTGATTTGGTTTGTCACTCAGAGGTTCCCAGCTGGAATAGATGAGGATGGAACAACATGCGCAACTCGATTTGTTTATAGAGAATATCTCATATATTTTTCTATAAAAAACAGTATGAGTCAGCTTTCACACTCATTCCAAAAGGCAGCAGGTTCAAACATATTTCTGTTCTCCACCATTCCACATTGTATTGCTTTTCAGGTTTGACCAAATGACTCCCCTTGCATTTGCATGAGATAATCTCCCGAACTTTCTATATATCTTTTGCTTTTTTTCCTCAGGTTCATACCTTTGACCTTAGCATCAACAAATATGAGGCCATCTGCCAGCAGCCGGTGGTGGCCAAGAAAAAGACTAAGCTGACTCACATTGAGTTTAACCCCGTCTACCCCATCATCATCGTGGGAGACGACCGAGGATATGTTACCAGCCTCAAGCTCTCGCCTAACCTGCGCAAAAAACCCAAGGTAAGAGCCTAAAGAGCCCAGCAGTGCTGGTGCTGTGTCAGTAACTCTTAGCATGGTAATTTGGTATGTTAAAAAAGCATCCTTTCTTTGTTGGAATGGTGTGAGCATACCCCAACGAGAGAATGGTGTAGGTGTGGACCAGTCATTTAAAAACATTAATTTAAGTAAGCCGTTAATTGGCCAGCTCATTCTCCATGAGGAAATAGCAGGCTTTTCTTAAACAGTTTGTTTGAGATATTGAGATACAAGTTTGAGGTTTTTGAAGTGTTTTGTTTCTCTAATTTATGCTTTGGCCACAAATACAGGTATAGGGTGAGTCAATAACATTATTTGTGTGTTAGTTAACAGAAAATTAACTTTTAAAAGTGAGATTTCCACTGGACAGTTAGTTTAACAATCAAGCGCTAGTTTACCATGGATGTGTTGACTCAACAGGAAGCCATGGCACCCTATTGCCTACATTAGTATTTTGGACCAAAAGTAGTGCAGTATATATGGTAATAGGGTGCCATTTTGGCTACTTTAGATCTTTAGACCCATTTTCAGAAAGGAAAGCTAGCTCACAGTGCTACTGATGATGACAAAACGATTAGATAAGCAGTGCTCTAATGATGAGCAGTAGTTCAGTGTTTACTGATTTCAACAAAGTGAGATGAGAGTTTTTTCCCTCCTTGGAAACAAGAAGATGCAGTTTCTTCACTTCCTGATGACTTGATCTCAATGGGCCGGCCATCGATCGGGGACTAAATTGTTCATTGCCAGCCGCTGCTTAGCCGGCCCTTGTCACATGCATTTCTCATAAAGGAAAAACCTCATTTATAATCATTGGTGTGTCTAGCTGCCATAAAACACCATTGATTGAAGGCCTTTGTGCATTTGTTTATTTTCACCTCTGGAGACTCAAGTGAAAATGGATTGAGTGATATTTTATTACAGTATGGGATTGTTTGTGGCAGATATCCATTTGAGGGCAGAGCGTTCGGCCTTTTAAGGTGCTCATGTTCATTTTCATACTCTCCGTATTAATTCTTTGATAGTTGAGTAAGGCCACGTATTTTCCAGTCACTTATAATTTCATGTCATGCTGACGCATGGCCTTTCTTCAAGGAACACACTTGTTTGCATCTCAGTGCTACAATGAGACAGCAAAATGACTTCCAAAGCCAAATGCTTCTAATTGGCATCAACAATGCTCCGATAGACGAGCAGAGTATACTAAATGACAAATCACATTTCAGGGGGCGTGCGGTTATCGTGTCAAAGATGATTCACTTCCTTCGTAGCTTAAAATGACTACACTCTGCTCGCGTCATCGGTGTACTACTTGTACATTCTGTGTTTTTCATTTGAGTGGGGAAACTTTACTATTCACCTGTGGCTGTATCCCACTCTAGATATGTATCTGGCCTTTTGCATTATTCATACAGGTCTGTTGTTGTTCTACACAGCTGGGAACAGATCAAATGATTCATCATCAGCAATGCCCACACCCAACGCATAATGCAATAAATAACACTGTTATGTTGTCTCTGCTACTCTCTCCTCTAGGCCTCGAGACACACACACACACACCTCTTTCTTCTAAGTGCTTACACATAGGCCTTTGTACAATGTAAACAGTTGATTGAATCACGTGTCTAGTATGTATGGTTCAACATGGG
This sequence comes from Oncorhynchus nerka, assembly GCF_034236695.1. NCBI lineage: Eukaryota > Metazoa > Chordata > Actinopteri > Salmoniformes > Salmonidae > Oncorhynchus > Oncorhynchus nerka. The sequence goes on along the minus strand of NC_088410.1, from coordinate 60,769,209 downwards.
ACTACCACTCTCTCTCCCCCACTCTGTCCAATTAGCTTTGGTGGCACATCGTGAAGTAGTTGTTTGTTTGTTCATCTGTTTAATTAGATAATCCGTTTCTAAATGATCATTGTACTGTGGTGAGAATATATATATTCTCAGTTTCAGTTCTTGTTCCCTCTTGATGGCTCCACTGGAGAACATGGGGGTTAGGGTCCGGGCAATTCACGGAGTAAAACCAATTTGACACGGGAGCCTTCAGCTGTTCCCATCTTATTAGTCACACTCCCGTTGTACCCTCTGATAGTGGTGGCTAATGAGGTGTGGTGTTTATAATCACTGTGCGCTCAGTAACCACAGGCCAAGAGAAGGAGTCTCTGACATAAGGGACAACACGGACATCAGGCGTCAAGTCACGGCATATTAATTACACTCATTTTGGGGGTTAGCCACGGCTGTAGTTCCGGTACACGTCAGAGCATTTAACAGTTGGACTCTGATGTTTCTCAGTGACTAAATTAATCATTCATGGGAATCGTTGGTGTTGATGAGACCCGAGTTCTAAGCCAAGTTATATAGTTGAGGGCAAACATTTATCTGTCCAACTTCATCCCCAGCACAGCACCCTCCAGATATTTATTTAGGAGCATTGTGACAACCAGCCTCTCCCCTCCTTCTCCCGTGGCTGTCCAAAGCCACTGACAGTGAAAAGACAAAGCCTGCCCAAAACTCAATCTGTTGCCCCAGGACACAGCAGAGACATCTCTTCCTTTATATATAATATTTTTGTATTTATTTTTTACTCAGCCACATTCAAAACCTCCCTCGACCCAGATTTGTGTTCACCAGTTGAGAATCGCTGGAGTAAAAGTCACATGGATCTCGGTCATTGAGGATAGGCTAGGCTGTTTATTATATATATTGTCACGACTTCCGCCGAAGTTGGCTCCCCTGCCTGTTCGGGCGGTGCTCGGCGGTCGTCGTCAACGTCCTACTAGCCGCTACGATCCCTTTGTCGTTTGTCTGTTGGTTTTGTCTTATTAGTTTCACCTGTGCGTATTTTAGTTTAATTAGCTTCCCTATATGTAGTAGGTTGTTCCGCCCTTGTTTTGTGCGGGATTGTTTTTTTGTTACTCTGTTGGACGTGATTTTCATGTGTGTATTCTCCGGACTGTTTGGTCCTGTGTTTGGGCTGGTCTGTTCTATGCGCCCTGTATGTTGGCGTGACCGTTTTTTGGCCGGATAATAAATACTGAACCCTGCTCTCTGCGCCTGATTCCAACCCACCACTCCTAGTATCCCGTGACATATATACAGTGGGGCAAAAAAAGTATTTAGTCAGCAACCAATTGTGCAAGTTCTCCCACTTCTCCCAAAGATGAGAGAGGCCTGTAATTTTCATCATAGGTACACTTCAACTATGACAGACAAAAAAAGAATTCCAGAAAATCACATTGTAGGATTTTTAATGAATTTATTTGCAAATTATGGTGGAAAATAAGTATTTGGTCACCTACAAACAAGCAAGATTTCTGGCTCTCACAGACCTTCTTTAAGAGGCTCCTCTGTCCTCCACTCATTACACCTCTATTAATGGCACCTGTTTGAACTTGTTATCAGTATAAAAGACACCTGTCCACAACCTCAAACAGTCACACTCCAAACTCCACTATGGCCAAGACCAAAGAGCTGTCAAAGGACACCAGAAACAAAATTGTAGACCTGCACCAGGCTGGGAAGACTGAATCTGCAATAGGTAAGCAGCTTGGTTTGAAGAAATCAACTGTGGGAGCAATTATTAAATGGAAGACATACAAGACCACTGATCATTCCCTCGATCTGGGGCTCCACGCAAGATCTCACATGTGGGGTGAAAATGATCACGGTGAGCAAAAATCCCAGAACCACACGGGGGGACCTAGTGAATGACCTGCAGAGAGCTGGGACCAAAGTAACAAAGCCTACCATCAGCAAGGGCATTGAAGATGAAACGTGGCTGAGTCTTTCAGCATGACAATGATCCCAAACACACCGCCCGGGCAACGAAGGAGTGGCTTCGTAAGAAGCATTTCAAGGTCCTGGAGTGGCCTAGCCAGTCTCCAGATCTCAACTCCATAGAAAATCATTGGGAGGGAGTTGAAAGTCTGTGTTGCCCAGCAACAGCCCCAAAACATCACTGCTCTAGAGGAGATCTGCATGGAGGAATGGGCCAAAATACCAGCAGCAGTGTGTGAAAACCTTGTGAAGACTTACAGAAACGTTTGACCTCTGTCATTGCCAACAAAGGGGATATATAAACAAAGTATTGAGAAACTTTTGTTATTGACCAAATACTTATTTTCCACCATCATTTGCAAATAAATTCATTAAAAATCCTACAATGTGATTTTCTGGATTTTTGCTTCTCATTTTGTCTGTCATAGTTGAAGTTTGTCTATGATGAAAATTACAGGCCTCTCTCATATTTTTAAGTGGAGAACTTGCACAATTGGTGGCTGACGAAATACTTTTTTGCCCCACTGTCTATATATATATACATAGTACCAGTGAAAAGTTTGGACACACCTATGCATTCCAGGGTTTTTATTTATTTGTACTATTTTCTACTTTGTAGGATAATAGTGAAGACATGAAAACTATGAAATAACACATATGGAATCAGGTAGTAACCAAAAAAGTGTTAAACAAATCAAAATAAATTTTAGATTTGAGATTCTTCAAAGTAGCCACCTTTGCCTTATTGACAGCTTTGCACACTCTTGGCATTCTCTTAACCAGCTTTATGAGGTAGTCACCTGGAATACATTTCAATTAACAGGTCTGCCTTGTTAAAAGTTCATTTGTGTGATTTGTTTCCTTCTAATGCGTTTGAGCCAATCAGTTGTGTTGTGACAAGGTAGGGGTGGTATATAAAAGATAGCCCTATTTGGTAAAAGACCAAGTCCATATTATTTCAAGAACAGCTCAAATAAGCAAAGAGAAATGACAGTCCATCATTACTTTACGACGTGAAGGTCGGTCAATCCGGAAAATGTCAAGAACTTTGAAAGTTTGTTCAAGTGCAGTTGCAAAAACCATCAAGTGCTATGATGAAACTGGCTCCCATGAGGACCGCCACAGGAAAGGAAGATCCAGAGTTACCTCTGCTGCAGAGGATAAGTTCATTTAAAGTTCACCGCACCTCAGAAATTGCAGCCTAAATAAATGATTCACAGAGTTCAAGTAACAGGCACATCTCAACATCAACTGTTCAGAGGAGACTGCGTGAATCAGGACTTCATGGTCGAATTGCTGAAAAGAAACCACTACTAAAGGACACCAATAAGAAGAAGAGACTTGCTTGGGCCAAGAAACATGAGCAATGGACATTAGACCACTGGAAATCTGACCTTTGGTCTGATGAGTCCAAATTTGAGATTTTTGGTTCCAACAGCCGTGTCTTTGAGACGCAGAGTAGGTGAACGGATGACCTCCGCATATGTGGTTCCCAACATGAAGCATAAAGGAGGAGGTGTGATGGTTTGGGGGTGCTTTGCTGGTGACACTGTCAGAGATTTATTTAAAATACAAGGCAATCTTAACCAGTATGGCTACCACAGCATTCTGCAGCAATACACCATCCCATCTGGTTTGCACTTAGTGGGACTATCATTTGTTTTTCAACAGGACAATGACCCAAAACACACCTCTAGGCTGTGTAAGGGCTATTTGACCAAGGAGAGTGATTGAATGCTGCATCAGATGACCTGGCCTCCATAATCCCCCGACCTCAACCCAATTTAGATGGTTTGGAATCAGTTGGACCACAGAGTGAAGGAAAAGTAGCCAACAAGTGCTCAGCATATGTGGGATCTCCTTCAAGACTGTTGGAAAAGCATTCCTCGTGAAGCTGGTTGAGAGAATGAGTGTGCAAAGCTGTCATCAAGGCAAAGGGTGGCTACTTTGAAGAATCTCAACTACAGTTGAAGTCGGAAGTTTACATACACCTTATCCAAATACATTTTAACTCAGTTTTTCACAATTACTGACATTTTATCCTAGTAAAAATTCTTAGGCCAGTCCATTCCCATGGACGTTGGAGCACTGGACGGGTGCTCTATAAGCCAAGTCACCCATAACACCACTCCCATCCACCTATAGGTGTCAGGGAACCACAGCGAGGCTATTCGGTTCCTGCTCATCAAGTCCCCTCTGATTCCCGTGGTATTGGGATTCTCCTGGCTCCAATGACACAATCCCCTCATTAACTGGTCTACTGGTGCCATCATAGGCTGGAGCCCATTCTGCCACGCCCATTGACTGAAGTAAGCGCAACCTGCCCCGGGACGTCTTCCTGGGGGCTCGGAAGGTGACCAGACCATCCTGGTTCATCCGGACCCAACCTGTCAATTCGTGGTGGAGGTGGGGGGGCTGTCCTGTCCCAGCGTTCTGCCCTTGACCTCAAGCTACATCCTTGCGCCCTCTCCCATCGCCTCAAAGCCACGGAAAGGAACTACAATGTAGGGAATCGGGAGCTTCTCACGGTGAAGATGGTGTTGGAGGAATGGAGACACTGGCTGGAGGGGGCGGAACATCCGTTCATCGCGTGGACTGACCACAAGAACCTAGAGTATCTCCGCAACGCCAAGCGCCTCAACTCCAGGCAAGCCAGATGGGCCCTGCTTTTCACACGGTTCAACTTCTCCCTCTTGTACTGGCCAGGATCCAAGAATGTCAAGCCGGATGCACTGTCCCGCCGCTATAGCCCCATGACTACTACCCTGGAACCCGAGACCATCCTTCCTACCTCATGCCTAGTGACGGCACTCAGCTGGGGAATAGGGAAGCAGGTTCGTGAGGCACTGCGTTCCCAGCCAAACCCCGGGGGGGGCCCTGATGACCGGATGTTCATTCCCGACACTATCCTCTCCGCGGTCCTGGAGGGGCCCACTCTTCTAGGCTGGCCTGCCACCCGGGAGCCCGTCGGACCCTGGCCTTTGTGCAACAGCGCCTTTGGTGGTTGTTCCATGGTCCCAGTCGTGTCCACATCCGTCGCCGCTTGCACAGTTTGTGCACAGAACAAGACTCTTCGGCAAGCTCCGACTAGTCTCCTCCATCCTCTGCCTGTCCCCCACCATCCCTGGTCTTACATCTCCCTGGACTTTGTCATGGGTCTTCCTCCAACTGATGGCAACACCGCCATCCTGACCGTGGTGGATCAGTTCTCTAAAGCCGCCCACTTCATTCCTCTCCCCAAACTACCATCTGTCAAAGAGACGGCCCAGCTCATGGTGTTGCACGTCTTCCGGATCCATTTTCTGCACCCTCATTGGGTCGTTGGCCAGCCTGTCCTCCGGGTTCCACCCCTTGTCCAACGGCCAGTCGGAGCAAGCCAACCAGGACCTCGAGACCACCCTGCGCTGCCTGGTCTCTGCCAAACCCACCACCTGGAGCCAGCAGTTAGTGTGCGTCGAATATGCCCGCAACACCCTTCCCTGCTCTGCCACGGGCCTATCTCCCTTTGAGTGTTCCCTGGGGTATCAGCCCCCACTCTTCCCTGAGCAGGAAGAGGAGGTCGGCATACCTTCTGCCCAGATGTTTGTCTGCCACTGTTGTCATACCTGGAAGAGAGCCTGGAGGAGGGCCCTCCTCAAGACCACCTCCAGGTATCGACGACAAGCGGATCGCCATCGGACCCCGGCTCTCCGGTATCGTCTCGGGTTGAAGGTATGGCTCTGGGATCTGTCCCCTCTGGATCTGCCCCTCCGGGTGGAGTCTCGCAAACTTTCCCCCCGGTTTATCGGCCCTTTCCTCATCTCCAAGGTCAATTAGCCCCTTTGCTGTTCATCTTCTGTTGCACCGTACCCTTCGTATACGCCCCACCTTTCATGTGTCCCATATCAAGCCTGTGTTTCACAGTCCCTTGTCATCCATTTCCAGGCCCACCCCTACTCCCCGGGCCTTCGATGGCCATCCGGCGTACACGGTGAGATGCCTCCTGAGGGTTCGACCATGGGGCGGGGTTTTCCAGTACCTGGTTGACTTGGAGGGTTATTGCCCAGAGGAGAGGTGCTGGGTCCCTGCTAGAGACATCCTGGACCCAGCCCTCATCGCTGACTTCAACCTCCGGCACCCCGGTCAACCTGGTATGCGCCCAGGTAGGACGTCAGGTGTCGCCCCTAGAGGAGGGTGAGGGGAGTACTTTCACGCCCTGATCTGTTTCACCTGTCTTTGTGATTGTCTCCACCCCCCTCCAGGTGTCACCCATCTTTCCCATGATCCCCTGTGTATTTATACCTGTGTTCTCTGTTTTGTCTGTTGCCAGTTCGTCTTGTTTGTCAATCTTACCAGCATTCGTCCTGTCAGCTCCTGTCTTTTCCCAGACTCTTTTTTTCTCTCGCCCTCCTGGTTTTTGACCCTTGCTTGTCCTGACCCTGAGCCTGCCTGCTGTCATGTACCTTTGCCTCTGTTGCTATAATAAACGTTGTTATTTTGACACAGTCTGCATCTGGGTCTTACCTTATCCTGATTTCAAGTAAAAGTGAATGTCACCCAGTAAAATACTACTTGGGTAATAGTCCAAATGTATTTGGTTTTAAATATACTTAAGTATCAAAAGTAAATGTAATTGCAAAAATATACTTAAGTATCAAAATTAAAAGTATTAATCATTGCAAATAGCTTATATTAAGCAAACCAGATGGAACAATTTTCTTGTTTTTATTTATTTACAGATAGCCAGGGGCACACTCCAACACTCAGACATCATTTACAAACAAAGCATGTGTTTAGTGAATCCGCAAAATCTGAGGCAGTAGGGATGATAAGTGCGTGAATTGGACCATTTTCCTGTCCTGCTAAGCATTGAAAATGTAATGAGTAATTTGTGTGTCAGGGAAAATGTATGGAGTAATAAGTACGTTCTTTTCTTTAGGAATGTAGTGAAGTAAAGGTGAAAGTTGTCAAAAATATAAATAGTAAAGTACTTTTTTTTTTTTTTTTTTTTACATATACCCCAAAAAATGATTTATTGTAGTACATTAATGTATTTTTACTTTAGTACTTTACATCACTGTGACTAAAATCCAGGAAGAACAAGTGTAGACATGATAATGATCCTATATTTTTTAAATTTAATTTAACATCTTAACAATTTTTCTTCAATCACAGTATTATTAGCAGAGGTATTTAGCGAATTTGCTTGATTTTGTGATCACAAACCAGTGACCTTAACATTATTCATAAAAAATATTGGCAAAATTGAATTATTGACAATGAAAAATGTTTGACTGTTGTCATATTATTGGTACATTTACTATCAATATAGCATCAAAAATAGTTTTCCAGCTTGCATTTTGGCAAAACATTATTTGCAATGTGAATATTGGATTGCGACTGAGACAACCTGGTTAAATTTGGGTCCCGAGGAAAAACCAATTGAGAACCACTGTTCTACAGTATATCTATCTGCATGCCCTGTAACGTTGCACCCTCCTGAACAAGCCACTGATTTAGGAGCCTATGCGTATTATTAGTCTGCAATGCAGTACTGGGGTCTCATCTATATGCATAACCTCTCAACATTGAGAGAAATCCTATTGAAATAGGTAGGACAAGTGCTATGATTTGAAGATCTCTGTCCCATGCATGCCGACAAGATAAGCTCCCCCTCGGTAAAAGCTTTCTAAAAAAGGTTATGAATGAGATGTATTTTTTCAAGGCCAGTCAGCTATCTACTCACTGTACCACTGCCTAAATCAGGTCCTCCACTACAGCATCAAGTCATCTGTAGCATTTTTGCAAAATATATTTTTGTAGTCTGTGAATATTGCAGCGCTCTGTCACTGAATTTCCATAAATTCAATATTAGACCACCATGTTTAACTGCTGTGTGTGTGTGTGAAGGTCCCTGTGCTATAACACTCTACAGCACAGCCCTGTGAGCTTTGAGGATCCCTATAATATAGTATACTGTAGTGCTGTTGTATGAGGGGTGGAGCAGGAAGCAGGAATGGGATGGGTGGAGAAAGATGGATCTCACTCCACTACTTATCATCTCTGCCCATTCAGCTTTCTCTCTCTCTCCCGTATCTATCAGATATGATGAAATGCCTTAGAGAGAGGGAGCATATTTAAACAGATAGGGGAATATTTTAATTTAGATACTATGTCGGGTCTGCCCACCTGTCCTCGCACTTCTACCTTGCAACTTCTAGAAACAGCATTAGTGTTTTTCAAGAGTGTTAAAGCACTCTGTGCATGACATGTACCGCAATGCATGTTGGATTGAATCATACCCTTCCTTAGTCCTTACCAGTTAACAAGGTTGGGCAAGGACCACTGAAAATAACCAGCGCTCTCGAGTAAATAATCCAAAGGATGCTAATTCAATTAAAGTCTCACCCCAGGATACACAGTGTTCCATCAGCCAGGTCGGTAACCATAGTGATGATAATCTCAGATAAGGAGGAGGTACTCCCAGGGAGAAATGATGAACCTCCAGAACAGCATGGGAGAAGTGCCAGGTGGCCACATTACCACCGGACACCATGTTGGACCACTTCCTTTACCTCTTGTTGGCCACGTTTGAAGTCAACAATGGATGAGTTTTAACTGCCAATAACACATTCCATATTGGAAGTTGCACGCTCTGCAAGTCTGCCTTTTTCTAATTTCTTAGTCTCCGGAAAGAAAGGCTTTTATTGGATTGCATTTCTCCAGGTCTTTTATCTTGCCTTTGTTTACCATCCCTTCCTTCCCAGCTTGTTTTCAGTGTATGTTTTTCTTCATTAAGGTCAAGTTGTTTCCCCTGCAGTATTTGACATGTGTGCTACTGTGTCTCTCACCAGGAGAAGAAGGGTCAGGAGCTGCCCAAGGGGCCTGAGGTGGAGATCGCCAAGATGGAGAAGCTGCTGAGTTTACTGCGGGAGCCAGAGAACAGCAATGCTTAGAAACTATGACAACACCATGCAGGACTGTAGTCGCCCACTATTTTTACTACTGCACTCCAGTTATAAACCCACCACCATCATGCCTTATTACTACTGTCTTCTGTCTTCTAAAGCTGCATACTAAAGCCACCGTTCCTTCCCATGTTGAAGTATAGTGCGGTCTATTGAATCTGTGCAATCTAGCCTACTGTTTTTCTCACTCTTGCGCTGTGCACTATACTAAACATATAGATAGTCAGTGTGCAACCAGCAACATCTCCTTTACCTGATGCGGCAAAACCACTCAAGCTTTGGGTTATATTTTCTTTGTTTTGGAAAACAGAGTAGCTCAGTTTGTTTGGAAATATTCATAAAAAATATTTATCATTCCAATGTCTGGCACGTCTTGTTATTTTTGTTGTGAAGGGGAAGAGATGCTATGTCCTCGTCAGAACAAGTCACATAATAGGAGTTGTAGGAGTGCTGTCCTACAACAATGTGTGGGCTGTCATTGACACTGTACCAAAGGAGGTTAGTACTGAGAGGACCACATTTTAAGAGGACAAAGTGAACAAAGCCTCTAAGCTCCTTACATAACACTTAGTATGCTTCTCTCACAGACCACTGCTATGTATGAGTGACCATGACGCACACTCCACACAGCTCGCTGTTACCGTCAATACACACAGGCTTGTTTTTCTTCGCAAGAAAATGTCTGAAATTAGAAGCATTTAGAAGCTTTGGAGAAGTCCAGTCATTCAGAGAAGTCTGGTCCAGTCCTCAGACACTCAAGGTTCTAGCCTCTTTGACTCCACATGAATTAACCTTGTGTTAAACCATGTGTCTTTGACCTCACTAAGTTGTGTGTAAGTGTGTGTGTGTATAACACATTCAAGCCTGCATTCCGTTATACATGTCAGTACTATCAAAGACCAAGAAGATCAAAAACGGACTGTAACAGTTGAGTTATTGATGCCAACTTGTCTCTGAGACACATTTTTAACTGTTACAGGTTGTTTCATTCATTCAGCTGCTGAAGTTAAGAGGAACAGTTATACTTTGATTTTTAAGAGGGCCAGTGGGTGCTGTCTGCTTGACAGTTGACATGCAGTTAGAGCCAATTTGTCTGGCGCCCATTCCTCTACTAGCCAGTTGGCTAGTAGAGATCAGTCTATTCGGTCTACTATACAGGGGATCAGTCTATTCCTCTACTATACAGTACCTCCCGGAGCATTTAATATACTTTGTGGTGCTCACTCTCTCTAGCTGCCAGTCAGGAGGTCAGCAAGTACTTGTGTTCGCTGCTCTGTTGCGGCTGCCCAGCGGGAACAGCCAGCACTGGCATCCTCTCCTGGCTGGAGGGCACCTTGCAGGCCCTGTAGATGATGAGGAAGAGGACAAGGAGGAGGATGGCCACCAGGGCATTGCAGGCGATGGCCACCACAGCTGCCGTGGACAGCCCCAGTCTCTCCCCGGACTCCATGACACAAACCAAATGAGCTGAGTCAACTGAAACAAGTCACCCAACACTAGAGTGGGCTCTCTTTAACTGTAGTCTCAGCGTAAGAGTATATGGTGTGAATCTATTGAAATATCTGTGGGTGGGTAGACTGGCACCAACTAGAATGATTCTAGAGCTCTTGATGCTGTGATACTTGTGCAGGACAGATGATGTCAGTATGATATAATTAAAAAAAAATATATATATATAGTTCCTCGACTCAAGCTCCCCATCAAAAATGTAACAACTGCTTTTAAGCTTTTAACTTGCTCCAAGGCTTCATCTTCGCTTTCATTCTTGTAATACTGAAGCACAACCTTTAAAATATTAATATATTAGAGTAAAGTATCAGTCCCAGAAAGCAGTCTATGCTTTCATTTTGGGGAAAAAATGTAATTCAACCCTCGATTTTCCTTACCAAAAAATTGATTTCTTCTAATGATACAGCACTGTATATTGGAGAGATTTTGTTATGTCCTATAGTTCTCAAATCTCTCTATTTTGTCTGGAGTAAGTCTTCACCACCGCCCCTGCTATGTCTCAGAGTCAATCAGGGCCCAGTCATCAGGACCCCAAGGGTCAAACCGCTGCAGCTGGCTCTCCATGATGATGATCCACAGTGATGTTGGTACATCCTGGACATGTGTGTGAGGCGGACGGCTCTCCGCAGGTTGGCTACAACGGTTGGCTTTACAGTGGTTGCCCTGCAACAGAAAACATTTGAGAAATGTTAGGAGGTGGAGAAAAAAGCCTGTCAGAAAACAAATGTATTTTTGATGCACAATGCAGTCCGTTCATTGTAGCCTTTAGACATTCCATATTGCTCGTTTTGTCCCACTTACATGTAACATCTGCTCCCTTATCTGTAAATGATCCACTCAGCAACTTTACATCCCTGGGACATACCACATTCTGATGTTCTGAATGCAGCTTATGAGTAGTGAAATTGGAAAGCTGCTCTTATGCTCTTAACATTTGCATACCTATGCATTTTTATAAATGTTCTTGAAAAGTATCATTAAGCATGTATTAGGTAACATTTGTTTACATAGAGGGCATCACAAATTGCACCATGTTTCATATATAGTGCACTACTACTATGTGCCAGGCATATTGTTAAGCACTATGAAGGGGAATATGGTGCCATTTGGGACGCAGACATACTGTACATATGTTCTTACACATGATTTATATTTAACACATTTGTTTTAGGGTTGTCACTATACCAGTATCGTGATACTACGATACCTGATTTTCCAGGGCAAAAAGGAAAACACGAAGCAGACCCCATTCTTTGGTCCTTTTAAAAAACCTACTGTATGTAAAATATTGTGTGCTATACAGTGCCTTGCAAAAGTATTCATCCCCCTTGGCATTTTTCCTATATCGTTGCATTACAACCTGTAATTGAAATCGATTTGTATTTGGATTTCATGTAATGGACATACACAAAATTGTCCAAATCGGTGAATTGAAATGAAAAAAATTCTTACAAATAAAAACGTAAAAGTGGTGCGTGCATATGTATTCACTCCCTTTACTATGAATCCCCTAAATAAGATCTGGTGCCACCAATTACCTTCAGAAGTCACATAATTAGTTAAATAAAGTCCACCTGTGTGCAATCTAAGTGTCACATGATCTCAGTATATATACACCTGTTATGAAAGGCCAGAGAGTCTGCAACACCACTATGCAAGGGGCACCACCAAGCAAGCGGCACCATGAAGACCAAGGAGCTCTCCAAACAGATCAGGGACAAAGTTGTGGAGAAATACAGATCAGGGTTGGGTTATAGAAAAATATCAGAAACTTTGAACATCCCATGGAGCACCATCAAATCCATTATTTAAAAAAATGGAAAGAATATGGCACCACAACAAACCTGCCAAGAGAGGGCCACCCACCAAAACTCACAGACCAGGCAAGGAGGGCATTAATCAGAGAGGCAACAAAGAGACCAAAGACAACCCTGAAGGAGCTGCAAAGCTCCACAGCGGAGATTTGAGTATCTGTCCATAGGACCACGAAGCTGTACACTCCACAGAGCTGGGCTTTACGGAAGAGGGGTCAGAAAAAGCCAATGCTTAAAGAAAAGAATAAGCCAACACGTTTGGTGTTTGCCAAAAGGCATGTGGGAGACTCCCCAAACATATGGAAGAAGGTACTCTGGTCAGATGAGACATAAATGTAGCTTTTTGCATCTAGGAAAACGCTATGTCTGGGGCAAACCCAACACCTCTCATCACCCTGAGAACAACATCCCACAGTGAAGCATGGTGGTGGCAGCATCATGCTGTGGGGATGTTTTTCATCGGCAGGGAAACTGGTCAAAATTGAAGGAATGATGGATGGAGCTAAATACAGGGGCATTCTTGAACGAAACATGTTTCAGTCTTCCAGAGATTTGAGACTGGGACGGAGGTTCACCTTCCAGCAGTTGCTAAAGCAACCCTCAACTGGTTTAAGGGGAAACTTTTTAAATTTATTGGAATGGCCTAGTCAAAGCCCAGACCTCAATCCAATTGAGAATCTGTAGTATGACTTAAAGATTGCTGTACACCAGCGGAACCCATCCAACTTGAAGGAGCTGGAGCAGTTTTGCCATGAAGAATGGGCAAAAATCCCAGTGGCTAGATGTGCCAAGCTTATAGAGACATACCCCAAGAGACTTGCAGCTGTAATTGCTGCAAAAGGTGGCTCTACAAAGTATTGACTTTGGGGGGTGTATAGTTATGCACACTCAAGTTCAGTTTTTTTGTCTTATTTCTTGTTTGTTTCACAATAAAAAATATTTTGCATCTTCAAAGTGGGAGGCATGTTGTGTAAATGAAATGATACAAACCCTCAAAAAATCTGTTTTAATTCCAGGTTGTAAGGCAACAAAATAGGAAAAATGTGAAGGGGGTTAATACTTTAGAAAGCCACTGTAGCTTGGAAAAGGAACACGAATCTTGGGGACAACGTAAGGATGCTTGTTTCCAACATTTTTCTCAGGAAATCTAGTCCTCTTCATGTTTCGTTTCCTTGCCACGATTTTGCGAGTATGGTATCGTGACAACCCTATTTTGTTTACCTGTACATTTTTAATTTCAAGCTTGAAATGCTTTAGCAGATATTCCATGGCTAGATACTAGTGGCAGGGAGATGCATGGAGTGTAGTTTTCAGAATAAGTTTAACGGTTGACTCCATGACATCATCATACACAGTGGGGCAACTTCCTGCTTACGGACCTCAACAACAACATAATATTTCAAGAAGTGACACAATTTTCACCCTGCCAACACGAAGCAGGAAGAAAAATGATTTTACCAAAGGATACAAATAAAGAGTTTGGAGAGAGAGATGAGTAAGAAAATAGGTTCAGATACAAAGATAATCTATTGTGCAACAAACACATGCATGCTCGGACATACACACACCTACCGACCGTTACTGTAAAACAGATACTCACACTTATCCACTATTAAACCGTGATGTGCTAGAGCCGGATCATATACAGTGCCTTCGGAAAGTACCCCTTGACCTTTTCCACATTTTGTTAGCCTTCTTCTAAAATGTATTAACACGTTTTTTTCCCCTCATCAATCAACACACAATAACCCAGAATGACATTGCCAAAACAGGTTTATAGAAAGTTTTGCTAATTTATAAATAACCATTCACTCAGTAATTTTACGTAAGTATTCAGACCCTTTACTCAGTACTTTGTTGGAGCACCTTTGGCAGCAATTACAGCCTCAAGTCTTTTTCTGTATGTCGCTACAAACTTGGCACACTTGTATTTGGGGAGTTTCTCCCATTCTTCTCTGCAGATCCTCTCATGCTCTGTCAGGTTGGATGGGGAGCATCGCTGCACAACTATTTTCTCGTCTCTCCAGAGATGTTCGATCGGGTTCAAGTCCGGGCTCTGTCTGGGCCACACAAGGACATTGAGACTTGTGCTTAGGGTCATCAGCTTCCTATTTCTCAACAAGGCATCCTTCACTCATGCTGCCAAACATGCTGCCAAACATGACTATCCTATCGATCCTTGACTTCACAATGTCATTTATAAAATAGCTTCCAACACTCTACTCAGCAAATTAGATGCAGTCTATCACAGTGCCATCCATTTTATCACCAAAGCCCCATATACTACCCACCACTGCAACCTCTATGCTCTCGTTGGCTGGCCCTTGCTTCATATTCGTCGCCAAACCCACTGGCTCCAGGTCATCTATAAGTCTTTGCTAGGTAAAGACCCGCCTTATCTCAGCTCACTGGTCACCATAGCAGCACCCACCCGTAGCACGCGCTCAAGCAGGTATATTTTACTGGTCACCCCCAAAGCCAACTCCTCCTTTGGCCGCCTTTCCTTCCAGTTCTCTGCTGTCAATGACTGGAATGAATTGCAAAATCACTGAAGCTGGAGACTCATATTTCCCTCACTAACTTTAAGCATCAGCTGTCAGAGCAGCTTACATATCATTGCACCTGTACATAGCCCATCTGTAAATAGCCCACCCAACTACCTCATCCCCATATTGTTTGTTTTTTGCTCCTTTGCACCCCAGTATATGTACCTGCACATTGATCTTCTGCACATCTATCACACCAGTGTTTAATTGCTAAATTGTCATTATTTCGCCACTATGGCCTATTTATTGCCTTACCTCCCTAATCTTACTTCATTTGCACACACTGTATATACACTTTTCTATTGTGTTATTGACTGTATGTTTGTTTATTCCATGTGTAACTCTGTGTTGTATGTTTCGCACTGCTTTGCTTTATCTTGGCCAGGTCTCAGTTGTAAATGAGAACTTATTCTCAACTGGCCTATCTGTTTAAATTAAAACTTATTTTAAAAATTGTCCTGTTGGAAGGATCTGTCTATACTTTGCTCTGTTCATCTTTCCCTCGATCCTGACTAGTCTCCCAGTCCCTGCCACTGTTAAACATCCCCACAGCATGATGCTGCCACCACCATGCTTCACGTTAGGGATGGTGCCAAGTTTCTTCCAAACCTGACGCTTGGCATTCAGGCCAAAGGATGATCAATGGAAACAGGATGCACCTGAGCTCAATTTCGAGTCCCATAGCAAGTCTGAATACTTACATAAATAAAAAGTAAAAAAATGACATTTGAAAAAATGTCTAAAAACCTTGTTTTTGGTTTGTCATTATGGGGTATTGTGTGTAGATTGTTGAGGAAAAAACGTTTTAACTTTAACGTAACAAAATGTGGAAAAAGTCAAGGGGTCTGAATACTTTCCAAATGCACTGTATATTTAAATATATGGCTCGGATAGAGCAGAGTTAGCCCTAATCCTTGCCACATTGTAGCAAAATAATGGTCTACTCTGACTCTAGCAGCAGAATAAGATTCTGCTGTGTGTGTGTGTGTGTGTGTGTGTGTGTGTGTGTGTGTCAATAACAGAAGAAAGCAGCTGCAGTAATCACCTGGGGTGGTCATTCCTGCAGAGCTGGCAAAGGATGCACCGATAATTAAACAGGTGATTAGAAGGACTCACCAAGAAAAACTTCCAAAATGATTCCTTTGAGGTAGAAAGGAGTTGGAGCACTCAACAAAAAAGCATACATTTATTTATCTTAGCTCACTTTAATCCATTGTACAGGATGCAAAATCAAATCAAATTTTATTTGTCACATACACATGGTTAGCAGGTGTTAAGTGTAGCGAAATGCTTGTGCTTCTCGTTCCGACAATGCAGTAATAACCCACGAGTAATCTAACCTAACAATTCCTCAACTACTACCTCATACACACAAGTGTAAAGGAATAAAGAATATGTATATAAATACATATGAATGAGTGATGGTACAGACCGGCATAGGCAAGATGCAGTAGATGATACCGAGTACAGTATATACATATGAGATGAGTAATGTAGGGTATGTAAACAAAGTGGCATAGTTTAAAGTGGCTAGTGATACATGTATTACTTAAAGATACAGTAGATGATATAGAGTACAGTATATACAGTGGGGCAAAAAAGTATTTAGTCAGCCACCAATTGTGCAAGTTCTCCCACTTAAAAAGATGAGTGAGGCCTGTAATTTTCATCATAGGTACACTTCGACTATGACAGACAAAATGAGAAGAAAAAAATCCATAAAATCACATTGTAGGATTTTTAATGAATTTATTTGCAAATTATCTTGGAAAATAAGTATTTGGTTACCTACAAACAAGCAAGATTTCTGGCTTTCACAGACCTGAGGCTCCTCTGTCCTCCACTCGTTACCTGTATTAATGGCACCTGTTTGAACTTGTTATCAGTATAAAAGACACCTGTCCACAACCTCAAACAGTCACACTCTAAATTCCACTATGGCCAAGACCAACGAGCTGTCAAAGGACACCAGAAACAAAATTGTAGACCTGCACTAGGCTGGGAAGACTGAATCTGCAATAGGTAAGCAGCTTGGTTTGAAGAAATCAACTGTGGGAGCAATTATTAGGAAATGGAAAACATACAAGACCACTGATAATCTCCCTCGATCTGGAGCTCCACGCAAGATCTCACCCCGTGGGGTCAAAATGATGAGTGAACAAAAATCCCAGAACCACACAGGGGGACCTAGTGAATGACCTGCAGAGAGCTGGGACCAAAGTAACAAAGCCTACCATCAGTAACACACTACGCCGCCAGGGAATCAAATCCTGCAGTGCCAGACGTGTCCCCCTGCTTAAGCCAGTACATGTCCAGGCCCGTCTGAAGTTTGCTAGAGAGCATTTGGATGATCCAGAAGAAGATTGGGAGAATGTCATATGGTCAGATGAAACCAAAATATAACTTTTTGGTAAAAACTTAACTCGTCGTGTTTGGAGGACAAAGAATGCTGAGTTGCATCCAAAGAACACCATACCTACTGTGAAGCATGGGGGTGGAAACATCATGCTTTGGGGCTGTTTTTCTGCAAAGGGACCAGGACGACTGATCTGTGTAAAGGAAAGAATGAATGGGGCCATGTATCGTGAGATTTTGAGTGAAAACCTCCTTCCATCAGCAAGGGCATTGAAGATGAAACGTGGCTGGGTCTTTCAGCATGACAATGTTCCCAAACACACTGCCCGGGCAACGAAGGAGTGGCTTCGTAAGAAGCATTTCAAAGTCCTGGAGTGGCCTAGCCAGTCTCCAGATCTCAACCCCATAGAAAATATTTGGAGGGAGTTGAAAGTCCGTGTTGCCCAGCAACAGCCCCAAACATCATTGCTCTAGAGGAGATCTGCATGGAGGAATGGGCCAAAATACCAGCAACAGTGTATGAGGACTTACAGAAAATGTTTGACCTCTGTCATTGCCAACAAAGGGTATATAACAAAGTATTGAGATAAACTTTTGTTATTGACCAAATACTTATTTTCCACCATAATTTGCAAATAAATTCATAAAAAATCCTACATTTTTTTCTCATTTTGTCTGTCATAGTTGAAGTGTACCTATGATGAAAATTACAGGCCTCTCCCCTCTTTTTAAGTGGGAGAACTTGCACAATTGGTGGCTGACTAAATGCTTTTTTTGCCCCACTGTACATATACATATGAGATGAGTAATGTAGGGTATGTAAACATTATATTAAGTGGCATTGTTTTAAATGGCTAGTGATACATTGTTACATCAATTTCCATCAATTTCCATTATTAAAGTGAGCTGGAGTTGAGTCAGTATGTTGGCAGCAGCCACTCAATGTTAATGGTGGCTGTTTAACAGTCTGGCCTTGAGATAGAAGCTGTTTTTCAGTCTCTCGGTCCCTGCTTTGATGCACCTTTACTGACCTCGCCTTCTGGATGATAGCGGGGTGAACAGGCAGTGGCTCAGGTGGTTGTTGTCCTTGATGATCTTTATGGCCTTCCTGTGACATCGTGTGGTGTAGGTGTCCTGGAGGCCAAGTTGTTTGCCCCTGGTGATGCGTTGTGCAGACTTCACTACCCTCTGGAGAGCCTTACGGTTGTGGGCGGAGCAGTTGCCGTACCAGGCGGTGATACAGTCCGACAGGATGCTCTCGATTGTGCATCTGTAGAAGTTTTTGAGTGCTTTTGGTGACAAGACAAATTTCTTCAGCCTCCTGTGGTTGAAGAGGCGCTGCTGCGCCTTCTTCACAACGCTGTCTGTGTGGGTGGACCAATTCAGTTTGTCCGTGATGTGTATGCCGAGGAACTTAAAACTTACTACCCTCTCCACTACTGTCCCCGGTGAATTAAACAGGTGGGTGTGTTTACATTCAATCTCTTGAGCAGTTACACCTTCTGATAGAAAGGCATAGCCTACAGAAGGACATAGATCATCAGGTTATGGAAGTGGATATGGATGTAGAATTATCTCACTCTTCCTCTCTCTCTTTCAATCTCTCTCTCTTTTTCTCTCAACTCTCCCACTCTTTGTCCCATTGCACCACTGCACAGAGAGATAAAGAAGGCAAGTTGGCCCTGCAGGCCTCTCCAAATCCTCTTCCCAGGGAGGGGTTATCCAGAATATGTCAGAAGCGATATGAACCATGAAGAGGAGAACAGAGTGTGCCTAATTACCCAGGGGGTCTGCATTACGCAACAAGCTGTATTTTACAAATGTGCCTGTCACACACACCACTCAATGACTTTCAGCTTGGCTCTCGGCATAGAGCATGGCCAAATCGCACAGTGATTCAGGGTTTTCCGAGTAGGGAAGTCTGAATGAGCACACACAGAGAGAGAGAGATTGTGAGTGAAGCCCAGCCATGGGCTCGGTGGAGTGGATCTGAGTGCCAGAGACATTATTAACAGTAGTTAGCTGGACCACATTTAGACTATAAGATTTGCCAGGAATAGTTCCCGTCAAGTTGGTAAATGTTGTTGTTGAGGATGTTGTTTCTGCATCAAAAATGCCTCTGTACAGACAGCCCGTCGCTTGCAAACACACACACACACACACACACACACACACAAACATACACACACACCTTGCCTATGAATAACGATGAGACTCTAGTGATTAATATGACAGACGAGGGCAAAATCATTTCCTGGGAGATAAACACTCAGACACCTCACAATACCCAGGCAGGCAGCCTTGAGATCAGAGTCAGCTATGTGTGTCAGCCTGAATGTGGGAAGGACATGCACAGCAGATAGGCGCTTTGTCTGCCAGTGCGTGGGCACGAAAGAAGGACTCTTTAAGTTCCAAAGAAGTGGGACACGGGAGCTGGTGATACCCACTGAGGCTGAGTAAGAGCAAGCGTCTCCCTGCAGAGAGAGGGTAGAACAGCATTCTTCAATGCTGGAGACACACAGGGCAGGAAAGCTTTTGTTTTAGCCCAGTATTAACAAACCTAACTCTACAAATCAAGGGCTTGATGATTAGTCGATTAGATGAGTGGGGTGCTTTAGTCGTGGGCTGGAATAAATGACTGTACACCCGGTGGGTTCCCAGGACCAGGTTTGAATAACACCGGTGTAGAAGTAATCAAAGGCTTTTGACCACTAAGTATTTGGTTCTTCTAGTGGAGGGCACTTTATTACTTATTTAAAACTTACAGTTGAAGTTGGAAGTTTACATACACTTAGGTTGGAGTCATTAAAACTCATTTTTCAACCACTCCACAAATGTCTTGTTAACGAACTATAGTTTTGGCAAGTCGGTACTTTACTTTGTGCATGACATAAGTTGTTTTTACAACAGTTCTTTACAGAAAGATGGTTTCACTTATAATTCACTGTATCACAATTCCAGTAGGTCAGAAGTTTACATACACTAAGTTGACTGCACCTTTAAACAGCTTGGAAAATTCCAGAAAATGATGTCAGGGCTTTAGAAGCTTCTGATAGGCTAATTTACATAATTTGAGTCAATTGGAGGTGTACCTGTGGATGTATTTCAAGGCCTACCTTCAAACTCAGTACCTCTTTGCTTGACATCATGGGAAAATCAAAAGAAATCAGCCAAGACCTCAGAAAAAAAATGTAATCATTCACAAGTCTGGTTCATCCTTGGGAGCAATTTCCAAACACCTGAAGGTACCACATTCATCTGTACAAACAATATTCCGCAAGTATAAACACCATGGTATCACGCAGGCCGTCATATCGCTCAGGAAGGAGACGCGTTCTGTCTCCTAGAGATGAATGTACTTTGGGGCGAAAAGTGCAAATCAATCCCAGAACAGCAGCAAAGGACCTTGTGAAGATGCTGGAGGAAACAGGTACAAAAGTATCTATGTCCACAGTAAAACGAGTCCTATATCGACATAACCTGAAAGGCCGCTCAGCAAGGAAGAAGCCACTGCTCCAAACCGCCGTAAAAAAGCCAGACTACGGTTTGCAACTGCACATGGGGACGAAGATTGTACTTTTGGAGAAATGTCCTCTGGTCTGATAAAACTGTTTGGCCATAATGACCATTGTTATGTTTGGAAGGAAAAAATTGGAGGCTTGCAAGCTGAAGAACACCATCCCAACCGTGAAGCACGGGGGTGGCAGCATCATGTTGTGCGGGTGCTTTGCTGCAAGATGGACTGGTACACTTCACAAAATAGATGGCATCATGAGGAAATAAAATTATGTGGATATATTGAAGCAACATCTCAAGACATCAGTCAGGAAGTTAAAGATTGGTCGCAAATGAGTCTTCCAAATGGACAATGACCCCAAACATACTTGCAAAATGGCTTAAGGACAACAAAGTCAAGGTATTGGAGTGGCCTTCACAAAGCCCAGACTTCAATCTTATAGAATATTTGTGGGCAGAATGGAAAAAGCGTGTGCGAGCAAGGAGGCCTACAAACCTGACTCAATTACACCAGCTCTGTCAGGAGGAATGGGCCAAAATTCACCCAACTTATTGTGGGAAGCTTGTGGAAGGCTACCTGCAACATTTGACCCAAGTTAAACAATTTAACGGCCATGCTACCAAATACTAATTGAGTGTATGTAAACGTATGACCCCCTGGGAATGTGATGAAAGAAATAACAGCTGAAATAAATAATTCTCTCTACTATTATTCTGACATTTCACATTCTTAAAATAAAGTGGTGATCTTAACTGACCTAAGACAGGGAATTTTTGCTAGGATCAAATGTCAGGAATTGTGAAAAACTGAGTTTAAATGTATTTGACTAAGGTGTATGTAAACTTCCGACTTCAACTGTATGTATTATTAAAACATTTGTGGAGGATGTATGCTCCTCACGGAGCTATAGAGTTTGAGTCAAGTCACTGTATTACGACTGGTATTGTAATCTTTATAAATGGTGTAAGAGTAACATTAACGTTAACATCGGGGCATAAGGCAGCTGTTCTGTTTGTTATGAAGCCTGCGTACTAAGTTTGACTTCCATTTTGTCGCTGCTCAAATTCAAGCTTTAAAAGGACAAATAACAAACGTCTTGTAAATCCTTGGGCTACTACGGAGCACATCAGACAGGCAGAACACATTGCCTCGGGACTGTGGATTGTAGGTCAGAGAGAGAGAAAAGAAAACAGCACGGTTTGGCTGTATATGGTAGCAGTATACATGGTCAAAATGTTGAGCAACACAAAGCATGCGTCCCTAATGGCACCCTATTCCCTGTATAGTCCACTACTTTTGACCAGAGCTCTATGGGAACAAAATAGGGAATCCTATTCCATTTTGGATGCACACAAAGTGTCAGACTAAATATTGGTTGTTTTTAAAGGCATGCCACATCGATACCTCAGTGGGTTGGAGCCAGTGCTGTTTCATATTTGAAGTCATTTTTATAGAGCAATGCTTTCAGGCAGATTTGGTTGCACTCTCTGGTATTGCATTTTGCATGTTGAATTCAATGCTGTTTATTAACCTAATATTGCATTAACTTCCTTCGATAGAAAACAAATCTGTGATGTGCTGAGCTAACGGGAAACTGGTCTTTCGCTCCTACTCATTTGTTTCCATTCCACGCAGAGGCAATGAACAGTGATTCTGAACCTCTTTCTTTGACTGCTTCACTGATCCATGACATTGAAATCAATTTAAATACGATACTCAACTCAATGTCTTTAATTAAGAGAGCACATTGAATAGATGGCAATCTCTCATACGATAACAAGGTCAGCTTATCCTCTTGCCCAGCATTGACCCCAAACACAACGTTACTCAAATGACTGGTTGGAAACAGGGACTACCACTTAATCATTCATAGTAGCATGTACACTGGTCTTAGAGTGATATATTTCCTTGATTCCTCTCTCCTTGCCCCTCTTCAAAATGCATTGGAGGAGAAGATCCGAGGTTCCTCCCCTCTGACGTTCTTCTCCAATGCGTTTTGAGAAGGAAGCAAGGAGAGAGGAGGTTATTATTATTTGAATCAGGTCTTCTAGATTAGGGTTGGATTGAAAACCTATAGGATTGTAGCTCTCCGGGAACAGGGTCGGAAAGCCCTGTTCTAGTCTCACAGTGCCAATCTCAAGGCTAAGTTTACCCCCAGGATCAAATAAGTACATCAAGCCTGCAAGGCTGTAACCCATTGACATCACCTAATTTGATATCTTCATTTTAAGATACTTCATGACATTCAGTCTTGACTCTTTTCTTTGCAAAGCCATGTTCAGTTCAATTGTTGCATGTGGGGGTTTCTGACTGCAGTCTCCTCTTCAGCAAGTCAAATGCATGCTTGACTGGAATAACTTTGAACCTTCTCCCCGGTCTGAGGTCCTGAGCTCTCTGGAGAAGGTTTTCATCGAGGGTCTCTCTCACTTTGCTCCGTTCATCTTTCCCTCTATCCTGAAAAGCCTCCCAGTCCCTGCTGCTGAAATCCCCACAGCATGATACTGCCACCACCATGGGATTGTGCCAGGTTTCCTCCAGACGTGATGGTTGGCATTCAGACCAAATAGTTCAATCTTGGATTCATCAGACCAGAGAATTATGTTTCTCATGGTCTGAGGGTCTTTAGGTGCCTTTTGACAAAACTCAGAGCGGGCTGTCATGTGCCTTTTACTGAGGAGTGGCTTCCATCTGGCTACTCTACCATAACGGCCTGATTGGTGGAGTGCTGCTGAACTCTGGAGCCATGTCAGAGTGACCATCAGGTTCATGGTCACCTCCCTGACCAAGGCCCTTCTCCCCCGATTGCTCAGTTTGGCCGGGCGGACAGCTCTAGGAAGTCTTGGTGGTTCCAAACTTCTTCCATTTAAGAAAGATGGAAGAGGCCACTGTGTTCTTGCGAACCTTCAATACTGCAGACATTGTTTGGTACCCTTCCCCAGATCTGTGCCTCGACACAATC
Source organism: Oncorhynchus nerka (assembly GCF_034236695.1). Taxonomy (NCBI): domain Eukaryota; kingdom Metazoa; phylum Chordata; class Actinopteri; order Salmoniformes; family Salmonidae; genus Oncorhynchus; species Oncorhynchus nerka. The sequence goes on along the minus strand of NC_088410.1, from coordinate 60,745,588 downwards.
CTGTCTCAGAGCTCTATGGACAATTTCTTCAACCTTATGGCTTGGTTTTTGCTCTGAAATGTACTGTCAACTATGGGACCATTTATAGACAGGTGTGTGCCCTTCCACATCATGTCCAATCAATTGAATTTACCACAGGAGGACTCCAATCAAGTTGTAAAACATCACAAGGGTGATCAATGCAAACAGTATGCACCTGAGCTCAATTTCGAGTCTCATAGCAAAGGGTCTGAATACTTATGTAAATAAGGTATTTCTGTTTTTTCATTGTAATAAATTAGCAAACATTTCTTAAAAACCTTGTTTTCGCTTTGTCATTATGGGGTATTGTGTGTAGATTGATGAGGGAAATGTTTTATTTAATCAATTTTAGAACAAAGCTGTAACGTAACAAAATGTGGAAAAAGTCAAGAAGTCTGAATACTTTCCGAGTGTACTGTATCTTGTTCAATTACCTCGTATCCCTGCAGATCGACTCTGTACTGGTACCCCGTGTATTAGGCAAGTTATCATTTATTCATTATGCATTTATTATTACTTTTATTATTATGTTTTACTTTTCTATTAATTCTCCATTTTCTTTCTCTCTGCATTCTTGGGAAGGGCCCATAAGTAAGCATTTCACTGTGATAATCTACACCTGTTGTGCATATTGACGAATACATTTGATTTGAAATTATACTTTATTATTTGGAAACTATCATTTTTTTTTTACAAAGACATTGTTAATTTTGACAAACAATGGAGTAAAACCATTTATTTCTATCAGTACTCTGGGTTATAATGGGTTAAGACAGTTGTAACCATTATGAAGCTTTAACTTATATTTTTGAATAATAAAATGCCATTGAACAGCTGTAAATATTGCATTTGATAAGCATGTGTGCAGACATTATCTCTCAACCCACTACACTACAGCCTCTGGAATATAGTCAATTTACTATCAGACAACTGAACCGAACAGGGATTCCAAAAATAGAATTAAACAAAGAGCACAAAGAGCCTACCTCTTGAACACAGATGTAGATTCTTCTCGGGATAGGCATCTGAATTCATTCTCAAAGCAAAGCAGATGAAATGCCAACTGTTCTTGACACAGGGACTGTCTGGCTCCAGTCTGCGCAGTGAAATGCTTGTAACCTACTCTCAGTCACATGGTTTGTCACATGTTAACCCAGAAAATGTAAGGGAATTTCTGGATTCCTCTTCAAAATAAAGCTCCTCTTCAAAATAAAAGCTTTCTTATAAAACATATAAAAATGTTTTAGAAGAACATTTCGTTCAAATATACACCCATCTACCATGTTTGACACCCCTTTGCCTCCACAACAACCTTGCCTCCAGAACAATCTGAATTCGTCAGGGTGTGGTCACATTGCTCAATTGTCTATGTACGTTTTTTGTTTGTTGTCAGAAAAAAACGGGGGAATAAGTGAAATTAAATATTACAAGAATCAATGGACCTAACGTGTGCCAGGAAAACATTCCCAGTACCATTACACCACCGCCACCAGCCTGTACCGTTGACACCAGGCAGGATGGGGCCATGGTCTCTGCCATCAGCATGACGCAAGAGGAACTGGGATTTGTCAGACCAGGCAATGTTCTTCCACTTCTCAGTTGTCCAGTGTTGGTGATCACGTGCTCACTGGAGCCGCTACTTCTTGTTTTTAGCTGATAGTGGGGGAACCGGTGTGGTCGTCTGCTGCAATAGCCCATCCCTGACAAGGACCGAGAGGGCCCCTCAAATAATGCCCTCTCACTTCATATTTGCTGTTGTTTCTTAGTCTACTTTGCTTGTTATCCCTCTCTCTTCAACTTAACATTACAAACCATACAAAATGTCTACTTGTCTTGGACCAAAGTGAAAAGGAATTGGATTTCATTATGACAGACACATGTGTTTTGGTGACAGGTGTGCGGCTACAATCTCAATTGAACATAGCCGTAGAGACTGAGCCAATGAAAAGAAGCATGCAATGTCCTTTAATTACATTTTCCATTTTGAATGGGGATATGTGGCATTTGGCTGCAAGATACTCTGCAAGGCAAGGCAGTTTCTGAGGAAAATATTGTATACATTTTAATATGCATGCTGTGGTATCACCCCATTGCCATTATATAATATAATATAAACAGAGCTCTGATGAGAGTATCTCTGTGATTTACATCAGTGCAAACCGCTCAGCTCATCAGCTCATCTGTCTCATCTGACATCAGTCATGACAAAATGTGTAGAATTGCAGGAAATTGCTGTAAAACTGCACATTTTTCTCTCTGCTCCATGGCAAAAGTAGCATAATTGCATGAAATTAGTTTTTTAAAATTCCTTCGACTTGGGGGGACCCCCAACCAAATCTCGCCTAGGGCCCCAAAAGGTTAAGGCCGGCCCTGGGTAGCACAACACAGCTTTGTTTGAAATTCAACCACACATAATTTTCAGCAGTTAGAGGAGGAATTATTGTTTAAATCATTATTTCAGGGGGCTCAAATGTTGTTCCATTCTACTGCTCATCCTGTGTCTCCTTCACCTGCAGCCACTCCCCAAGTACTCTCTCTCTCTCTCTCTCTCTCTCTCTCTCTCTCTGTTTGATTGTGTGGGCGGAGACAGGTGTGCTGGAGTCAGAGCAGATCCCCACCAGCTGCAACCTGTTCCATAATGAAGACCTCTACAAATACTCAACCCTGCCACTTCCACGCTGCCAGATCGTAATCTCTGCTCAGTCAGTCTATGGTTCTAGCCGTTTGTTACTATTCAGATCCTGTTATCGTGCCTGTTTTCCTTGCCTGACGCTGTTTTCCACTACAGTTCTGCCCACTCTGACTCTGGTCCCTGTCTCCAGTCCCATGTCTCGTCATCCTGCTACTCTGTCCTGGATTCCCCTACGGACCTGCTTACCTTGTCTCAATCCCTCTCGCTCCAGCCTTAGCCTCCACACCTGGTTTCCAGCAACCCGCCCGAGCTTCCCCTGACCTGCATTCCATCTCCCCCCTGTGTTTCAATAAATACCTTGGTTACTTCATCCTAGTCTTCTCGTCCGAGTCTGCTCTTGAGTTCCCCTGTTACACTCCGTGTAACAGTTATGGCTGATTTAGGATAAAATCGTCAACCCTGTTATGTCAACTTTTATAGTAATTTTTCCCTTAGTTCAACATCTTCAGATCGGAAAACATGTTTGCTTGGAAGTTGAACATACTCTTTATGACATAATGTTAAAATTAGGTAACATAAATAGGTGACAAAATTACACTACCCAAAAGGCCCTCTATTCGTGGAATGACACGCATATGCTTGAATTGTGGCATAATGCTTTGAGAGGAGGACTGTGCTTCACTAGTCGTCCATGACCTCACATAATACAAATGTCAACCCTGATACAAAAGTGTTGGAAGTGTCAAACCATTCGAAAAAATAGGCCTATTTGGGAGCTAATTGATGCCACAATGAAGAAATGAAGGTTATACACAATGTCTGGCATGATGAGGAGGAAATCTGAATCTGAAATATCTGTCATTTAATGAAACCTCAAATGGTTTGTACCATCTGGGGTGTTTATTCACTAGTGTCTGAGGCCCCCTACTGGTCAAGACAATATCTATATTTTGGGCCCTAATTTTCAAGCTAGAACAAGGAATATGCCCTGTTCTCAGCTTTGTAAGAAATAATGATTACATAATTTAAGCTGACGTTAATCAAAACATTGAGGACAATATTTCAATAAAATAACATATTTTCTCATGTATTTATAGGTCTTTATTTGAAGAGCACACAGACACGTCTTAGTTGTCCATCATGGTCTGAAAGAAAGCCAAAATACAGGCTCAGATGAGATTCACAAGGCAAACAAAACACATTTGAAACAGAACTAAAGAAGAACACCAAAACACTCAACAGTGAAATGGTTGGAGTCAAGCCCATTTCAACAATTCAGTTCCAATTCTCTTCAGTTATTTTCTATGAGGAAAATGTGGACATGGAATTGGAATTTGAGTGTCTAAATTGACTAAATTGCAATGGAATTGACCTCAACCCTGTGTGGTGATGTACAGCGATGTGTTTAGTGATCTGGTCATCAGCAACTCCGGTTACCTCATCAATCCACTCATTGTAGTCGGAGACGCGGGTGAAGACGGTGGGTTTCTTGATGTAGTTGCAGCCCTGGCCGGAGACGAAGCTAGCAATGCCATGCACCTCCCATACTCCCGCAGAGTTCTTACAGTTCAGTGGGCCACCAGAGTCACCCTGAAACAGAACACAAAACACTTCATATCTTTGAAATGTTTACCACACAGGTTGATGAAAATATAATGCTCATCAGCTTTGCTTGAATTTCTTGTATCTTAATGTTTTTGCTTGTATCTCCTGTATATCTAATTGTTAGCTCCCCAAATGGCACCCTGTGCACTTTATATTGCACTACTTTATACCAGAGCCCTATGGGTGTGTGTGTCTGACTCACGTTGCAGCCTCCCACCACTCCGTCCCCGCCGGCGCAGACCATGGACCTGCGAATGGACACGCCCCACCAGTCGCTCTGGGTACACGTATTGTGGTCCACCACGGGCATCAGGGCCTGCTGGAGGGTGTCGGGGGTGGGACCTCCGGCTGGAACACACACAGCAGGGGGATAATGAGCATGATTGTAATGAAAGAGAAAAGACATACAGTATGCTGTCTTGGCCTTACATACAGGCAATTACATACAGGCAGAGACACAGAAGCATGCACGGACACGCACACACACACACACACACACACTCATCACTCACTGGTGAGTCTTCCCCAGCCGGTGATGTAGCAGGGGTAATTATTGGACAGGATGGTTCCGGGGGCGGGGACACAAGCCAGCTGGACCTGGTCACTCAGAGTCACATGCTCTGCCAGCTTGATCATGGCGATGTCATTGCTGGTCGTTTGGGAAATTAGAGTATGAATGGATCAGAATAGATCAGAAACTGTTACTGGTTACTAGTTTACTGTTATCATGGCCATTGAAACCATATATAAGTTCAGTGTTTAGAACAATTTCCCACCAATGTGTATAAACTATTTAATACTTAACTAATACTTAATAGGTTATAAACTATTTATTGCTTATAAATCTGAAGATTCTGCGTCAATAGTGTAAATGTAAAGTTTTACTTGTGTTTTTACAAGCCATTGCCCAACTTACCCTACTGACAGGAGAACAGGGTTATAGTGTCTGTGCACGATGATTCCTTTCTTAGCTGGGAAGTAAGCCTGAGCACTGGGCTCAGCCTCTGCCAGGTTGTGCTTGCCCACAACCACACGATAATTCAGCTTCAGACTGTATGGAGGAATAGGGGAAAAACTGTCCCATTAAGCATCATTTTGCAGACCTAATTAATAGACCTACCCGTTCTTCACATTGGTCAAACACAATTGCTTTTTTTTTTTCACTGTTTTGTGCTGGTCAACACCTTTAAAAATAGCAGCAGTGTGTCTGTGTGTGCTGGCTTACTCAATGCAGTGGGCAGCAGTCATAACCCAGTTGGTAGCGATGAGGGATCCACCACAGGTGTGTCTGTACTCACCATTTCTCTCATACTGCAGAGAGATCTACAAAGACTGACAACGATCAGTATATTCTTACAGCACTTAGCAATTAACCTAAACGTAACATTTTAGAGTCCGCTCCATCAACACTTCACAGTCAATATCATAAACACTTCACTTTTACTCAAAACTATCAATGATTTACAGTAGATACAAAGAACACTTTAGTTTGTTCCATCTAAATATTCCTGTAAGGTCCATTACCATTAAAAGTTTAATTCAGTCAGCACCTCCATCACTACCTATTTATAGTTACATTCAGCACCTCCATCACTACCTATTTATAGTTACATTCAGCACCTCCATCACTACCTATTTATAGTTACATTCAGCACCTCCATCACTACCTATTTATAGTTACATTCAGCACCATTTACATTTTGAAATATTTAGTTAAAATTTGAAGTATCTTGAACGAAAACCCCGTGTCTTGACAGCCTCACCTGCCAAGGCCAGCTGTTGGGGCGGGCATCCACGCCATTGACCACGCGGGTAGTATCAGGCTTAATGGCTGGGGTTCCACAGCCAGATGCTGCAGACGGGGAAGAGGCACATCCAGGACTTATTACACAAGGGGTGGCAGGTAGCCTAGTGGTTAGAGCGCTGGGCCAGTAACTGAAAGGTTGTTAGATTGGATCCCCGAGTTGACAAGGTAAAAATCTGTCGCTCTGCCCCTGAAAAAGGCAGTTAACCCACTGTTCCTAGGCCGTCATTGCAAATAAGAATTTGTTCTTAACTTACTTGCCTAGTTAAATAAAGGTTAAAGAGACACATACATAAATATAACAGGTTTGGACTATTGCACATAGATCTATTTACAGGTTGGGGTCATTCCAGTCAATTCAGAAAGTGAACCAAATACTAATTCCAAATGTTCCTCATTGAAAAGCATTGAAGATTTTGGAATTTCAGTGTACATCCTGAATTGACTGAAATTAAATGGAATTGACCACAACCCTGTTATAAGCTATGTAAAGGACTGTCAAGATGTCCTATTCTAGGCCAGTGTCCCTGAGATGCATAGCCGCGGGAAGTAGTGAAAATAGTTGTACTTGTAAGAGTTGTTGCCATGTCTCTTTCTCTGTGATTGTCATTCTAATGGAATCCTGAAAGAATGAAACCCTGTCCTCAAACATGTACATCAAATGGTGCAAAGTTATGGACAAAGACACAAAACATCCACATCAAATTCAATATTTTTCTTGATCAAATAACATGGAAAACAACAGTATTTTCTTCAATATAAATTGACTATCCTTACAAATCACTTAATGTAAATGTACATTACTGTATTGTACATAGGCTGGTCATCTAGGTTTGCACCTGAAGACTTTCCATCACCATGAAAAAAAAAAACCATTGCACAATACAGTAATTGAGTACATTTAGACAAGCGGGTTGTGATGATGTGGCTCAGTTGGTAGAGCATGGCGCTTGCATATCTAGGGTTGTGGGTTTGATTCCCACAGGGGACCAGTGAAAAATAAGAGTGTCTTCTAAAATGCAAAAGGATAGAGGATGAATGGACCATTTCAGTTTTCACTTAAAAAGAAGTTGCAAAGTATTTCAAGAAACTGGAAAACATATATCAAGCAAGTATTTTTAAATTCTACAAGTATTATCAGATGAACTGTTTTGACAGATAATTATCAGACTCAAGTTACAAATGCTGGTAAACACTTAGTTTACATTTTTTCACATAAGTAGACCAATATAGTTGTCTTCAGCACAGGCACGTTTTTTTTCTTCTGCATTGTTGGCAAAGATAATTGCGGCACCACCAACCCCAAACTACTTCCCGCAGCTATGCTGAGATGGTTAGCTAGCTGGAGGAAAAACCATAGCTTGTCAGTCGATATAAAACGTTTGAAAACACTGTTCCTTGAGATATATTGATAATTTAAACACAATAATCTACTTGCCATGTCTGTTAAAAATGCAAAAAGGTCTTACCACTGGCAACAAGGGCCAAGACCAAAATGATAGAAGTCATGTTGCTGCTGTCATGAGTGCTGGTGGAACTCCTTTATACTGTTTTTTGTTTCTTACTCGTGACTGATAAGTGAGCTTCATCCAACTGGTTTAGTTTTTTAAAAACTGCCCATTCTGTCCAACTGATAAGCCAACTGATTAGTACAGAAGGTGTGAGAAACATGTGTCTGTCATTATTGCTCTTAGGGTAGAGATATTGATTCTGGCCTTCTTCCAACTGTCTGGCTTAGAAAGTCATGTAGGCCTACTCTGAACTGCTATCCAGTCAGGCAAAAGACAACCCAAATCCAAAATGTGCATTCTTGCAGTCTTAGAATAATCATGTTCTGGACTTGGAAAACTTGGTATACGGATTTAATAGGATTTGATTGTATTCACTACACATGTAAAAGAGATGCATCAGCAAAGATTTGTTCTAACAATTATTGTAATGGTCTATTTTTTTGCTAAATGTAAAAGTACTGGTAATTTATAATGTAATGTGGAACAGGACATCCAGACAGCACTACTCTAAAACCAACATACAGTAGCCTTCATTTTGACGGGTCAGCAACACCTGTTTACTTCCCAGAGTCTTCGTATCCACACTGCAAATGTTTAACCACGAGAGCACAACCAATGACAAGCAATTCAATCTTTATTTTTTTTACTTGAATATGAGAAACTACAGATTACTGAAATTACATGTATGAGGAACAAGTCACAGTGATAGAAAGAGAAATTGGCGTGCTCAGCTCAAATATTTGTAGTAAAAGAAATGTGGGTGCTAGGTTCAAAAGGCATGTACTAGAAGGAGGGAAAAGATTTAGTGGCTTATTTCTTTGCAATAGAGGTCAAAGACACTTTCCGGCGGCAACCTTTGTCACATTTCTGAGTGAACAATTACGTTTTGGTGGTTCAGTCCAAATGAAGACAACACAACTCCCTGTCAGTCTAAGTTGCCTCTGGCACAGGAAGCATATGTGCATGGAGCAGCAGCAGATCCCATGTCTCAGGTTTCTGTTTACTGCCAGTTCCACATCACAAACCCAGGAGTTCCAAAGAAACATCAATCACACCGATTTGTCTAAAAACTGTTTTCATTTCGAGTGCCTGAGGTGTGTCTATTTGTGATGTGGTGTCTGAACCAGGAAGTTAGTTAAAGTTCCTTTCAAGCACTGAGCTCATGGATATAGTTTCTCTATCCCGAGGGTTTAGACAGTGGACGACACTCGGATGTGGGGTGGGAACTGTTTACCAGTGTGCCATAATTTTTATAAGACATTTATCCCTTCCTATGTACAGATGTCATATCTTAATTTGCACAGCAGGAAATGCAAACTTGCAGGCTATTCAAGCTTTAAAAAGGCTTCTAAAGTTGATATTTTCCACTTTAAAATAGATTTGCCCTTAATGAAAAATGTATCAACTCCTACAAAATTGTCAATTTATTATAAACCACATAATAATTACCTGTTGATGCAGGATTATTTTCCTCCTCTGAGAAACTGGTCAAATTAAGATAGGAAATGTCACAGTTTAGTGTCAACCTCTTTACTCCACCCAACACAGGATGTATGTAATGATGGGGCGGTGAGTCGGAAGCAGGTGCAGGTGAAACATTTTAATCAAACAACAAAACTAAGAACACGACACTAACATAAGGCAGTATGCCGATAAACAAGAACAATACCAACTGGTGAGTGAAAATGGGAGACTGACATACAAATATGAGGAAATTAGGAAGGTAATGGAGTCCAGGTATGAATCATAATGATTCACATGTGTGTGTAATGATGAGTACCAGGTGTGCGTAATGATGATTCCCAGGACCGGTGGTTAGTACTCTGGCGACATTGTACGCCGGAGGGGAGTTGCAGGAGTAGACTTGATAATTGAATATTCTCCAGCACACAACCCCAACACACAAGACCAGGACAGGTAAGTATGCTCAAGGTAAGTCATTTTAAATTCATGGGTTAACATGGATCGGACACAATAGAGCCTCCACTCAGGTAGGTTATCCTCCGTCTGACTCTCTCAGGTAAATAGCGGGCATGCAAAAGGGACACAATCTGAATTATTCTGATATGGCACTGCAACAAGATAGTTATTCTAATGGAAGGAACTGCAAACAATATGGTGAAAGGCACTACAATGTCGCTCTGGTGCTGCATACAATATGGGACCAACCCTTGGCCCTGCTCGACTCTGCCAAGCCCTTTGAAGGACTCTACTACTATGGGACAAAATAAGGAGCGTGAAAGACAGACAAGACAACATACAGAAAGGGTTGGGATAGATTCTCGATTTCTAGGGCCCAACAAGAACCATATCCCCACAAAATAAAATAAACGTCTCTGTATGGCGATATCCAGATCGGCATAGCTCCCTGTCCTGGAGCGCGCCTGGTCTGAGACTCTGCTTGGCGACGTCACCGATGGACCCGCCTCCGGTGCTAAACAAGAGGAAGACAGACAGCAGGGAAACATGCCAACAATAGTGGGTTTCAGTGGCAGGGCAAAACAGCCCAGAGAGAGCAAGATTGGTGAAAATGGAACACGTCCCTTACTTGTGCCGTACCAATGCCTCTCTAGGTCCTCTGCTCTCGGATCGCCACTCAACTCCACAGCTCCAGTTCGTCATCAGGGCAACCACCCATGAGTTGCATCTGGGAGCGGTCTGAAGGTCGTTAGGGGCAAGGCTGCACATGGTTCAGATGAATGGCCCCTTTTGGTCTCCTCCCTCTGGTCGGACACAAAAGACTGCCAGTCCAGGCCGAAGGTGTCCTAGAATGACAAAAGACTGCGGCTGTCATCGGGGGGGCTATTTTACCCTGATCTTGTCATCGGAAGTTCTGCAGGAGCACCCGGTCACCAGCCATCAATGGAAGGTCCTTTCTCCGCTTGTTGTACCGCTGTTTGTTCTCGCTCCTGCTAATGTCGGGTCCATGCCTCGACCTGACTGTAGACCAGTTGTAGCTGGTCATGATGGTGCCTCAGCCATCCATCAAGGTCCATCTGCAGTGTCTTGGCCTCCACACCTGAAGTCACATCAACAGGAAGACCGGCATGCCTGCCACTCATTACAAAGAATGGGGTAAGACTGGTGCTGCCATGTTCAGTGTTTTTGTATGCCTGGAGAAGTATAGGTAACTGCTCTGACCAACCCATCTGCTCATCTTGCCCCAGGGACCCAAGGAGAGATAACAATGTTTGATTAAACCGCTTACAGGCCCCTTTGCCTCCATTTGGGCCTTTCAGCTCGGTTGACCCTCTCTGCTAATGATAGAAGGTATTGATGCTCCTGTTGAATCAGACACACCTGCCTGTCCGTGCTGGATAATCTGGAGAGAAAATCAGCAGTCTGGTAGAGCAACTGGGGTGGTACTTCACCAGAAAACTGGAAACTGTACAGCTGGGCCACCCAGTGCTGTGCAACTGACCCCTGTTTTGCAGTTTAGGTGGACCAGGGGGTTGTTTTCTGTGTAAACTGTGAACTTCGCCCCTCACAGGTAGTCTCTGGATATTTTAGTCACTGCCCATACAAGGTTTGACTGAACTATAGTTCTGATCATTCCTCTCCAGAGGAGACAGGCTCGGTCTGGCATAGGAAATTACTCTCTCCTTGTCACCTTGGACAGCACTGCCCCAAGGCCCCTCAATCTAGCGTCAGTGTAGGCGAGAAATGGTTTACTGAAGTCGGCATATGCCAGAATTGGGGCACTGCTTGACTCACCACATGCCCCAAGTAGACCACCTCCCTCTGCCAGAGCTGACATTTCGTAGGCTGTAATATCAGGACATGCTTGGCAAGCCTCTTGAACACCTAATCTAGATGGGTGTAAAAGTCAGTTGAGTAGATAATACCATGAAGTAGATCAAAAGAAAGTTGTTTACCTTGCTTCCTAGACATTTCTGCATGAGGCTCTGGAAGGTGGCAGGGGCGTTGCAGAGTCCAAAGGGCATGCCAGAGAACTCAAACAGCCCCAAGGGTGTGGTGAAAGAAGTCAGCTCAGGGACTCAAGCTTTCTGTGATTACCCCAGACTAGCATCCATGCCCGTTGGAGTCTGAGCTCTGCGTACAGGCTTGGTGAAATTGGCTGGTGTCTCTCTAGGCTAAGGGGGGTGGACAGTACCTGTGGGAATGTGATGTAGGACAGCATCAGCCTTAGCAAAATCCTCCTCATGGGCAGAGAACACACTTGACCAATGGGATAGGAGAGCATGGAGCCTTTGTTGCTGTGTTGGCTCCCTTTACCGGTTGGAAGTTTACAGGGGGTTGGCCATCAGAATGTAACTGAACTGTCTGCACATCCACCTCAACTTCACCTGGTGTCTGGGTGCGTAGCACCAGGTCCCACTCTCCACAGATCTGAGAAGGCTCCAAGAGGGTAACAAGGGGGTAAGGGTTTCAATTCAGCAGTCAAAAGGGTAGCCTTTCTCCTTGCACTCTTGCCACACAACTCCATCATCAGTATCCTCCACCAGGGTTTAGCAGTCTTTGGAGGAGGTCTCACCAACAACTCCAGCCCACAGCAACTTTTCACTGCTAGCTGGGATCCCATTGGGGTCTCTCTTGGACAGGCATGCAGTACCTGGTCCCCCATCATGCTCATCGGTCTGCATGACTCGTCTGCAGACAGCGAAAGCATTCTGCCACTCCTTCCTGGCAGCTACCCACAGTGGCGTTGAACCCAGTGAGACTCCTTCGAACAGCTCCTTCCAGCATTAGCCTATGACGGTCATCACAATCACAACCCTGGAACTTGCACTCCTCCAACTACAAAATCCACGACCGCATAGCCGACAAAGGGGATGTGTAGGCAATTGGCTGCCTTCAACGTGAGCCGGCGGAGATCTGAAGAATCTTGCATAGGGAGATGAACAAACCACTTCTGAAAACTAAACACTGTTACATTAGACACCGTATCCAACATACAGTTGAAATCGGAAGTTTACATACAGTTAGGTTGGAGTCATTAAGACTAGTTTTTCAACCACTCCACAAATATCTTGTTAACAAACTATAGTTTTGACAAGTCGGATAGGACATCTACTTTGTGCATGACAAAAGTAATTTTTTCAACAGTTGTTTACAGACAGATTATTTCACTTATAATTCACTATATCACAATTCCAGTGGGTCAGAGGTTTACATACGCTAAGTTGACTGTGCCTTTAAACAGCTTGGAAAATTCCAGAAAATGATGTCATGGCTTTAGAAGCTTCTGACAGGCTAATTGACATCATTTGAGTTAATTGGGGGTGTACCTGTGGATGTATTTCAGGGCCTACCTTCAAACTCAGTGCCTCTTTGCTTGACATCATGGGAAAACCAAAGAAATCAGCCAAGACCTCAGAAAAAAAATTGTAGACCTCCACAAGTCTGGTTCATCCTTGGAAGCAATTTCCAAACGCCTAAACTTACCATGTTTATCTGTACAAACAATAGTACGCAAGTATAAACACCATAGGACCACGCAGACGTCATACCACTCAGGAAGGAGACGCGTTCTGTCTCCTTGAGATGAACGTACTTTGCTGCAAAAGTGAAAATCAATCTCAGAACAACAGCAAAGGACCTTGTGAAGATGCTGGAGGAAATGGGTACAAAAGTATCTATATCCACAGTAAAACGTGTCCTATATCAACATAACCTGAAAGGCCGCTCAGCAAGGAAGAAGCCACTACTCCAAAACTGCCATAAAAAAGCCAGACTACGGTTTGCAACTGCACATAGGGACAAAGATCATACTTTTTGGAGAAATGTCCTCTGGTCTGAGGAAACAAAAATAGAATTGTTTGGCCATAATGACCATAGTTATGTTTGGAGGAAAGGGGGAGGCTTGCAAGCCGAAGAACACCATCCCAACCGTGAAGCACGGGGATGGCAGCATCATTTTGTGGGGGTGCTTTGCTGCAGGAGGGACTGGTGCACTTCACAAAATAGATGGCATCATGAGGAAATAAAATTATGTGGATATATTGAAGCAACATCTCAAGACATCAGTCAGGAAGTTGAAGCTTGGTCGCAAATGGGTCTTCCAAATGGACAATGACCACAAGCATACTTCCAAAGTTGTGGCAAAATGGCTTAAGTCAAGGTATTGGAGTGGCCATCACAAAGCCCTGACCTCATCCTATAGAAAATATGTGGGCAGAACTGAAAAAGCATGTGCGAGCAAGGAGGCCTACAAACCTGACTCAGTTACACCAGTCTTGCCAGGAGGAATGGGCCAAAATTCACCCAACTTATTGTGGGAGCTTGTGGAAGGCTACCTGAAATGTTTGACCCAAGTTAAACAATTTAAAGGCAATGCTACCAAATACTAATTGAGTGTATGTGAACTTCTGACCCACTGGGAATGTGATGAAAGAAATAACAGCTGAAAGAAATCATTCTCTCTACTATTATTCTGACATTTCACATTCTTAAAATAAAGTGGTGATCCTAACTGACCTAAGACAGGGAATTACTAGGATTAAATGTCAGGAAAAACTGAGCGTAAATTGATTTGGCTAAGATGTATGTAAACTTCCGACTTCAACTGTACATGTTTTTTTATTTTGATTACTTCCACTTCTATATGAGGACAGTTTCCCACAACAGCTGACTTCTCAGGGCTTTCCTCCTGCCTGGTGCCTGTAGCCCGACATCTAACCAGGGGATTCCTATTTTAAAAGGGCCTGTTCATCTCTCTGGGTGGAGCAGAAGCATTTGATGTGGCCAGGCTGTCTACACCCCAAACAAATGGGTCTGCCCTGTCAGTCCCACTGGAATGGGGTTCTCTTTCCATTAGAGAAAGCGGCGCAGCTGAATTAGACTTCTGCTGTATGACCTCTCACTAGGGTCTCTGCCAGGCTGTTCAGTTGCTCCTTCATCTCCTGCCATAGCTCACCACATGTTCTCCTTCCATTGCTCAAAGTCTGCAGTGGTTCACAGCGGCTGGGGTGCCACTTGTATGGGGAACAGTACGGCAAACCTGGCAGTCCTTTCCCTCCATCTCTCTGGCCAGAGACTCAGCCTTCTAACTAACCTTAATGGCATCCCTTGCTGTCGCTAGGCATACTTTTGGAGCGCCTGTTCCACAGGGCCCTCCTTTAGACCTGTACTGAATTGGTCCCTAAGAGTTTATTCATCCTTGGCATATCCGGCCGGATCTGATGGGAGCTATCGGCTAAACAACTCCCATGTGCACAGGAGGTAGTCTCCCATAGGCTTATCTCCCCTCGGGTTACAGTCAAAGAAGTGGGACTGGAGAGTTGGTGTAGGGTCAGAGGCTGCCAAATCGGGCCTGTAATGCAGCCCACAAAGAAGCAGGTGAGTTCCTCTGGGCTTAACTAAACATGGTTTCTCTTTGCACGGCCATCTAGAGCTCCCATGATGAAATCAATCTGCTGCTGTTCTGCCATTCCTTGCACCCTCAATATTGCTTCCATTTGTGCTTGCCACTACCTGTCCACTACTCTCAGCAGCAAATTTGGGAACCCAGGGTGAACACATGAACCAAGGCATTGCTACAGGAGTATACTGAGGTAGAGTGCATGCCCCTGAAGGAATAGAGCATTCTGCCCCCTGTGCTCCATCCCCTCGCTGATCATTAGTCCCCTGTGCAAGAGAAGTGTGCATGGAAAAACCGTGCCGACCCAACGCCACTTAAAGAGGTGTCACTGTTAAGTGTGAACCCCTTTTTACTCCACCCAACACAGTATTTAATGTTCTCCAGCACACAACCCCAACACAGGAGACCAGGACAGGTACGTTTCATTTTCCATTCACGGGTTAACATGGGTCGGACCCCGTTTCCCCATCTCCCACAGCAGACTGTGCGATAGTGTCGACATAATAGAGCCTCCCCTCAGGTAGGTTACCCTCCATCTGACTCCCTCAGGTAAATAGCTGGCATGCAAAAATGACACAGCAACATACTGCACACTGATTTATTCGGATATGGCACTGCAACAAGATACAGTGCCTTGTAAAAGTATTCTTCCCCCTTTGTGTTTTTCCTCTTTTGTTGCATTACAACCTGTAATTTAAATAGATTTTTATTTGGATTTCATGTAATGGACATACACAAAATACTCCAAATTGGTGAAGTGAAATGAAAAGAATGACTTGTTTCAAAAAATTCAAAAAATGCATGTGTATTCACCCCCTTTGCTAAGACCCTAAATAAGATCTGGTGAAACCAATTACCTTCAGAAGTCACATAATTAGTTAGATTTCACACAGGTGGACTTTATTTAGGTGTCACATGATCTGTCACATAATCTCAGTGTATATATACACCTGTTATGAAAGGTCCCAGAGTCTGCAGCACCACTAAGCAAGGGGAATCACCGAGCAAGCGGAACCATAAAGACGAAGGAGCTCTCCAAACAGGTCAGGAACAAAGTTGTGGAGAAATACAGATCAGGGTTGAGTTATAAAAAAATATCAGAAACTTTGAACATCCCACAGAGCACCATTAAATCCATTATTAAAAAATGGAATAAATATGGCACCACAACAAACCTGCCAAAAGAGGGCCGCCCACCAAAACTCACAGACCAGGCAACGAGGGCATTAATCAGAGGCAACAAAGAGACCAAAGACAACCCTGAGGGAGCTGCAAAGCTCCACAGCAGAGATTGGAGTATATGTCCATAGGACCACTTTAAGCCGTACACTCCACAGATCTGGGATTTATTGAAGAGTGGCCATAAAAAAGCCACTGCATAAAGAAAAATAAGCAAACACGTTTGGTGTTCGCCAAAAGGCATGTGGGAGACTCCCCAAACATATGGAAAAAGATACTCTGGTCAGATGAGACTAAAATTGAGCTTTTTGGCCATCAAGGAAAGTGCTATGTCTGGCGCAAACCCAACACCTCTCATCACCCCGAGAACAACATCCCCACAGTGAAGCATGGTGGTGGCAGCATCATGCTGTGGCGATGTTTTCATCGGCAGGGGCTGGGAAACTGGTCAGAATTGAAGGAATCATGGATGGTGCTAAATACAGGGAAATTCTTGAGGAAAACCTGTTTTAGTCTTCCAGAGATTTGAGACTGGGACAGAGGTTCACCTTCCAGCAATACAATGACCCTAAGCATATTGCTAAAGCAAAACTCGAGGGGTTTAAGGGGAAACATTTAAATATCTTGGAATGGCCTAGTCAAAGCCCAGACCTCAATCCAATTGAGAATCTGTGGTATGACTTAAAGATTGCTGTACACCAGCGGAACCCATCCAAATCCCAGTGGCTAGATGTGCCAAGCTTATAGAGACACCCCAAGAGACTTGCAGCTGTAATTGTTGCAAAAGGTGGCTCTACAAAGTAGTGACTTTGGGGGGTGAGGTGAATAGTTATGCACACTCAAGTTCTATTTTTTGGGGTCTTATTTCTTGTTTGCTAAACAATAAAAACAATACAACCCCCCCCCAAAAATCTATTTAATTCCAGGTTGAAAGGAAACAAAAATGCCAAGGGGGGTGAATACTTTCGCAAGCCACTGTAGTTATTCTAATGGAAGGCACTGCAAATAATATAGTGAAAAGCACTGCAATCTCGACTCTGGTTCTGCACATAAATGGGACCTACCCTTGGCCCTGCTATACTCTGACGATCTGCTATGGGACAAAATAAAGAGGGGGAAAGACAGACAACATACAGAAAGGGTCGGGATAGGTTTTAGATTTCTAGGGTCTGACAAGGATCATATCCCCACAAAATAAAATAAACGTCTCTGTATGGCGATATCCAGATCCGTAAAGCTCCCTGTCCTGGAACGCGCCCGGTCTGAGACTCAGCTTGATGTCATCACCAATGGAACCGTCTCCGGTGCTAAACGAGAGTAAGACAGACGGAACGGAAACCACTAGACACTGGTCCAGTGTGATCACAGCAATGGTCCAAGACATGATCCCTTGAATAGGGGGCCGATCCCCATTCAAGGGACATTCTCCGCTCAACTCCCAGCCTCGAACACCACAAAACACACAGCCTTGAATGGAAATGACAGCCAATCCCCAGCTTCCGATTAGCTAACTCGCTGGATATGCGTCTGATCACACCAGCCCCGCCACCCAATTATCCACTTATCTACGAATCCATCTCGTGACATACATACATACAGTATGTACAAGCAAACATTTTGTTTGTAACCTTTGTTGTCACCATTATGTAATCCAAAAGCACCTATAACTTGTAGCAAAACACTTCTTGGATAACAATTTGTTTGATAAAATAGACAAGAAATGTCGAACAGAAAGATACCCCGTAGTTTTGTAAAAACACATTTTTTATTTTCCATAAAGCAAAACATATCATTCTTGACCTCACTAGGCTCTAATTTGAAACCACACTACCATAATGTATATCAGTATGTTTTCTTTTCTGGTAGCTTGTGAAAAGATGATCCTACCACAGCTTTCCTATATCTACCCTCCAGATTAGTTGGTGTGTGAAGTCTTAGCAGTGGCATCTTGAACATCCACAGACTACCAGGGATTTATGTGACCCACTACCCAAAATCCACATCTTTACTACTCTTCTGACAGTCTCTTAAGGTAGGAGATGGATAAGCACCGATGACATGCCATTTTAGGTCAAGCAGGGAATGTGCCTGTGCAGAGTATTCCAGCGCATCTTATTACCAAAGGTTCTGTCAAACTAACCAGCCACAGACCATCGTTGACCGTCTCCCGTACGGCTCTCAGGCTTAAGCCACTGACTGGCTGTGTGCCCCACTTGTCTTAACACGTTCTCAGGACTATCCTCTTTCCCTCATCATCATCACCGTTAGGTTATAATGCTGCGTTGCGTGGGAAGCATGATATTGAGAAGTGTCCAGTGAAACAAACTCTCAAGTGGACCGAACAGGTTACAACAGTGAAACTTGGTTGTGTGGAAACAGAAGCCTACATCAGTTTTGACTTGTGTGATTATTTCATGCATTAAAAACTCATTGGCCAATAGAAAATAATTTCACTACAACTTTCACTAGCCTGTTATAGACATTGTCATCCTTTACAAGGCAGACACTTGTCATTGCAATGCCATTGGCTGATATCCCATTGACATACTGTTCCCCTGTTACTAGTGGAGGCCCAAATCAAAATCAAATCAAATTTATTTATATAGCCCTTCGTACATCAGCTGATATCTCAAAGTGCTGTACAGAAACCCAGCCTAAAACCCCAAACAGCAAGCAATGCAGGTGTAGAAGCAAGGTGGCTAGGAAAAACTCCCTAGAAAGGCCAAAACCTAGGAAGAAACCTAGAGAGGAACCAGGCTATGTGGGGTGGCCAGTCCACTTCTGGCAGTGCCGGGTGGAGATTATAACAGAACATGGCCAAGATGTTCAAATGTTCATAAATTACCAGCATGGTCGAATAATAATAAGGCAGAACAGTTGAAACTGCCCACAACTGAACTCCATAGAAACCAGGCCTCTCACAGCAAGCTGAAATGTAGCCTCGCATGGAAGCATTTTACCATTTTCTTTTCAGGACAACCAGGCCTACAAGTAGAATACAAAATCATTTGACATAAACAGTTGCATTCATGAGTTTTATTGACAAATGTCAATAAACAAATAAGGCCTGCCAAGCAAAAACCGAATAAAAAAATGAATTTATAAGAATGCCTTAAGTACAGAAATTGTTTACTCGGTGGGTAATGAATGTCCAACTAGTCAGTGACAACTGTGTGGATTTCGGAGTTTGTTACAGAAACTATGTGAGCTTATTACAGTACTATAGACATTATTTCCTGGGATTTCCTATGATCTTCTATGTTGAAGAACCCCTTACCTTCTAAGGACTGGTGTGTAGCTTGTGAGCGCCATAGAGCAAAACGTCAGAGTCTCAGCTCTTCATAGATGGTTCATAATAGTTTGTAGTTCACCATTCGGACTATACAGACGTTTTTTATGAGAAGAACCGCCCCTTGACCCCGCCTCGGACCCCTTCTACGCTTGTCTCACAATCACTGCTCTAACTCAGCCCCTGTTAATCACACATACTAATGGTTGGTATCAGCGGATACAGAAGAATAGACAAATCCAATGGTACAACTGGAAGACTGTAGCTCAAACACACAATGTTTAAAAGGGGTTAGTCCAAAACGCGCCAGTGTGATAGTGGGACTCAACAGGTAGTAGCTGAGTCAGCTCTTGTCCATGTGAGCTACACTTGGCAGAACACAGCAGGCTAGCGTGTCATGCAGCCCAACACCAGCACACAGGGGGACATCTGTCCCTATATTTAGCCAGTGATGGGCGATACTGTTACATATCAAACTACAGGATCCTTCCGACTCGGCAGATTGCAGGGGACTAGGGGAGAGCCAGGGGGAATGGGAGATGGGTGAATGAGGGCCAGAGCAGGTTGTGGGCAGTAATTAAGACCATCTGTGTTCAACCTGAGCTATCTGTGACCAAAACTAAACAACTCTCAGAACAACTCCTAAACCCTTCATATGCCCTGTCAATGGCAAACATGAACATAAACCCAAATCTTAGTTTTTTTAAAGACATTTGTTACTAATTCATCTTTATTATGTAGCTATTCTAATATGTTACATTCTGTCGGTATAAAGTTGTTATTCCTGTATTGTCATTCTGTTTAGTTTTTTTCTTTTTTACATGAGAAAGAAACACTCCTACACATACAGTGCATTGGGAAAATATTCAGACCACTTGACTTTTTACACATTTTATTACGTTACAGACTTAGTCTAAAATTTATTCAATCGTTTTTTCCCCATCAATCTACACACAATACTCCATAATGACAAAGCAAAAACAGGTTTTTGCTTTTAAATTTGTAAAAAATAAACAACTGACATCACATTTACATGAGTATTATTTACTCAGTACTCTGTTAAAGCACTTTTGTCAGCGATTACAGCCTCAAGTCTTCTTGGATATGACGCTACAAGCTTGGCACACCTGTATTTGGGGAGTTTCTCCCATTCTTCTCTGTAGATTCCCTCCAGCTCTGCCGGGTTGGATGGGTAAGGTCGCTGCACAGCTATTTTTCAGGTCTCTCCAGAGATGTTTGATCGGGTTCAAGTCTGGGCTCTGGCTGGGCCACTTAAGGATATTCAGAGACTTGTCCCAAAGCCACTCCTGCGTTGTCTTGGCTGTGTGCTTAGGATCCTTGTCCTGTTGGAAGGTGAACCGTCTGCTCCCAGTCTGAGGTCCTGAGCGCTCTGAAGCAGGTTTTCATCAAGGATCTCTTTGTACTTTGCTCCGTTCATCTTTCGATCCTGATTAGTTTCCCTCTCCCTGCCGCTGAAAAACACCCCCACAGCATGATGCTGCCACCACTATGTATTACCATAGAGATGGTGCCAGGTTTCCTCCAGATGTAACGGTTGGCATTCAGGCTAAATATTTCAATCTTGGTTCCATCAGACCAGAGAATCTTGTTTCTCATGGTCAGAGTCATTTAGGTGCCTTTTGGCAAACTCCAAGCAGGCTGTCACGTGCCTTTTACTAAGGAGTGGCTTCCGTCTGGCCACTCTACCATAAAGGCCTGATTGGTGAAGTGCTGCAGAGATGGTTGTCCTTCTGGAAGGTTCTCCCATCTCCGCAAAGGAACTCAGGTTTGTCAGCGTAACCATCAGATTCTTGGTCACCTCCCTGACCAACGTGCTTCTCCCCAGATTGCTCAGTTTGGCCAGGTAGCCAGCTCTAGAAAGAGTCCTGGTGGTAACAAACTTCTTCCATTTAAGAATGATGGAGGCCACTGTGTTCTTGGGGACCTTCAATGCTGCAGACGTCTTTTAGAACCCTTCCATAAATGTGTAACTCAACATCTCGGACCTCTACAGAGAATTCCTTCAACATCATGGCTTGGTTTTGCTCTGACATGCACTGTCAACTGTAGGACCTCATATAGACAGGTCTTTGCACTCAAATGTACTGTTAACTATGGGACCTTTTATAGACAGGTGTGTGCCTTTCCAAATCATGTCCAATCAATAGAATTTACCACAGGTGGACTCCAATCAAGTTGTAAAACATCTCAAGGATGATAAATGGAAACAGGATCCACCTGAGCTCAATTTTGAATCTCTTAGCAAAGGGTCTGAATTCTTATGTAAATAAGGTCTGATTTTTGTTTGTAATACATTTGCAAAAATAAAACCTGTTTTCGTATTGTCATAGTGGGGTATTGTGTGTAGATTGAGGAGGACATTTTATAATAAGGCTTTAACATAACAAAATGTGGATAAAGGGAAGGGGTCTGAATACTTTCAGAATGCACTGTACATATTTGGCAGATGTAATATCAAGTAAATAAGTGAAAGACATTTATGACAGTAAACACTCGACAGTTACGTGATTGACACATCAAACATCCCAAGTGGCACAATAATGCCACGTTCAGAACAACTGGGTACTTGGAAATCTCCTACTTCCAACTTCAGTTCAGTGCATTCAAGACAGCTGGAAAAAAATAGCTCCGACTGGGAAAATAGTTTTGACTGGTCATCCAACTCGGAATTCCAATTCGGAAACTCTGGGATCCTTCTAGAACTCTGACTATCCGACCTGAAAATCCCTGATATCATGATTTGACCTAATTTTTCCAGAGTTCCCGGTTGTCTTGAAAGCACCATAAATACAGTAATTGTCAGCATGTAAGTGCTACAGTGACCACACAGTTACCGCTGCAAAAAGTAATTGTTCACTCGTCCAACAGCCCACATTATCAATAAATGCACACAGGAATGGGCAGGTGTTTCTTCCTCTTATAATGTGTGTGTATGTGTGTTTATTTACCAGAAGTCCTCACAAGGATAGTAAAACAAGGAAAATTCAGACAAGTGGGGACATTTTGCTGGTCCCCACGAGGAAAAACGCTATTGTAGGCTTAGGGTTTAGGTTTAGCGTTAGGGTTGCAATTAGGGTTAGTGTTAGGGTTAGGTATAGTTTTAGGGTTTGGGGTTAAGGTTAGGCTTAAGGTTGAGGTTAGAATTATATTTAGAAGTGAGGGAAAATAGGATTTTGGATGGGAATCAATTCTTTGGTCCCCACAAAGATAGCAATACAAAACTGTGTGTGTGTCTGTGTGCGTGCATGCGTGCCCAAGGTTTGTGCTGCGGGTAATCATGTGATCCAGAGGTCAGTGTTCCATACAGTCTTTCAAAAGCAGAGTCTTGCTTCTTAAGTTCTTCTCCCAGATGAAAGAGTAGAAAGGCTGGGTGTGGAGCATGTGTGACAGCAAGAAAAGATGGATACCACACCTGGAGTGGAGTCCCATTCTTGAGGATGGAGATTACTGCCAAATCCGGGGCCCCAGAACCCTTGTCATAGTCCATTCAGAGAGGTGTCCATAGTCCATGTCTTTGAGAGCGACATTTAATTTGTTTGGCTTTTTCCAGGCACACCGCGCAACTCTTCTACAATTTATACTAGAATAGAGAGAAAGAAAAAACACACAGATGAGACATACACATATAAGTATGCAAATCGTATTTATATGTGGTTGAATGCCTGTTTGAGTGTTTGTCTCTGTTTAATATTTGCATGTACTTTATGTCTGTTCAAATAGTTGTTGTTTTCTTTGAAATACTTTGAGCTTTTGATTGAGCCTGCCTGGAGTGCCAGATGAGCAGCGTTAGCACTTTATGGGATATCCCATTGGTTACATTATGGGGAATGGCTGCCACATTACCGTGGTGAAGTGAACGATGATAAATATGGCGATGATGAGGAGGCCGATGATGATGGAGGCGATGGCCACTTGGAGAGCTTTCTGACCGAGTCGTCGCGAGCCGTCATAGTCTTGCAACTCATAACTTTTCCTGGACTGCATGGGGACAAGAGGGAAAACACTTCACTAAGGGAGCGATCAACTTCACCAGCAGTCGTGGACTAAAATGTGTTGCTTTACCATGGTCTTTTAAGGAGAAACATGTTCATGCCACATACTGTACCTACCTCATACTGAAGTAGACCTGTATTTGGAAAATCATTTGGAGTAAAAGAAATGTGTCATATTTACATGTGATACTCACATGTGAATGAGGTACGGAACACGTAACACCACACATGGGTTCAAATAGTATCCGTTTTCTTTCTAATATTTTGAGTGTTTGATTGAGCCTGGCTTGAGTGCCAGATGGGTGGGATTTGCACTTTTTACTATTCCAGAAATACTGGAATAGTAAAATACTATATGAACCCAGGTCTGCATAACATTGTGTGATTGTGTGTTTGAGAGTGAGAAAATAAAGGTGGGAGAGAAAGTAATGGAGTCCAAACCCTTTGGATGGGAAAGTGTGTCAGTGACGTGGTGTTTTGAGAGGTGAAAGGAGCGAGCATGTTTGGAGGGCACATCGAGCACGTCAGAGGGCACTTCGATGAAACCCTGCCCTACCACAGACACATCTGTTCCTCTCATCAGACACATTTGGCTCTTTTTTCTTCCTCAAACACATACACAGACTTCAGACCAACAAGCCGTGCACATACACGCATGGCCACACGCAGATATTAAAGTAAATACGGGATTACCGGTAGACTCCTTCCCATATTAGCAACACCACTTCTCTT
This sequence comes from Oncorhynchus nerka, assembly GCF_034236695.1. Lineage (NCBI taxonomy): Eukaryota > Metazoa > Chordata > Actinopteri > Salmoniformes > Salmonidae > Oncorhynchus > Oncorhynchus nerka. The sequence goes on along the minus strand of NC_088410.1, from coordinate 60,721,481 downwards.
TCTTGGTCCCACAAAAACACACACACATCGTGAGAAAGTTGGGGCAGAGATCCTAGTGTGATCAGCCAGCTCTCAACACCATATCTTATGACCTGACATGTAGCTTAAGAACATATGAGAATTGCAAAGGAGAACTGGCAAGCATTCAAAGCTGGTGCACCAGATATTTTTTTTTACGGCTTGTTGCTGGAATCCCAGAATATGATTATTGTCCTTTAGAGACGCAGTCAAAAGCTAGAGCAGAGTTGTTTACAATGTATTCATCTTGCAACATATCACTCAGCATTGGCTTTTTCCTTCATGGAAATTGACCTGAAATACTTTTCACATAATTTTCTATATATTTCTCATTCAGTAGTCTATACATTTATATCAGCTTTAAGACATATATTAGTCAGTGAGTAAACCGTTTCCCATATGCCTGTGATGTCCCCTACTCACCAGTACTGAAAAGACCAGAGCTACAATGTTGACTGGGTACGCAGGGCAGAAGCAGGTGAGGATTGTTAGCCACAGGTAACTGTGGAGGGGAGGTGGAGGATGCTGTTCCCCCATAAAACTAAGTCTGTCAAAGTCTGCACTCCCATTTAGGGAACTCTTAACACCCAAATGCCCTCTTATCGGCTCCAGAGCCAGAGGACGGGCCATGGTGTGGGTAACAGACGACAAGAGCGAAAACACAGCCAACGAGATGAAAAGAGAGACGAGCCACAAAACAACCAATGGAGAAAAAGGGAAAGTTAAAACAAAAGGAGATGAAGAAATCTCAGGCCAAAAGAAAACAAAAGGAAAAATAATGGCCAAATGGCAGAAATTCAGCCAATTGTAGGAATGGTACACAGCACAGGAACAACCCCACTCAGAAGAGGAAAAAAAGGGGCGAAGATCTGACTTGGAAAAATGAAGGATGGAATAGCCAGTGAAGGAGTAGAGTTGAGCAAGCTTCCAGGAACTGTCCAGAACTGATTGAGGGGTCTGAAGAAGGGAGGCTGGTGTGGAATGGGGGCGTCGAGACACCCCTACCCTCGCGTAGAGCTGACCTCATTTTCTTTAGGGTGGGCAACATTACCACCCTGTCTCACACACCCCTCCCCAGGCAAGAGAAAGGAGGGAGACGAGAGAGACCAGGATCTGACCTCATATGCTGTGGCTAACATTAATCTCCCCCTTCACACACACACACACACTGGCAGCCAGTCCTGGCCAACACTGAGCAAAATGTGTGTGTTAGTGGCGGAGGTCACTGTTTACCACTGGGACTTTGAACAAATGAGTTTGTTAAGTGTATAACACTGTATGAGTTTGTTAAGTGTATAACACTGTATTTCCCACACTCACAAACAACATGTACTCACACTGCAATCAATTCATCAATAAGACAAGGGTGACTAGCCAACCCTACTGCTTCTGTTTGAGCCCACCTTGAACACACCTGGGTGGTGTTCAGTAGGTATGAAGTGGGACAAAATGTACTGTACCTAGTCAAATAAAGGTTACGTATTAATATGTGCTTTGTCCTGCCAAGGTCAAGAACGGTGCTAGAGTCCTTCCAAAATATGTGTTGATGCTTCCCCTACATTTAAGTGACCCCCACTATAATAGGGCTTTCCAGAGGCTAGTCCAAATGACATCAGTCACTGGGAGTGACGACACCGTAGCTAAGCACATGATGACATGTCATCGCATCGGGTGGAAGTACCTGTCCTGTGGGATTAAGTTTACATCAAATCTCAAGACATACAAAAAAACTGAGGTAACACTGTGGCCTAATAATGCATTGTATGACTTGCTGTAAGGCATAAGTAGGGTTATTATAGGACAAATAGGCCAGTAACCCTCAAAATACATAAATGGGTATAAAAGCTTATACAAACAAATAAATCAAGAATGTTAATCATTTAATGTATTTCTTTATGGAAATAGATTCATGCCCCCCAAAAATAATTGTATTTGAGCTATCATATAGCTAACATATAGAATTGTTTTAAGATGGTCATACCAAGGACAACTTGCAGACTTGTTTACGTGTTGCTGTGCGTTTTGTTGCCAACCTTACTTTGCTGACAACTTTACGGTTTTTACTTTTTAATTACCATTTATATTTTTGTTTTTTCCCTCAACTTTTTTTTTCATTCAACTTTTTCACTCGGGACGCTTTATCTGGACATGGTTCGTCAGGACCTCCACCAGCCGAAGCTAAGTAGTAACATTAACATGATGCCTTCTAATTGCAGTCGCTGTACTCATAATATACAGGAGAACGACAAGCCCAGCTTCAGATGCAATCGTTAGGCAAGGGTAATTTCAGTGTAGGAAAGGATGAAACGGCGTCTGTGCCACCAGTAAGTACAGATAGTAACGTTAGTATAAATCCCCTCGCAAGGTCCCCGCAGCCGGACAACTTTCTCACGGTTTCTGGAGGAAAATGCTGTAGGAATGCTCAACCGGTGTCGCTCATTCAGCAGAAACGTTCAACCGGTTTTCCCAATTAAGCAACGAGTCGGAGTCAGAGGCCGAGCCTTCTCTTGTCTCTACTCCTCCCGTTACGGGGTCTGAGACGCCGAAGCTTCCCACCATTAGCTCTGACAAATTGAAAACTCTAGTCATTGGCGACTCCATTACCCGCAGTATTAGACTTCAAACGAATCATCCAGCGATCATACACTGTTTACCAGGGGGCAGGGCTACCGACGTTAAGGCTAATCTGAAGATGGTGCTGGCTAAAGCTAAAACTGGCGAGTGTAGAGAATATAGAGATATTGTTATCCACGTCGGCACCAACGATGTTAGGATGAAACAGTCAGAGATCACCAAGCGCAACATAGCTTCAGCGTGTAAATCAGCTAGAAAGATGTGTCGGCATCGAGTAATTGTCTCTAGCCCCCTCCCAGTTAGGGGGAGTGATGAGCTCTACAGCAGAGTCTCACAACTCAATCGCTGGTTGAAAACTGTTTTCTGCCCCTCCCAAAATATAGAATGTGTAGATAATTGGCCCTCTTTCTGGGACTCGCCCACAAACAGGACCAAGCCTGACCTGCTGAGGAGTGACGGACTCCATCCTAGCTGGAGGGGTGCTCTCATCTTATCTACCAACATAGACAGGGCTCTAACTCCTCTAGCTCCACAATGAAATAGGGTGCAGGCCAGGCAGCAGGCTGTTAGCCAGCCTGCCAGCATAGTGGAGTCTGCCACTAGCATAGTCAGTGTAGTCAGCTCAGCTATCACCATTGAGACCGTGTCTGTGCCTCGACCTAGGTTGGGCAAAACTAAACATGGCGGTGTTCGCCTTAGCAATCTCACTAGGATAAAGACCTCCATTCCTGTCATTGTTGAAAGAGATCATGATACCTCACATCTCAAAATAGGGCTACTTAATGTTAGATCCCTTACTTCAAAGGCAATTATAGTCAATGAACTAATCACTGATCATAATCTTGATGTGATTGGCCTGACTGAAACATGGCTTAAGCCTGATGAATAGTGACCATATCCCCCGTGCATCCCGCAAAGGCGGAGGTGTTGCTAACATTTATGATAGCAAATTTCAATTTACAAAAAAAAAATGACGTTTTCGTCTTTTGAGCTTCTAGTCATGAAATCTATGCAGCCTACTCAATCACTTTTTATAGCTACTGTTTTACAGGCCTCCTGGGCCATATACAGTGTTCCTCATTGAGTTCCCTGAATTCCTATCGGACCTTGTAGTTATAGCAGATAATATTCCAATCTTTGGTGACTTTAATATTCACATGGAAAAGTCCACAGACCCACTCCAAAAGGCTTTCGGAGCAATCATCGACTCAGTGGGTTTTATTACGTTTGCAATTGCAACAAATAATCTGCTCAGACCCCAACCAAGGAACATCAAAAGTCGTGCTATAAATTCACAGACAACACAAATATTCCTTGATGTCCTTCCAGACTCCCTCTGTCTACCCAAGGACGCCAGAGGACCAAAATCAGTTAACCACTTAATTGAGGAACTCAATTTAACCTTGCGCAATACCCTAGATGCAGTTGCACCCCTAAAACCTAAAAACATTTCTCATAAGAAACTAGCTCCCTGGTATACAGAAAATACCCGAGCTTTGAAGCAAGCTTCCAGAAAATTGGAACGGAAATGGCGCCACACCAAACTGGAAGTCTTCCGACTAGCTTGGAAAGACACTACCGTGCAGTATCGAAGAGCCCTTACTGCTGCTCGATCATCCTATTTTTCCAACTTAATTGAGGAAAATAAGAACAATCCGAAATTCCTTTTTGATACTGTCGCAAAGCTAACTAAAAAGCAGCATTCCCCAAGAGAGGATGGCTTTCACTTCAGCAGTAATAAATTCATGAACTTCTTTGAGGAAAAGATCATGATTATAAGAAAGCAAATTACGGACTCCTCTTTAAATCTGCGTATTCCTTCAAAGCTCAGTTGTCCTGAGTCTGCACCGGATGTGTACCAAACTCACTAAAAGTGGCAGTAATAATGCCTCTCTTGAAAAAGCCAAACCTTGACACAGAAAATATAAAAACTATCGGCCTATATCGAATCTTCCATTCCTCTCAAAAATTTTAGAAAAGGCTGTTGCGCAGCAACTCACTGCCTTCCTGATGACAAACAATGTATACGAAATGCTTCAGTCTGGTTTTAGACCCCATCAGAGCACTGAGACTGCACTTATGAAGGTGGTAAATGGCCTTTTAATGGCATCAGACCGAGGCTCTGCATCTGTCCTTGTGCTCCTAGACCCTAGTGCTGCTTTTGATACCATCGATCACCACATTCTTTTGGAGAGATTGGAAACTCAAATTGGTCTACACGGACAAGTTCTGGCCTGGTTTACATCTTATCTGTCGGGAAGATATCAGTTTGTCTCTGTGAATGGTTTGTCCTCTGACAAATCAACTGTACATTTCGGTGTTCCTCAAGGTTCCGTTTTAGGACCACTATTGTTTTCACTATATATTTTACCTCTTGGGGATGTCATTCGAAAACATAATGTTAACTTTCACTGCTATGTGGATGACACACAGCTGTACATTTCAATGAAACATGGTGAAGCCCCAAATTTGCCCTCGCTAGAAGCATGTGTTTCAGACATAAGGAAGTGGATGGCTGCAAACCTTCTACTTTTAAACTCAGACAAAACAGAGATGCTTGTTCTAGGTCCCAAGAAACAAAGAGATCTTCTGTTGAATCTGACAATTAATCTTAATGGTTGTACAGTCGTCTCAAATAAAACTGTGAAGGACCTCGGCGTTACTCTGGACCCTGATCTCTCTTTTGAAGAACATATCAAGACTGTTTCAAGGATAGCTTTTTTCCATCTACGTAACATTGCAAAAATCAGAAAATTTCTGTCCAAAAATGATGCAGAAAAATTAATCCATGCTTTTGTCACTTCTAGGTTAGACTACTGCAATGCTCTACTTTCCGGCTACCCGGATAAAGCACTAAATAAACTTCAGTTAGTGCTAAATACGTCTGCTAGAATCCTGACTAGAACCAAAAAATTTGATCATATTGCTCCAGTGCTGGCCTCCCTACACTGGCTTCCTATCAAGGCAAGGGCTGATTTCAAGGTTTTACTGCTAACCTACAAAGCATTACATGGGCTTGCTCCTACCTATCTCTCTGATTTGGTCCTGCCGTACATACCTACACGTACGCTACGGTCACTAGACGCAGGCTTCCTAATTGTCCCTAGAATTTCTAAGCAAACAGCTGGAGGCAGGGCTTTCTCCTATAGAGCTCCATTTTTATGGAATGGTCTGCCTACCCATGTGAGAGACGCAAACTCGGTCTCAAAGTCTTTACTGAAGACTCATCTCTTCAGTGGGTCATATGATTGAGTGTAGTCTGGCCCAGGAGTGTGAAGGTGAACGGAAAGGCTCTGGAGCAACGAACCGCCCTTGCTGTCTCTGCCTGGCCGGTTCCCCTCTTTCCACTGGGATTCTTTGCCTCTAACCCTATTGCAGGGGCTGAGTCACTGGCTTACTAGGGCTCTTTCATACCGTCCCTAGGAGGCGTGCGTCACTTGAGTGGGTTGAGTCACTGATGTAATCTTCCTGTCTGGGTTGGCGCCCCCCCTTGGGTTGTGCCTTGGCGGAGATCTTTGTGGGCTATACTCGGCCTTGTCTCTGGATGGTAAGTTGGTGGTTGAAGATATCCCTCTAGTGGTGTGGGGGCTGTGCTTTGGCAAAGTGGTGGGGTTATATCCTTCCTGTTTGGCCCTGTCCGGGGGTGTCATCGGATGGGGCCACAGTGTCTCCTGACCCCTCCTGTCTCAGCCTCCAGTATTTATGTTGCAGTAGTTTATGTGTCGGGGGGCTAGGGTCAGTTTGTTATATCTGGAGTACTTATCCTGTCCTATCCGGTGTCCTGTGTGAATTTAAGTATGCTCTCTCTCTCTTTCTTTCTCTCTCTCAGAGGACCTGAGCCCTAGAACCATGCCTCAGGACTACCTGACATGATGACTCCTTGCTGTCGCCAGTCCACCTGGCCGTGCTGCTGCTCCAGTTTTAACAAGTTCTTACAAACTTCTCAAATATCTTAAAAAAACTTCTTAAGATGTTTGTTGCTAGGCAGCTGTTTTAGCTATCTATCTACAGTGCCTTGCGAAAGTATTCGGCCCCCTTGAACTTTGCGACCTTTTGCCACATTTAATTTTTTATATTTTTTTAAACCTTTATTTAACCAGGCAAGTCAGTTAAGAACAAATTCTTATTTTCAATGACGGCCTAGGAACAGTGGGTTAACTGCCTGTTCAGGGGCAGAACGACAGATTTGTACCTTGTCAGCTCAGGGGTTTGAACTTTCAACCTTCCGGTTACTAGTCCAACGCTCTAACCACTAGGCTACGCTGCCGCCCCCACATTTCAGGCTTCAAACATAAAGATATAAAACTGTATTTTTTTGTGAAGAATCAACAACAATCATGAAGTGGAACGACATTTATTGGATATTTCAAACTTTTTTAACAAATCAAAAACTGAAAAATTGGGCGTGCAAAATTATTCAGCCCCCTTAAGTTAATACTTTGTAGCGCCACCTTTTGCTGCGATTACAGCTGTAAGTCGCTTGGGGTATGTCTCTATCAGTTTTGCACATCGAGAGACTGAAATTTTTTCCCATTCCTCCTTGCAAAACAGCTCGAGCTCAGTGAGGTTGGATGGAGAGCATTTGTGAACAGCAGTTTTCAGTTCTTTCCACAGATTCTCGATTGGATTCAGGTCTGGACTTTGACTTGGTCATTCTAACACCTGGGTATGTTTATTTTTGAACCATTCCATTGTAGATTTTGCTTTATGTTTTGGATCATTGTCTTGTTGGAAGACAAATCTCCGTCCCAGTCTCAGGTCTTTTGCAGAATGGTCCTGTATTTGGCTCCATCCATCTTCCCATCAATTTGAACCATCTTCCCTGTCCCTGCTGAAGAAAAGCAGGCCCAAACCATGATGCTGCCACCACCATGTTTGACAGTGGGGATGGTGTGTTCAGGGTGATGCGCTGTGTTGCTTTTACGCCAAACATAACGTTTTGAATTGTTGCCAAAAAGTTCAATTTTGGTTTCATCTGACCAGAGCACCTTCTTCCACATGTTTGGTGTGTCTCCCAGGTGGCTTGTGGCAAACTTTAAACAACACTTTTTATGGATATCTTTAAGAAATGGCTTTCTTCTTGCCACTCTTCCATAAAGGCCAGATTTGTGCAATATACGACTGATTGTTGTCCTATGGACAGAGTCTCCCACCTCAGCTGTAGATCTCTGCAGTTCATCCAGAGTGATCATGGGCCTCTTGGCTGCATCTCTGATCAGTCTTCTCCTTGTATGAGCTCAAAGTTTAGAGGGACGGCCAGGTCTTGGTAGATTTGCAGTGGTCTGATACTCCTTCCATTTCAATATTATCACTTGCACAGTGCTCCTTGGGATGTTTAAAGCTTGGGAAATCTTTTTGTATCCAAATCCGTCTTTAAACTTCTTCACAACAGTATCTCGGACCTGCCTGGTGTGTTCCTTGTTCTTCATGATTCTCTCTGCGCTTTTAACGGACCTCTGAGACTATCACAGTGCAGGTGCATTTATACGGAGACTTGATTACACACAGGTGGATTGTATTTCTCATCATTAGTCATTTAGGTCAACATTGGATCATTCAGAGATCCTCACTGAACTTCTGGAGAGTTTGCTGCACTGAAAGTAAAGGGGCTGAATAATTTTGCACGCCCAATTCTTCAGTTTTTGATTTGTTAAAAAAGTTTGAAATATCCAATAAATGTCGTTCCACTTCATGATTGTGTCCCACTTGTTGTTGATTCTTCACAAAAAAATACAGTTTTATATCTTTATGTTTGCAGCCTGAAATGTGGCAAAAGGTCGCAAAGTTCAAGGGGGCCGAATACTTTCGCATGGCACTGTATATTATTATCTATCTAGCTAACAATGGCAATCATGTTCGCATCTATTTTACTAAGATTACGGTTCTAAAACATGTTCTTGTGTTTAAAATAATAAATACTCAAACTTTCAGATGAAGTTTGAGTGAATTAAACATGTTCCATTGCTTTCATGAGCTTTTTCTCTCACTGCCCCGAGTTTAAGACAAAGGGTTTAGCTGTCTTGGAATTAAGAACATTTCAAGAACTTTATTTTCAAGAATCTAATTTCTTCTTAACTTTTTGCTTAAGGAGAAGCATAAGAAAGAGCGCAATACAATTTCCAATAACCTTTTAGAGGAATAGCAACTTTGCTTATCTTTCTTGTTAAGTCTATTGTTAAGATATCAGTTGAGAATACATTTATTCTTAAGAAGTTTTTGTGAATCTGTGCCCAGGAAACCATTTTTATTTAATTCTTTAATGTATTTATCCCCTTATTTTAGGCACTAAACTATCTCCATATATATACTTCCATTATTTTTTTAAATGGTACCGGGGATCTTCAGAAGAGTCTTGTGAGGCTTGTGGGCGTGTCCTAGAGCAAAACGGAGAATGCCATCGTGTTTGAGTCTCATCTTTCAATATAGTGGTAGGCCAAACCGTTCGGACGCTACAGACGTTTTTGTGAGAAGACCAATTTTCAGGATGTCTCATCGTCTGACAAACACTGCTCTAGCTCTGCCACCTTTGACCACAGACGCGGAAGGGCTAAAACGGCGGATGTGGTGGATTGAGACAGCCCAGATATCTCTAGCATAAACAGACTGATTTTAATTGGGATTTTTGTATTACATTAATTAGATTTCCGCTGGGCCAAAGAAATTGTAGAAGTAAAAAAAAAACAGAACCACAATCTCAGTGGAATGCTTTAAAATAATTTATTAGGAATTTTAAAATGGACATTTCCAGAGGAGAAAAGAAAGAAAGAAAAAAGGAAATACAATAAGATAAAGCGGGTGGGGAACAGTCCAAATAAAAGTTTAGTTACAGTGTTGGTCAAGACCTTGAACTTGGAGCTTTAACAACCAAGGCCTTGCCCCTTTTCCGACCCTGAAGAAAGCGTCAACATAAACAAACAAAAACACCAGCATCTTAAACATCACTGAATCATTATTGTGCACCGGGAACGAAATCGGACAAGAGAAAAATATAATTTCCTTTTTGTTCTTAAAAAAAGTCTTAATGCCATGGAATTATCCATACTCCCATTGCCATTAATAGCAGTATTAATATTCCTAAAATAAAAAACAACGTATTGCTTTTTGAAAGTTAGAAAGTTACAGTGTTCGTGTCCAGCAGTAGTTTTGTGTAGTGCCCCAGCCAGTTCGAAAAGGGCAGTACTAGCCAGTATAAAATGGGAGATTCTTGTTCATGTTTAGTGGAAGACTTTGTGGAACATCAACAAAATTCATTTGATTTTCATTGAAATAGCTCTGTCAAAAGAAAGGGGACAATTCCACTATGTCTCCTCCTCCATTCCAGCTACTGGTCTGTGTATAACTCTTTTCTGTACTGACTGGGGCAGAGGCTGCGTTCCATTTCAGTTTACCTAGCCCCTAGTCCCTAGTTCTGAAAGGACACATAGGATACGTGGTGTTAGACCAAAATGGAACCAGCCAAACATTTCAGTACCAAAATGGCAGTCAAAAAATGCATGCCATGTCAACTTTCGAATCTAGCTAATTCCATACGTCAGCTCACTATTGTGCGCGCACACATCACACACAAACAAACACACCTTCACACATAATGACACAATCACCTTCTAAGGTCATCAGAAGACAAATACAACCATGATGTAACCGTTTTTTTTCAGAGTCAATTGCTTTGTTAAATATGTCCTTCATTTGTTTCTACGGTCCGTATGACCGTACATAGAACAGCAAGAAAGAAACAAGAAACAAAATAAAACATAATGAAGGAAAATAGAGCAAAAATATATATACTTTCCCCCCCAAAAAGTTGTATTAAATCCCACCCAATCCCCCTTAACCCCGACCATGCACCCTCAACATAGCCAATTAAAAATCCTCAGGGCCTAACTTCAGTTTTTCCTTATCTCAGGGATACATGGATGTCATGTCCATAGAAATAAAATGACTAGAACAGGAACCCCCATTCAAGTAACAATATTTCTATGGTTATGTCACTTGGTAAGACTGTGCCTTTAAGGGGTCCAATTCAATAGAAATCAGTTACTGGCATGTTCACAGTAAGAAACTAAATGAAAGGAAAGGGACTCAACTGTGTGAGAATTCAAGCATGTTCTCTTTTTGATACCAATTTCTAATGAAAAGGGTCTTATCATTTCGTCTTATTTACAAATATCATCTAGTCCTCAACCCTGCTAATGCATGTTGTTGGCCTAAACACCAAACAAATGCTGAGGGGATAGCCACTTTCAAATAGAAAATGACCTGCCACTGTATAACACATTTGTTGTAGTAGATAAGCAGACTTCCAGTTAAATTGGCGCCAAACGATTAATAGTAACCCCGCCTGCTGATCAAAGTTCAACATCCCCAACCTCCTCCCCTACACCAACCTTCATCCTCCCCTACTTCACCCTCCCCTCAAAATCTATATACAATATTTTACAGGAAGAAAATATCTAACCGATTATCATCATTATTATCATTGTGTTCAATATTAATAACAATATTACAAATGTTTTGTTTTAAAAACTATCAAAATATACATTTTAGTTTTCTTTTCATGTTTTCTGTGACACGTTTGTTAAAAATGGAAATTACATCATTTTTGTTCTTCCTCTGTTTAAATGGGTTTAGGTACCCCTTTTGACAAGGAGACCCCATCCCACACACCAGTTCATCGCTCTCTAATCCTCTCTCCTCCTCCATCTCACCTAGTAACACATTAAAGGGAGGTCAACGGAACAGACAATACATCAAAACATTGCGATTAAATAAAAAAAATCCTCAAATATAAAGCAAAACATATCTGACAGAATCTGTGTTTGCCTTGAGCGTAACCCACAAACGTTATTTTCTCACTTATTTATCTGCCAGAGCGATATTTAAAAAAAGAAACAGCATTGGAATCTAATGAAATAAACCTACGTGAAGGTAAATAGGATAGGAGAAACAAGGGATTGAGAAGAGGGAGTGATATTAGTACAGGAAAACAGGATACAGAAGTAAAAAAAAAATAAAAGATCTTCAGTCAGTGGGTGGAGTCAGGGGGAGCCAGGGGTTGCGGGGTTTAAACTGTGGCCGCCAATCGGATTGTGCCATGGGTAGGCACACAGCAGTTTGATTGGCTCGTCAGCAGAAGGGACCTCCTCCCGTGCCCGGTGATGTGCTAAATCTGCTCAGTGGTAACCGTTGGTGAAGGCAGTAGCGATAAGAGGACCCTGGGAAAAAAAAGACACACTGACGATTAGAGACAGAGCAGCTGGTAGATAGTTTGAAATGAAGAAAGGATATGGTTGACAAAATTGCCAACATTTTATTGATTTGTCATTATATAATTTACTCTTCCATATTAAAAACTGGTAAACAAATCCCTGGTTTCCCCTAGCATCAGATACATGCCACCTAGCAGGCTCCTTTAGCTGACACTTATAGATCCCTCTTCACGATATTCCAACCATGGGTCATATTCATTAGGCACCAAAAGCAAGAAAACAAACTAAACCTGGGAGAGACTACTCAAATTTCCGTTGTGAAACATGATAGTGATGTACCCCAAGACCGTGGCCGAATCCTGAGTTGGGGCCGGGACTGGCTGCGCTGAGATAGCTGCTGAGTGCTGAGTCCTGACTGGCTGCCGCATACAGATCAGCCATTGGCCCAGGGCTGCTGGTGCCCAGGTAGCCTGCGTTACGTGACTGTGTGGAACCTGAGAGCGAGAGAGATGGAGAGACAGAGCGAGAGAGTGACAGTCAATCAGTCAGTCACATACACATAGACAACTGACAGGCAGAATGATGAAGGAGAATTATCTACCTCTCATAGCCGCTGCTGCTGCTGCAGCCATTGGTCCGTAGGCTGACAGTGGAATGGCTGAGGGACAGAGGGACAATTTCAGATGTCTTCTTTTACCTATACGTCGCCTTACAAAACAGTGTTTGGCAGTGTGTAAATGAAGTTTGGCAAACATTTCATTGCCAGGTAGTTTCCCGTTTTTTTTCTGCCCAATTTCAATCTAGACTCATCATTGCAACTCCCCAACGGGCTTGGGAGGTTAAGGTCAAGTCATGCGTCTTCCCGAAACATGACCTGCCTAACCGTGCATTTTAACACACGCCTGCTTAAGCCGGAAGCCAGCCGCACCAATGTGTCAGAGGAAACACCGTTCACCTGACGGCCGAGGTCAGCCTGCAGGCGCCCGGCCTGCCACAAGGAGTCGCTAGAGCGCGGTGAGCCAAGTAAGACACCCCCGACCAAACCCTCCCCTAACCCGTACAACACTGGGCCAATTGCACGCCACCCTATTGGACTCCCGTTCACGGCCGGTTGTGATACAGCCCGGGATCTAACCCGGGTCTGTAGTGACACCTCTAGCACGGCGATGCAGTGCCTTAGACCGTTGCGCCACTCGGGAGGCCGGTAGTTTAGTTTTAAAGATGGTGAAACCGTGTCCAAAATATCCAAGCGTAACATTATTCGGGTCAATTCCATGATTCATCAAAAACATTTAAAAAAAAATCTAAGTTAGGATTGAACCCTTCCAGATTGGAAAAAAGGAGGGCCATTACGCCACAGGTTGGCGATGTTGCCTTATAAAGAGAGAGATTGTGAGCTACCTGTAGATCTTAGAGGAGTGACTGACCTGTGAGCTCAGAGGGGTGGGATGATGTCAGAAGGGTGGTCCTCTCTAAATGGAATTCTAGAACAGAAATGTCAAGAGAGCGCTTTTTTTAATACCAACACCATCCACGTGCCAATCGACTCTCTCTCACACACACACACACACACACACACACACACACACACACACACACACACATACACACTTACATGAACATGTGCACACACAAGCAGCAATTTAGAATGAGTATGAGAGACTACAGGGGAGAAGGGTGGTAGGGGAAGGAGAGAAAGGAGGCGCAGTGGGGTCAGAGTGGAAGAGAAAACGGGGAGATTAAAGTGCAGCAGAGATGATTTCTCACATGAGAGGGGAGGGGAAGTAGAGAAAAGGACTGGGGAGAGGAGGAGGACATCAAAACCAAAATACAACTCTACAAGCAGCCAGACTCTGCCATATGCGTTTATACATGGAGTAAAAAGTGTAGGCATGTCTGTGTGTTTGGCACCTAGCGTAAAACTAACATCAGTATGTATCTGACATGATCACTAGGCCAATGCATTGTTTCTGTTGTCAAACCTAGCCAGTTCTTTGGATAATTAACAGACTCAAGTCGTCTGTACGTCTGTAACTCATACTCTACATAAATAAGTGTGACAGAGAGAGCGATGCTCATATACCAGGGAACTGGTAGGTGTATCCAGGCGTGATGCTAGGGTAGCCACGGCTAGCGTACGTAGCTGCTTGGAAGCCTGGGTAGCCTGTGGAGACAAACAAATACCCATCGGGATACGGCTGAACACGGTTGAAGGAGACGATTCTATTGCATTCATATTAGACCTCATGTAGCATGTAGCAACTAGCACCATAACTCAGTACCATGCTGTTGCCATAACTGACCTGTAGGCGGAGCAAGATACTATGACTTCACCGCGGGCCATAGCCTACTTGAATCCCACTGAAACACATCCCCCTCTACATCTCCTCCCATCTCTTTAGCCCTGCTCTCCAATTCTGGACACACATTCATAGAGCGTCTCTGAGTAGGTCTCCCCTGTTATATACTGTAGATCATATTCATTGTTAAAAAGGCTAAACTGATCCTAGACCAGCACCCTTACTCTAAGAAGCTTTTTTTTGTGGTTCCAGAGTGTTTAGAGGCAGCTAAATGACAGTGTTATTGTTCTTACCCAGCATGCCGATCCCCAGCATGAAGGCGTCCATGCCGTAGGGCATCACCCTGGCACGACCTCGAGCCGTACCCGTCGGTGACATCACTTCCTTGGGCTGGGCTTTCTTGCACTCCACCTGGAGTGGAATGCAAATGGTTTGAAATATTCTGCACATAGACACACACACTCCTCACTATCAACACTGACGCACACATTCGCACATACACACATGGCCTGCCTACATACCATTTTGTTGTTGATTTCGTGGAAATGGATCTCACACACTTTCTCCACCATGTCTTCATTCTCGAAGGTCACAAAGCCGAAACCTGAGGGACACAGGAACACAGACTGCTTTACTTTCCACTATGGCCATTTGTTTCCATTTTCTATGAAACTGAATGCAATCATGACTTCACATGTCCAGTTCTTCCAGGTTAGGGGTCACCAAGGAAGAAAAGGAGATGAGGGAAGGAGGCGTGGAAAGAAACAAATGATTGGGACACAACCCATGTTTAATACTCACTTTGTCCTCTTTCCTATCCTCATATCCTGTACACTTCTTTCCCCCCATCCTTCTCTCCCTCAAATCATATTATATATATTTTTAAAAAATTGCTTTTATCTATTCAATCCCTTTCAGATGACAGAACATAAAGGTAGCAGAGACTCCATCAAAGTATTGAGACTCACCTGGTCTCTCCCCCTTTCTCTCCCTACTCCATTACATGTTCCTTCTCCCTTCCCTCCCCCGCACCTCAAGAGGCTGTGAGGGGATTTAGCCGGGTTTGCGTGCCCTAACTGTCAATCTGTCGTCGTGGTAAAGGGGGATGGGGTAGAGTATTAGCTAAGGTTTTAGCCTGAGCCCCGATTAAACGAGCTGACCAATTAACCCTTCTCGCCTTCCTTTACTTGTTCCTCCCTGACTGATTCACACTATAGGGCCGTCCCAAACTGTACTCCCATTGTCTCAGATACTTTTGTTTTCACATGGTCCTTTCCAGCATGGTTCCAACAACTATGGCCTAACCAGCTCAGCCCAGTACAGCTCCCGCACATTAAAATACTGTGTATCGGCATGAGTGTGTGTTTATCTAAACAATGTGTGAGAGTCTGATAATGTGTGTTAATGTATGTGTTATTTGTTTCCGCATAACATTATTTACACTACAAATCAATGTGTGCTATGCTGCCATTCCATGCATGGCTGAACCAAGGATCAGGCTCTTCAATACCTTCTCAATGCAAGAGGTTTACTTTTGCACCAACAAACCAGCTAGTATGGTCTGCCAACTGATCTGAGAGAAGATTATCACAATGATTTTTGTTTGTGTGTGTGTGTGTGAGAGTGTGTGTCGACTGGTGTTTTGTGGCAATACCTCTGTGTCTGTTGGTGGTTTTGTCGAACATGAGCATGGCGTCATCGACCTATGAGGGAGAGAGCGAGAGAGAGAGAGAGGTAGAGAGACAGAGAGAGATGAGCTTGGACAAACACACACACACAGGCCATTACACAGCATGGGGCTTCATTGTCCCTCCTTCAGGTCCTGTGCTTTGGAGCAAGAGAGGAGAGGGGGCTAACAGATGGAGAAAGAGGAAGGGAACGAGGGGGGTGACAGGTGACAAAGGAGGAGGAGAGAAAGAAGGGGGTACAGGGGAGAGGGAAAAGCGTGGGCGAGAAAAGGGCCGTTCTTTCTCTGTAAAGTTAAACAGTGTTTCACTCCCCAAGTTCTAGGAGGGAATATTTCTCTCTCTCTCTCTCTTGCACTATCTATGTAAATATATATATATACACTGAGTGTACAACACATGAGGAACACCTTCCTAATATTGAGTTGCACCCCCTTTTGCCCTCAGAACAGCCTCAGTTCGTCGGGGCATGGACTCTACAAGGTGTCGAAAACGTTCCATAGAGATGCTGGCCCATGTTGACTCCAATGCTGTATCAAGTTGGCTGGATGTCCTTAGGGTGGTGGACCATTCTTGATATACTGTGAAGCGTAAAAAAAAACAGCAGCGTTGCAGTTCTTGACTCAAACCGGTGAGCCTGGCACCTAATACCATACCCCGTTCAAAGGCACTTAAATATTTTGTCTTGCCCATTCACCCTCTGAATGGCACACACACACACCCAATCCATGTCTCAAGGCTTAAAAATCAGTCTTTAACCTGTCTCCTCCCCTTCATCTACACTGATTGAACTGGAATGAACAAGTGACATCAATAAGGGATCGTAGCTTTCACCTGGATTCACCTGGTTAGTCTATGTCATGGAAAGAGCAGGTGTTCATAATGTTTTGTGCACTCAGTGTACGTTTGGCGGTGGGGGGGGTAAGCTTTGTGTCCTGTTCTCTAGCTCTTTGTTCTCCTCTCCACAAAGTTTACTATTCCCATGGAGACCCTGTAAATAATTTCAATTAGGAGAATTTACCCTCCTCTCACTACTCTCACTATGAATAGAACTACAGAGAGAAAGAACTGTGTGAGGAAGAGAGAGAGAGAGAAAGGGTGAAAGGGGGAATTGAGAGAGAGGGACAAAGTTGAAAAAGGACTTACTAGAGGGAGAGAAAATGGATTTTGCGTGGCGACGCAGAAAAGAGAGGAGAGGCGAGAGATAGTTCAGGACAGAATAAGGATGGGAGGGGGATTGGTGCATACGAAAGAGTGGGTCGAGAGTGAAAAGGATAAAAGAGTTTGGGGGAGAGAAGGAGAGTGAGGGTTGGATGGACAGAAAGACAGACAGAAAGAGAGGCAGGCAGGGAGAGAGAGAGAGAACAAAGAGAAGTGGGGGCTTTGTCAACACGCACCCCTTTCATTCTTCCTTTCCCTCCCCTTTTTCTCCCACTCTTCTCCCTGCAGCCCTATTCATGCTGACCCCATCCCCTCTTTACTCTCCTTTGCTGGTAAGAAAGTTAGCACAAACTCCTCTAATAGAGGAACTGTGAAACTACTCCATGTTTTTCCAGTGAGAGACATCATCAGTATAACCATCGCTTAGGACACACAGCATGACTGCATTCCTATTTTCATTACCTTTCAGCGTAATGAAACTTAACACAGGGTGAAATGTGAGTGGAGGAAAGCTCTGGACTCCAGTTTGATGTTTAACCTTTGAGATCATCTATTAGGTGTCATAATGAAAGCAGTACATATTACTCAAGTACTTAAGTAAAAATACTTGAAAGTAGCTTTTGGGGGTATCTGTACTTTACTTTACTGTTTCTATTTTCACTGACACCAATAAGTACTTGTTACATTTTGAATGCTTAGCAGGGCAGGAAAATGGTGTAATTCACACACTTATCAAGAGAACAACCCTGGTCTTCCCTACTGCCTCTGATCTGGCGGACTCACGAAACAGTGAGTGTTGGAGTGAGCCCCTGGCTAGCTGTAAATAAAATAAAAACAAGAAAATGGTGTCGTCTGGTTTGCTTAATACAAGCAATTTGAAATTATTTATACTTTTACTATTGATACTTAAGTATAACCAAATACTTTTAGACTTTTACTCAAGTAGGGTTTTACTGGGTGACTGTCACTTTTACTTGTCATTTTCTATTAAGGTATCCTTACTTTTACTCAAGTATGACAATCGGGTACTTTTTCCACCACTGGCAATATATTTAGTTTGTTTGAATGATCTAATAAACAAAGTTTACACAAGCTGTGCTAGTGAGTGTGTGTGTCACTGTGTGTGTGCATGGAATATAGAAAAGGTCAGGGTTGGAGACCCGTTAGTCCAACAGAGCTATGATCTCACTATGATCTCTCTCTCTCTCACACACACACAGCCCCCGCCCCCAGTCTACCCTCTGTCCTTCATTCAGTTTTTATCTCCCCCCTCCCACTCTTCACCCTTCCGGTCCTCCAAAGCCAATGACACAGCAAAGTCGGGACAGGGAGAGTAAGTGGACAGCTGCAGCACCAGAGACATGTTATCATAAGTGTTGTGTTACATGGTCAAGCAGGCAAGTAGACACCAGTTAGCATTAGCGCTATTTATTCTCGACGCTAACCATTCGTTAGTATTAGGCTGACACATGAAGGTGTGAACACAAAACAGTCACCTTTAGCCGTATTCAGTGAGGATGGCTAACTGTGATTTATTCTAATTCACTTGCTAGCTAACATCTTGAAGTTTGTAAGCTTTATTGTCTTCAGTGCTAAAAATTTTAAAAAACTACTGGGCACAAACGTCTATTCCACGTTGGTTCAACGTAATTTAATTGACATGATGTGGAAACAACGTTGATTCAACCAGTGTGTGCCTAGTGGGAAGTGTTAGACCTACTGTTACAAGAGCCTCCTCGACAAAATCAATAGGGAAACAACCTGTTGTCCACTGTGTCCAGAGAAGTGTAATACAATCTGGCTGAACTATAGCGTCTTGTATTTACCTCAGCACGGCTCACACTCACTGCCCAGCACCTTTACAGCATGTCACATAACATTCTCATTTAGTAAAAATGACAAGAAGCTTTTCAGGAACATTCTGAGAACATTTTCAGTCACAGAACTTTCTGGGAATGGTTTCAGAGAGCTGCTGGAAATGTACAGACAAGACAACTTTTTCCACACAGAATGTTCTGTATCCGGGAATGTTCTCTTTCCGCCAATTTCAAAGAAACTGGACAAACCAATAATATTTTGCAGCCCTTTGTAAACATCCAGTGAAGAAAACTCTGTTCACTGTTTGCTGCTACGTTGGCTACGAGACAGTACAAACCGTGACCTATTTGCAATGAACATGTGGGCTTCAATCCCTCAGTTCAAACACCCAAACACAGTCAGTGTCTAATTCACCTCAACCGTCTTCCTCTCTCACCTCTGTTTAACTCTTCCTTCGCTCTCTTTCCCTCCCTCTCTCCACCCATCTCTCCAAACAGGCCGGCAGACAAAGTGTCCAGTGAAGCCCTCTAATCGCCAACTCACATGGTTGACTGGAGCCCAACTTGTTCCTTTCTGTCCTATCCACCCCTCTATCTCTCCACTCCCTCTTTCATCCATTTTGGAAGGGTGAAGATAGGCCTGTAGTTTGTTGACTCTTCGAAGTGAAGCACCACGGCTGTGTTTTTACACTGTACTTTGAGGCAGAGTGTTATCCAATGGCTTCCCAGTACTGTTTGGGAGAGCATGGCTGGGAAAAGGATAGTGGGAACGTCGGGATAGAGTGCCGGGGAGCACAGCGGACCTCTGGCCGGGCACGGCAGGGGCGTAAATCGAGACTTGTCTCTGTGGGATTCTGACCTGCTTCCCAGACAAACATGGCCGCCGGTGAGCGGTGGGATCAGCTCGTTTGAGGAACCTGTGTACAGTTACATCCGGTTGGTCAATCACACCAAAGACAAAAAGGCTTTCGTTTTGCACTAGACTGACATTGATGCCCATTTAAGCCCAAAAGCTCACAGAATGCTAATCTGATTTTGAAGTGTACAAAACAAAATGGTAAGAAATCGTCAGTTCTGTGTGTGTGTGTGCCGGATGGTTTCACGAGACTGCGCATTTCTAAATCAAGTGACAAACTCTCTCCAAGACACTCTGCTGTGGAAATCAAATGCTGGAAGCGCAATGTGGAAATCTGCAATGTTATAATTTGGCCCAAGCATCTCCTATGTGGGGGTTGATACTTCACAAGATCCAAGCCTCCAGAATTATTTCCTCTAACCCTTTTCCTCTCCTTCTCTTACACCCAACGGTTTCTTCCTCTCTCCGCCCTCAAAGTGACATCATCAAGTCCCATTAAGGGGATGGTGATTCTGTCTTTCTAGAACGTTCTCTGTCCACTGCTGCTCAAAACAGTCAGGACACACTGTTTTAAGTTGGTGAATGTTAGACCTGTGTGACTGCCCGACCAGTATGTGCATTTGTGTTTATGTGTATAAGCCTCACACACATTACATATATATTTTTTTCCCCGAGTAGATTGCTAAATTACCAAGGGACAAAGGCTAAAAGCAGGTCACCAAGGCAACAGGCTGAGAGGGATGCAGTGGATAAGAGTGTGTTTTGGGATGGGGGGACAACGAACTGAGGTTGGTTGTGTGTGTGCGGGGGGGGGTCTTGTGGCAAGAGCAGCTGTTGCATTAGATTAGTTCAGAATTAGAGACCCCCCTCTTCCTCCTCCTCCTCCCCTTCACCAGTGTCCTCCCTCCCTAACTACACCTCTCTTCTAGGTCAAACTTCTTCACTCGTTCTCTCCCTAATACCTCTCCCTTGAAGAAAAAACCCTCCTATTTTCCTCTTCCCATTGATTCCAGACAGTTTGTCAACTTTTTGGGGGGTCAGTTCAGATTTTCATCCCGTTACAATACTTTTTCTTCTGCCATCACATTTCCCCCCTTTGCAGTTCTACGAGTTGGTTCTTCTCATTCTCATGCATTCCTCTTCTCTCCTGCAGTTAGAAAACACTTCCCTTCCCGAGTACACCTCTCTCTCTCTCCAGGAGGTGCCTCTTCACTCTCTTCACCCCTCTTTCTCCCCCCTTCCCTCTTTCTCTCTCTTAAGCCATCCCTCTGTCATCCCAGCATGCGTTTGCCTTTCACTGCATTTCATTCAAATAGGCTTAACTGGCTTGAAGAAAAATGGAACAGACGAAGCAACTCAAACAACAGCAACGGGAGCAAAATGGAAGACAGAAATGCTAATATCGATTAGAACTAATGCTGTTGTGTTCCCTCCCCCTTTCCCTCTCTCCTTCACCCCTTTCAACTCGTCTCTGAAATTAGCCACGCTTACCGTGTCTCTTACCCAAATGTGGAATGAGAGAAACAGAAAGAGAAAAGAGAGAGAGAAACAGGGAGACAAATAGGCTGAGAAAACATGAGGGGACATTAAATGAAAAAAACCGAGGGCACTTAGAGAAACTTTGTCTGAAGTTGATCTTGGCAAAACGGAGAACAGCTCCTGATTCGAGATATAGAGTACATGTAATGTCATTTGCAGCAACAGCATGTCAACAAACGTGTCTGAACACAGTGCTTCATTTACCTTTCCAAACTGGTCAAAGTATTGCTTGACGTCTTCGATGGTTGTGTTCACTGAGAGGCCTCCCACAAAGATCTTCTTTGTCCTGGTCACCAACTAACAACACAGAGAAAGAGTACACACGATCATTAACACACAACACATTGAAAAGGCTAGATGACTTAAGATAGTACTGTTAAGCAGTACAAATATATATATTATTTTTTATTTAACCTTTATTGAACTAGGCAAGTCAGTTAAGAACAAAATATTATTTACAATGATGGCCTACTTGTAAAGCCCCCCTGGCCAAACCCTCCCCTAACCTGGGCCAATTGTGCAGCGCCCTATGGGACTCCCGATCACGGCCAGTTGTAATACAGCCCGGGATCGAACCCGGGTCTGTAGTGACACCCTGAGCACTGCAATGCAGTGCCTTAGACCCCTGCACCACTAGGGAGCTAGGGAGGGGGTTGCTAGCCACTCGGAACCACATAGTACAGCAATAACACAATTTATTTCAATGCAAATACAAAATGTGACTCTGCAGGAAGACTTAATATTAAGACTGTGTGCGTATGTATGCGTGTATGTGTGTCTTTAGGCTGGCAGGGGATTCCTGCCCTTGTTGCCCTAAATCTGGTGCGGCAGGCGGGCCTCCCGTGATAGGACATGACGGCTGTGACGTCACCTTGGCCTCCAGGGGTAAACCCCATTAAGGATGAGAACTCACCTTGGGTTGGGCTCTACGAGGAAATGCCACCTTGGGATCAATCTGGAGAGAGGGGAGACAGAGAGTGAGAGAGAGTGAGAGAGCGAGAGTTAGAAACCGGTGAACACAAACATTTGGAGACCATCCTACCACTCACGAGTAATGGTGACTCACAGTTCAAGGCAACGGACCACAAACTTTAAGGATACAAACTTTTCCGGTATTTGAGAGGTATTACATTCCATTTCTATGACAGCCCCCAAACCTGTGATACACTGGAGACATATTACTTTCTCCAATGCAGTGGCAGACTACATGCCACTAGCCTGGTCCCAGATCTGTTTATTTCTGTCTTGCCAAATCCTATGGTCAGACTATATGAGTTGGAAAGACAGCACAAACAGACCTGGGACCAGGCTAGCATATCGCTGTATAATTGCAGCACAACAACACTTTAAATTCATACAGTATATCAAGGAATAGACTCGTGTCGACACTGATATTCACAGGCGCTGTAATTCCGCCGGGAGAAAAAAAGCTTCTGTGCACAGCATTGTAAGCCATGGAGGATTTGCATAAAGGCTCAGGTTTCTCACGTGTCTTTCTAGTCAAATCATGGTCCGCGGTTTTGGAGGCTCAGTTGGTATGAGCATGGCTCAAACAACGCCAGGGTTGTGGGTTCGATTCCTGCCGGGGTTACATACTGTATACTAAATGCTATGGACTCACTGTGCTGTAAGTCGCTTTGGATAAAAGCATCTGCTAAATGACATATAGTATTTATTATATATTATGGTGACAAGCTGAGGAGCAGCAATGGCTGCTGTTTGAGTGAGACGGAAGAGACTCCTCCTCACCCCACGGTGTTGGACGGAGAGGAGGACTGTCCTCTCCAGCTGGCTTCAGAGTTGACGAAGGAAGGTGACTACAGAGAGTGGAACAACAGCTCGATTGTTAAGCACCCGGGCACCTTTCGGACTCTCTCTTGTTTACTCCAAATGCTGGGACGAAACCATGAACTCAACTGATTATCTCATCCTTGTCACCCAATACATGTGTCTATAATGACACTGATTGGGTCAAACAAGAGCCCGAGCATCCCAGTAGCTAAGTGGCATTTTATTTTTCAAAATATTCCCGTCAAGCGCGCTCATGTCCCCTCTACTGCTCAGAAATCAGTAACACAAAGCATGCCTGTCACAAAGATAGAAAAACACAACAAAGAGCCAAGGACCAACACCCCTAAGTCTATTTTGGACAAAGTTTTGACTACTACAGTAGAGTGCTATAGGCTACATCATGCCATGCGGTTTAGTATCATCACATTATGAAGTAACGACGGGGTGCAGATCTACAGCACTGAGAACAGACCGTAGTCCAATAAACAGGAGCACAGGTACAGATAGTACAGTGAGCGTAGGCCTACACTACGGTCTCTATGGAAGACTCAGCATGCTACTCTTTTACTTCAGCCCAAATGGGCGTATTCCACAAACCAGGAGCAATGAGCCAGCTAACGTTCATAAATATTCAGAAACAACTCGGCACGTCCTTGACCGCGGAAGAACGACTTCAAATGGCATGTGGTATAACTGACTTTTAATAACTCGTTTTCAAAGCTCTTTCTACATAATAACTGACATTAATACCGTTCTACTGGAGTGTTTATAAATGTTAGCCGGCTGACTTGTTCATGCTGCCTTGTGACATACAACCCTGATGGGTTTTAGAGAGCAGAGGAGGATCCCATCAAGCCAGAGCCTATTGGTTTAGTTGTTTGTGTTAAGACAAGACTAGACTACATCCGATAGTCACCTCAAACTGCCAAACCCATCCAGACATGTTTAAAACTGAAACAAACAAGCAAAGTGAAGGCATTACAAATCATCATTAGCACATGGTCGCCAACACGTCGCAAAGCAGAGAACCTTAAAAAAAATCCTAATCTTACAACGTTACACATTATACTCTCACAGCACTTCTGTTTTTGGTTTCTTTCGTTTAAAAAAATATATATTTTCATTGTGTGTATGTGCGGGTTTTAAGGGAAAAGGAATGGGGGAAGAGGTTGAATGAGCAAGAAAGGAAGAATGAACTAAATAAAGACACAGTGAAGACATAACTAAATCAAAGAGAGGAGTTCGATTAAGTGAAGGAGAGGGCGAAAGAGAAGCAAAGAGAGAAGGAGCTAGGTCTAGACCGAGGGAGATGGGGAAAGACGGAGTGAGAGAGGAGAGAGTGGCTATTCATTTTAAAACAAAAACTCCACATGAGAAAGTGGGCCGCCCATTTGTGAGCAGGGAGTCCTGGCCCAGCGGGCAGCCCCTCTGATTTCATTAATTAACAGGACAAAAGGGGACAAAACAGATGGACCCGCAGAGGAACAAGGGCTCGGCCAACTACTCCCCACTCACACACCCTCATCGTGCGGTTAAACACATAAAACACACACACGCACTGCTTTTACTAACACATTCACTCAATAAAAATAATGTGGCCAGAAAAACACAAACGTACATAAATAGTTAACGAAAGTGTGCTATTCTATCCAATCCTAATTCAAAACTTTATAAAATACACCTGTTTAGAAGCAACCGGACTAAGAAGTTTGGAAGGTAGCTAGGCTAGCATGTCACTTTGTGGACGGCAATTTGATTTGGGTCTGGGCCATTGGGGTCAATCTGCACAGCTGAACAATTGCAGAGTAATTAGTTAACGAAGTCCACTAATGAGGCCCCCTACTCTACACAAAGTCTTGGCTAGGACAACCAATGTGTGTGTGCATGTACGTGTGTGCGACTTATCACTTCCTTCAGGAGGGCAGGTACACACTCAGGGATGAGGCTATACTTCGGAATCGCAATCCGGTTTGTTTCCTTCAATCGGATTAGGTGCCTTTGAGATCCATACTAATTACAGATGTAGTTTCTTAATTTGATCACCCGGTTGAAGGGGAACCTTCCTGCTGCAATGCAGGAAATGTAAAACTCGTAGTGTATTTGATGTTTAAAAATACTTTATTTTCTCTTACGAAAAATGTATCAACCCCTACAAAATTAGAATTAACATAATGCCAGATTTTCTGTGTCTGCTGGATTATTTTCCTGCTGTAGCAAACCTGCTCAAATTAAGATCCTACACATGTACAGATCACTGCTAGGACTCTGTCTTGCTTTTCCCTTCCATCTTCTCCTCCACCCCCCTCTCGTCTCCTCTGCCCCTGTCAGCACCAGAGAGCTAATCTCCACAGAGCCATGACCTGGGACAGTGCTAACTGCTAACCTGGTTCCCAACCCATACGGAGTCCAATCAATATTCAGTCCGTGAACAGACAAACAGTCAAATTCAATGATCAGATTTGAATCGTTGCGAAGTGTGGGTTTTGTTGACGTGCTAAATCTCTATTCTTGCTCTGAGTCTGGTGATGAGTTTTCCTTTGTGAAAAAAAAGTATTATATTCTCTGTGAGCCATTTAGCATTGCTGCCAACTAACTTTAACCAGGCCTAGCATGGTTAACAAGGCCTGTGGTTTCACTAAACTGCTCTATAATTGCTAATTATCAGTAAACTGCCTATTCATGTACAGTACCAGACAAAGGTTTGGACACACCCACTCAAGGGTTTTTCTTTTCTTTTTACTATTTTCTACATTGTAGAATAATAGTGAAAACATCAGAACTATGAAATAACACAATTGGAATCATGTGGAAACCAAAAAACTCTTAAACAAACTTTTTTTGTTTATATTTCAAATTCTTCAAAGTAGCCACCCTTTGCCTTGATGACAGCTTTGCACACTCTTGGCATTCTCTCAACCAGCTTCATGAGGTAATCACCTGGAATGCATTTAAATTAACAGGTGTGCCTTGTTAAAAGTTCATTTGTGGAATTTCTTTCCTTCTCAATGCGTTTAAGCCAATCAATTGTGTTGTGACAAGGTAGGGTTGATATACAAGGGAGAACCCAATTTGGTCAAATACCAAGTCCAGATTATGACAAGAACAGCTCCAACAAGCAAAGAGAAACAACAGTCCATCATTACTTTAAGACATGAAGGTCAGTCAATGCGGAACATTTCAATAACTTTGAAAGTTTCTTCAAGTGCAGTCGCAAAAACCATTAAGCTCTATGATGAAACTTGCTCTCATGAGAACCGACACAGGAAAGGAAGACCCAAAGTTACCTCTGCTGCAGAGGATAAGTTTATTAGAGTTACCAGACTTATAAATTGCAGCCCAAATAAATGCTTCACAGAGTTCAAGTAACAGACACATCTCAACATCAACTGTTCAGAGGAAACTGCGTGAATCAGGCCTTCATGGTCGAATTGCTGCAAAGAAACCACTACTAAAGGACACAAATAATAAGAAGAAACACAAACAATCGACATTAGACCGGTGGAAATCTGTCCTTTGGTCTGATGAGTCCAAATGTTTGATTTTTGGTTCCAACCGCCGTGTCTTTGTGAGATGCAGAGTAGAGTAGGTGAACGGATGATCTCCGCATGTGTGGTTCCCACCGTGAAGCATGGAAGAAGAGGTGTGGCGGTGCTTTGCTGGTGACACTGTCTGTGATTTATTCAGAATTCAAGGCACACTTAAGCAGCATGGCTACCACAACATTCTGCAGTGATACGCCATTCCATCTGGTTTGCGTTTAGTGTGACTATCATTTGTTTTCAACAGGATCACAGAGTGATGGAAAAGCAGTCAACAAGTGCTCAGCATATGTGGGAATTTCTTCAAGACTGTTAGAAAAGCATTCGAGGTGAAGCTGGATGAGAGAATGCCACGAGTGTGCAAAGCTGTCGCCAAGGCAAAGGGTGGCTACTTTGAAGAATCTAAAAGCAAAAAAATATTTAGATTTTTTAATTGGCTACTACACGATTCCGTATGTGTTATTTCGTAGTTTTGACATCTTCACTATTACTCTACAACATAGAATAGTAAAAATAAAGAGAAATCCTTGAATGAGTAACTTTTGACTGGTACTTTATGTATGAAAATAAGTAAATACATGTATGTATAAAGCAATATTACACAGGCCAGTAATCTGCCTTAAGCATAACCAACATTATCATGTATTAATCTAATGCAATGGTTAACTATGTACATGTAATAACGTTCATGAGCAGTTTATGACTATTCTAAATAATTTGTGTAGGCTTGGAATGTGACTACGTGGATAGGAAATCCATTCAATCCAAACTCACTTTGTACTAGTGACACTGATTTGATGTGATAAAGTCTATTAGTAATAGACTAGATTTGTTTTGCATAGTCAAAATGGAACCCGGGTCGTGTTCATTAGGAACCAAATGGAAGAAAACTGACTGAAACGGGAGGACTACCTGGACTATTCCAATAAGAAATACAAATGTTCCATAGCAAAAAAAATAATAATAATGTTCAATCCACTGCGTGCCCTAATGAACACGACTCTGGATTGTTCTAGACCAGACGAAGCACTACATCACACTGCTGCCATGTGGTGAAGGCCTCTAAAGCAGCCAAACAAGTAGAACTCTGTCTTCATGCTCAAACAACATTACCAATCTGCCTCACTCATAAAAAAGCATTACATTGGTCAATACTGTCATTGTCAATAACAACATGAAAGTTGTCTAGATGTTGGTTCCTGAGGGCCGAAGGCCTAACTTGAGATATGGGCGAGTAACTCAAATTTCCACGCAAATCTCCCCGTGTCATCCCTGCATAATTTAATCAAATATGTTTTATCCGCACACATCCTGGCCTTATATATGATTAGACAGTGCTATACTTTCAATCCACATTACAAAAAGTAACATAGACTTTCAAAAGAGTAACATAGACTTTCATAATCATGTAGTTGGTCAAAAAAAATAAAGCACCACTCTTCTGTTTGTCCCTAGCTCTTTGTTTTCACTGTGTCAAACATTTTGTCACCGCTTTTCAGAGTGCTTACACTTGGCCCAAATTCCTACTGCCAAAACGTCTCATTTACCTTGTCCTCTCTCTCTCCGTTTCTTTCTCACCCTCCATGGGGTGAGCATGAAATTAATTCCAGAAAGGAATTTCACTCTCCTTCTCATCTCATGCTGGTCAAACAATAGCCACCGACAAGGGAGAGAGAGGGGGAAACGGTTTGGATGGAGACTGTTGGGAAGGTAGAGGGTCATGAGAAAAGGAGAAGAGATGGTACAAGGGGAGAAACTGAAATATGTGAATAGTCTGTGAGAGAGACGGTGAGAGTCATTGAGAAATGAAAAAACAATTGAAGAGAAAAAAGTGAGAGATAAGAAAGGGATTTGGGAACAATGACATGGAGTCCATTTTTCTTCCAATTACACAGTACCATCATTTATCAATTGACATACTATATGTTATGCTTCTCCAATACTTAAAAAAAAAAGCAGCACACTGGACCATTTCAGCACACCAAACATAACACTGCGAGCTGCAGCAAAATATTGTAATCTATCAAAAATACAATGGTATTTTTCAATAACGATGTCCCTGCCTAGTCGACCATTCAACCCTTATTGACCATCACACCTTTACACATGCATGCGTAGCGTACACACACATCGACATAGTGGAGGCCAGATCCTCAAAGCTCACCTACCTCATAAGATATTCAAGAATCAGACTTCTGACAATACAAGACCTACTGTAACTAGGATCCACAGATATATTGCCATGACACTCTACTTCTACTGATGTCAAACCAGCTCTGAAGTGTAAAATACTAAAGGGTTACACAAAAAACACATTGCCACCTTGGTCAAGCATACAAGAAAATATTAATGGTGCAATATATTTATAGGATATTTAACTTAATAGTATTTGAATCTGTCTTGAACAGGTGATACATTTGGATTAGTGGTTTAGTCGTATGAATCAAACTCAATGCCTTCAAAAACATACTTCTATGTTCTGACAATATGTTGACTGTAAAACTAATTTTACTGTGATTACTCTAGAATCCAGATTGTAGCTATAACATCAGTGCATTTGCTCCTTTCTGAAACATCCTCCTAGGGGTTTTATTACATCATAAAATGGGAACCACATTTTAAGCGACTAATTGTAACTGAAAAACTCAAGTCCAATTCCATATAATTAAGGACCTGTAAAACAACGTACTACAATCACTGCCATTATTTAAGTTATCGCCGCAGATGCTATTGTCCATGGGTTGACTTTGCATTGTTGGTGGCAGTACATTCTGGATGCATCTTCAAATGCTAGAAGAGAGTTGTTATGGAGACATAAGTCCCACAAGGCTGTGGAGTCACCATAATATCCCCTGTGACTGATTTCACCCAGGGCAACAGACCTGCTTCGTGTAACCAAACTAGCCTTTCCATGCTACATCCTCCCCCACTCGCTCTCACCTTTCACTGTCAAATGTTGTCCCTTTAGGGCCAGGCAGTGTGTGTGTGTGTATAACAGTACTGTGTGCGCACATATGAGAGTGTGTATTGAGGGGGTTGGGGGATGGAGACACACCCACACGGCTGACAAAGCTGTGTGCTGTAAGCTTCATCAACGATTGTGTTACTCTATGTAGCATCACCGGTATGCTTCAGAGACTATAGTGTTATGCATTGAATTAGAATGACATTACCATTCAAATCAACATTCTAATTATGAGTTGTTGTTTGTTTTTTTTTAAAGTTATTCCATGCCGGGACTGAACTCGGGGACTAGTTGACACCAATCTTCGGGTTAAACTTTTTGTTGTTGTTGAATTAACTTAATCTAAAACAGTTCTTTACTTTTGATGACCCCCTTAAAACTTAATTTAATGGTTTTACAAACGTACAACTCAACTTCTTTAATATGTTTCACAGCCCTAACGTTTTTTTAAAACTCTTTCTTTTTGGAGTGAGAGAGAGCCTCTTCCTCCCCGTCTCGGTCCCCAGGTAATCATGGCGATGAACAGCAAGAAAGAACGCTTTCATGTCACACACCCTAAACCAGGATTTGGTGGGAGGGGAGGAGAGGGAGGCGCCCATAGACTCTCCTAAACTTTCCTACCAGGGCAAACCTTGTCATACATCACATGGTGTATAACATTATGGCATAACATGGCAGAAAAAAGGACTTACCAAGAAAAACTGCATCCATATCAAATATAGACAATGTTATAGATGTATGCCATAACCAAATTATTTAGGGCTATTATTTATAGCATGTGAACAATTTCCCCATATGCAATAATGTTGCTTGTGCATTTAGGTGCAAGCATAAACTTACTGTTTTAGAATCCAGCTCATGTCTGTTTTGTGCCAAAACTTTATCCACACCAGCCTGGTCTATGTATGTTACAAACCCGAATCCCCTGGGGGGGGAAAGCACAATGCATTGAATTATAATAACAGTCCGACACAACAAAACTCAACCTCTGACCGCAAAATCATGTTATTTTTTAAAAAGAAAATAAACCCATGAGTGCGCGCCTATGATAGAGATGCTGAGGCGCGCACGCCTCCTTACCTCGATCTCTTCGTAACCGGATCTCGCATCACCATACACTCCTTCACCTCGCCGAATTTACAGAAGTATTCATTCAATCCCTCTATAAAAAAAATATATGGTATGGTCAAACAGTTTTCCAAAGACGAAATGTCCTTTGAGTGTATACGATAATAACTGATTTAGATAAACGAAAACAGACAACGCAAATGAGCAAGACCGCGATGTTGTTCGTCTGTCGCGACGTCATTCATTGAAAACAGGATAAGGGTAGATTAAACTCTGCCTAGGTTGACAGTCCATGGCTATAATATGATGAATATGATGAATGTTTACTTTACAATTGTGATAACTTCGGGTATACAAATACGATGAATATCATTTGACATCAACCTATAGGCAACACCGTTAACAAACACTGAGTTTTAGACAAACCGTATTATTTTGAATTGAATGGCGTTACTAACGCTGTAACAAGCACAACACCGCGATATCACACACACAAAAAACACCCCAATAATTGCAAAAGCAACGAAGTTCTGCTTCAATCAAATATCAAAATAAAAAAAAGTTGTTACATCGGGTAACAGACCCTCCAAATAATATACAGTGATTGCAAAATAAAGCTAAATGATTTTGTACTGATGTAGAACGTTAATCGCATATTGTCTAGGCTCTCTGTTTCAGCCTAGTCTAAATCATGCGTAGGCTAGGCCTACGGATTCTCGTTGAATGAAAGCTTTGATTTCGGCAGCGTATAGCCTAAACTATCAACTGTCCTTTTTTAACAAACTTACGGAAGATTCACATAGTAAACAATGGGATTAATGACTGTATAAATAGTATATAAGCGAGTAATAATAACAATATACACATATCTATGTATTATATTTGCATCCAGGGACTTTGAAAAGTCGCTCGCGGGACAGCTCACCTTGTGTTGTCTGCCAACTGAGACCCCCGATGAACATTTTGCTGAATGGGAGATAGAGGCGAGAGTAAGTGGTGTAGAACAACATATTCCCGTAAAACAGGCATCAGAGATGAAAAACAAACTACAATTAATAGATATATATAGGCCTACAAAATAACATAAATAAAGTAAAAAGAAAATCGGCCATGTTGTGAAGGCACGAGTGGTCAAATCGGGTCGTTATAATTCCCACGAGAAGATAATGAAACCAGCCAGTGCTCTCCAAATGGAAAGGAAAAGTTGTTGCAATCGTAGCCATCTCCTTACTCAAAAGAAAATAGCAGAAATAAACAAGAGATAGATCCTGCGCGGGTGAGCGGCAGTAATACAGTTGAGCGGACCGCATTGGAGAGGTAGAGCACATCAGAACAAGCATGCTTGTCTTTTGTCTCCGCGCTCGGGTGGGCTCCACACAAACCAAACTCCGCGGTTATCTCACATATAGAAGCAAGTAAAGGCCGAGACGCTGGTGAGACGGTGTGGGAGTTTTACCAGGGGTCGTGGGGGGAGTTGTCCACGGAGGACAGGCTGATTTGGCTCCCTTCTGTATCCATTCCGTTCCTCTGTTCCCGACTATGAGGTGAGGAAAGGCAGTGAGAGTTGCAGACTCAGTGGCTGAGGGGGGTGGTTTGTCTAGAGGAGGAGGGGCGAGAGAGCACAAACACGCACACACACACACACACACAAACACAGAAAAGCAGGCCCCGCCTCTCCCTCGCTTTTCCGGTACTCCCGCCCCTCACTACACGGTCTTCTTGGCGCTCTCTTGTAGCGTTTCCCCGCTTTAGGACAATGATGTCCATGGCGGACGTTTTGTGGAAGTCTATTCTATGGGAATAAATTATTTGTAGACAGCATAAGCCTAGTAAAACAAGGTCCCTGCCTTTCCTTATAATAATTAAGTAATTATAAAATACATTCAATACCTAATTCTGAGAGTAGGGTGAATAGCCTACAGCGGAGCATGGACGGTATATTCTAATGCATGGGAGAGAGGATGGAGGGGTAATCATGGCAATTTTATGGATTTGAAATGGGGACATTCCTAGGGATTCATGACAACACCTTACAGACAAAGATACATCCTTTTTTACACTATTGCGTTTACACTGCTGGCACATGTAGTACCAGTCAAAAGTTTGGACACACCTACTCATTCAAGGGTTTTTCATTATTTTTACTATTTACTACATTGTAGAATAATATGAAGACATCAAAACTATGAAATAACACATATGGAATCATGTTGTAACCAAAAAAGTGTTTAAAAAATCAAATTAGATTTTAGATTCTTCAAAGTAGCCCCCATTTTGCCTTGATGAAAGCGTCGCACACTATTGGCATTCTCTCAACCAGCTTCATGAGGAATGCTTTTCCAATTGCCTTGAAGGAGTTCCCACATATGCTGAGCACTTGTTGGATGCTTTTCCTTCTCTCTGCAGTCCAAACCATCCCAAACCGCAGAATGCTGTGGTAGCTATGCTGGTTAAGTGTGCCTTGAATTCTAAATAAATCACAGACAGTGTCACCAGCAAAGCACCCCCACACCATCACGCCTCCTCTATGCTTCACGATGGGAACCACACATATGGAGATCATCCATTCACCTATTCTGCATCTCACAAAGACATAGTGGTTGGAACCAAAAATCTCAAATTTGGACTCATCAGACCAAATGACAGATTTCCACCGGTCTAATGACCATTGCTTGTGTTTCTTGGCAAAAGCAAGTCTCTTCTTATTATTTAATGTCCTTTAGTAGTGGTTTCTTTACAGCAATTTGACCATGAAGGCCTGATTCATGCAGGCTCCTCTGAACAGTTGATGTTGAGATGTGTCTGTTACTTGAACTCTGTGATTTTTTGGGTTGCAATCTGAGGTGCAGTTAACTCTAATGAACTTTTCCTCTGCAGCAGAGGTAACTCTGGGTCTTCCTTTCCTGTGGCGGTGCTCACGAGAGCAAGTTTCATCATAGCGCTTGATGGTTTTATGGACTGCTCTTGAAGAAACTTTCAAAGTTCTTAAAATGTTCCATATTGACTGACCTTCAAATCAAATCAAATCAAATGTTATGTCGCATGTGCCAAATACAACAACCTGACAGTGAAATGCTTACTTACGAGCCCCTAACCAACAATGCAGTTAAATATATATATATATATATATATATGTATATATGTATATATATATATATATATATATATATATGTATATACAGTGCCTTGCGAAAGTATTCGGCCCCCTTGAACTTTGCGACCTTTTGCCACATTTCAGGATTCAAACATAAAGATATAAAACTGTATTTTTTTTGTGAAGAATCAACAAGTGGGACACAATCATGAAGTGGAACGACATTTATTGGATATTTCAAACTTTTTTAACAAATCAAAAACTGAAAAATTGGGCGTGCAAAATTATTCAGCCCCTTTACTTTCAGTGCAGCAAACTCTCTCCAGAAGTTCAGTGAGGATCTCTGAATGATCCCATGTTGACCTAAATGACTAATAATGATAAATACAATCCACCTGTGTGTAATCAAGTCGCCGTATAAATGCACCTGCACTGTGATAGTCTCAGAGGTCCGTTAAAAGCGCAGAGAGCATCATGAAGAACAAGGAACACACCAGGCAGGTCCGAGATTTACATTTACATTTAAGTCATTTAGCAGACGCTCTTATCCAGAGCGACTTACAAATTGGTGCATTCACCTTATGACATCCAGTGGAGCAGCCACTTTACAATAGTGCATTTAAATCTTTTAAGGGGGGTGAGAAGGATTACTTTATCCTATCCTAGGTATTCCTTAAAGAGGTGGGGTTTCAGGTGTCTCCGGAAGGTGGTGATTGACTCCGCTGTCCTGGCGTCGTGAGGGAGTTTGTTCCACCATTGGGGGGCCAGAGCAGCGAACAGTTTTGACTGGGCTGAGCGGGAACTGTACTTCCTCAGTGGTAGGGAGGCGAACAGGCCAGAGGTGGATGAACGCAGTGCCCTTGTTTGGGTGTAGGGCCTGATCAGAGCCTGGAGGTACTGAGGTGCCGTTCCCCTCACAGCTCCGTAGGCAAGCACCATGGTCTTGAGATACTGTTGTGAAGAAGTTTAAAGCCGGATTTGGATACAAAAAGATTTCCCAAGGTTTAAACATCCCAAGGAGCACTGTGCAAGCGATAATATTGAAATGGAAGAAGTATCAGACCACTGCAAATCTACCAAGACCTGGCCGTCCCTCTAAACTTTCAGCTCATACAAGGAGAAGACTGATCAGAGATGCAGCCAAGAGGCCCATGATCACTCTGGATGAACTGCAGAGATCTACAGCTGAGGTGGGAGACTCTGTCCATAGGACAACAATCAGTTGTATATTGCACAAATCTGGCCTTTATGGAAGAAAGCCATTTCTTAAAGATATCCACAAAATGTGTCGTTTAAAGTTTGCCACAAGCCACCTGGGAGACACACCAAACATGTGGAAGAAGGTGCTCTGGTCAGGTGAAACCAAAATTGAACTTTTTTGGCAACAATGCAAAACGTTATGTTTGGCGTAAAAGCAACACAGCTCATCACATTGAACACACCATCTCCACTGTCAAACATGGTGGTGGCAGCATCATGGTTTGGGCCTGCTTTTCTTCAGCAGGGACAGGGAAGATGGTTCAAATTGATGGGAAGATGGATGGAGCCAAATACAGGACCATTCTGGAAGAAAACCTGATGGAGTCTGCAAAAGACCTGAGACTGGGACGGAGATTTGTCTTCCAACAAGACAATGGTCCAAAACATAAAGCAAAATCTACAATGGAATGGTTCAAAAATAAACATATCCAGGTGTTAGAATGGCCAAGTCAAAGTCCAGACCTGAATCCAATCGAGAATCTGTGGAAAGAACTGAAAACTGCTGTTCACAAATGCTCTCCATCCAACCTCACTGAGCTCGAGCTGTTTTGCAAGGAGGAATGGGAAAAAATTTCAGTCTCTCGATGTGCAAAACTGATAGAGACATACCCCAAGCGACTTACAGCTGTAATCGCAGCAAAAGGTGGCGCTACAAAGTATTAAACTTAAGGGGCCCGAATAATTTTGCACGCCCAATTTTTCAGTTTTTGATTTGTTAAAAAAGTTTGAAATATCCAATAAATGTCGTTCCACTTCATGATTGTGTCCCACTTGTTGTTGATTCTTCACAAAAAAATACAGTTTTATATCTTTATGTTTGAAGCCTGAAATGGTCGCAAAGTTCAAGGGGGCCGAATACTTTCGCAAGGCACTGTATATGTATATATATATGTATATATATGTGTATATATATATATATATATATATATATATATATGTATATACATACAGTGGGGCAAAAAAGTATTTAGTCAGCCACCAATTGTGCAAGTTCTCCAACTTAAAAAGATGAGAGAGGCCTGTAATTTTCATCATAGGTACACTTCAACTATGACAGACAAAATGAGAAGAAAAAAATCCAGAAAATCACATTGTAGGATTTTTAATTTATTTATTGGCAAATTATGGGGGAAAATAAGTATTTGGTCACCTACAAACAAGCAAGATTTCTGGCTCTCACAGACCTGTAACTTCTTCTTTAAGAGGCTCCTCTGTCCTCCACTCGTTACACCTCTATTAATGGCACCTGTTTGAACTTGTTATCAGTATAAAAGACACCTGTCCACAACCTCAAACAGTCACACTCCAAACTCTACATTTACATTTACATTTAAGTCATTTAGCAGACGCTCTTATCCAGAGCGACTTACAAATTGGTGCGTTCACCTTATGACATCCAGTGGAACAGCCACTTTACAATAGTGCATCTAAATCTTTTAAGGGGGGGGTGAGAAGGATTACTTTATCCTATCCTAGGTATTCCTTAAAGAGGTGGGGTTTCAGGTGTCTCCGGAAGGTGGTGATTGACTCCGCTGTCCTGGCGTCGTGAGGGAGTTTTTTCCACCATTGGGGGGCCAGAGCAGCGAACAGTTTTGACTGGGCTGAGCGGGAACTGTACTTCCTCAGTGGTAGGAACTACGGCCAAGAGCTGTCAAAGGACACCAGAAACAAAATTGTAGACCTGCACCAGGCTGGGAAGACTGAATCTGCAATAGGTAAGCAGCTTGGTTTGAAGAAATCAACTGTGGGAGCAATTATTAGGAAATGGAAGACATACAAGACCACTGATAATCTCCCTCGATCTGGGGCTCCACGCAAGATCTCACCCTGTGGGGTCAAAATGATCACAAGAACGGTGAGCAAAAATCCCAGAACCACACGCGGGGACCTAGTGAATGACCTGCAGAGAGCTGGGACCAAAGTAACAAAGCCTACCATCAGTAACACACTACGCCACCAGGGACTCAAATCCTGCAGTGCCAGACGTGTCCCCCTGCTTAAGCCAGTACATGTCCAGGCCCGTCTGAAGTTTGCTAGAGAGCATTTGGATGATCCAGAAAAAGATTGGGAGAATGTCATATGGTCAGATGAAACCAAAATATAACTTTTTGGTAAAAACTCAACTCACCTACTGTGAAGCATGGGGGTGGAAACATCATGCTTTGGGGCTGTTTTTCTGCAAAGGGACCAGGACGACTGATCCGTGTAAAGGAAAGAATGAATGGGGCCTTGTATCGTGAGATTTTGAGTGAAAACCTCCTTCCATCAGCAAGGGCATTGAAGATAAAACGTGGCTGGGTCTTTCAGCATGACAATGATCCCAAACACACCGCCCGGGCAACGAAGGAGTGGCTTCGTAAGAAGCATTTCAAGGTCCTGGAGTGGCCTAGCCAGTCTCCAGATCTCAACCCCATAGAAAATCTTTGGAGGGAGTTGA
This sequence comes from Oncorhynchus nerka, assembly GCF_034236695.1. Lineage (NCBI taxonomy): Eukaryota > Metazoa > Chordata > Actinopteri > Salmoniformes > Salmonidae > Oncorhynchus > Oncorhynchus nerka. The sequence goes on along the minus strand of NC_088410.1, from coordinate 60,684,171 downwards.
AAGTCCGTGTTGCCCAGCAACAGCCCCAAAACATCACTGCTCTAGAGGAGATCTGCATGGAGGAATGGGCCAAAATACCAGCAACAGTGTGTGAAAACCTTTAAATAAATTCATAAAAAATCCTACAATGTGATTTTCTGGATTTTTTTTCTTCTCATTTTGTCTGTCATAGTTGAAGTGTACCTATGATGAAAATTACAGGCCTCTCTCATCTTTTTAAGTAGGAGAACTTGCACAATTGGTGTCTGACTAAATACTTTTTTGCCCCACTGTATATATATATTTATGTATGAATAAGAATAAGAAATAAAAGTAACAAGTAATTAAAGAGCAGCAGTAAAATAATAATAGTGAGAATATATACATGGGGGTTCCAGTACAGAGTCAATGTGCGGGGGCACCGGTTAGTTGAGGTAATATGTACATAGGTAGAGTTATTAAAGTTATTAAAGTGACTATGTATAGATGAAAACAACAGAGAGTAGCAGCAGTGTAAAAGAGGGGGACAATGCAAATAGTCTGGGTAGCCATTTGATTAGGTGTTCAGGACTCTTATGGCTTGGGGGTAGAAGCTGTTTAGAGGCCTTTTGGACCTAGACTTGGCATTCCGGTAACTGCTTGCCGTGCGGTAGCAGAGAGAACAGTCTATGACTAAGGTGGCTGGTGTCTTTGACCATTTTTAGGGCCTTCCTCTGACACCGCCTGGTATAGAGGTCCTGGATTGCAGGAAGGTTGGCCCCAGTGATGTACTGGGCCATTCGTACTATCCTCTGTAGTGCCTTGCAGTTGGAGATCGAGCAGTTGCCATACTAGGCAGTGATGAAACCAGTCAGGTTCTCGATGGTGCAGCTGTAGAACCTTTTGAGGATCTGAGGACCCATGCCAAATCTTTTCAGTCTCCTGAGGGGGAATGGGTTTTGTCGTGCCCTATTCACAACTGTCTTGGTGTGCTTGGACCATGTTAGTTTGTTGTTGGTGGTTTGTTCATGTCTTAAAGTAATGCAATGGATTGTCGTTTCTCGTTCCTTATTTGAACTGTTCTTGCCATAATATGGACTTAGTCTTTTACCAAATAGGACTATCTTCTGTATACCACCCCTACCTTGTCACAACGCAACTGATTGGCTAAAATGCATTATGAAAAAAATACATTCCACAAATTAACTTTTAACAAGGCATACCTGTTAATTGAAATGCATTCCAGGTGACTACCTCATGAAGTTGGTTGAGAGAATGCTAAAAGGGTGCAAAACTGTCATCAAAGAATCTCAAATATAAAATATAGTTTTATTTGTTTAACACTTTTTTTGGTTACTACGTGATTCCATATGTGTTATTTCATAGTTTTGATGTCTTCACTGTTATTATACAATGTAGAAAATAGTACAAATAAAGATAAACCCTTGAATGAGTAGGTGTGTCCAAACCTTTGACTGGTGCTGTATATTTTCTTTTCACATCACAGTTCGAGCAACTTATGGATGTCTAACCAGGCCAGCGCAGTACAACTTGGATTGGCTCAACTCAGTACACTCCCCTTAGAACTCTTCCTCCTTGCAGAGACCCATCTAGGTCATGGCACCAATGGTACCGGCTGGGTTCGAAACCTTCATCCCGGAACTCTTGCACACCACAAGACTGTGTTACCCTGCTGAGCTAAAGCCTATAGTAGTCATTCACTTTAGGAACCTCTGTGCTTGGGGGGTGCCAGAGGCCTGGTATGTAAGCCACACAGTACTCTGCCTCTGCTCATTTTGAACTGTACATGCCTGTACTCAGTCGCAGAAGCAGCAGGTTTCTCTCTCTCCCTCTCTCCCTCCCTGGGTGCTTCCCAAAAGGTACCCTATTCCCTATATAGTGTACAATTTTCTACCAGGGCCCATAGGGCTCTTGTAGAAAGCAGTGCACTGTGCAGGTAATAGTGTGCCATTTGGGATGCTGAACTTGCTTAGTCCTTATATCCTCTAGTCCTGTCCATGCCCCACACTCCATGCCCATGTGACTGCCTTAACCAACTAAGTGGAAGATTACCAGCTTTTCCCCTAAGTAGGCTACCCTCTTGGCTGGGCCAAGATGGTCACCTGAGGGCTTTAAACACATTGGTTGAACTGCTCCTATGGTAGAGTGAGGTACACAATAAGCATGTACTACCCTACCAGCTATGTTTAATGTATTAACTGAACCTTTAAAAGTTTACTGGTCAGAACTGCAGTTTGTTTACTGCTAGTTACTGAGCAGTAATACTAGGTGCAGTTTACAGATGGCAACAATATCAATTGTAGAACACAAGGGAGGCGGGGTAACTACAAATATGAAATAAGTTGTGCCACAGTATGACCAGCTTGTCACTGTGAAATGAATTTGAAAGGTGGACCTTGAGCTGTAGCCTACAATACCTGTATTATGGAGACAAGTCGTGGCAAGCTACCTTTTGCCTTTGAAATAGGCAACATCTAATGCATCAAAACACCAAATGGGCGAGAGAGAGGGAGAACGAGAGGGAGAGAGAGAGAGAGTGTGAGAGAGAGAGAGAGAGAGAGAGAGAGAGAGAGAGAGAGAGAGAGAGAGAAAAAAAAGGACAGCAAGAAAGAGAGGGGGCTCCAACAACTGAACATTCTAGTCCAGACTCTCTCCTTTTCCACACACAAACGTGTGTGTTTACAATACCCTCAATGCGTCGAACTGCACTGAATACACACACACACACACACACACACACACAATAATGAGTGGTGGCTGTCTGTGCGCAGCCTCACGAGATGTGCTGTGGGGCGTATGTGTGTCAAATGGTTGCGAGAGGGACTGAGTGGCGGGCGGGGGAGTGGGTGAAGGGGGCGGACGGGGGATTGGTGGACCATGGCGAGAGAACAGTATGTAGGACAGAGCCTAGCTAGTGCCCTTCCTATTCTGACTGACTGGAGCCATGGGCCTGCTGAATTTCTGCATGCATGATCAATGGGGCTGAATAAAAAGAGAGAGCAAGATAGAGGGGGAGGGGGAGGGGGAGGAATTAGTTTTGTGGCCTTAGAGACTTGGAACAGTTGAATCAGCTACTTTAGTGATATGTGTAATTCAGTAATTTGGACATTTCTACGTACTCTGGTTTGTTAACCTCAACAAACCAAAATGGCTTCAGCTTCGATTAAAGAAGCTACGACCTCTTTCTCTCTCTCTCTCTCTCTCTCTCTCTCTCTCTCTCTCTCTCTCTCTCTCTCTCTCAGGGATAGTTTGTCCAATTTGACTTTTCTTTCTCTTTGTTTCCTTGACCACAACTGACCCAGAGTGGGAAGCCTATTGTTCAACCATGACCTTTGACCCTTTAGGTCCTGGGACCTGCTCAGCGAGAGCCTCAAGGGAGTTTGGGGGTGCTGCAGTGGCAACTTTTGGCCATCTGAAAAGATTCACTGGGAGTGGTAGTGGCTAGGCTACAGGTTTTATAATATAACCTTTGAACCTCTTGAAGAGGTTGCTACGTGTTGTGTTAACGTCGCGACATTAACCATATTGATGTGGTTGAACTGAGATGTTCCAAACTTATCAAATCAAATGTTACGTACACATATTTTGCAGATATTATCACAGGTGCAGCAAAATTATTGTGTTCTAGCTCCAACAGTGCAGTAATACCTAACAATACATACAAATCCCCAAAATAAAAATAAATATATACAGTGCATTTGGAAAGTATTCAGATCCCTTCACTTTTTCCACATTCCGTTACGTTACAGCCTTAATCTAAAATGTATTTAAAAAGAAATTCCCTCATCAATCTACACACAATACCCCATAATGACAAAGCAAAAAGTTATTTGGGGATTCTTTGGCAAATGTATTAAAAACAAACAAGTAAATATGACATTTACTTAAGTATTCAAATCAAAACAAATGTTATTATTATTATTATATTCCGAATGTTTTCTCAGTACTTTGTTGAAATACCTTTGTCAGCGATTACAGCCTCATGTCTTCTTGGATATGACGCTACAAACTTGGCACACCTGTATTTGGGAAGTTTCTCCCATTCTTATCTGTAGATCCTCTCAATCGCTGTCAGGTTGGATGGGGAGCATCGCTGCACAGCTATTTTCAGGTCTCTCCAGAGAGGGGGTCAAGTCTGGGCTCTGGTTGGGCCACTTAAGGACATTCAGAGACCTGTCCTGAAGCCACTCTCCTGTGTTGTCTTGGCTGTGTTCTTAGAGTCGTTGTCCTGTTGGAAGGTGAACCTTCACCCCAGTCTGAGGTCCTGAGCGCTCTGGAACAGGTTTTCATCAATGATCTCTCTATACTTTGCTCCGTTCATCTTTCCCTCAAACCTGACTAGTCTCCCAGTCCCTGCCACAGAAAAACATCCCCACAGCATGATGCAGCTGCCACCACCATGTTTCACCGTAGGGAAGGTATTGGCCAGGTATTGAGCGCTGCCTGATTTCCTCCAGACGTGATGCTTGGCTTTCAGGCCAAAGAGTTCCATCTTGGTTTCATCAGACCAGAGAATCTTGTTTCTCATGGTCTAAGAGTCATTTAGGTACCGTTTGGCAAACTCCTTTCACTGAGTAGTGGCTTCTGTAAAGGCCAGATTGGTGGAGTGCTGCAGACATGGTTGTCCTTCTGAAAGGTTCTCCCATCACCAAAGAGGAACTCTGGAGCTTTGTCAGAGTGACCATCGAGTTCTTGGTCACCTCCGTGACCAAGTTTCTTCTCCCCCGATTGCTCAGTTAGGCCGGGTAGCAAGCTCTAGGAAGACTCTTGGTGGTTCCAAACGTTTTCCATTTAAGAATGATGGAGGCCACTGTGTTTTTTGGCGACCTTCAATGCTGCAGACATTTTTTGGTACCCTTCCCCAGATCTGTGCCTCGACACAATCCTGTCTCAGAGCTCGGACAATTCCTTCGAACTCATGGCTTGGTTTTTGCTCTGACGTGCACTGTCAACTGTGGGACCTTACATAGACAGGTGTGTCTTTCCAAATCATGTCCAATCAATTGAATTTACCACAGGTGGACTCCAATCAAGTTGTAGAAACGTCTCAAGAATGATCAATGGAAACAGGATGCACCTGAGGCCAATTCCGAGTCTCATAGCAAAGGGTCTGAATACTTATGTAAATAAGGTGTTTCTGTTTTCATTTTTTATAAACCTGTTTCACTTTGTCGTTTTGGGTTATTATGTATAGATTAATGAGGGAAAAAATAATTTAAAACATTTTAATATAAGGCTGTACCGTAACAAATTTTGGAAAATGGGAAGGTGTCGGAATATATTCCCAAATGCACTGTCCATAGGGCAGCGGTCTCTAAGGTGCAGGGATGAGTTCCGGGTGGTAGCAGGCTAGTAACAGTGACTGAAGTTCAGGGCAGGGTACTGGGCGGTGGCGAGTTAGTGGTGACTATTAAACAGTCTGATGGCCTGGAGATAGAAGCTGTTCTTCAGGCCGTGTCTGGACTTGACAGTTCATGCAGCTTTAATATTCAGATCATAGAGTTCTGATCATGGAATTCCCTTTTCCAGCACTATATTCGAATGCCAGTATGCATTCCCCAAATGGTGGAATAGGCTAAATATGATAATAACCAAACAACAACTGATAGCAGTAGCTAACTACTATAGCTAACTAGCCAGCGAACCTATGTAGCTAGCCAGCACGCTAGCAAGCAACGCCAAAAAGTATTGCAAACGGGTTAGCATAAATACATTATTTTTCTATTAGATAGCTGGCTAGCATTTATGAGGCCAGCAAACACGTTCCTCACACTTAGCTGTTCTACGAGTGGTCTGAGGCAAGCATTATCTTACGAGCCTTTTCAAGTGCAGCGTTAATAATGATGCATTTGGGAAACAGCTCAGAGATTTATTGATGTTCTTACGAAGGTTCTTAACAATGAACTTAGCCTTGAAGATGCTTCTGGGCAACCAGCCCTGATATTCTGTGCAAGCCTTTCTCGGGATGTTGTACCTTTTGCCGTTTAAATAAACAGAAGCAGGGAAATGTACATTTTTGCTGAGTGAGCGATTTCCCTCCCAAATCACTTGGCCAATGCCACTGTGTTGCACGTTCACCGCACGTCAGGAAGTCTCTGCCTGCTTTGGGTACCTTGGGAGGAAGCCAATAGACCAGGGTTACCCAAACTCGGTCCTCGGGTCCCCAAGGGCTACACATTTTAGTTTTAGCCCAAGCACTACACAGCTGATTCAAATAATAACATAATAATCAAGCTTTGATCACATGAATCAGCTGTGTAGTGTTAGAGCAAAAACCAACATGTACACCCCAAGGACTGAGGACTGAGTCCCAAGAACTGAGTTTGGGAAATGCTGCAATAGACCAAGAAGAGAACAAGAGGAAAGAAGCCATTCGCTTTGCTCAGGGTATTTTCGCCTGGCTGGTGGCAAGAGGAGGAACTGAAGAGTCAGCTTTAGGAGAAGGAGTGAAAAAAACAAGCACACCTGTGCTGCTGGCGCAAAGAGCTCCACCTCTGTTCTCCTGCTATCACAATCCCTCCATCCCCAGGGGAAGGTGTGGCAAGGGAACGAGACAAAGGGAGGAGAGAAAGACAGAGGAAGGGTGAGATTAAGAGGAAGGCTTCAGATAGCTTCAACGGTTGGTAAAGGTTTAATCTCACCAGTACAATATTTATAAACTGGATTGGTATGGGGGAGGGAAAGAAAGGGCTTGTTCGCACATTATTTTACAATCAGGTGGTTGTTTTAGTTGCCCATTCTTTCAAAATAAGAGACTGGGAGTAACACCCAAACACACACTCCCACACAACAGAGGCTTCCAGTTACAATGCAGCACATCCCTAATATTTACCTTGAATATATGCCACAAAGACAATGGTTATGGGAAACAAGGCACCATTAGGGAAACATTATATATCCATTATGATCTTACTTATTGCATTAGAGTCTCTCCCAACCAACCAATCAACAATGTAATTTCTTTACATTGACCAACCTCATTTGCACTATTAGCTGTCCTTTGAGCATTTTGCACTTGAGAAATAGGCTTGCTATCAGCTACAGTATCTTTGGAAAAGAAGACAATGTCAATAGAACGTGTTTGCTTGTTGAAAAAGGATTTGACATATCATTTGTTTGTGTGGTTCATGATAAATGTCAGGCCTGGGCACGTATCTACCACTAAGGCACCGGCATCTTCAGGTTAAGCAAACATTATACATCAGACCATTTAACTTTGGTTAACCATTGTACTAGAGCAGGAAATTCCCGTTTTCTTGACATAGTAACCATGTTGTAACCATATACAATGTTGCTTAGATGTTTTCCCATCATTATGTACTTGACATTACAACATTGTCTTTGGTCATTGGTCACATGGTCAACGCAGTCTCAAAATGAGAATATCGGGAAGCATTGGTCTTGACCAATGAACAAGTGACAGATCAACTACCAAACAATGTTAATAATCGGTCAGATCAGAAACTCCTCCCATAGGGACCTTCAGAGGAAAGACTTTGCCCAGTGGCGAAATCCACTCGGTTCATCTACAAAGCACCTCTGCCAAAGACACACACACACACAGTGAAGTCGGAATAGGGCCCTGTATCTCTGTTAATCCTTTTTCCACCCCCCCCCACCCCCCCACTTCCATCCACAGGGCCCATCAACGCCATTCCTCCCTTCTATTTATAGGACACGACTGTCCCCTCGTCCGCTTCACTGCAAAAGCAAAGACATGGGGGTGTATCTCAATAATCAACAGTGGCTACCTCTCCTTGTCTCCTCTCCTTTATCTGCACTGATCCCAACCAGAAGGAATAGGGGTGAAAACAATGGCGGATGCCTATCAGGAACCATAATAAAACAAATCCTGCATAGAAGCCCATGGTTATTGATTTATGGGGAAAGGGCAGATTGAGCTATCTGATTCAGAAGCCTACAGTTTGACCGTGTCCTGCTTTGTTGTTTGATTGATTGATTGTGTGTGTGTGTGTGTGTATACAGTATGAGAGAGAGAGATGGCATTTAGAAGAGAGCAAGAGAGGTAACAAATGCTGTAAATGTTGTGTATTCCAACATGTAGCATGAGCTTGTATATTTACATCTAACCCCTCTCACCTTTCACCATGGTAATGTGGCCCTCAGGCAAAGCCTTTTGTGTGACCTCACCAGTCAGGAAATGTCAGATGGCAAAATCAACAGGAACAGAAATTGTCTGGTAATATCACTAACGATTGCAGAAACTCTTCTTCAGTTTAGGTTTTGGTCACTCATTTGGCAAAATGCAGTAATAATATCTATGACCACATTTCAATATTAACCGGAGCAGTTCAGCTGGAGGGGCCATCTTGTGGACCGAACCTGAAGTGCAACATGAAGTTGAATAACTTACCAAACAGACAGAACGAATGTGTGACAATTCACACACACACATACTAAAATGAAATGAAAACCATTCAACAGAAAGTGACAGGGGAGAGAGTGAAAGAGAGATGCAAAAGAGAGAGAGCTGACAGAGGGAGGTAGGGAGACTAGGGAGAGCTCCATTGTAGGGATTTTGTGAGGCTCAGATTGTCTTCTTCTCTGGGAAAGTGGAAACTCAACACTCCTCTCCAGAGGTCTGGTTACCAGGTGAGAGAGGAAGAAAGAAAGGAAAAACAGAGTGAGAGAGAGAGGAGGAGGGAGGAGCAAAGAGGTGTGGAGAGAGGGCTGGGAGATGAGGGAAGAGGACGAATGAGTTTTGAACATGAGTTAGAGAGGTGGAAAGAGATACAAAGAAAAAGAGAGGGGAACAGAGAAAGGGGGAAGATGTAGAGCTGTACATACAGATAAGAAAATAAAGAGTGAGAAAAGGGAGGATTTGTTTAAAGTCCCAGAGGACTAACATAGCTGGGGGTAACTGTTCCACAAAATCACAGAATAATACTTAGTTTAGTATTCCAAAATATGTAATTTTATGAAATTCTCCTGTATCGGATCTACAACACAATCTGTATTTGCAATCTTATTATAATAATACATTACATCTAAATAAAATTGAGTTAAAATTGAGTTATGATAGAATTTCGCCGGAGGGGATGGCTGCTGTTCTACGGGCTCCTGATCACCAGCTGTTCCTGACGACTGTGTGATTACGTCTCCGTAGCCGATGTAAGACTTTTAAACAGGTTAACATTCACAAGGTCGCAGGGCCAGATGGATTACCAGGACGCGTACTCTGACCGCGCGCTGAACCAGCTTCACTGACATTTTCAAGCTCTTCCTGACCCAGTCTGTAATACCTACATGTTTCAAGCAGACCACCATAGTCCCTGTGTCCAACAACGCCAAGGTAACCTGCCTATATGTCTAGTCACATATGTAGCCATGAAATGCTTTGGACCTATCATGGTCAAAACACATCAACAGAGTCGTGAAGAGGGCACGACAACGCCTATTCCCCAGGAGGCTGAAAAGATTTGTCATGGAACCTCAAATCCTCCTAAATTATACAGCTGCACCATCGAGAGCATCCTGATTGGTTGCATCACCGCTTGGTATGGCAATTGCTCGGCATCCGACCGCAAGGTGATACAGAGTGTAGTGCGTATGGACCAGTACATCACTGAGGCCAAGCATTCTGCCATCCAGGACCTCTATACCAGGCAGTGTCAGAGGAAGGCCCTAAACATTGTCAGACTTGAGCCACCCAAGTCTAGACTGTTATCTCTGCTACTGCAAGCAGTACCGGAGCGCCAAGTCTGGGACCAAAAGGCGCCTTAACAGGCTTCTACCCCCAAGCCATAAGACAGCTGAACAGTTTATCAAATGGCTACCCAGACTATTTGCATTGACCCCCTTATTTTTTGCACTGACTCTCTTTCACAGGCTTGATGTACACGCACTGGACTCTTAACCACACACTCACACATACTAGACTGACACGCCAACACACACATTCCTTCACAGACGCTGCTGCTACTCTTGTTTATTTTTTACGCAGTCACTTTACCCCTACATACATGTGCATATTACCTCAGCTAAACCGTACCCCTGAATATTGACTTGGTATCGTTACACCTTGTATATAGCCTTTTTATTGTTATTTTAGTGCGTTAATATTTTTTTTCTAGTTTATTTAGCAAATGTTTCTTAATTACTTTTAAAAAACTCTGCATTGTTGGTTAAGGGCTCGTAAGTAAGCTTTTCATGGTAAGGAATACCTGTTGTATTCAGTGCATGTGGGAAATACAATTTGGTTTGATGGTTATCAATGGTTGTTTCATTCATTTAAATGACCTTTCAACAGATTATGCCTTTAGTAATTGTTCTTGTAGTACAGTATGTTTCCATTCGCCAAAACAGACGTCTCTCTCCTCTGCTCTCATCCTTCTAGACCTATCGGCTGCCTTCGATACTGTGAACCATCAGATCCTCCTCTCCACCCTCTCCGAGTTGGGCATCTCCGGCGCGGCCCACGCTTGGATTGCGTCCTACCTGACAGGTCGCTCCTACCAGGTGGCGTGGCGAGAATCCGTCTCCTCACCACGTGCTCTCACCACTGGTGTCCCCCAGGGCTCTGTTCTAGGCCCTCTCCTATTCTCGCTATACACCAAGTCACTTGGCTCTGTCATAACCTCACATGGTCTCTCCTATCATTGCTATGCAGACGACACACAATTAATCTTCTCCTTTCCCCCTTCTGACGACCAGGTGGCGAATCGCATCTCTGCATGTCTGGCAGACATATCAGTGTGGATGACGGATCATCACCTCAAGCTGAACCTCGGCAAGACGGAGCTGCTCTTCCTCCCGGGGAAGGACTGCCCGTTCCATGATCTCGCCATCACGGTTGACAACTCCATTGTGTCCTCGTCCCAGAGCGCTAAGAACCTTGGCGTGATCCTGGACAACACCCTGTCGTTCTCAAATAACATCAAGGCGGTGGCCCGTTCCTGTAGGTTCATGCTCTACAACATCCGCAGAGTACGACCCTGCCTCACACAGGAAGCGGCGCAGGTCCTAATCCAGGCACTTGTCATCTCCCGTCTGGATTACTGCAACTCACTGCTGGCTGGGCTCCCTGCCTGTGCCATTAAACCCCTACAACTCATCCAGAACGCCGCAGCCCGTCTGGTGTTCAACCTTCCCAAGTTCTCTCACGTCACCCCGCTCCTCCGCTCTCTCCACTGGCTTCCAGTTGAAGCTCGCATCCGCTACAAGACCATGGTGCTTGCCTACGGAGCTGTGAGGGGAACGGCACCTCAGTACCTCCAGGCTCTGATCAGGCCCTACACCCAAACAAGGGCACTGCGTTCATCCACCTCTGGCCTGCTCGCCTCCCTACCACTGAGGAAGTACAGTTCCTGCTCAGCCCAGTCAAAACTGTTCGCTGCTCTGGCCCCCAATGGTGGAACAAACTCCCTCACGACGCCAGGACAGCGGAGTCAATCACCACCTTCCGGAGACACCTGAAACCCCACCTCTTTAAGGAATACCTAGGATAGGATAAAGTAATCCTTCTCACCCCCCCCTTAAAAGACCTAGATGCACTATTGTAAAGTGGCTGTTCCACTGGATGTCATAAGGTGAAAGCACCAATTTGTAAGTCGCTCTGGATAAGAGCGTCTGCTAAATGACTTAAATGTTAAATGTAAATGTCCATTGTTTCTTTCTTGTCCCATGACTCCCCCTCGTGGCCAACACCAGCCGTTACACTGTTCTCTCCCTAGAAAAGGGTGCCGACACAATCTGGTAAACACACATCTTACAGGTTGAATGAATGAATGGCATTGCTGAAGCACTGCTGCACCTCATCAAATTAATTTGAAAATGCACATATAGTATATTTATTTATTTATTTTTGACAACATTTTTATTTCATACAACTACACTTTATCCTGGACACCTGTAGTTAACAAAATACACAATAATACACAATTTGATTTCTATCTAACAAAGATCAATCACCAATTCCTTTAAATTTCCACGCCACACATACTTTTGGTGTTTCTAGAGGAAACAATCCAAAACACTACAACATTTTACTTTAAAACATAATAAAAGTATCAACCTGACATATTAATACAATCAAGAGTTGAGTAATACACTGTATACTGTATGACTGCATATCTAATTATTGACTGCGAAAAACATTTCTGATCATTGCTGTCTTCTCAGTTTATATAAATAAAATAAAAGCTATATATTTTTTAAGTGCCTTTCAAATCAACCAACGACACAAAAACTAAAGGACATATTTGTGTACATAAAAATGTAAGTTCTAGTTATTTTACAACCGGTGCTTTAGATGATTTTCCAATGGTTTTGTTCTGAACAGAATCCACATTTTTTGGGGGTCCATTCCACTATTCCGACCAGCCAAATAAAGTTTGAACCCGGTTCGAACCCCAGAAAAGCACCAGATTATATAGTTCCTTTCTGCTCTTTCATTTCGACATCAAATTACCTCACCAATCAGTGTGGACAGAGCAGCTTGCAATGGAGCGGATAAGCTATTTCATCTTTAGAGGAAAGTCGTTAAAAGCAAATTGTCTTTTGCCGTAACAGCATGGTTCAATCATAATGAAAGACAAACACACACACTGTGCAATGTGCTGTCAGTCACTATGGACAAGTATAGGAGGCCTGTCTTGAAGGGCATCTTGTCATGACATGCATTATCTGAATTAGGCCCAAAGAATTATACCTACACAGGAGGTATAATTAGACCATACGTAGGGGAACTTTGAATGTCTTTGAACTTCAGAGAGTTGGCTTAATGTTGGACCAGAAATAACATTAGCTAACAAGCTTGTGTGTGCAGAGCAGCACTAGAATTAAAAACTCGTCTTATCTTTTGTAGTTAATAAATCCAATGTGAAACGGTATAACTATAGTATCCTTAACCAGCATTGAAAAAGTTAATCCATTCTTCTCTAATAAAAAAATCTCTCTCCCTAATTTCTGAATCACGCTTAAGTAGGCTACAGTAACCTATGCTTCGGTTGGGAAGTGGCAGGTAGCCTAAACACGCACACAAACTGGCAAAGATTTCCAGCTGGCAGGCAGATACTGGAATACGTTTCTGAGTAACAGAGTGAGGGCTTTGCATAGGCGCTTTGTTGCAATTTTTGTAGGAATGGAAAAAAATGCCCGGAACAAAGAAGAATGTTATTAACCGGTTCCCATGGCTTTTCAAATAATGGTTCTGTTCTGGAACATTATAGATCACTTTCGTTCCTGGTTCTGATTCTGTTCCTCGAATAATTACAGTTGAAGTCGGAAGTTTAAATACACGTTAGCCAAATACATTTGAACTTATTTATTCGACATTTAATCGTAGTACAAATTCCCTGTCTTAGGTCAGTTAGGATCACCACGTTATTATAAGAATTTGAAATGTCAGAATAATAGTAGAGAGAATTATTTATTTCAGCTTTTATTTCTTTCATCACAATCCCAGGGGGTCAGAAGTTCACATACACTCAATTAGTATTTGGTAGCATTGCCTTTAAATTGTTTAACTTGGGTCAAACGTTTTGGGTAGCCTTCCATAAGCTCCCACAATAAGTTGGGAGAATTTTGGCCCATTCCTCCTGGCAAGACTGGTGTAACTCAGTCGGGTTTGTAGGCCTCCTTGCTTGCACACGCCTTTTCAGTTCTGCCCACAAATTTTCTATGGGATTGAGGTCAGGGCTTTGTGATGGCCACTCCAATACCTTGACTTTGTTGTCCTTAAGCCATTTTGCCTCAACTTTGGAAATACACTTGGGGTCATTGTCCATTTGGAAGACCCATTTGCGACCAAGCTTTAACTTCCTGACTAATGTCTTCGAGATTTTGCATCAATATATCCACATAATTTTCCTACCTCATGATGCCATCTATTTTGTGAAATGTGCACCAGTCCCTCCTGCAGGAAAGCACCCCCACAACATGTGTATTTGACGGTGAGTGTGTGAGTGCGTGGATGTCTTCCCCATTCCCATCTTAATTATATTTCCAGACTGGAGTGTGGGCCTGAGTACAGCAGGTTACGATAGAGAGAAATAGAAATAGGGAGAGAAAGATTGTTTGTCTGCCTGTGTGTGTGGTCATTGTTGGGTCTTTTACGGGTATGACTCACTCCTAAAAAGCTGCATTTGGTGGGAAACTAGTGCTTCTCATGGTTCAACAAAAGTGGGGAATATGCTTTCCCTTAAAAGCCAAGGAGTGCACAGTACATCAACTGTCCAACTACACACTAAAATCAACCATTTGGTTAGTTGAGACACATCATTGGGGTTCAACCTGCTTCCTTTTGGTGGTACAGAGAAAGCACTATTGGCAGAGTTTTGCCATACTACTGCCAGTAGTCTATGTGGCTCTATGCGGCTCTGTCCTGCTGTTTTTAAACGTTTCCATACTATACAGCTATACCATGACAACAAAGGCTTTTTAACTTACAGTAATCAACATTTGGGGGAGAGTCTGCTGGTGTGAGTATAGGCTTGGGCACAGCGCGCGCACACACACACACACACACACACACACACACACACACACACACACACACTCAATGCCTGCCCCCGTTATAAGCGTAGTCTGCCTTGTTGTGCATGACCAGTCTGTTGTCAACAAAGTAGAAGCTGTCTGACCTCGTCTCATAGGGATGTTCCACCATCTGACAAACTGGAAGGGAACATTTATTATTCTGTATTTCACATGTTATTCCAATGTCTGGATAATGTATTCAAAAGGTGATGTGCATTTCCTTCAGTAAATGATTGCATTTCCACATACAGTTGAAGTCGGATGTTTACATACACCTTGGCCAAATACATTTAAACTCAGTTTTTCACAATTCCTGACATTTAATCCTAGTAAATATTCCCTGTCTTCAGTTAGGATCACCACTTTATTTTAAGAATGTGAAATGTCAGAATAATAGTACAGAGAATGATTTATTTCAGCTTTTATTTCTTTCATCACATTCCAGGTGGGTCAGAAGTTTACATACACTCAATTAGTATTTGTTTGTTTTGGCCCATTCCTCCTGACAGAGTTGATGTAACTGAGCCAGGTTTGTAGACCTCCTTGCTCGCACATGCTTTTTCCAGTTCTGCCCACACATTTTCTATAGGATTGAGGTCAGGGCTTTGTGATGGCCACTCCAATACCTTGACTTTGTTGTCCTTAAGCCATTTTGCCACAACTTTGGAAGTATGCTTGGGGTCATTGTCCATTTGGAGGACCTATTTGCGACCAAGCTTTAACTTGTCTTGAGATGTTGCTTCAATATATCCACATAATATTCCTCCCTCATGATGCCATCTATTTTGTGAAGTGCACCAGTCCCCCCTACAACAAAGCACCCTCACAACATGATGCTGCCACCCCCATGCTTCACGGTTGGGATGGTGTTCTTCGGCTTGCAAGCCTCCCCCTTTTTCCTCCAAACATAACGATGGTCATTATGGCCAAACAGTTTTATTTTTGTTTCATCAGACCAGAGGACATTTCTCCAAGAAGTACGATCTTTGTCCCCATGTGCAGTTGCAAACCATATTCTGGCTTTTTTATGGCGGTTTTGGAGCAGTGGCTTCTTCCTTGCTGAGCGGCCTTTCAGGTTATGTCGATATAGGACACGTTTTACTATGGATATAGATACTTTTGTACCTGTTTCCTCCAGAATCTTCACAAGGTCCTTTGCTGATGTTCTGGGACTGATTTGCACTTTTTGCAGCAAAGTACGTTCATCTCAAGGAGACAGAACGCGTCTCCTTCCTGAGTGGTATGACGTCTGCGTGGTCCTATGGTGTTTATACTTGCATACTATTGTTTGTACAGATGAACGTGGTACCTTCAGGCATTTGGAAATTACTCCCAAGGATGAACCAGACTTGTGGAGGTCTACCATTTTTTTACTGAGGTCTTAGCTGATTTCTTTTGATTTTCCCATGATGTCAAGCAAAGAGGCACTGAGTTTGAAGGTAGGCATTGAAATACATCCACAGGTACACCTCCAATTGACTCAAATGGTGTCAATTAGCCAATCAGAAGCTTCTAAAGTCATGACATCATTTTTGGGAATTTTCCAAGCTGTTTAAAGGCACAGTCAACTTAATGTATGTACACTTCTGACCCACTGGAATTGTGATATGGTGAATTATAAGTGAAATAATCTGTCTGTAAACAATTGTTGGAAAATGTACTTGTGTCAAGCACAAAGTAGATGTCCTAACCGACTCTTTTTAACAAGAAATATGTGTAGTGGTTAAAAAAACAAGTTTTAATGAATCCAAACTAAGTGGATGTAAACTTCCGACTTCAACTGTACATATGTAATGTACACATTCTACTTATTTACTCCTACATTATTTAATTATGTAGCACTTTTCAAAAAAACATCAGTAACAAAGTGCTTAATTGACTAATGGTTGGGATGTAAAACTCACCCAAGCTCTCGGGCAGCTGAGGGAACTCGTAGATGTGTTCGCAAGTATTGCGGCTGTTTGGGATACAGAAGCCGAAGTCAAAGTCAAAGCTCTTCAGGAGGTGTTCCCTGAAGTAGTGCCTCTCAATCATCCTGAAGCTGTTCAGAGGCCGGGTGCCAACTGTAAACTCCACTCTGACACACAGACCGAGAGAGAGACAGACATACAGACCGACAGTGAGGGGGTAAACATGCAGTAGGTACTGTACGTGAGTAAACGTGTGGATCGAAAAACTATGCTGTCTGTGCTGTGCTGTGCTGTGTGCTGTGTGTGTGTCCTACAAGAAACATGGTATAGAGGAGATGGACCCACTGGTTGCCCTCTAGGTTACAGAGAGCTGGTTGTCCCATCCAGCAAACTACCAGGTGTGAAACAGGGAAGGGACTCAGGGGTTATGCTAATTTGGTTTAGAGCAGACCTAACTCACTCTATTAAATTAACCAACTGAGGCACATTTTATATTTGGCTAGAAATTCAAAAGTAAGTTATCTCAACAGAGAAAAATGTTCCATTGAATTGAAAGAGAGAGAAAGTGTTACGCACGTGGCTCCCACTGTCCTCAGTTGTAGGAATGCTGCTGTGAACTGGTAGCGTACGAAACGTCCTGCACTCATGTCTCCCTCTCCATTCTCCTCGTCTTCCTCTGAGGTCAACGACACAACACACACCATTTATTTTTTACACCACAACACGGTGATGATTTCCAGTACATGCAACAAACACACACACATGATCATATTAGTCAGACATACTACAGTGGTAATACACAGACACACACACACAAACTGAGAGAGAATATGGACTGTACCCGTATGAGGTGGTTTGGCAATTTCAAACAACACAGTCTCTGTCTCCAGGTCTCTGATTTTAAAGCGAATGAAATCTATGTCGAAGATGTTGTCCTCTGGTTTACACAGGTACCCTGGGATGGACATACAGGTTATGGGTATTCGGTGGCTGTTTTACAAGATCTAGTGTGCAATAAAAATATCTATCTTCTGATCTATCCATCTATCAGAGCGACTATGCAGGTAAATAGACAAGACATTCGTGTGCTAGTTTTACCCAACGCCACACTCAATGCTCAACGCCACACTGAATGCCACACTAAACTACTCAATGCCACACTAAACTACTCAATGCCACTGTATATAAATGCATCGTTCAGAAAATAGATATATCCTACCCCGTGTAGCAACCCGCAATCCTAGGACCTCTTCAGGGGTGACGTGGCCAACTTGTGTCCGCAGATGGTCTTCTGTGACGGGCCTACTATCAACCTGGCTTCGCCGAGACTTGAGTCTCTTCAGAACCCCTCCACTTGGCTTGCGCTCCCGCGCAGGAGTCGCAGAACTGTGCCCGGCGCTCGAGACATTCTCAGCAGCAACAGGCGGGTCGATGCGGGCTTTAGCTCCGCTCATAATTCCCAGCTATGATGACAACCTTGTCTATCTGTCTCTGTCTCTCTCTACTTTAAAGTAATAAGATGGCGTCGTAGTTGTTGACTGACGAATCTCCGCTTCTCGTTGATGGGTCAAGCACTTGTTTTTTTAGGCACAAGCTGTACAGTTGCCATGACAACTGATCAGAGCGCAAGTGCAGGTGAAAGGGGGACTTTCAAAGGAATAACACTAGGTGGCAGGATGTGCACCACACCTGGCATAGGTTACACATGCTTGCTTAAACGCACACTCAGACTTTTATGCGCAAAGGTATTTTGGAGAGATTGCGCCAAAATTGATTTACGCATGCGGTGGGCAAAGGCACTGAACCTTTGCGCCTACTGGTGTTGTGTTTAACCACCACTGATTCACAGTCCCTCAATATTTTAAAGTTACAATCTGTATGATGTATTGCTGTACCATCATTGATTCAGGCAGATCGAGACTCAAAGCGAATGTAAACCTTATCCTCCTATGTGGTCAGAGGCTCTGTATGGAGGGGTATGGGGGGTGTGACGCAATTGCGGAGCCTCCAGAGAACAACATCAGTACTCGTCAACTATGTGCTTCCCAAATTTTGTAACAATGCAGAGGGATCCTTATAGCGCAGTATAGCACCGCATTGACATTATTGGTTGACGGTAGGTGGGGACAGGAGGTCCTGTATAAGCACTAACTCACTTCCTTGACAACAGCTTTGTTCAACAGCGCTGCGCTGCTCCAGGAGGCGCACAAAGTCTGATGCAATATGTCCACCAAATGCTTATAGTTTTGCTGTATGTTGTTTTGCCAAATGTCTCGTCCACATGTTCCGTACTTGACACAAGGCTGCAGAAAGGTTTGCAGCACGGAGAAAGTCATTTTCGCTGTCTCTGGGTTCCCTGCCGTGTTTGCTACCTGGACCTACATGCTAAAAATGTTTAATGGAGACACATTGCTTATACGATTGGATTACCTGGTCATCTGAATTAGCTGGAAAGTGGAAGCTAGGTGCTGGCAAAGTCTTAGCTAAACTATCTAGCAAAGTGGTTCACGTCATAGTTCGATAGCTAACTGGATTGACTGTTTTATGAACTTCTGTTTGTACCACCGCAATTTAAAGCAACGCACGACTTGAAAATATTGAATGTATGCAGTACACAGAACGCACCGCAGTCTAGTGCGGCATCCCCAACGCAGCGCTGCGGACTGCTCCGTTGAAAATGATTGACTTCTGTCGGAACACAAAAAGTTAATCTGGTAGCTATGAGGCTTGAAAGCCCTGACGTCTGCAAAGGCCATATCACCATAAATGCTGCACGGGCAATGCAAATGCCAGATGGACTATGTACATTTTAGGATGCTGTACTGTTTACATTAGCCCAAAATCGAAGGTTTTAGGCTATTAGCCTACTTGCCCAAGTGTTTTTGCCTCGGCATAGGTCTACTACTTAGACTTTCAAAACTGCAACTACTAGTCTACTTAATAGCAAATTGTGTCCAGAGGCAGAGGAAGCATACCAAAATCACCATCAACACTCAGCGGGATTTGAGCGTCTTGAATTGTGAAATTAACCCTTTCCCTAAGTAGACACAGAGGACTAATTTCCCGAGCCTTTAGTGCCAAGGAATGTGTTTCTCCGCTCATATGGGAGTACTAATGCCCAGGTTAACCGATTGTTTATATATATATCACAACATATATATATATATATATACACACACAGTACCAGGCAAAAGTTTGGACATTATTTTTACTATTTTCAACATAATAGCAATAGTAGTGAAGACATCAAAACTATCAAATAACACATATGGAATCATGTAGTAACCAAAAAAGTGTTAAGCAAATCTAAATATATTTTAGATTCTTCAAAGTAGCCACCCTTTGCCTTGATGACAGTTTTGCACACTCTTGGCATTCTCTCAACCAGCTTCACCTGGAATGCTTTTTTGAAGGAGTTCCCACATATGCTGAGCACTTGTTGGCTGCTTTTCCTTCACTCTGCGGTCCAACTCATCCCAAACCATCTCAATTGGGTTGAGGTCAGGTGATTGTGGAGGTCAGGTCATCTGAGGCAGCACTCCATCACTCTCACTATGTTAAAATAGCCCTTGCACAGCCTGGAGGTGTATTGGGTCATTGTCCTATTGAAAAGCAAATTATAGTCCCACTAAGCGCAAACCAGATGGGATGGCGTATCACTTCAGAATGCTGTGGTAGCCATGCTGGTTAAGTGTGCCTTGAATTCTAAATAAATAACTGACAGTGTCACCAGCAAAGCACTCCAACACCATCACACCTCTTCCTCCATGCTTCACGGTGGGAACCACACATGCAGAGATAATTCATTCACCTACTCTGCGTCTCACAAAGACATGGCAGTTAGAACCAAAAATCTCAAATTTGGACTCATCAGACCAAAGGACAGATTTCCATGGGTCCAATGCCCATTGCTTGTGTTTCTTGGCCCAAGCAAGTCTCTTCTTATTATTGGTGTCCTTTAGTAGTGGTTTCTTTGCAGAAATTCAACCATCAAGGCCTGATTCACACAGTCTGCTCTGAGCAGTTGATGCTGAGATGTGTCTGTTACTTGAACTCTGTAAAGCATTTATTTGGCCTGCAGCGAGGGTCCCCCAGTCCGGGGCCTTCAGCGACGGTCCCCAGTCCGGGGCCTTCAGCGACGGTCCCCAGTTTGGGGCCGGCAGCTAGTGTACCCAGTCCGGGGCCTCCAGCGACGGTCCCCAGTCCGGGGCCCGCTTGAGGGTCCCCAGTCCAGGGCCGGCAGCTAGGGTACCCAGTTCGGGGCCTCCAGCGACGGTCCCCAGTTCGGGGCCCGCAACGAGGGTCCCCAGTCCGGGGCCCGCAGCAAGGGTCCCCAGTCCGGAGCAGGCAACAAGGGCCTCCAGTCCGGGGTCGGCGACGAGGGTCCCCGCACCAGAGGCGCCACCAAAGTGGGGGGAGCCAGAGGCGGAGGGGGGTCTACGTCCCGCACCAGAGCCGCCGCCGTAAGGGATGCCCACCCGGACCCTCCCCTTTAAAGTCAGGTTTTGCGGCCGGAGTCCGCACCTGGGGGGGGGGGGGGGGGGGGGTACTGTCACGCCCTGGGCATAGAGAGGCTTTTATTCTCCATTTTGGGTAGGCCAGGGTGTGACTAGGGTGGGCATTCTAGTTTCTTTATCTCTATGTTTTCTGTTTCTATGTTTTGGCCGGGTATGGTTCTCAATCAGGGACAGCTGTTTATCGTTGTCTCTGATTGGGAATCATACTTAGGCAGCCTTTTTTCCATTGTATTTTGTGGGTAGTTATCTTTGTTAGTGGCACTATAGCCCTAGTAAGCTTCACGGTCGTTTCTTTGTTTCTTGTTTTGTAGGCGACATTTACAGAAATAAAGGAAAATGTACGTTCACCACCCTGCACCTTGGTCCGGTCATTTCCATGACGACATCCGTGACAATATGTGTTATTTCATAGTTTTGATGTATTCACTATTATTCTACAATGTAGAAAATAGTTTAAAAGTTTAATAGTTTAAAAACTTGAATGAGTAGGTGTTCTGAAACTTTTGACCGGTAGTGTATTTATATGTATAAAGGAGAGCTAGAGAGAATGGCGGAAACGGATACCGAGTTAGCAAAGATGAGATTGAGAAGGAAGATGCTGAGAATACTGGATAGACTAGAGTCACTAAAAGATGGGTAAAGAGTGCTAAAATAACATTTAAAACGCTGTCTTGTAATCCTACTGCTCATGGACCAACTACTTCACAGTTTGTATTAGGAGTGGGGTTTGAGGATGAGAAGATGTACTTGGGAGATTTGTTTGATGTTGCCAAGATGGTGAAGAAAGTCTTGGGTACTGTGGAATCTATCAGGGTGACCAGAAGTGGAATTTTGTAGAATTGTTCTGTCGGGAGAACAAAAGGAGAGCATGTTCGCCTCACTACAATCAAGGAGAAAGATTTTCGTAGTAGTGCACCAATCAAGGGTGTGATTCTGGAGTCTCTGAGAAGATCAAGATACACATTCCCGGAGTATTTGGGGCGTAATGATTGAGGTGTATGTTCAATGGAAAGATGATAGAGACTACGTCTGTGCTACTGTCATTTGATGAGGAGTCGCTCCACACATGTCAAGATGGGATATGTGAGTTAGCCTGTGAGGGCATTTGTCCCCCGGTTACTGCAGTGTTCCAACTGAAAAACATTTGGGCATGTGTAAAGTGTTTGCAAAGATAATGAGGGATTATTTGGTGTTGAATGTCGCAATTGTGGTGGGAAGTATGCGCATGAGTTCCCTGAATGTCCTGTAAGAGTGAGGGAGCCTGAGATGACTAAAATAAGAGCTGTTCAGCGTGTCTCCTATGCCGCGACAGCAAGAAAAGGTAAAGAATGTTCTAGTGGTTCTGTTGCCGTAGAGTCACTGCAGTCCAGTGCTGTGGCTGCTGTTCGCAAGGTGCAGGATCCAGATACCCTTGTCGTGAAGAAAGTAGATTTGTTTTGGCATTTATTGCTATGGTGATAAACTACCCTGCAGGAGTGGATAAGAACTCAATATCAATATCATCGTTGCAGATGAACGCTTCTTGGGAATGCAGGATGTAATGGGTGAGCAGCTGCGTGGTGTTCTGTGGTTCCGTTATCTCAGGTCAAACAGATCTGAGTAGGGCTCTGAGTGTATTTAGGGCAAAGTAAAAATCTGATGTTTTAGTGGATTAAATGTTTTAGTTTATTTCCCTTTTGGATTTCTCCTTTTTCTTCCCCCCCGCATCCAGTAGTGGGCGGCGATACACTATTTCCAGTGAAGTCTGCCCTAAAACATCACTGAAGAAGAAGACAAAACACATACAGTTGGTGTGCACCAGGCTTGACTGTCTGGACTGCCGCTCTAGGGACTGTCGCGGACCATCGTTCGCTGTGGCACAATAGTGTTCTTGTGTGGGATCTGTGTTGAATGACTTTGGAGAGAGACAGATTTGTCAAACAGCTTCTGTTCCACACATGCTGTAATCTGGAGATCCTGAAGTTTAAAG
Source organism: Oncorhynchus nerka (assembly GCF_034236695.1). NCBI lineage: Eukaryota > Metazoa > Chordata > Actinopteri > Salmoniformes > Salmonidae > Oncorhynchus > Oncorhynchus nerka. The sequence continues at coordinate 60,661,300 of NC_088410.1, read as the reverse complement.
TCTTATCATATATGTAAGGGTTTTCCTGTGGTGAAGGAGAAGCGGACCAAAAAGCAGCGTGGTGGTTATTCATGTTCTTTAATTTATAAAGAAACTACACATTAGATAACTAACAAAAGCAACAAACGTGAGAAAACCTAAAACAGTCCTATCTGGTGCAAACACAGAGACAGGAACAATCACCCACAAACACACAGTGAAACCCAGGCTACCTAAGTATGATTCTCAATCAGAGACAACTAATGACACCTGCCTCTGATTGAGAACCATACTAGGCCGAAACATAGAAATTCCCAAAACCTAGAAAAACAAACATAGACTGCCCACCCAACTCACGCCCTGACCATACTAAATAAATACAAAACAAAGGAAATAAAGGTCAGAACGTGACAATATAAAACATCTGACTTGTCAGTTGGTCACAGCTATAAGTAACAGCTGCGTTATCGTTAAGCGGGCTAGAATGGTCCTTTTGGTTGAAATGTTTTCAAAGTGAAAGGCTCATAGTCATGATCAAAACTGGTAGATTCTAAGTATATAATTTGTCACTATAGGCTAGGGATATGCAACAAGGAAAAGGGCTATTTCACTACCAGGAGTCAACATAGCAGGAGGTCATTCCAGGACTTTTATAATATGATTGTTATTATAGCGCCTTTATGGTTTTGATATGCCTCTGTTTATCCGCTCTCTACCTGCTGTGAAGGAGAGATTAGACGACGTGAGTTCAACCACAGTGAGGTCATTGTGTGCTGCATTTATTGGTCACATATTAACACCAACTGAAGGTTACAGAGTCAAACAAGGGGTTTGTTTCGTTGGTTTTTCTTACAACCAACCATTATTTTCCAAAAACGTTTAGCACGTTGCTAAACTTTGTTATATGTTCTGTATAAAATAGCACGTCTTCAACATCAGTCTGCAAAGGATACACTCGGGCAGGTAAAGTGTATTTTTGTATTTTCTTTTGTGGTCTGACTGCAAACACATACAACTATTTGAGACTAGGGGACACTGAGTTGCAGGTGTTTTGGAATTGCAAATACAAGAAGTATAAACAACATTTGACACAGGAATATTTTGGTATCTATTACATGGGGTGGAATAGACCACTAGCACATTAGAGGCTGCTGCCTATATACATAGACTTGAAATCACTGGCCTCTTTAATAAATGGGACACTAGTCACTTTAATAATGTTTACATATTTTGCATTACTCATCTCATAGGTATATGCTGTATTCTATTCTACTGTATTTTAGTAGATGCCGCTCTGACATTGCTCGTCCATATATTTATATATTTTTAATTCCATTCCTTTACTTAAATTCGTGTGTATTGGGTATATGTTGTGAAATTGTTAGATATTACTTGTTAGATATTACTGCACTGTCAGAGCTAGAAACACAGGCATTTAGCTACAACCCGCGATAACATCTGCTAAACACGTGTATGTGACCAATACAATTTTAATTGATTTGATCATAGATGATGCCAATATCAGAATTGGCTGCTAGGTATTTGTCAGAAAATGGTGACATTTTGGTCACCATTTGTTTGCAACAACAAGTGATTATGTTGCAAACATTTACCAATAGATCGTATCTAACTATGTGACAAGAGTCCTATTCAATTGAAACCTATCCTGTCCTTAAAAGTGGAAACCCGGTTGATTGATGAGAGCCCTGAGTGCAACTACTATTATGACAGGGCTAGAAAGGGCTAGTCCCATAGGGCTCAAAAGTAGTGCACTTTATAGGGAATTAGAGTGCCATTTGGAACGCCAACCCTTTGCCTCCCAGTCAGACCTTGGAGCTCCTCACATGATTTTAAAGAGCTTCATATGTGGAGCAGTGGTGTGTGGTTGGACTGGTTTATACTACACTCTGACAGCTGACAGGAAAGACCAGACAGGATGTACAACATGCAACTGGGACACATTTGTGTTTTGTTCCATTCAAATTTAGATGACATCACTCACAAATCAACCAAACAACCTGTCTTGACTCACTAGTGTCAATCTATGTATGGTTAGAAATCAGAACAGCTTCCTTTAAACAACTCAAACAACTTAGTATAGAGATTTTGTGCAATCAGCTACCATAGTATCAATCAGAGATTTTTTTTTTTAAATAAAAGATATTTGGATTTGAGATTAAGGGCTCTATTAAATTCGTATCACGGAAGTTCAGCATTACGGCAAGATTTAAATTGAAAGGCAATGTTCTTGCGTTTTAGCGAAGACTGCATTCACTGTAAACACTGCATATGTCATCTCAATCGGAAATTAAATTATACAAATGTATAGCGCTGTAATTCTTTAGTTTACAGATTGAATAGAGCCCTAGATCATGAATATCAGGCCAAGGAACAGTATCTCACTGGGCAAAGATGTCAGTTCAACGTCTATTTTTGATTTACATTTGGTTGAGTTATCAACTAACGTGAATTCAACTTGAAATCAACAAAAAATGACCATGCCATTGTATTTAGGCTAAAAGTTGGGTGATAAAAAATGCTATATTCCCTTACGTTGATAACTTTTAGCAAATACAATCAGTTTTCAACATTGATTCAATGTCATTACATTGATTTTATATTGTTGAAATGACGTGGAAACAACGTTGATTCAACCAGTTTTTGCCCAGTGGGATGTCACCGTTCCCCGTATTTCAAGTGATCATAAGTATACGATTTATCATCTTTAAGTGAATATAGTGCTAAAGGTTTGCATTTGGTGGCAAATCCCTCACAAAAATAAGTGAGTGGCCTGAATCAGAGTTGCCATGTTCATCCAGTTCAGATTCACTGACTTGATTTGCCTCCGAGGTTCCAGTTCGGTCAGATATGGTACTAGCCGGTGGCTCAGATGTTAGGGCAGTAAGAGAGCTGGATGTGGAAAGAGCAGCTTGGTTTTGTTCAGTGGTGTGGTGTTGTACATAATGTAGAATTGGATGTCAAACAAAATGTAAACAACAGTCAGTCCATTGACATTTATTTGACTGTCATAACAATAATACTGTTCAGTTGCGGTGTAAGAGGTAGCTTGTAGTATGTCTCACTGTTTCGTTTTAGAGGTAGGTATTTTTCCTCTGTAAAAATCTAATCCAACCAGCCTCTTCTAGCTTGGCCTTAGAGTGACTGGCTTTTAACCCAGAGTATCACCAGAATATGTGAAAGTGATACGTTATGGTGAAAGTATTTGTCAGAGAGCAGAGTGACAGCTAAATGTAAAGTAAAGGAAATGATTTGTTTTCTACCTGGCTTCATGTAGCACCAGTAGCCTAAAATGGCCTTTCTTCTTCTCGCCTCTCTGTTCACTTCTTCCTCTCCCTCCCCTTCTGTCCTTTCTCTTCCCCTGCTCACCTCTCCCTTTCTCCCCACCATTCTCCTTTTCCACCCATTCTCCACTCCTCCCTTCGGTTTTTCTCTTCTCAAGAACGAAGTGAGGGCATGGCAGCTCGTATGGACATTGCCTCTGGTGAGGTGGGCCAAGCAAGAGGGGATGGCTTCAAACCTTTGCCCGGCCCCAAACCTCGCCTGACTCCCAAACCCTTCTCACTGCAGAGGAACACCACCCTACGCTCCATCCTAGCCCCAAAGATACTCACAAGGACTCCACAGCCGTCTCAGACCACTTCCACTACACCCACTACCTCCAGAAAACCGGAGCCTAATCAGCCTATCAGTGGCCCTGTGTCTGACTCAAGCGGAGCTGTGAAACACGATACAGAGAGCACCATGACACCTGAACCGACCAATGCTCTCAAAGCTCCTTCAGCCATAACACCCCACACTGACTCAACCCACACCACTGAACAAAACCACGCTGCTCTTTCCACATCCAGCTCCCTTACTGCCCCAACATCTGAGCCACCGGCTAGTACCATATCTGACCGAACTGGAACCTCGGAGGCAAATCAAGTCAGTGAATCTGAACTGGATGAACATGGCAACTCTGATTCAGGCCACTCCGCTACTGGAACTGAGGCTGTACCATTACCATCGGTCACCTCAGCTCCCCTTCAAGCCCAGTCTGAAGACACTGTGAGCGAGCTCACCTCTGCGATCGTCAGATGTCACGCCGGGGAGGATCAGACAGCCCGCTGGGGAGGATGCAGGAAGCGGCTGTCCATGGGGCTCACCTCCAGGTTTGTGTCGGCCGGCCTCTCGTGCCCCTCACAGCCACCAGCCAAAGAAAACAACCAGAAGCAGGAACAGGCGACCAAGAGAGAGACTGCAGTCCTCAAAGTGTCGGTCCTCAGGACCAAGGAGGAAGAGAAGATAACAGATTCACCAGAGACACCGTCTGACCCGGAGTGCAGACTCAAGCACACAGCACTGCTGAAGGAAGAGAGGTTTGGAGAAGGGGTAAAGGAGACAGGAGAAGAGAAAGTGTTCAGCATACAACGGAGGATCAGTTTGCTGCTGGACTCCTCCTCGAGGCCAGAGCCTCTGACCAAGAGGGAGGAAGTTCCTGATCCAATTAAACAAGCAGGCGGTTCTGGGGGTGTGAAACAGCTAATTAAAGACTGGGCATTAGACACACCTCCTGTTCAGGCATCCAATCAGAGGGTGGATGTTGCCCCTCAACCAATCCCTGGCAGAGTTCACCGTGTGTTGAGTGTCACTGGGGGGTCATTGGCGACGAGCGAAAGTGTTCAGCTAGCTCCCCGAGAGGACAATGCTTCCCCCCTATGTCGCTCAGGACGTTCTGGGATAAAGGTTAATAGTGAGGAGATAGAAGATGAGGAAGAGGAGGGAGAAGAGGAGGGAGAGGAGAAGGGGGCCCAGGTGCCACTCTACAAACCAGTAGGAAGACTTCTTCGGATGGAAGATGGAGGGAAAAAACAAGAGCTAGTGATTGATAAAATAGAGAAAGATGTGGAGACCAAGGTGCAAGAGGAGGAAAAACTTAAACAGCTGGAGCTAGAAGAGAGACAAGCAGAGAAGGAGAGGGAGAAAGAGAGGAAACAAGAAGTTGAGTTAGAAAGGCAAAAAAAAGTGGAGAAAGAAAAGGAAAGGGAGAAACGGAGCGAGAAAGAAGAGAGAAAGATGAAAGAAGAGGGGAGAGAAAGGCAAAGAGAAATAGAGAGGGAACGGGATAGACAGAGACAGAGGGAGGAGGAAGAGAGGGAGAGAAAGAGGAAGGAAGAGGATAGGGAGAGAGAAAGACAAAGAGGGGAGGAGCGGGATAGGGAGAGACAGAGAGAGGACGAAGAGAGGGAGAACATGAGGAAAGAAGAGAAGGAGAGAGAAAGACAGATAGAACTTGAGAGGGAAAAGGAGATACTGAGAGAGGACGAAGAGAGGGAGAACATGAGGAAAGAAGAGAAGGAGAGAGAAAGACAGATAGAACTTGAGAGGGAAAAGGAGATACTGAGAGAGGAAGAAGAGAGGGAGAGGAGGAAAGAAGAGAGGGAGACAGAAAGACAGATAGAACTTGAGAGGGAAAAGGAGATACTGAGAGAGGAAGAAGAGAGGGAGATGTTTAGAGTGGAAGAGGAGAGATTGAGAGAAGAGGACAGGGAAAAACTTATAGAAGAGGAGAGGAAAAGGGAAAGAAAGAGAGAGGAGGAAAATATGAAGGAAGATGAGAGACAGAGCGAGAAAGAGCAGGCAAGAGAAAGACAAAGAGAGGAAGAGAGGGAGAAAGAAGAGTCCCCAGTCCAATTGATCACTTTTGAACCTGACCACTCTCCCAAACCAGAGCTTCCTTCTCGTTCCCCTACCATCCCCATCATAGAACCCATACTGAAGGATGAGGAGCAGCTTCACATCAAGGTGGTCTACAGCTTTTCTAACAAAGAGGAGAAACCTCTTCTCGAGGTGGTCAATGATAATTTCTCCATCAAGCTCGGGAGGTGGGGGTCTCAGACCAGGCTCCTCGCCGACTGTGCTCAGGATGAGCTCCTCGCCGACTGTGCTCAGGATGAGACATCTTCCCCTGGAAGGTTACTGGGCCTCCAGAAAACCATTGTTAACACCCAGGAAGCACTCAACGTCAAATCTCACCCAGCCGAGGGGAACATAGAGTGGGTAGTCCCCACCCCAGAGAATAGGATGGAGAAGGTGGATGAAGAAGAGGAAGCAAATGTGGACACAGAGGAGGTAAGCAAAGGGAAGGTGGGAGGGGGAGGGAGAGAACTTGAAAATGATCTCCACAAAAAATTGTATTTCATGGCCTTTTTTCTTTGCAACACTAGTATGGGCAGACTTACCATGGGCTTAAAACCTGGTGTTATACTAGGGAAATTGTGTTTCCATAGCTAGGGCTGACACCATGGACAAGCAGAAACCACAAGCTCTGAATATTCCAACAGTTGCTTCTGAGGATTAAGCTCAGTGACATGAGAATCCACATAAAGGTAGATACAGTGGCAAGAAAAAGTATGTGAGCCCTTTGGAAATACCTAGATTTCTGCATAAATTGGTCATAAAATTTCCTCTGATCGTCATCTAGGTCACAACAATAGACAAACACAGTCTGTGTAAACTAATAACACAAAAAATATATACGTTTTCATGTCTTTATTGTTCACACAGTGTAAACACGGTTCACACCGAAAAAGTATGTGAATCCTTGGATTTATTAACTGGTTCACCCTCCTTTGGCAGCAATAACCTCAACCAATTGTTTTCTGTAGTTGCGTATGAGATCTGCACAACGGTCAGGAGGAATTTTGGGCCATTCCTCTTTACAAAACTGTTTAGGTTCAGTAATATTATTGGGGTGTCTGGTGTGAACTGCTCTCATGCCACAGCATCTCAATCGGGTTGAGGTCAGGACTCTGTTTGGGCCATTCCAGAAGGCATATTTTCTTCTGTTGAAGCCCTTCTGTTGTTGATTTACTTCTGTGGTTTGGGTCGTTGTCCTGTTCCATCACCCAACTTCTGTCGAGCTTCTATTAGGCGGACAGATAGCCTAATATTCTCCTGCAAAATGTCTTGATAAACTTGGGAATTCATTTTTCCGTCGATGATAGCAAGCTGTCCAGGTCCTGAGGCAGCAAAGCAGCCCCAAACCATGATGCTCCCTCCACCATACTTTACAGTTGGGATGAGGTTTTGATGTTGGTGTGCTGTGCCTTTTTTTTCTCCACACATAGTGTTGTGTGTTCCTTCCAAACAACTGAACTGTAGTTTCATCTGTCCACAGAATATTTTGCCAGTAGCACTGTGCAAACCTGGGAAGTGCAGCTTTGTTTTTTTTGAACAGCAGTGGCTTCCTCTGTGGTGTCCTCCCATGAACACCATTCTTGTTCAGTGTTTTACGTATAGTAGACTCATCAACAGATGTTAGCATGTTCCAGAGATTTCTGTAAGTCTTTAGCTGACACTCTAGGATTCTTCTAAACCTCGTTGAGCATACTGCACTGTGCTCTTGCAGTCATCTTTGCAGGACGGCCACTCCTAGGGAGAGTAGCAACAGTGCTGAACTTTTTCCATTTATAAACAATTTTTCTTATCGTGGACTGATGAACATCAAGGCTTTTAGAGATACTTTTGTATGCCTTTCCAGCTTTATGCAAGTCAACAATTCTTAATCTTTGGTCTTCTGAGATCTCTTTTGTTCGAGGCATGGTTCACATCAGGCAAGGCTTCTTGTGAATAGCAAGCTCAAATTTTGTGAGTGTTTTTTATAGGGCAAGGCAGCCCTAACCAATATCTCCAATCTCGTCTCATTGATTGGACTCCAGGTTGACTCCTGACTCCAATTAGCTTTTGGAGAAGTCATTAGCCTAGGGGTTCTTTTTCCAACCTACACTGTGAATGTTTAAATTCTGTATTCAATATAGACAAGAAAAATAAAATAATTTGTGTTTTATTAGTTTAAGCACACTATGGTCTATTGTTGTGACTTAGCTGAAGATCAGATTAAATTTGATGACCAATTTATGCAGAAATCCAGGTAATTCCAAAGGGTTCACATACTTTTTCTTGCCTCTGTATATTGTTTTATCTAATTATGCCATACAAGCTATTATGAGATCAAGTCAGCCCATATGAAAAAAATACTATAGTATCTAGTACTACAGTATTTAGACCATAGCATTCACTGTTGTGTTTTTGCTGAAGTATTCACTGTAGAGGTGTTGCAGACATGATTGTAGTATACCATAGTATTCACTAGTATTTTTGCAGACTTTATTGTAGTATTCACTATAGTGTTTCAGTATTTACTGTAGTTGTTTGCGTACATGACTGTAGTATTTCTGCAGACATGACTTTAGTACATCGTAGTAGCACTCGACAGCTAGCGTTAGCTAAAATGGCAGAACTACCAGACTACGCCAGTTACGGTTTAATAATGAGGGGAACGCCTCAACTACAGACACAGGTTCATGACAGGACACCTATTGAGTTGGGTCAACAGCTCTGAGCAACGCAACAATATATGATTTAATACAGCTAAACATTGGACAGGTTCTATGCCCATTAAAGAGAAACAGTGCCGAGGCAGATAAAGAACAAAGTTTGAAGCTTAGAGGAATTAGGTTTGCTTGTTTGACACAGAAATAACACATTAAAAGTACACCAAAATGACTTAGATATTTTACTTCCACTAGACAGCTTGCTGAAATATAACAGTGCTTTCACAGAGATTCAGCTGACCAAGTTCACAAGATGACCAAAAACAGTTAAACACTCATTTGGATGGTAGAAAATAAATGCATTTACATAAACAAATATTTTAGAAATACAAATGACTACAAAGACAGTTGCCTTATTGCAGGGCACTGCCAATAAACTGCCTGGACCTCAAACCAGCTGAAATGAAAGTATGTTGTTGTCGTTGCTTTACACATAATGATCCTCTTGAATATTGTCACAGGTGAATAAACTCACTGATGGTCAAACTCAACACATACCATTCAGAACAATCAACCACACAAATATTTATTCAAGACAGTCTGGTCACAAAATGGTTGTTCATAGAAAAAAAACAGCAACATTACACAGCCTATACAGACAAAGAACTTTCCAGGAACAATGCACTCACCTGAACATGACCAATGGGTGCTTTTATACATTTCCTGCATTTCTCCCTAATAAGCGTGCGCAGGGAAACACTGACAAAAACTTTAGTTCCTAGCCTGTCACAATATTCTTCAGTTATAAGATCATAACGGATCGAGGTTGAGGTGAGGGTTATGGTGATGCCCAGCTACTGTGGGACTCCAGTTAAAAGAGCAGGCGGAGGCAGAGATGCAGTTCAGTTTAAGAGTCTTTATAGATTCAGGTAATGGAGACGATACATGGTAGGGAATGATTGAAAGTTGTTAACATGAGAGTCTTGACTTGACTTGGTTGACTTTGTATGGAGCACGGTTGATCTAAAAGGAGACACAGAAAGGTGCAAACAATAACGAGCAATAATAGTAATGAACATACAATGAATCAGCTGTTAATGGCAATTGTGTATTTATTTTTATTTCACCTTTGTTTAACCAGGTAGGCAAGTTGAGAACAAGTTCTCATTTACAATTGCGACCAGGCCAAGATAAAGCAAAGAAGTTCGACACATACAACAACAGAGTTACACATGGAGTAAAACAAATATACAGTCAATAATACAGTAGAAAAATAAGTCTATATACAATGTGAGCAAGTGAGGTGAGATAAGGGAGGTAAAGGCAAAAAAAGGCCATGGTGGCGAAGTAAATACAATATAGCAAGTAAAACACTGGAATGGTTGATTTGCTGTGGAAGAATGTGCAAAGTAGAGAGAAATAATGGGGTGCAAAGGAGCTAAATAAATAAATACAGTAGGGAAAGAGGTAGTTGTTTGGGCTAAATTATAGATGGGCTATGTACATGTGCAGTAATCTGTGAGCTGCTCTGACAGCTGGTGCTTAAAGCTAGTGAGGGAGATGGGTGTTTCCAGTTTCAGAGATTTTTGTAGTTCATTCCAGTCATTGGCAGCAGAGAACTGGAAGGAGAGGCGGCCAAAGGAAGAATTTGTTTTGGGGATGACCAGAGAGATATACCTGCTGGAGCACGTGCTACAGGTTGGTGCTGCTATGGTGACCAGCGAGCTGAGATAAGGGGGGACTTTACCTAGCAGGGTCCTGTAGATGACTTGGAGCCAGTGGGTTTGGCAACGAGTATGAAGCGAGGGCCAGCCAACGAGAGTGTACAGGTCGCAGTGGTGGGTAGTATATGGGGCTTTGGTGACAAAACGGATGGCACTGTGATAGACTGCATCCAATTGATTGAGTAGGGTATTGGAGGCTATTTTGTAAATGACATCGCCAAAGTCGAGGATCGGTAGGATGGTCAGTTTTACAAGGATATGTTTGGCAGCATGGGTGAAGGATGCTTTGTTGCGAAATAGGAAGCCAATTCTAGATTTAACTTTGGATTGGAGATGTTTGATGTGAGTCTGGAAGGAGAGTTTACAGTCTAACCAGACACCTAGAATATGTGGACAACTACAAATACCTAAGTCAGAACCGTCCAAAGTAGTGATGTTGGACAGGCAGGCAAGCGCTGGCAGCGATCGGTTGAAGAGCATGCATTTAGTTTTACTTGTATTCAAGAGAATTTGGAGGCCACGGAAGGAGAGTTGTATGCCATTGAAGCTCGCCTGGAGTGTTAACACAGTGTCGAAAGAAGGGCCAGAAGTATACAGAATGGTGTCGTCTGCAAAGAGGTGGATCAGAGACTCACCAGCAGCAAGAGCGACATCATTGATGTGAGAGTCGATCCAATAATTGAATCCAGTGGCATTCCCATAGAGACTGCCAGAGGCCCGGACAACAGACCCTCCGATTTGACACACTGAACTATATCAGAGAAGTAGTTGGTGAACCAGGCGAGGCAATCATTTGAGAAACCAAGGCTGTCGAGTCTGCCGATGAGGATGTGGTGATTAACAGAGTCGAAAGCCTTGGCCAGGTCAATGAATACGGCTGCACAGTATTGTTTCTTATCGATGGCGGTTAAGATATCGTTTAGGACCTTGAGCGTGGCTGAGGTGCACCCATAACCAGCTCTGAGACCAGATTGCATAGTGGAGAAGGTATGGTGGGATTCGAAATGGTCGGTAATCTGTTTGTTGACTTGGCTTTCGAAGACCTTAGAAACGCAGGGTAGGATAGATATAGGTCTGTAGCAGTTTGGGTCAAGAGTGTCCCCCCCCCTTTGAAGAGGGGGATGACTGCAGCTGCAGGTCCAGATTTTGCAGCTCTTTCAGAACATCAGCTGACTGTATTTGGGAGAAGGAGAAATGGTGAAGGATTGGGCGAATTGCTGTGGGGGGTGCAGTGCTGTTGACCGGAGTAGGGGTAGCCAGGTGGAAAGCATGGCCAGCCGTAGAAAAATGCTTGTTGAAATTCTCAATTATAGTGGATTTATCGGTGGTGACAGTGTTTCCTATCTTCAGTGCAGTGGGCAGCTGGGAGGAGGTGTTCTTATTCTCCATGGGACTTGTTCCAGAACTTTCTTGAGTTTGTGTTGCAGGAAGAAAACTTCTGCTTGAAGAAGCTAGCCTTGGCTTTTCTAACCGCCTGTGTATATTGGTTTCTAGCTTCCCTGAAAAGTTGCATATTACGGGGGCTGTTCGATGCTAATGCAGAAAGCCATAGGATGTTTTTGTGTTACAATATGCAATTGCATTAAGCATATAAATTGGTAACGTTCTGCATGAATGGCCAGAAAGGGGGTGCAATAGCATGCGGCAGCATAGTAGGCCGAAGCTATTGCAGGCTAATTTATTAATGGCTACATAGCATAGCATTGCAAGCAAACAGACAATACAAAGCTAACAAAAGTAGTAAGCTTAGCCATTAAGCAGGCCTAGTTAAATTAACAAAGCAATGCACAAAAACAGCAACAATTATTAATTTCTCCATTAACACAAGTAGCATGGAGAACAGATCAATTGACTCAAAATGGCTGTTTGACTGACCCGTTAGCATTTCGCAGCCATTAGCGGCCAGTGTCAACTATACAAAACAAACAATGTTACGGGGGTCCTCTTCTTATCCTCTTCTATAAGATAAAGGACTGTACTCACATTTCAATGATGCATACTGGTTGTTCGTCGTGCTCAACTACTCAATCCTGTCTGGGTGAAGGACCCGGATTGAAAGGAGGCAACCTCGAACCTGACCATATAAATACCTTGCCATAGAGTTATATAGAGGGCACACCTGCCACGAATATCCTCCATCCTCGCTAGGGTTGAACATTTTCCCGGTATTTTACAAATGTTCTTATACCGAGAATTGTCAATAGGAAGTGTCATTCAAAAGCATTATAAAGTTTATGTCACAACTTCCGCCGAAGTCGGTCCCTCTCCTTGTTCGGGCGGTGTTCGGCGGTCGACGTCACCGACTTTCTTGCCATCACTGATCCATTTTTCATTTTCCATGGTTTTGTCTTGTCTTCCTTCACACCCGGTTCCAATCCCATCAATTACATGTTGTGTATTTAACCCTCTGTTTCCCCTCATGTCCTTGTCGTTGATTGTTCTATTGTATGTTATGTGCAAGTCATGTGTCGATGTGCAATGGGTTTTGTACCCAATTATATTATTTTTTGTATATTTTTGTTTTTGGAGTTTTATGAACACTTATTAAACGACTCCGTTTATACCAAGTTCGTTTTCCTGCGCCTGACTTCCCTGCCACCGACATGCACCCATTACAGAATCTCCGACCATAACTATAGAGTCAGCAGGAGAGGGTATGCCGACCATTGAGATGGAGGAGCGCGTCCAGAAGCATGCAGTTATGCTCTACCATCTTGGCGCCGCCATGGATCACATTGTCCAGAAAATGGACCACTGGGAGAGACAGGGAGTTCTTCCAGCGCCTCCACTAGCACAACCGGGGTCTCCCCTGAGCGCCCCTTTCCCGCCTGAACCCAGTGGGATCCGTCTCTCCTTGCCCCAGGAGTACGACGGGAGGGCTGCGAACTGCCAGGGGTTCATGTTGCAGTTAGACCTCTATCTGGCCACCATCCACCCGGCTCCATTGGACCGTAGGAGGGTGTCCGCCCTTGTCTCGTGCCTCACCTGGAGAGCCCTGTGGAAAGAGGGAGATGCCGCGTTGGACCAGTTTGAGGAGTTCACCCGCCGTTTCCGGGCAGTCTTCGACCACCCGCCCGAGGGTAGAGTGGCGGGTGAGCGCCTCTACCATCTGAGGCAGGAGACGAGGAGCGCCCAGGAGTTTGCCCTGGAGTTTAGGACCCTGGCTGCCGGTGAGGGATGGAACAACAGGGCCCTGATCGACCATTACCGCTGCAGTCTACGCGAGGATGTCCGTCGGGAGCTGGCCTGCAAAGACACCACCCTCACGTTTGAGGACCTGTCCATCCGGCTGAACAACCTGCTGGCTACTCGCGGACGTTCAGATCGGGGTCTGGTGGTTCCATCCACCCGCACTCCCTCTCCAATGCCCATGGAGCTGGGAGGGGCGGTGCGCAGGGAGACCGGAGGGGGTTCACGCTCGTGTACCATGTGTGGCCTCAGAGGTCCCACTGCCGGTCCGTGCCGGGTTGGTTCCTATGGGAAGCGAGGCAGCAGGCAGGGCGCTCTGGCGTCACCCCAAGTGAGCTGGCACCACTCTCACCCAGAGCCCTCTGTTGTTCATATGTTTGTGTCTGTCACGTTCCCTGAGTTTTCCCCGCATTCCCAGCATAAGGCGCTCATCGATTCAGGCGAGGCTGGGAATTTTATTGATAGAGCTTTAGCCTATAGTTTAGGGATCCCCATCGTTCACGTGGATGTGCCCTTCCCCGTTCACGCCTAAGATAGTCGTTCATTAGGGTCAGGGTTGATTAAGGAGGTCACCGCGCCTTTGGGCATGGTGACGCAGGGGGGTCATACGGAGACAATTAGTCTCTTCCTCATTGACTCTCCTGCGTTTCCCGTGGTGCTGGGCCTACCCTGGTTAGCTTGTCATAACCCCACTGTTTCTTGGCCACAGAGGGCTCTCACGGGGTGGTCACAAGAGTGCTCAGGTAGGTGTTTAGGGATTTCCGTTGGTGCTACAACGGTGGAGAGTCCAGACCAGGTCTCCACCGTGCGCATCCCCCCCTGGATATGCCGATTTGGCTCTCGCCTTCTCCAAACAGAAGGCGACTCAATTACCACCTCATCGACAGGGCGATTGTGCGATAGACCTCCTGGTAGACGCTGCACTTCCCAGGAGTCATGTGTATCCCCTCTCACAGGCGGAGACGGAGGCTATGGAAACATATGTCTCCGAATCCCTGCGTCAGGGGTACATTCCACTTCACCCGCCTCCTCGAATTTCTTTTTTGTGAAGAAGGAGGGAGGTCTGCGCCCGTGTATTGACTACCAAGGCCTAAATCAGATCACGGCGAGGTACAGTTACCCGCTACCTCTTTTTACCATGGCGATTGAGTCAATGCACGGGGCAAGCTTCTTCAACAAACTAGATCTCAGGAGCGCTTACAACCTTTCAGTACCACCTCTGGGCACTATGAGTACCTCGTCATGCCGTACATGTTGATGAATGTGCCATCAGTCTTCCAAGCCTTTGTAGATGAGATTTTCAGGGACCTCCATGGGCAGGGTGTAGTGGTGTATATTGATGACATTTTGATATACTCCGCTACACGCGCTGAGCATGTGTCCCTAGTGCGCAGAGTGCTTGGTCGCTTGTTGGAGCATGACCTGTATGTCAAGGCTGAGAAATTCCTGTTCTTCCAACAGTCCGTCTCCTTCCTAGGGTATCGCATTTCCACTTCAGGGGTGGAGATGGAGAGTGACCGCATTGCAGCTGTGCGTAATTGGCCGACTCCCACCACGGTAAAGGAGTTGCAGCGGTTCTTAGGGTTTGCCAACTACTACCGGAGGTTTATCCAGGGTTTTGGTCAGATGGCGGCTCCCATTACCTCACTGCTGAAGGGGGGCCCGGTGCGCTTGCAGTGGTCAGCTGAGGTGGACAGGGCTTTTAGTCACCCGAGGGCTCTGTTTACCTTGGCTCCCGTGTTGGCCCATCCGGATCCCTCTTTGGCGTTCATAGTGGAGGTGTACGTGTCCGAGGTTGGGATAGGAGTGGTGCTCTCTCAGCGCTTGGGTTCGCCACCGAATCTCCGCCCCTGTGCCTTCTTCCCGAAGAAGCTCAGCCCGGCGGAGCAAAACTATGATGTGGGGGACCGGGAGCTGTTGGCTGTCGAAGGCGTGGAGACATTTACTTGAGTGGGCTAAACAGAGTCCTGGAAATTTGTGTTTGTGCGCACTATGAAGACAATATGTACCTGCTAAAATCGGTTTCCTATTGAACATACTTCTTTCTGTAATTAATATTATAGTTTGATTACATTTTAGGGTATCTGAGGAGTAAATAGAAATGTATTTTGACTTGTTGAAACAAAGTTTAGGGGTAGATTTTCAGATTCCTTTCTCTGCATGTTGAACGACTAGACGACTAAACGTTTTGGGTTATAAAGAAGGATTTTATCTAACAAACCGACACTACATGTCATAGCTGGGACCCTTTGGATGATAAATCAGTAAAGTAAGTGAATATTTCATTGTTATTTGTGAATGTATGAAACCTGTGCCCGTGGAAAAATATTTTGATGTGGGACGCCGTCCTCAAACAATCGCATGGCATGTTTTCGCTGTAATGGCTACTGTAAATCGGACAGTGCAGTTAGATTAACAAGAATTTAAGCTTTCAGCCGATATACAATACTTATATGTACCTAAATGTTTCAAATCCATATTATTTATGATTATTTATTTGAATTGTGTGCCCTCCAGTATCACCGGAAGTTGCGTGACCCCTAGCCCTAAGAAGTACATTAAACTTTCATATAGCTCTTTGTTGACTATTGGTTGGAATTATCGTCCACCATCATCACCGGCCTGTAACCTACCTGCCCTATGCTCTCCCCTGGCCCCTTACTCTAAGTCTGAATTTGTCCTGCTAGGGGACCTAAACTGGGACATGCTTAAACCAGTCCTAAAGCAATGGGACTCCCTAAATCTATTTCAGATTATTACCATTCCCACAAGGTATGACTCCAAACACTCATAAAAGGCTACCATCTTTGATGTTATCCTCACAAATAATTCTGATAGGTATCAGTCTGGTGTTTTCTGTAATGACTTTAGTGATCATTGTTTTACACCCTGTGTTCGTAATGGCTGCTCAGTGAAACGACGTGTCCTGATTTGTCATAGATGCCTGCTAAAAAATGTAATGAGCAAGCCTTCCTTCATGACCTGGCCTCTTTAAATCAGCTTGATCCCCTCTGTCGAAGATGCTTGGACCTTCTTTTTTTATATGTTTAGTGATATTGTTAACAAACACGCCACCATAAAGAAAACGAGAATTTAAAAAAGGTTCAGCCCCTGGTTCGGTCATGATCTGGCAGAGTTACTCCACCTCAAGAATTCCATTTGGCAAAAGGCTCAGTACACGCATACTCAGGCTGACTGGCTCTCGTTCAGGTAAATGAGAAGTGCACTCAGGCTATTCGGAAGGCCAAAGTTAGTTACTTTAAGGAGCAGTTCTCTGTCTGTGGGTCTAACCCCAATAAGTTCTGGAAAATGGTTAAAGACTTGGAGAATAAAGCCTCCTGCTCACAGCTGCCTATGTCCCTTAATGTTGATTAATGTTGTTACTGACAAGGAGCACATGGCTGAGCTCTTTAAGGTTGCAGCCCCTATCATCGCCAAGCCTATCTCTGATCTTTTTAACCCCTCTCCTCTCTGGGGAGGTTCCCATTGCTTGGAAGGCAGCCACGATGCGTCCTTTATTTAAAGGGGGAGACCAAGCTGATCCTAACTGTTATAGGCCAATTTCTATCTAGCCCTCAAAAGTGTTGGAAAAACGTGTCCATAATCAACTGCCTGGCTTTCTTAAAACATACCAATTATCAACTGAATGGCTTTCTTAATGTCTATGGTACTCTCTTGTATGCAATCTGGTTTCCACTCAGGTTATGAATGTATCACTGCAACCTTAAATGATGTCACCATTGCCTTTGATTCTAAGCAATGTTATGCTGCTATTTTTATTGACGGCCAAAGCTTTTTATACGGTAGACCATTCCATTCTTGTGGGTCAGCTAAGGAGTATTGATGTCTCTGAGGGGTCTTTGGCCTGGTTTGCTACCTGCCTCTCTCAAAGTGTATAAAGTCAAAACTTCTGCTGTCTCAGTCACTGCCTGTCACCAAGGGAGTACCCCAAGGCATGATCCTAGGCCCCATGCTCTTCTCAATTTACATCAACAATATAGCTCAGGCAGTGGAAAGCTCTCTCTTCCATGTATATGAAGATGATACAGTCTTATACTCAGCTGGCCACTCCCCGGATTTTGTGTTAAACGTTCTACAACAAAGCCTTCTTAGTGTCCAACAAGCTTTCTCTGCCCTTAACCTTGTTCTGAACACCTCCAAAACAAAGATCCCCACCGGTGTGATAACTACCTCTGAGGGTTTAGAGCTTGAGGTAGTCACCTCATACAAGTACTTGGGAATATGGCTAGATGGTACACTGTCCTTCTCTCAGCACATATCAAAGCTTCAGTCTAAGGTTAAATCTAGACTTTATTTCCTCTGTTGTAATCGCTCCTCTTTCACCCCAGCTGCCAAACTAACCCTGATTCAGATGACCATCCTACCCATGCTAGATTACGGAGACATCATTTATAGATCGGCAGGTAAGGGTGCTCTCGAGCGGCTAGATGTTCTTTACCATTCGGCCATCAGATTTGCCTCCAATGCTCCTTATAGGACACACCACTGCACTCTATACTCCTCTGTAAACTGGTCATCTCTGTATACCCGTCGCAAGACCCACTGGTTGATGGTTATTTATAAAAACCCTCTTACGCCTCACTCCCCCCTATCTGAGATATCTACTGCGGCCCTCATTCTCCACATACAACACCCGTTCTGCCAGTCACATTCTGTTAAAGGTCCCCAAAGCACACACATCCCTGGGTCGCTCCTCTTTTCAGTTCGCTGCAGCTAGTGTTGTGGAATTATTGTAATCAAAAGGAAAGACTTTTAACTTTTTTCAAAACAATCCAATTCTATTATTTAATTACTGCAGTAATGGAGCTAATCCCGTAGGTGATTAGTTGTGAGCCCAACGAGCGGATTTGAGCCACAGCATTTTATAGCAAAGTCCATCCTCTTGGATATTCATGACAAACAACAGATGTATGGAATGGGTCACAAGGTTAGGATTCGTATGAAAGATACTAATAATTCACAGCAAACAGTATCTGCTGTAAAGACTGTTCTCATTGTGTAGAGACCATGGTCTGGCCCCCAACTCCATACTGGAGCCATCTCCCCTTGGTACCACAGTACACAAACATTAACTCATGCTATGGAAAGTGGTCTTGTTAGGTTTATCATCCAAAGACATCGCAAATCTCCCAGAGGCCCACTTTCAGTTCACACAGACACAATAGAGTTATAAGAATCCGCTATTCTGTTGCATAAAACAACCATTTGATGCAATTACAGTATTATAACATAATCTTGAATTTTTCCCCCCACACTAGCGACTGGAACGAGCTGCAAAAAAACACTCAAACTGGACAGTTTTATCTATTCATTTAAAGACTCGCATTATGTATTGTTGTCTCTACCTTGCCTTTGTGCCGTTGTCTGTGCCCAATAATGTTTGTACCATGTTTTGTGCTGTTACCATGTTGTGCTGCTGCCATGTTGTGTTGCTACCATGTTGTTGTCATGTTGTTATGCTACCATGCTGTGTTGTCATGTATTGCTGCCATGCCTTGTTGTTGTCTTAGGTCTCTCTTTATGTAGTGTTGTGTTGTCTCTCTTGATGTGATGTGTGTTTTGTCCCATATTTATATTGTATTTATTTGTATTTTTAATCCCAGCCCGCGTCCCCGCAGGAAGCCTTTTGCCTTTTGGTAGGCATCATTGTAAAAAAAGAATTTGTTCTTAATTAACTGACTTGTCTAATTAAATAAAGGGGGGGGGGGATAAAAAGACTAATAATTGTCACATTTTGCTATGTAAAAATTATAATAAATGCGATCAAATTTAATTCGTATTGGCTCTTCATTAATTCTCGTTTCCCCTCCAGATTAGAGAAGACTCTAATCTGTCAACTGTAGGCTACCAAAATATTTGATCAACTCCCAAATATTGAGAGAGAGAGGCTTTTTTCACGAGCGCATATGCTATCACCAGCGAGTGAGCTCCACGTCATTGGGTGAGTCAGTGGAAAGTATTTTTAGGACCGTCATTTCCTCCTCATATTGTAGCCTACAATATGTCTCCTCACACCTAGGCTATTGATGGATTCAAGACAAGGTTGTTTTCATTGATCTCAGATTCTCAGTTTGTCAGTGTCAAAGTAGCCTGTCATTTCTATCTTTTGTGCGGTATTATGGTGCTTTCCAGACAACTGGGAACTCTGTAAAAAACAACGAGGTCCAATCATGACGTCTCAATCTTCAGGTCGGAAAGTCGGAGCTCTAGAAAGAGGCCAAACTTCCCCACTTGGAATTCCATGTTGGATGACCGTTCAAAATACATGTTCCCAGTTGGAGCTCGTTTTTCCCCGATTTTCCAGTTGTCTTGAACACGCTGATGTCGGACGTCGGAGATTTCCAAGCTCCGAGTTCCCAGTTGTTTTGAAGGTTGCATTTAAAAAAATTAAGTCTCCAATCATGTCAAATGATGTAGAAATGCATGAAATGTGTTTATAAAAGGCCAACCATTTCCTGGACCCTAGGCCACAAAAAAAAACGTTTCCCATGTGTGCAACTTCTGTAAGTGGCTCTACTCTCTGCTCTATGCCACTACGGAAATGTGATGATATTATTATAAAGGTGATTTTTTCTTCTTCTCATGCGTTCTGGTACCTCAGAACTCCTCAGGTCACCCCCCTCTCGCGCTCACTTTTTGTTCCAGCACCTCTCAAATCAAAATCACAATCAAATCATATTTTATTGGTCACATACAGATATTTAGCCGATATTATCGCGGGTGTAGCGCAATGCTTGTGTTCCTAGTTCCAACAGTGCAGTTTGAGTCCTGATAAAGTATTTCTTAGTCATTTAGAACATTTTCTACACATTTATTTTCACTTTGAAAATGTGGACTACGTTGTGTAGATTGATAGGAAAAAACATCGAATTTAATCCCTTTTTAGATAATTTTTTTATGGCAGCAAACAGTAAATGTGAAGACTGTGCAACGGGTGTGTAGACAGACATTCAATAGCGACTGTAGATGTGAAAAAGGAAAGGAAATTGAGAGTTACAGGAAGGACATACCGACCTAAGAGTGAGAGATAGAGGAGGAAGAGAGGATAAATTGTGTTCGGAGACAGAGTGATAAACTGGTGAAGGGGAATAAGAGAGAAGCAATGTGTCTGTCGTACCTGAGGCTTCTATGGGTGAGTGATCTTTTTTTCTCATAGAAGAACAAACAGCTACATTGAAAGCGGTCACACTTTCCGTCAGTGTAAAAGAGAACTAGAGAATTCAGGCCAGGTGACATGGTTAAATATGAATGTATTATGAATATGAATATAATCTCAATTGATCCATACGCACCACACAAAGAATGTAGCTTTAATTTTGAATATCAATCTGGTTCTACCCGCTAGGAAGAGTCACTGCTAAAAAAGTTATGACATTCCATGCACATTGGTGGGATTGAGAAGTATCAAATTAGCCACACGATCTAGTTTAGTATTTTGATTATGCAAACACCAAACATTTTGAATTTGAATGAAGGGTTTGAGTGACAGATGTATATGAAAGCAATTCTAGAGCTATGCAATGTTTTGAACAAACATATATGGAGACTGCTCCTGTTGCTTTGTATTGACATTACCACCGCATTTACGTGTAGCAAATGCTGTTCTGCTTCAATGTGTTATTTTTAGTAGGCTGACTAATGCAGAACTATTATTTTCAATGAGTCATGTTCTAAGTATTTCCCCTTCATCAGTGATTCACACTTTCTTTGTTGTTGTGTGGCGTACTTCCTCGTTCTATTGTACTACACTCGTGTGTTTACATGAAAGTGCAGAGATAATTTTTGTGTGCAAAACAGATTTGTGATTCATAGAGTTGGATTGTGGGCTCTGCTTTGCATTTTTGCCATAATGGTTTCTGTGACAGGGGAAGGTAACGCTATATAGGTCATTCTCCATTTTAAAGCCCTCAATGGCGCTGCCTATGCTGAAACAGGCTTTGTGTCATGTGAGAAGTTTATCCAAGTCTATGTTAGCCTTATATTTATCTCACTTCCTTAATTCCATTTTCTTTGAATGAGTGGTTTGCCATTTAGTCCACTAAGTGGTGCTAAATAACCAAACTACATTTACTGGAATAAAAACCTTTCAGTGAATCCAGTCTTGTTTACTGCACGTCATGGCAATCCCTCCTTTCACTGGTTTCATGCAGATTTGAAAAGCTCATTATGAACAAGTAAGCTAGAGCTAGAGTAGAGTAGAGTCAGCTAGAGTAGAGTCAGCTAGAGCTAGAGTAGAGTCAGCTAGAGTAGAGTCAGCTAGAGCTAAAGTAGAGTAGAGTCAGCTAGAGCTAGAGTAGAGTCAGCTAGAGCTAGAGTAGAGTCAGCTAGAGCTAGAGTAGAGTCAGCTAGAGCTAGAGTAGAGTCAGCTAGAGTAGAGTCAGCTAGAGTAGAGTCAGCTAGAGTAGAGTCAGCTAGAGTAGAGTCAGCTAGAGTAGAGTCAGCTAGAGCTAGAGTAGAGTCAGCTAGAGCTAGAGTAGAGTCAGCTAGAGCTAGAGTAGAGTCAGCTAGAGTAGAGTCGTCAGCTAGAGCTAGAGTAGAGTCGTCAGCTAGAGCTAGAGTAGAGTCGTCAGCTAGAGTAGAGTCAGCTAGAGTAGAGTCAGCTAGAGTAGAGTCAGCTAGAGTAGAGTCAGCTAGAGTAGAGTCAGCTAGAGTAGAGTCAGCTAGAGTAGAGTCAGCTAGAGCTAGAGTAGAGTCGTCAGCTAGAGCTAGAGTAGAGTCGTCAGCTAGAGCTAGAGTAGAAGTCAGCTAGAGTAGAGTCAGCTAGAGCTAAAGTAGAGTACAGTAAGCTAGAGCTAAAGTAGAATCAGCTAGAGCTAGAGTAGAGTCGTCAGCTAGAGCTAGAGTAGAGTCGTCAGCTAGAGCTAGAGTAGAAGTCAGCTAGAGTAGAGTCAGCTAGAGCTAAAGTAGAGTACAGTAAGCTAGAGCTAAAGTAGAATCAGCTAGAGATGGAGTAGAGTCAGCTAGAGCTAGAGTCAGCTAGAGTAGAGTCAGCTAGAGCTAGAGTAGAGTCAGCTAGAGCTAGAGTAGAGTCAGCTAGAGCTAAAGTAGAGCTAGAGTCAGCTAGAGCTAGAGTAGAGTCAGCTAGAGCTAAAGTAGAGTACAGTAAGCTAGAGCTAGAGTAGAGTCAGCTAGAGCTAGAGTAGAGTCAGCTAAAGCTAGAGTCAGCTAGAGCTAGAGTAGAGTCAGCTAGAGCTAGAGTAGAGTCAGCTAGAGCTAAAGTAGAGCAGAGTAAGCTAGAGCTAGAGAATAGTAAGCTAGAACTAAAGTAGAGTCAGCTAGAGCTAAAGTAGAGCAGAGTAAGCTAGAGCTAGAGCTAAAGTAGAGCACAGTAAGCTAGAGCTAGACCTAGAGCTAAAGCAGAGTAAGCTAGAGCTAGACTGGATCTAGGGCTAAAGTAGAGTAAGCTAGAGCTAGAGATAAACTAGAGCTAAAGTAGAGTAGAGTAAGCTAGGGCTAGAGGAAGTCTGTTACTAGTCTCCCACATGAAAAAAATACTATATCATGCATACAGTACTATAGTATTCACTGTAGAGTTCTGCGGACTTTACTGTACTGTTTACAGTTAACTATATTATAGATACTGTAGTAATGGAACTGTAGTATATTCACTATAATAAATAACGTAGTGTTTTTGCAGATTGTGGTATACTGTAGTATTTACTGCAGTGTTTTGTGGACTGTACTAGACTGTAGTATTTACTGTAGTGTTTTTGCAGATATTACTTTCCATGGATACAATATATGGTCTATACTTGGCATGTAGGTTTCTCACTTATGGGTGGCACAAATTGTGATATGGGGGAGGGGAATGAGCAGGGTATATGCAAATTAAATACTGTAGTATTTACTATAGTTAAAAAAGTGTAGTGTCACTGTAGACTATAGTGTTTTTGCGGAAAATACTGTTTTTTTTGCGGATAATACTGTAGTATTAACTGTAGTATTCTATAGTATACTACAACACGCTATAGTACTACACATGATCGAGGGATGCTACAGTGTGTAGTATAGTATTCTACAGTATAATACAGTTCACTATAGAATTCTATAGTAAGTACTGTAGTATTTTTTAATGTGGGCTGAGAGAGCATAGTGTCAAAGGGTCTTGAGTATTTGCTATCCAAGCCCCAGGATGAGCAGCCAACCATGAGAGGCCTGTTCAGACTGACTGATTCACTGACTGATTGATGGATTGACTGTCGGACTGACTGACAGATAGATGGGCAGTATGTAGTAGTGGAAGGCATGCTAGCATAACTTAATAATAGAGTAGAATCCTCCCCCCGCCCTCCCATCTATCAACACTGTTCAACAACCTCACTTCTCTCAAGACAGCAATTCATAAATACCATACATGGTACTTCAAGTTAGCTCTTGCTCTCTGTCTCTCTCCCTCCGTCCCTTGTCACCCCACCCCTTGCTGAGAGAGTGTCGCCTTCTCTCTCTCTCTCTCTCTCTCTCTCTCTTTCACAAACACACACACAAAGACGTACACAGCAAGAGAAGGAGGGCTCATGGACTGACAGAAAAGTTCCCCCTTCTCTCCTTTTCCTCTTCCCCCTTTCTCTTTCTCACACAAACACTGTTCTCCTTTCCTCTCTCTCCCTCCTTCTACCTCACATACTCTCTCCATATAACTCTTTCTCTCTCCCTGTTTCTCTCTCTCTCTGTTGTCTCTCTCTCCCTCCTTCTACCTCACATACTCTCTCCACATAACTCTCTTTCTCTCTTCCTGTCTCTTCCTGTGTCTCTCTCTGGTCTCTCTCTCAGTACTTTCTCTCTCTCTCTCTCTCTCTCTCTCTCTCTCCCTCCCCTAGCCTGAAAAAGGTAGGCTTTTCACTCCGGCACCTGCCCTTACCTACAGCACAGAGAGAGGGCGAGAGGGAGGCGAGAGCAGAGCAGCACCTTGGCCCAGCCTCACCTTCCTGTGGGATTTTCCACCTTACTTCTTAACACAGAGCCCAGCTTTGTTTGTTGTTCTCTGGGAACGTTGGGAACATTCCCTCAGCTCTGTGGAGATCAAAGCAGAGAATGAAGCTCACCTCACCTGGCTGTGCATGGATGGATACCCGAAGCGGTCAAGATTCCCATCTGATTTTCCCATTTGATCCCATTTTCCGAAAATAAGTTTGAGGAAGGGTCAAAAAGAACCTGGGAGTTCAGGGGGTTTTAACTGCAGGAGAGACGGACAGGTTTGGTGTGTGTGTGAACGAGGGAATGTGCCAGAGCAAGAGAGAGAAAGAGACTTAATAGACAAAGAACATAAGTGAGAGCTAAAGTAGTTCTACGTAGTCTATTTTTAAGGCTGGCTGGGCATTGAGCAAGAACAATACATACAATAAGGAAAATAGTCTATCAGCTGCAACAGGAGTCATAGATTTATAACTTAGTACGTTTTCACTTTCAGGCTGTTTCTTAGTGTTTGTCAGTCTAGTTGTCACTGTGTGTGCTCAGATCCATTGTAGCGAGCCCTGTGGTGTCATTGGAGGATTTTGTTGTATTCTGAGCACACGGTTGGCCAGTTAAAATGATTGCCAGGGCTAAAGAAGAACAGTTGTTTCAGGAAGCGGGAGTGAGGTTTATACAGGAGGACATGGGGAGATAAGATGGATCCTGCCCTAGCAGCACACTTTGGACCTAAGTCAGACTTTGATGAACTCAACCTGTACTGGCTCCTGTTGACTATCCTGGAGGAGGACAATTTCTACCACCGCCATCTTTGAACTTTGGCACCAGGAAGTAAAACACTGTCAGGGGAGAGGGTTATCTCGACCTCAAACCTTAATCCACATTTTTTTAAAGTATTGACTCTTGGTTACCTCGTTTCACTGGTTTCCATGGTGACCCCGTCAGCACGGGGACCTGTCAGCATCATCACGTGGTAGCCAACAGCCATGCAGTACCTGGGTGGTAAACTGTCCTCCGCCCAGGTCCATGTCTCTGGCTGGGTGGGCAGCGTGCGTCGTTCCCTACAGGGGGCACTGAACTTAGTCTGGGGAGATGAGGAGGAGGTGGTGGTGGTAAAAGAAGAAGAGGAGGAGAAGGAAGAGGAGGATGAGGGAGAAGGTGGGGTAGGGGGCAGGAGGTTCGACAGGGCTGTGTCACCTCTGCGTAGCTTTGCCTCCCGGAGCCGGCAGTCCCTGAGGTTGTTCTCTGTCCGGAGTCGCCAGCGGATGACGCTGCGTAGACGGGCAGCAGACACCAGCGCTGTAAGAGAACCTGTCTGAACAATGTCATTATCTGCACTTTAACCAAAACCTTTTTCCAATGAACATGGACATAAAAGTGATACTTAGCCAAACAGCTTCTTTCTCTCCATAGTCCGTAGGGCCACTACTTACACGTCTTTCTCCACCTCTATCCCTCCAACACCTTTCTACCTATTGTTGCTTATTCCAATCCTTCTTCTCGACCCCTCAGAGGCTTGTGTAGGCCTATGGCATATGCCGGTGTGTGTGTGTGTGTGTGTGTGTGTTGTTTATCAGTATGCATACGGTTAGCATTTCCCTCTGTCAGTGGTGTGAACGTGGGGACACAAGGCCTGCGGGATAGCGATAAGGCCCATGGAAACACTGCTGTGTGTGTTTGTTACCTGCTATGAATTTACTCATAATGCGTCTGCTCATGCTAACCTCACTTTTAGCCAGTGATAGGGAAGCTTCTCTGAAAATATAATTTACCAAGCTACCAATTGCTTCACACTGGAAAAAGTTAAGCTACACTAAACCTACCCTTGAGAAAAATATAGTTTACTTAACTAAAGTTACTTTGAAAAAGTAGTTCACTGCATGCAAACTACTTTGTGATTATCACATCTAAATCTGAAATGTCATAGACTACAAATTGCAAGAACAGTTTGCTCTGAAGTCAAATGTTAACAGAATGTGTAATTTAGCCTATTAAACACAAAAACTGTTTCAAGTGAGAATAAGGCCGGTCTGATGCCAAAAAATAAAGGAAATGCTTGCCTACTTCACCCATATTTTATTTTCTTTGTGGAAAAAAAGGTAGTGTGTATTTCCAGTAGTTAGCTACACTGCTACATGGCAAAAAAAAAGTCATTAACTACTGAAAACACTACCTAGATTTGAATTTAGTTTAATTATCACCAAGCTACAGCAAAATGGAGTGAAATTACTATACTGAACAAAAACATAAACGCAACAACTTTTTACTGAGTTCAAGTGGCTGGTCTCAGACGATCTTGAAATGCTCACTAACAAGGATATAAACAAATGTAGAGAAATAAGCTTTTTGTGCTTATTTTTTTGGAACATTTCTGAGATCTTTTATTTCAGCTCATGAAACACTTCACATGCGGCATTTATATTTTTGTCCAGTATAGGCGACTACACATAGTTCTCTATTCCCCAACAGAGCTTTAAGCTACACCCCTTAGCGAGATGTGTCTGTGCCTGTGTAATTTATCGCTGCATGTTTTCGAGGACATGCTAGCTAGCATTAGGTTGTATTTCAGTCTGGATGGCTTTAAGCCCCCCAATACTATACTGTAAAGATGTTCAAATGAGGTGTGACTGCAGAGCACTAGCAGGAATCCTGCTCTGTCTTGACTTGTAACCCTCGCCCCACCCCCACCTATTATACTCATGCTGTTTGGATCCCCGCGAAAATAGTTTGGTTGTGTCATAACATCTCTCCCCAAGATGTGAACATTATTCCCAGTGGTGCCACCCATACGATAACATCCTCGTATACTACTTTAAGTCGCTTTGAATTGTATAATACTGCTAAATGTATTATATTTTTTTATCATAGAATGACTCCTTGTTTTGAAGGAGAATGGCTCCTTATTTTTGAATGACTTACTGCAATCGATATACACTAGTTATGATATTATCGCTGTACACGTGGATGACTTGCCCTTGATGTAAAAAAAAGTGACTTTAAAAAATATATATTTTCATACCACATTGCTAGGTCTAGTCACTATAGCATATAGTACGAAGTTGTCCTAAATTCCTAATTTGGTTACATATTACTGCCCACTTTATACACTGTAAGCTTTCTATGTACACCGGTGGAGATTTGTGAACCTGCTAGGCTAGCTGCCTTCTGGACTGCTATACAGCTGCCGGTGTAACACCAGCAATTTCACTCAGCTACTGTACATACCAGACAGGGTTGTGAAGACAAAGTCAAAAGTAGTGCACTATATAGGGAATAGGGTGTCATTTGAGACAAGGCCAAAGTAGACCCAGTCCTCCTGTCTGCCACTGTGCTTACTCTATGAGGACATAGCCTGCTGTACTGTAGGCAAATCTCCTGATAGAGGTTGATTCATCTCCACAGTGACAAGGCCAGCCAGGCCAGACGCATTGTGCAAATTAAGTCAGACAGAGAAAATAGCTCCTGCTCTGTCTGTGTGTGTGTGTGTGTGTGTGTGTGCCCGACTCACCCAATCAATCTGCAATCAAGGCAGTAAAGAAGTTATGAAGAAAGATGTTTACCAAATCAAAAGCTGTTCCTCTCCCACTGTATTTACACCGGGTTGGTTTCAGTGGAGGCTGGTGGGAGGAGCTATAGGAGGACGGGAATGGAATGGAATTAATGGAACGGTATCAAACAGATCAACCATATGGAAACCACATGTTTGACTCCGTTCCATTGATTCTATTCCAGCCATTACAATGAGCCCGTCCTCCTATAGCTCCACCCACTGGTCTCAACTGGTTGGTTTTGTTGCTGGGTAACATAAAAACGACAATAGATTGGCATGTGCGCCTTGACAAACACTAGAGTGAGGTGAGGTCAAAGAATGTGTGTGAGACTGTCAGTGTGTCTGTTAATGTGTGTGTGTCTGTGTGTGCGTGTGTGTGTGAGGGTGGTGTTGTTTGAGGACAGTGTACCCTCTGTGACCAGCTCATTAAAATATTAATGCTTGGCTGGTTGTTTGACCTCTTTCTTTCTCTGTTGTGATGAACTCTCTTGGATTCACGTGCTCTCTTCAACAGTGTTCTCTTGCAACCCCCTCTCCTAGTCACCTCACACGTTTAGAGGAATGCTCCTTTACATTAACATTATATAGGCCCTCTAAAAGTGTCAGCTGAGTATTGGTATCTGTTTTGCTCCCTGCATAGTGTCCCTCTTCATGAAACTTACCTAAAGTTTTGATAACTCTCTCTTTCTCTCTCTCATCAGGAGCAGTTGAAGTGCTGTGTGGGGGCGGGAGAGGGACATGACACAGAGGCTCTGATTGGTGGAGAGCTAGACAAGCAGTATGGGGGATGTGACACTAGACTGTCTGAGGATGACAGGTGGGTACAGGAGAACCACCGTACAATAGCCCTATTCTACTGATAACTACACTATGGGTGCATGTCAATAGTCTTAAAGATCCCACACACCAGTAAGATTGTCAAATGTTTGCTTGCCGAGAGCACTCAGCACCTCTGAACAGTGTCGGCGGTCAGTCTCTTTTGTGTTCACACCGCACAGACTTTGAAGCCATCAGCCTTGTTAAAATACTCCAAACCAGAAGGTGGCAGTAGTGTTGCATTCTTAAGCTTAGTTTGGCAATGCTAGTCCCTGTGTATTTTGCTTTTTAGGTATCCAATGTTAGCTAACTAGCTAGCTGCACTAATGTTGCTATTGTTGTAGAAAGCCCTTGTTGATACTAGCCAGATGGCCACAGCTAGATAACTAGCTAGCAAGATGGCAAAAAGCAATTTCATTCACTCTCCATAATCCCAAACTGCCAGTGTCAGCCCATAGACATTTTTTTCCCTAGCTAGCTAATGTTAAATAAACCGTTAGCATGTCATTCGCTAGATAGCGTAAGATATTTTTTAGCTTTTTGTTGTCACTCCTGTCGGGTCCCCCACATGGAGATTTGTGCACTCTGATTGGCTCAAAGTCAAGCTGTCGGCCACTGAGGAGCATTGCGATTCTATAAGTAGGTAGCCTACCAAGTCGGTACGCAGAAGGTAGTTAATTTGTTCTACCAAGACAAAGTGAAGGTAGCATACTTCTTCTGACATCTGCTGGTTAATAAAACATATTGCAGGGGGACACATGGATTGTGTGAACCCACATTGGAGCAGTACCAGATTAAGTGGACAAAGGTTTTCCATGTGTATGCCCACATTTGAATTGTTGGGATCTGTTTTTTTATTCCCCACATCCTAAGTCTGCAGACGACAGTGGAACAGATCTCCCCTGTCACAGCAGATGAGCCTAACAGCACATCTCCACTAGAAGAAACAGAGGAGCTATTAGCCTTTCCTGATGTAAGTCTCTTGCCAAGGCCTATCTGGTACTTTCAATATGCATTTGTAGGCTACGATATTTGACTTGGCTTGTCCCTGCGTGTGTGTACACTGTGTGTGTGCACAGATTTCTCCTCTATTGGACACCAGTGCTCAGCGTGCAAGGGCAAAGCTGAGGAAGAGTCGGAGGACCCGCCCCCCTCGAGCTGTCCATCAGAACTCTACCACAGCAACGCTTGAGGAAAACCGTGTCCACGACTGGAGGTTCTGTGACTCCTCAGGTTAGTAGACAATTCCATTTGTCTACTACCTACCCCTATTTTTTTATTTTGTATTTAACCTTTATTTAATTAGGCACGTCAGTTAAGAACAAATTATTTTTTACAATGACGGCCCACACCGGCCAAACCTGTATGACACTGGGCCAATTGTGCGCCGCCCAATCATGGCTGGTTGTGATACAGCCTGGATTTGAACCAGGGTGTCTGTAGTGATGCCTCTAGCACTGAGATGCAGTGCCTTAGACTGCTGCGCCACACGGGAGCCCAATGTTGCTAAATCTGTAGAGATCATGTACATTAGTTCTAGACAAAAGGTTGATAGCTACACCTTGCCCTCTAATAAGCTAGGTGGAATTTGCGGCATAAATTTCCTTCACCAATCTCATTCTTTCAGATACACAAGTGGCTAGGAGGTAGAGGTTAAGGCTCATTGCAACCATCCCTCATTAAAAGTAATTCACACAAGACCAAACATCTGTTATACCCCTTTTTCAGATAAGGTGGACTCTCTAACAAGGGGAGATTGTGAGTCTGATGAGGAGCAGCCCAGAGGGAGGGAGGTATGTTCACCACCTTCCCAGCCCCAGAGAATACCCCTCTTTTCTGGAATGGACCCGTCCGCTCTCAAGGTACAGTATTTAGATGCTCTCAATCCACCGATGCTCTATGTTACACCCTGAAAGATTTACTGAGGCTAAGTGTGCATCCCAAATGGCACCCTATTTCCTATTTAGGGTTCATAGGACCATAGGGTTCCGGTCAAAAGTAGTGTACTATATAGGGAATAGGGTGCCCTTTGGGACATAATCTTAGATGCAATCAAACCTGCACTGCTGGACATGCTGCATGACAAAGTTCCTAAACCATAAAAAGTGCATATTGGGTGATAAGTGATTGTTTACTGCAGGATTTTTCTTAGTGCAGGGAACTCCTTACTATCAAAAACGTTTAGAGCATGACTTGTTCTTACCTCCACTGCCTCTCCTAGGCCCAGTTAAAGAAGCGAACAGGGGGAGGAGTTAAAGGAGCAGATACAGACAGTCAGACAGACAGTCTTGCTCTGTCCCCCTCTCAGCTCTCCCGCTCTCCCGGATGTTCCTCCTTCCTCCCCAGGACGTCACAGATACTACCCCCTGTAGTGAACAAAGATGTAGGGTATGTTTAGTCCCAACATGCTGCTCTTATCTTACTAGCATAAAACCACAGTTTCATTATTGTAAGTTATTTTAGTAGTTTTAAAATGTTATTCAACATGAATCAACCAAATGTGATGAATGAGAACAACTAGCAACACAGATGACTGAAATAGTTAGCTGGGTAAATGAGTTAGCTGTTAGTACAACGCAAACCATTTGATCTATGTTTGTGTGACCCTCAGGGGGGACTCGTCTCCTTCATGGCTGCAAGAACTCAAGTCTAAGAAGCGCTTGAGTCAATACAACAGTGAGGACTAGCTGAGTGGATGGACCTCATTTTTACACCAGCTATTACAAAAAAAATACCTATCTGATCACATTCCCCTTCCATACACACCTTAAAGTGTTAGTTGACTCCAAAGAAAGCCTATAGCTTGTTAAAGGTTTGCAGTCTGACGTAGTCAGACACACTTTGATTTGAGTGAACTATCACTTTAAAATATGCCCTGTATCTGTGTCATGTAAATGAGCTTTTATTCCTGTTTACCTCTAGGAGATACCACCCAGCTAGCACATTCAGTTCCTTGGAACTTGTAGGAATGTACGTTTTTGGTTTACCATTGGTTCTGGGAACAAAGCCATTCGTATCTTGACCGGTAAAACGAAAAGTTCTAAGAAAGGAAGTGAAAACGTGGTCTGTTCTGGAAACGTACATTTTTAGGTTGCAGAGAGATTCTGAGAAGCTTTCCTGGGAGGTTTTATTAACGTTCTGAGAACGTAAATGATAGGTTATTTGAAGGTATTTATATAACGTCCTGAGAAAGTGTTTCAATATGACTTTTAATAACACTGATAGCTTAGTTTGAACTCCAATAACATATAGGACACATGGAAATGCATTTTCTTTTATTGTGCCAGAGTCTAACCTATGATCTTCTGTTTTTTATCCATGGAATTAGTCAACTGTGCCACCAGGATGGAGCTAGCATGCCATGTTTGTTTTTTACTCATACAAAGCTGATCATTTTAATCTATTCAAATAGACCCCATTTCAAAGGAAACAAGCACTAATTAAGTTCCGGTATGGCCAATTAGTGGGCGTAGCCAACACACTTAACAAGATAGAGGATAGAGAGTTTTGTTAATGCTGAGAACAGAATGTATATGTTTTTAAATAACATTCTTTAGAACGTTCTCTCAATGTTAGTAAAGTTTTTGTGTTTTTTATGGAAAATGTTCTTAACGTTCTCTGAACAATTTGAGAACATGAATTTAACTAGAACCTGTAGGAAACGTTATGCTGAAGTACCAAAATTACCACAGAAAAATGTTTGTTTCTTAATGTTCTTTGAACTATTGGAGAACATTCTCAATGTCAAACCAGTTGGAGAACATTCTTAGAATGTTACCAAAATTGTAATGAAATATAACCATGTTTGAACTTTTTGGAAACATTCTGTTAAAGTAATGAAATTCCAAGAAAACAATGTTTTCTTGTGAAGTTCCTTAAATGTGCTGAGAATGTTCAAAAGCCAAGCAACTATCCTGTACCATTCCCAAAAAGTTGTGAGAAGGATGCATGCAAAATAACCATAGGACAACCACGCTCTCACCAAGCTCTAAGAAACATATGGTTCTCAGAACATTGTGTGCTAGCTGGGCATTGACTTGGAGATCATCCAACTGATGCTGTTGTTGCTGACAAACACCCCTGTGACAAACACAGCAGTGACCTGGACTCCCTCCAATTGTGTGCCTTTCCAGAAACTCCCTTTTTTTATTGACAAGCTATGCAAGACAATGGAGAAGCATTGGATACTTTCCTGCCCTGCGTTGTGACCATCTCTTCGACTTTTCTATTCGTCAAAGGAATTATAAGCATGTAGACTATTTGCAACACACACACACACACAGAATATTTGCAACATTTGGACAAGTGCCTCTCATCCCAGGCCACTATATGTTCTAGACTGTATCTTTCCATCCATCCAAATTTGCATGCCAGATTCTGTGTGGGAGCTTGACGTAATTACCTGTTTAGGTCATGCACACAAATATCCACAATGCCACAAGGTTCACATACATACTTGAATTGTACATCTTTTGGCACCTAGCCAATGGAACTTTCCTTCTTTCTCAATTGATCTCTTGTTTTGAACTAACCCGTCGGTTTCTTTTCTCTGTTATGTTATGCACTCACTCGCTGCTCTGATGAGCTGCTCTTGATAAAAGTATCTGGTAGATACAACAATATTATCTCTACTCTATCCAAACAAGAAAAGGAGAGGAATAGCTCTGTCTGCACCCTTGTTGTGGTTTGATTAGAGACAATGTCTCAACACCTGTGTACAATAGGTCTTTCATCTGATCTCAGCCAATAACAAACCAATACACATGTGCTTACTCTGCCTGCCATGATGCCCAAATCCTGCAATAGTGCCATAAAGCACTTTAAGAGTGATCCATTTACAGTAACAATGACAGGTGCACTAGAAAATAATTGTATACAATACCATTCCCCGTCCATAGGTGCAGACTGACATTGACAAAATGATGTCTATCAAATAATAAGTACTAATTTTACACATTCAGATTCAAGTATATTTGGGCAAGGTCCTATTGTAGTTGCATTAGTAATAAACATGTTGATCTGATATGTCTGTATGTATTGCTGTCAGCCACAGATAAGATCTTGTTTCTTCTGAGTGTTGATCAGCTGATATTGTTCATTGCTGCCAGATCAATTAAGGAGTATTTTCTATCCGTGTTTTTTGAAAGGGTGCAAATCTCTAACATTTTCACTTTCATATTATCTTCATAAACGTTCACTGGAATAATAGAAAACACAAACAATGCACACACTCAGAAATGCATATACTTAGGCCTATATACAGTAAGAAACATATTTTGAATGGCACCATAGTGTTTTTGACACCTACACCTACTTGTCTACATTGACTGTGTGAAAAGTGGGTAACACCACTTGACACCCAATGTCATAACACGTTATGATATGGCCATAACCATGTCATAACAGCTGACATAACTTGTCACAATATATATGTATATATATGTCACAGCAGCTGTAAATATATATTTACACATTTATTCAAATAACTTTTTTTGCATGCCAAGAGGTTTCCTTTCGTTTGAACGTTTGTTTCTTAAATCCTTTGATGTTGTTGTAATGAATTATTTTTAAAATAACTTGTAGAAAATAAACTTTTATGACACTGTCATGAAGAATTGTGACCATCTTGTGTAACTTTACTTAGACTAAGAAAATACACTTCATGACACTGTGAAGAAGCACTATGACCATCGTAATCATATAAGCCAGATTGGCCTATCACGTACATGCCCTTATATCAGTCATTAGTCAAAAAGAGGGTGTCTTGTCCTGCTCCTGCATTCATCTCAGTCATCAGCAACAGAGCATTGGGGTAGGTGCATGTCTGACATCAATGTGTGCGCAATTACAATGATAATTGAATATGGTCAATCATTTTTTTATATATATACAGTACCAGTCAAAGGTTTGGACACACATACTCATTCAAGGTTTTTATTTTATTGTATTATTTTCTACATTGTAGAATAATAGTGAAGACATCAAATCTATGAAATAACACATTCGGGGGGAATCATGTCGCAACCAAAAAACTGTTAAACAAATCTAAATGTATTTTATATTTTTCAATGTAGCCACCCTTTGCCTTGATGACAGCTTTGGACACTTTTGGCATTCTCTCAACTAGCTTCACCTGGAATGCTTTTCCAACAGTCTTGAAGGAGTTCCCACGTATGATCAGGTCATTAGCTGCTTTTCCTTCATTCTGCGGTCCAACTCATCTTCAACCATCTCAATTGGGTTGAGGTCGGGTGATTATGGAGGCCAGGTCATCTGATGCAGCATCACACATGTAGGAACCACACATGTGGAGATAATCCGTTCACCTACTCTGCGTCTCATAAAGACACGGCGGTTGAAACCATAAATCTCAAATTTGGACTCATGAGACCAAAGGACAGATTTCCACTGGTCTAATGTCCACTGCTGTGTTTCTTGGCCCAAGCAAGTCTCTTCTTCTTATTGGTGTCCTTTAGTAGTGGATTCTTTGCAGCAATTCGACCATGCAGGCCTGATTCACGCAGTCTCCTCTGAACAGTTGATGCTGAGATGTGTCTGTTACTTGAACTCTGTGAAGCATTTGTTTGGGCTGAAATTTATGAGGCTGATAACTTACAGCGCTTAATGGTCTTTGCGACAGCACTTGAAGAAACGTTCAAAGTTCTTGAAATGTTCCATACTGACTGACCTTCATGTTTTAAAGTAATGATGGACTGTCATTTCTCTTTTCTTTTTTGAACAGTTCTTGACATAATATGGACTTAGTCTTTTACCAAATAGGGCTATCTTCTGTATCCCAACCCTACCTAGTCACAACACAACTGATTTGCTCAAACACATTAAGAAGGAAAGAAGTTCCACAAATGAACTTTTAACAAGGCACACTTGTTAATTGAAATGCATTCCAGGTGACTAACTCATGAAGCTGGTTGAGAGAATGCCAAGAGTTTGCAATGCTGTCATCAAAGTAAAGGGTGGCTAACTTTGAAGATGAACACTTTGAAGATTACTACATGATTCCGTATGTGTTTTATAGTTTTGATGTCTTCACTATTATTCTACAATATAGAAAATAGTAAAATATAAAGAAAAACCCTTGCATGAGTAGGTGTGTCCAAACTTTTGACTGGTACTGTATAACATAAACATACTGTTGACACGCAGTCTAATGAAATGTCTTGCCTTGTGTGGTAGGTTTTGTGCATTTTGAAACACTTATGTAGGTGTCATAACCAGCCTTAAAACAACTACCGAGGTAGGTTTTGTGGGTTTTTACACTCTTATGTAGGTGTCATAACCAGCCATAAAAGTATGCAATATATGTCACAACAGGTCTAACTATGTGTCATGACAGTATTATGACCTTATTATAACAGGGTTATGTCAGCTGTTACGCCATATTATGACATGGTTATGACCGTATCATAACGTGTCATGACACTGGGTGTCAAGCAAAGTGCTACCAAAAAGTGTGTGATAGGAGCATGTTGGTTCCATGCACCAGGTGTCAATAGACAATATGATTACTACCCTTTTACCACTAAAATATTCTAAGAATACGCTGTTTCACCACCAAAGGATAGTAGGTACAGAACTAAGATCAGCTTTTAGTGGGGAAAATACAAAATTGACCCAAGATCAGCGTCTAGAGGCAACTTCAACTTACTATATAGTAAGGAAGGCCTTCTCCAGATTCTCCCTGGAAAGTGCGCTTGCGAAAATGTCCAGTGCGTCAAGGGAGGCTTGTAAGAAGATTTTTCAGGGTTTGCAGGGCAAAGACAGATGTTTGACTGGGATCCTACTGATATAGTACTGACACCTGGTGCATTGGAGAGTGTCACACATAGATTAGAGAAAGAGGTGAATAGTGGGATGCAAGGAGAGAAAAAGGGCAGGAGGAAAGAAACTTAAAAGGATGAAGAAAGGACTGAAAGTAAAAAGAGGAGTGATGAAAATGAAGTCATAAAATGCACGAGGGAGGAGTGAAGGTAGAAGAAGACGAAGGAGAGTAAAATAGAAAGCAACAATAGAAAGCAGAAAGTGCGGGTGAGACGGCGGGGCAGTGGACAGGCGGACGGATGGAAAGCTGGACAGACAGATGGGCAGTTGGGTGTGGCCAGTAGTGCTGAGTGGAGTTGATCTCGCTCAATCCTCTTGGCTCGCTGTCTGTGTGTGCCCACCATCGGCCACTGGCAGGGTGGCAGCGTGAGCGTGGTCGGCCCGGGTGGAAGCGGGTGCCAATATACCCCGACCGAGGGCACGCAGCCCTATTGAGAGGCAATGTGATGGACACAATGCGAGTGACAGACTTGCTGCATCAACAGCATCACCCGCCCCTGTTTTTTTTTGCTGCTGTGTGCCATTTATAAACCATAAATACCCCCCTGGCTCCTAGTGCCTTCTCACCAGGCCTCCACACTCACACACCCTCATACAGAGACAGAAAGAGGGAGAGAAAGAGAAAAAAGAAAACAAGGAAAAACGGAGAGAGTGTGGCTCGTACGTGGTGCAGTGAAGCACAAGCCATCCAGGTAAAAATAGACAGATCTCTCTCTTTCCTTGGTGCTCTGACTGTCTGTCTTGTGCTGCAACTCTTGCTGTTTTCAATTATCCCCATTTATCTCTCTCCATAACCATGTATGCACTGTTATTTTACCTGGAACTGAATATGCATCAATGTGTCAAGCGTAAAAGTCCCTTTGTGGAATCAGAATGTGTATGATTTTTTTTTATGTAAGAATGTTTTGGAATGTAGATGGTCAAACAATAATGTAATGGGTAAAAACCAACATCTCGGGCAAACAGTGGCTTCTTCTCCATCATGAAGTTACTATTCCGTTAGTCAACTTTTCTTTGGAATGCAGAGGGAACATGTCAGAGCAGCAGGGTGCACCGGAGCAGCTGGCAGCTGGAAAGAGCCAAGGAGGGGCAGGAGCCACCTACAAGGTGGGTGGAGTGTGAAGTTGCCTCTAGACGCTGATCTTGGGTCAATTTTGTATTTTCCCCACTAAAAGCTGATCTTAGTTCTGTACCTACTATCCTTTGGTGGTGAAACAGCGTATTCTTAGAATCTTTTAGTGGTAAAAGGGTTCCACGTAGAACCTTGTTTTAGCAAAAGGGCATCCTCATGGAACCAAAAATAGTTATATTCAGAGGGTTCTCCTATGGAGACAATTGAACAATCCTTTATGGTTCTAGGGAGCACCTTCTTTCTTTTTGTAGGGAAAAATTCACCCTAGAGCTACAAGGTGCCCGACATCCGTTGGACCTTATTATAATCTTATTATATCTTAGCCTAAGATTCACTTGGTCTGACTTTTTATGAAATGTCACTGATACTACTAGTATGTATTTACAATGACATAAGCAAAATAACACACAATAACACGGCAGTATAGTACAACACATTGTTAAATTACAACTGTGCAATCTTCATGCAGTTTCTGCCTATGTTAATGTTGTCGTTAAGCCTATTTTGTACTAATGTAATTACTTACCATTGACCCATGCCTCTTCCTGACTTATCTTGTAGGTGGTGGTGTTTGAGTTTGAGAACTTCTGTGGGAAGAAAGTGGAGCTGTCTGCAGAGTGTAAGAATGTGATCGAAAAGGGATGTGAGAAGGTGGGATCTATCATCGTGGAATCAGGACCGTAAGTGTCACCAATATTGATTTTCTACATTTTCCATCATGCCTCACTCTTGCCCCCTTCCTGTTTACCTGTCTCTCCAATACTCTCCAACACTGCCCGTATTAAAATGTTAAAACATTTATGAATCCAACTTCAGTCTCTAGACAATGAAATTCCATTCTTATTCAACTGTGTATACATTTTGATCACAGTTCTTATCAATTACCTTTCATGCAGGGAAGATCAAGGTTGGTTGCTCATGGGTTGGTTTTCACAGTGCTAATCTAAATGGTGCTGTGTATTAATTTTAAGGTTAAAATCTCTGAACTATTTGAAATGACTCATCCACCTGGTCAATTCATGTCAGCATGATAAAACATTGAGGTTAGGAGAATTTGTGTTTTTCATAGGTGAAAGTAAAAATATATATTGGTTTGTTCTTTGTAAATGTTTATTATGGAAGTATCCATGAACAATTGTGTTTTTTGAAAAGAGGAAAGGGAACGCTATATTTCAAACCAATTTCTGAGTTCCTAGGCCAAGCCATGTGGTAACTAACATATTCATTAGCATTGGGCGGTGGTTGGGGATGGATTTGAAAAAAATAATGTTTTGAGGTTACCATTTTAACCATAGGATTATGTCATCATGGTAACCAATTTCAACATTGACAACCTTGCATAAAATATGTTGAATTTGTACCTTTGAAACAACGTCAGATCTTCAATGTAATATCCACTAAAATAAAAAAGCAATAGGCTGGGCAGCACCTCCTACTGGAGAGTTTATCTATCTACAACTACCCTGCGGTTTTCCATCCAGGCCCTGCTTATCTTTGAGATTTGTCACTGTCTGTTACCAATGTGCTATTGTGAGAATTTGGATGTGCTTTTAGATGGTTAAAAGCATAGTGGTAACACATTGGGAATTCAACAAACTTTCAACTTTTTGAGTGGGTGAAAAAAAGTTGTAATCACATTGATCAACGTATCAACCAAATATTACCCAATTCTCCAAGTTGAAATGACGAGGTGTGCACAGTGGGATATTATTCTCAAGGCATAAAACGCTGAAGTTTGTTAGGAATATCATTCTATCGAAGAAAGGCTTGGCTACTTCTAAGACTGTTGGCTATATTGCTTCATTCCCTGTCACAAAAGCAATACGTTACTAGCAAACATTGTGACAACCAACCCCATACTGTGACAACCAACCCCGCGATGGGGCTGGTTGTCACAAGTGGACAGAGTTCGTTTGATGCCTTATAACTGCATGTTGAAACAAGATAATGATCAAAAAAAGGTCCCAGTTTCAACCCAAGACCTTGGTCTTTCTCCTAAAAGAGTCTTGTAAGATATACTGCTGCTGAGAGAAACACACAAGAGTAAAAAGTGTGACAACCAACCCTGGTCTCTCCTACTATCTCACTACTACTGTTTATGTACAAGAAATTGGTAAAGCGTAATTACCTTTGTGTTCTCAGCTGGGTGGCATTTGAGCGCCAGGCATTTGGCGGGGAGCAGTTTTTGCTGGAGAAGGGCGAGTATCCTCGTTGGAGCACCTGGACCAACAGCCAGACTAATAACTACCTGCTGTCCCTCAGGCCACTCAAAGTGGTCAGTATATCTCTGTACCTATAATTAGAATCATCATCCTTTAACTGGGTATATTTACATGTACCAGGAATCTGACATGGTGCAATGGCGCTGACAACCCCTTACAATAAACAGAATACACAGACAGAATTTAGCCAAAATTATTTACACATAATCTACGTATAGTATATAAGGATGTAGCCTACTGACCATAGCAACCTACAGTGGACAGGCATCCAACTGTCATGTCAATGAGATAAGACTAACCTGTCGAGCTAAAGGGCAAATCCCTTTTGTTTCCTAAGTTAACAGAATTCCACATAAGAAACCTATTTGTACCAAATGATTTGTGCTCCCGAGCCACCAAAAGTATTTATTTGATCATTATTTAGTTATTTGAAACTGCACTTTTCTAAATAGGGCTACCAGCCCTGGAGTAGTAGCTACCTTCCTTAAAAGTAAACACCAAGTAAACAGCAGACATGAAAACATAGTGTAACCACCACCCATTCCTGTTCCTGCCCAGGACAGTGCGGATCACAAACTCCACCTGTTCGAGAACCCAGGCTTCGCCGGGAGGAAGATGGAGATTGTGGATGACGACGTCCCCAGCCTGTGGGTCCATGGCTTTCAGGACCGCGTGGCCAGCATCAAGGCTACGAATGGAGCGTAAGTTCAACACCTTTACACATCATTGAGATCAGGCATACAGTATCTGTCTACAGCTAGGTTACTGCAAGGTTATCTCTCATGCAAATATGGCTCTGAATTTCAACCGATTCTGTTCCATAAATGTCATTATAGCTGTATGTCCCCTTGCCCTCCCTAGGTGGGTGGGCTACATGTTCCCAGGCTACAGGGGCCGCCAGTACATCTTTGAGCATGGAGACTACAAGCACTGGAATGACTGGGGAGCATCAACACCTCAGATCCAGTCCGTCCGACGCGTGCGTGACATGCAGTGGCACAAGAGAGGCTGCTTCATTGCCCCCACCCCCACACCCATCCCCGCACCCACCCCCGCACCCAACCCCGCACCCACCCCCGCACCCAACCCCACACCACCTGCCCCCCTAACGCCACTGGCACCAGCTGAAAGAGAGTGGCTGTGGCCCCAGGCCCCCTAAGTAGCCAAATCCGGGCCTCCCATCCATCCAGGGCTCCACCGAACCTCACCTCCTCGTCACAGAGGGTCAGCAAGAAACGACGAACTCGGAAGTGAAGTAACCATCACTGACTTACCTATGTGTCTGGGGTGGAAATAATAAAGGCTTTGAACCCGATTTGGTTTGACCCAACTGGATGTTTTTGTCAGTCCCTCTTACGGAGTTGCTATGAAAACTTCTCTGAGGTTGTCAGAATAATATTATTTAGTGTGCCAACATCATACAATAGCAGAAATAATATTTGGTTAATGGTGCTGACCAGTAGATGGTAACATGGAATCAGAAGATATCAACTTGCATGGGAAGTTGAGTTGAGTGTCTAGGAGACGTCCAAGACTAAATAAAACATTCAAATTTATTATCACCATAAAAAGTATGCACTTTCACCTAACAAAGTTCATGTAGACTACGGGACATTCCATTGAAATGTTACATGCACCGGTCAACAGGTACAGTACACCTTGTAGTTTTCTGTGATTTGAGATTTGAGTAAGCACTAATGTCTTCAAGAGTGTATTGGAACATGAGTCATGACATAGTGCACACATTTGTTTTATTATAATCATCAACACATGACTTAGATCCTTTACAAAACCCAAAATAGGAAATCAGTAACCAACAAGGCAACAGTAAACATGCTGGCCCCCACGAATGATGCAGCACCCCCCTAATCAGTGTCATTTTGTAAATGAAGGATCTCTATGCCAACAAGCTTCATTCACTCAAGTTTTGTCAAAATCGGGCCAGTGCTGTGTGAGATATCGCCAGATCAAGAGCTATAAACATGTGCCCGTATTATAGCGCCACCGTGTGGTCGATATGAACGTTCTTGCATATGTTGAGTCTTTACAGTGTTTGCAACTTGTGTACCAAATGTTGTTACAATACGAATATACTGACTGATTTATATTGATTTGCGCCAGACCATGCCCACATGAATGTTTACTGGTCAATAGCAGCCATGCTGTTTTAGCTACTAGTCTGAAAAATGGTGTGTTTGGAGACCTTTCTCCATAGATGCCACACATCAAGTTTAATGCAGATCGGTCATTTGATGACAGAAGAGTAGAGTTGTTTTTCACAAAATTCTAAATGACGAAAAATCCATCGTGGCAGAACTTATGGGTCCCTGAGGCAAATGTGTTCATTGTGAGTAGAGGGACCTATGTACCAAATTTCATGACTTTAAGGTCAAACGTGGTGAGGGGCGTGACCTTCCAAAGCTTGCATTTTCAATCTTGTGTTATAGCGCCATCATCTGGCCAATCAGTGTAATTTTGTAAATACCGGATCTCTATGGCTAGATGCATCATTCACCAAAGTTGTGTCACAATCGGGCCAGTGCTTACAGATACTGTATGCGACTAACGTTCGTTCGTACAAATGTACAGAGACAGATCCATAGTCCCCTCCCTGATTTCATCGTGGGGGACAATTCCCTTTTCATGTATTCTAAGGACTTTCCGACACTGTGCAGAATAAGCTGCAAAGGTCTATTGCTACATTCATAACCAACTTGAACGCCCCTCCAACTGATAATCACAAGTGGGGAACTCGTCTATCATCCATGAGCTCCTATTTCTCCCACATGCTGACCTCTGACAACACCTACTAAGGAAAGGACTTCAATAACAGCCTTTTCAGCAGTTAAATGGAACAACAAAATATTATTTATACAATGAAAACTATTAATATGGTTTTTGAGAACTATAATTTGTTAAAAATAATGATATCTGTACTTTTAGTTATGGATGACGCTGGCCAATAGCCAAGCGGTGTTTCTCAACAAGTCCAAGCACGTGAATGCATCCAACTGGTATTTATGAGTTCACAAAGAGTAATTACCACCTTCTCACTTCGTTATGAAAGCAGCATATGCCCCAGAAGATGGGATGGCTTTTTCAATTAGGGAGTTATTTTATGCTGACCCGGGTTGATCCAAGCAATGGCAGGGGCTTTTGTAGGATTTGAAGACATTTGGGGCTTAGCCCAAAGCCACTAGGGGGGTCCGGGGACATTCTCCCCCAGCAGAAAAAAGAGAGAAAGAATTTCAACAGCTAAATGAATGAAATTGGTGCACTTTAAGATGAAGATTGAAAGATTAGAACATTGAGAGATTAGATATTTTTCAGGTAACTTGCACCTTCCACAGCAGACACTGCCCGTACTCAATTATAGTTGCTACTGTGGGTCTCCTCTACTCTGGAGCACTCTCTACTCTCGAACAGGTACATTTACAGTGTATTGTCAAAAACCACTAACCAACTTCAAACATAGACTATGACCTGTCCAATGAGCCAAACTGATCAAACAATCCCACAGTACCCAAACACACACACAGACATGCACACACACACTCTGCAGTAATTAGAATACATAGAGCAGTGTGCCCACCCCTTCTCTGCCTCTCTCCTCTCAAGGCTCAGGAGAAGACCCAGATGCAGACAGTTTCAAAGTAACAAAAGTTTATTATAAAAACAGGGGGGCAGGCAAACAACAGGTCAAGGGCAGGCAGAGGTCAATAGTCCAGAGCAGAGTCCTAAAGATACAGAACGACAGGCAGGCTCCGGGTCAAGGCAGGAAGAATGGTCAAAAACCAGGAAAGATAGAAAACAGGAACTAGAGACAGACAGGAGCATGGTAAAAACCACTGGTAGGCTTGACGAAACAAAACAAACTGGCAACAGACAAACAGACAACACAGGTAGAAGTACACTGGGGATAACGGGGAAGATGGGAGACACATGGAGGGGGGTAGAGACAAGCCCAAAGACAGGTGAAACAGATCAGGGTGTGACAGTACCCCCCTCCCCCTCTAGGGGCGTCACCTGGCGTCCTACCTAGGCGCATACCTGGTTGACCGGGGTGCCAGCGTTGGAATTCAGCGATGAGGCCTGGGTCTAGGATGTCCCTGGCGGGGACCCAGCACCTCTCCTCCGGGCCATAACCGTCCGGGCCATAACCCCATAACCTTCAACCAGGTACTGGAATCCCCTGCCCCGAGGATGAACCTTCAGGAGGCACCTCAACGTGTATGCCGATTGGCCTTCGATGAGATGGGGAAGAGGGGTGAGCCTAGAAACAGGAGACAATGGGCTGTGATACATAGGTTTAATCCTAGACACATGAAAAGTGGGATGTAAACGGAGGGTGTAGGGCAACA
Source organism: Oncorhynchus nerka (assembly GCF_034236695.1). Classification (NCBI taxonomy): domain Eukaryota; kingdom Metazoa; phylum Chordata; class Actinopteri; order Salmoniformes; family Salmonidae; genus Oncorhynchus; species Oncorhynchus nerka. The sequence goes on along the minus strand of NC_088410.1, from coordinate 60,617,223 downwards.
GAATATGAACAGCAGAGGGGCTAATAATATTGGAGATAGGGAAAGGGCCAATAAAGCAGGGGGAAAGTTTGCAGGATTCCAACCAGAGGGGCAGGTCTTGAGTGGACAGCCGGGGACGATGCCAGTCCGGTGGCGGTCCGCTTGTTGTCGATACCTGGAAGTGGTCTTGAGAAGAGCCGACCGGGCTCTCTTCCAGGTACGGCAACAGCGGCGGACAAACATCTAGGCTGAGGGTATGTCGACCTCTTCCTCTTGTTCTGGGAAGATCTGGGGCTGATAACCCAGTGAACACTCAAAAGGTGAGAGCCCAGTGGCAGAGCAGGGGAGGGTATTGCGGGTGTATTCAACCCGCACAAGTTGCTGGCTCCAGGAGGTGTGGTTGGCAGAGACAAGGCAGCGAAGAGTCGCCTCCAGGTCTTGATTGGCTCGCTCCGACTGGCCGTTGGACTGAGGGTGGAACCCGGATGACAGGCTGGCCAACGACCCAATGAGTGTGCAGAACACCTTCCAGAACCGGGACAAGAACGGAGGACCCCGGTCGGAGACCATGTCCACCAGGAGTCCACGGATTTGGAATACATGCTGGGCCGTCTCTTTGGCAGAGGGCAGCTTGGGGAGAGGAAGGAAATGGGCGGCTTTGGAAAACAGGTCCACTACTGTCAGGATGGTGGTGTTGCCATCAGACGGGCGAAGACCCGTGATGAAGTCCAGGGATATGTGAGACCAGGTACGGTGAGGGACAGGCAGCAGTTTAAGGAGACCAGCCATAGCTTGCTGAGGAGGCTTGTTCTGCGCACAGACTGTGCAGGCGGCACCAAATGCGGAGATGTCCAGGACCAAGGTAGGCCACCAAAAGCATTACCGCACAAAGGCCAGGTTTTGATGGGAGCCTGGTTGGCAGGCAAGCCTGGAGGAGTGGGTCCACTCCAAGGCCTGAGGAACGAACAGAGTCAGGCACAAACACTCTGGTTATCTGCCCCCCCTCCCCCGTCACCAGGCACCAGGCACGAGGTGGGAAGGATGGTTTCGGGATCCGAGGGTGTAGATGGGGGGCTATAGCGGTGTGACAGCGCATCCGGCTTGATATTCTTGGATGTAAAGGAGGAGAGGAGAGGGAGGGTAGGAGAGGGAGAAGTTAAACCGAGTGACCTAGCTTGCCTGGAATTGAGAACCTTGGCGGTGTGGAGATATTCCAGGTTCTTGTGATCCGTCCAAACAATGAACAGATGTTCCGCCCCATCCAACCAGTGTCTCCACTTCTCCAACGCCATCTTCACCGTGATAAGCTCATGACTCCCCACATCGTAATTCCTCTACATCGCGTTGAGGCGATGGGAGAAGAGGGCTTAGGGATGTAGCTTGAGGTCCAGGGCAGAATGCTGGGACAGGACAGCCCCCACTCCGACATCCGAAGCATCGACCTCCACCACGAACTGACGGGACGGGTCAGGATAAATCAATATGGGAGCTGTGGTGAAGCAGTGCTTGAGATCCCAGAATGCCCGGTCAGCAGCTGGGGACCACGAGAATGGAACTTTGGGAGAGATGAGTGCAGTCCGCTCGTCCCACTCCCGTATCCACACTAGGTGGTAGGCGTTACGCAGGTCCAACTTCGAGAAAACAGTGGTCCCCTGGAGCGGCTCGAAGGCCGAGGTGATGAGTGGTACCGGGTAGTGGTTCTTCACCATGATGTCGTTGAGGCCCTGGTAGTCAATACACGTGCGCAGGGTTTTGTCCTTCTTCTCCACAAAGAAAAGCCCTCCGCTAGTAGAGGAGGCTGAAAGACCAATACACCCTGCGGCTAGGGAGTCTTCGATGTAGGTCTCCATAGCCTTGGTCTCCAGATCCGACAGAGAGTACAGTCATCCCAGGGGTGGTGTGATGCCTAGGAGAAGGTCGATCCTGCAGTCATAGGGTCAGTGCGGAGGAAGTGAAGTGGCCCAGGCTTTATGGAAAACCTCCCGGAGGTCCTGGTACTCCGAGGGAATGACGGTGAAGTCCGGGGCAACCTCCGAGCCCACTGGAAGACGTCCCGGGGCAGGCTGCGCTGACTTCAGGCAATTGGCATGGCAGAATGGGCTCCAGCCCATGATGGCACCAGCAGTCCAGTCAATAAGGGGATTGTGTCGCTGGAGCCAAGATAATCCCAATACCACGGGAACCTGAGGAGACTTAATCAGCAGGAATTGGATAGCCTCGCTGTGGTTCCCTAACACTCGTATGGTTGATGAGAGTGGTATTCGTGTGAAGCCGGTGTAGACGTTCAGCTGGGGACAGCCTAGCTCTGCCTAGTTGCATCGGCTGAGGTGAATCGGCAGACTTCGGAGACTCTCGGGGGAACTCGGGTAGCCTCGGGTCCTCTCAGCAACGGAGACATCGGGGACTTTCGGGATGCCTTGGAGGCGAGGAGGAATCCTACGTTTCCGTAGCCGCCAGTCAATCCGGAGGGTCAGCGGATGAGTGAGTCGAAATCCGTCCGTAGTTCCCGGGCTGCTAGTTCGTCCTTAACCTCTTCCGATATTCCGTGCAGGAACATGATTCCGGGGTCCAGGCACTCTCAGCTGCCATCGTGCGAAAATCCACAGCATAGTCTACCACACTGCAGGAGTCTTCCCGAAGCTGGAGTAACTTCCTTGCAGCCTCTCTCCCGGACAATGGAGAATCAAAAACCTTCTTCACCTCTGCCATGAACTCCTCCAGATTGAAGCATATGGCCGACTGTTGTTCCCACATGGCCGTAGCCCAGGCGAGAGCCCTCCCAGACATCAGCGTGATGAGGTACGTAATCTTTGAACGGTCAGAGTGGAAGGAGGAGGGCTGCAGCTCGATGATGAGAGAACACAGCGGGAGAATTGCCAGACAGGTTTTAATAATAATTTTACAGGCTTCTTCACCTCACCTGCAAATTATTCGTAAACCGTGTTTTACTTTTTCACTGTCTGTATTTCACCTCTTATAATTTGTGCCAATAAAATTAATTAGAATCTATAGAGAAGTTTGAAGTGACAGTCTACTGTGTGCTCAGTCCACCTCTGTTCTATCTCCATCTGCCCTCTTCTGTCACTTTCTCTGTCTTGTCTGTTGCTGTCTGTGTCTTGTACATTGCCGTCTCAGGTTCTTGTTTGTTACTGTGTCCTTTGTCTATCGTCTTCTGTTATGGCCCGTTCTGTTCTTCTCCTGTCTCTCTCTATCATATCCTATTTTTCTGTTGCTGTCTCTTTTTCTTGTCTGGTGTGTCTCTTAAGTTTAGCAATCCAAAACGATCAAGGGGATACTGGGGTAGCTTATTTTGTTTTGGGCTTGTGTCTGGGTCACCCAAATCATCCTCTACCCTACTATGGCGCCCCTGGCTGCTGTTGTTCTAAGTGCTCCACCGGCCTGCTGTTCTCATCTGTCCTCCTCCTTGGCTCATCTGAATGGTAACAAGGTAGAGGTGCAACATGCCATTAGTTTGTTTTAAAGGGCGACTGCACTTCCTGATTTGGCCTCATTTTAGATTTGGTTGTTTAAGAAATGCTAGCAGCCATGACTGAATTCAGATGTGAGTTGGTTTTGGGGTGTGGTTAGATGTGAGTTTCCCGTGTGTTTGTTTACAGGTGAGAAGAGTTAGCCAAATTATTTAGCCAATTGGCTGGTGTGCGACTTGACTGACTTTGGATAGCCTATGTCCGGGGCTAGTTATGGACCGTCAATAAATTACACAAAGTAAACAAGACAATATTTTCACGTTGCACACCTTTAATTCCTCATTAAATTATTTCAATATTTGTATATAATTTTTTACAATTTATAGTTGGTTTGAGGTGTTTAAGTAATGCATTTTGGAGCTATTGGAATTTTAACATTGTTCCATGTACATTTTGCAATTTACAGATGGTCCCTAACTAGCCCCATAGGGGTATCCAAAGCCAACCCAAATTTACCACAGGCATTATGATCAGGCGGCATGCAGCTGCACGATGATGATTTCATCACTGCACTCTATACTCCTTTGTAAACTGGTCATCTCTGTACATCCGTCACAAAACCCACTGGTTGATGCTTATTTATAAAAACCCTCTTAGGCCTCACTCCCCCCTATCTGAGATATCTACTGCGGCCCTCATTCTCCACATACAACACCCATTCTGCCAGTCACATTCTGTTAAAGGTCTCCAAAGCACACACATCTCTGGGTCGCTCCCCTTTTCAGTTTGCTGCAGCTAGTGACTGGACCAAGCTGCAACAAACACTCAAACTGGACAGTTTTATCTCAATCTCTTCATTCGAACATTCAATCATGGACACCCTTACGACAGTTGTGGCTGCTTTGTATGATGTATTGTTGTCTCTACCTTCTTGACCTTTGTGCTGTTGACTTTGCTCAATAATGTTTGTACCATGTTTTTGTGCTGCTACCATGTTGTGGTGCTACCATGTTGTTGTCATGTTGTGTTGCTACCATGCTGTGTTGTCATGTTTTGCTGTTATGTTGTTGTGTTAGGTCTCTCTTTATGTAGTGTTGTGTCTCATTGTGATGTGTGTTTTGTCCTATATTTATATTGTATTTTTTATAGCATTTTTTAATCCCAGGCCTCCATCCCCGCAGGAGTTAAATAAAGGTTCAATAAAATAAATAAATAAAATATTTACTTGTGTGCTGCCAGCTATAGGCATGTGGGCATTATTGAAACAAACCCAACATTAATTTACATTGTAATGCAGTCACGACCACAAGTCTCACAAAACTCAGTTTTGGACGAGTTGACTTTATGACCAAAATTATCCTATTTACACTTTGTAGTCAATTTTGACACTAGAATAAATGTTTCTTACTTATATCGATGCCACATAGGCTTTTTTCTAGATGAGACGTTTTCTAGGGGCAGATGCTCTTTAAAGTTACTGTATACGAACTTGACCAGGGCAACTCAACTGTAAAGAAAAATGTAAGTGTTCACATAACAGTGCAACACAACTCCAAACAGGACAGATACGACTATGTAGCTTCTTATCTGTCCTGTTTGGAATGTGTTAGAGACATGAGCGGAAAACATACCTGTAGAATGGAGTTATAAGACTGCTATGATTAATTTCATAACATGAGTTCTACCAGCCGATGTCTATTAGCTAATGTGGTTGGTTTGGTAGTGGTATCATGGAAGATTCCCATTTTTTTGACCCGGGTTCGATTCCCGGGCGGCGCAATCCTTTTGGGCTCCCGAGTGGCGCAGCGGTATAGGGCAATGTGTCTCAATGCCAAAGGTATCACTACAGACCCTGGTTCGATTCCAGGCTGTATCACAACCGGCCGTGATTGGGTGTCCCATATGGCGGCACACAATTGGCCCAGCGTCATCCGGGTTAGGCTTTGGCCGGGGTAGGCTGTCAAACCCGTCATTGTAAATAAAAAAATATTATTATGTTTCTGGCTTCCCTCCCCAAGTTTATTATATACACATGATATACATGGCGTGCACAGTGCAATGAAATGCTAACCTGCAGGTTAACCACTCGAGAATGCAACAATACAAAGTAAGTAGCCAAGTGAATAAAAAGTAATACAAAAAAAAGCACAATTAAATATTTTCAGTCTTTACAAATACTTACATAGCCTATATGGAATCAAATCAAATCTAATTGTATTTGTCACGTGCACCGAATACAACAGGTGTAGACCTACAGTGAAATGCTTACTTACAAACCCTTAACCAACAATATTATTTATTATTATTATTAATAATTATTATTTATTATTATTAATACAATATGTATTAAGTAAAAAATAATTAAAGAGCAGAAGTAAAATAACAGTAGCGAGGCTATATACAGGGTGTACCGGTACAGTGTCAATGTGCGGGGGCAGCGGTTAGTTGAGGTATTTGAGGTAATATGTACATGTAGGCAGAGTTAAAGTGACTATACATAGATAATAACAGAGAGTAGCAGCAGCGTAAAAAGAAGAAAGACAATGCAAATAGTCTGTGTAGCCATTTGATTAGCTATTCAGGACTCTTATGGCTTGGGGGTAGAAGCCTTTTGGACCTAGACTTGGCGTTCTGGTACCCCTTTCCGTGCGGTACGGAATAGGTTATAAGACCTCTATGATTCATTTAATTTGGTCAGTTCTATCACATCAACATTGCTAATTTTAAAAAGCGTTAAATATAATGTTGTAGTAAAGTTCAGCTTCAATCCACAGGGGGGCACTGCGTCATTGTCAGAAGATATGTGCTCCAGTCAGAAAAACGTTCTATCATTTCTTCTGTCTCAGCTACCTAGCTAGCCAGTAGCTACCGAAGTGGCCAAGCTAGCTTCAGAAATGAAATCCATCAAATACACTCGCTGGAAATAAACACTTTCTAATATCATGACTTATATAAATATCCTTAGCTTTCCCATTCACTAAATATACTGTTAAATAACTCTGACACAATAGCTGTTTAAGGATGCTGAGCGCTAACGCTAGTTTATTAGCATTAGCCAACCCTTATGGTGGGGAGACAAGCTAGTTAGCTACACCAAACCCTGCACAAACCAATCATTTATATATACACACTAGATGACCGTTTGGGTTCACAGTGTTGAAGCCCCCATGCCTCCATCTTGGCACTCCACCACCATAAAAAAATATTTTGGAAGCTATAGAAATGCTATAGAAATGCATTTATTAAATGTCTAAATTTGTTTTTGACACATGTATTATAATACAAACACCTTAATGCATACTTTGAAATTATATTATGTGAGCTAAACATACATATATATATTTTTACAATATGAAAACTTCCCTTAAAAACCTGTTGTGATTAGGGGGCAGTATTTTCATTTTTGGAAAAATAACGTACCCAAAGTAAACGTGATATTTTGTTAGGACAAGATGCTAGAATATGCATATACTTGACAGCTTAGGATAGAAAACACTCTAAAGTTTCCAAAACTGTAAAAATATTGTCTGTGAATATAACAGAACTGATATTGCAGGCGAAAGCCTGAGAAAAATCCAATCCGGAAGTGCCTCATGTTTTGAAAACTCTGCGTTCCAATGCGTCCCTATTGAGCAGTGAATGGGCTATCAACCAGATTACTTTTTCTACGTATTCCCCAAGGTGTCTACAGCATTGTGACGTAGTTTTACCCGTAAGCGGCTACATTGTGTAAGTGGTCACCTGATGGCTCTCAGAGTGATTCTCGCGTAAAATACAGAGGTAGCCATTTTTCCAATCGGTCCTACTGAATAACCAATTGTCCCGGTGGATATATTATTGAAGAGATATTTGAAAAACACCTTGAAGATTGATTATAAACAACGTTTGCCATGTTTCTGTCGATATCAAATCAAATCAAATCAAATGTATTTATATAGCCCTTCGTACATCAGCTGATATCTCAAAGTGCTGTACAGAAACCCAGCCTAAAACCCCAAACAGCAAACAATGCAGGTGTAAAAGCACGGTGGCTAGGAAAAACTCCCTAGAAAGGCCAAAACCTAGGAAGAAACCTAGAGAGGAACCAGGCTATGTGGGGTGGCCAGTCCTCTTCTGGCTGTGCCGGGTAGAGATTATAACAGAACATGACCAAGATGTTCAAATGTTCATAAATGACCAGCATGGTCGAATAATAATAAGGCAGAACAGTTGAAACTGGAGCAGCAGCACAGTCAGGTGGACTGGGGACAGCAAGGAGTCATCATGTCAGGTAGTCCTGGGGCACGGTCCTAGGGCTCAGGTCCTCCGAGAGAGAGAAAGAAAGAGAGAATTAGAGAGAGCATATGTGGGGTGTCCAGTCCTCTTCTGGCTGTGCCGGGTGGAGATTATAACAGAACGTGGCCAAGATGTTCAAATGTTCATAAATGACCAGCATGGTTGAATAATAGTGAGGCAGAACAGTTGAAACTGGAGCAGCAGCATGGCCAGGTGGACTGGGGACAGCAAGGAGTCATCATGTCAGGTAGTCCTGGGACATGGTCCTAGGGCCCAGGCCAGTTGAAACTGGAGCAGCAGCATGGCCAGGTGGACTGGGGACAGCAAGGAGTCATCATGTCAGGTAGTCCTGGGGCATGGTCCTAGGGCTCAGGTCCTCCGAGAAAGAGAAAGAAAGAGAGAAGGAGAGAATTAGAGAACGCACACTTAGATTCACACAGGACACCGAATAGGACAGGAGAAGTACTCCAGATATAACAAACTGACCCTAGCCCCCCGACACATAAACTACTGCAGCATAAATACTGGAGGCTGAGACAGGAGGGGTCAGGAGACACTGTGGCCCCATCCGAGGACACCCCCGGACAGGGCCAAACAGGAAGGATATAACCCCACCCACTTTGCCAAAGCACAGCCCCCACACCACTAGAGGGATATCTTCAACCACCAACTTACCATCCTGAGACAAGGCCGAGTATAGCCCACAAAGATCTCCGCCACGGCACAACCCAAGGGGGGGCACCAACCCAGACAGGCTGACCACAACAGTGAATCAACCCACCCAGGTGACGCACCCCCCCCAGGGACGGCATGAGAGAGCCCCAGTAAGCCAGTGACTCAGCCCCTGCAATAGGGTTAGAGGCAAAGAATCCCAGTGGAAAGAGGGGAACCGGCCAGGCAGAGACAGCAAGGGCGGTTCGTTGCTCCAGAGCCTTTCCGTTCACCTTCCCACTCCTGGGCCAGACTACACTCAATCATATGACCCACTGAAGAGATGAGTCCTCAGTAAAGACTTAAAGGTTGAGACCGAGTTTGCGTCTCTGACATGGGTAGGCAGACCGTTCCATAAAAATGGAGCTCTATAGGAGAAAGCCCTGCCTCCAGCTGTTTGCTTAGAAATTCTAGGGACAATTAGGAGTCCTGCGTCTTGTGACCGTAGCGTACGTGTAGGTATGTATGGCAGGACCAAATCAGAGAGATAGGTAGGAGCAAGCCCATGTAATGCTTTGTAGGTTAGCAGTAAAACCTTGAAATCAGCCCTTGCTTTGACAGGAAGCCAGTGTAGAGAGGCTAGCACTGGAGTAATATGATCAAATTTGTTGGTTCTAGTCAGGATTCTAGCAGCCGTATTTAGCACTAACTGAAGTTTATTTAGTGCTTTATCCGGGTAGCCGGAAAATAGAGCATTGCCGTAGTCTAACCTAGAAGTGACAAAAGCATGGATTAATTTTTCTGCATCATTTTTGGACAGAAAGTTTCTGATTTTTGCAATGTTACGTAGATGGAAAAAAGCTGTCCTCGAAATGGTCTTGATATGTTCTTCAAAAGAGAGATCAGGGTCCAGAGTAACGCCGAGGTCCTTCACAGTTTTATTTGAGACGACTGTACAACCATTAAGATTAATTGTCAGATTCAACAGAAGATCTCTTTGTTTCTTGGGACCTAGAACAAGCATCTCTGTTTTGTCCGAGTTTAATAGTAGAAAGTTTGCAGCCATCCACTTCCTTATGTCTGAAACACATGCTTCTAGCGAGGGCAATTTTGGGGCTTCACCATGTTTCATTGAAATGTACAGCTGTGTGTCATCCGCATAGCAGTGAAAGTTTACATTATGTTTTCGAATAACATCCCCAAGAGGTAAAATATATAGTGAAAACAATAGTGGTCCTAAAACAGAACCTTGAGGAACACCGAAATTTACAGTTGATTTGTCAGAGGACAAACCATTCACAGAGACAAACTGATATCTTTCCGACAGATAAGATCTAAACCAGGCCAGAACATGTCCGTGTAGACCAATTTTGGTTTCCAATCTCTCCAAAAGAATGTGGTGATCGATGGTATCAAAAGCAGCACTAAGGTCTAGGAGCACGAGGACAGATGCAGAGCCTCGGTCCGATGCCATTAAAATGTCATTTACCACCTTCACAAGTGCCGTCTCAGTGCTATGATGGGGTCTAAAACCAGACTGAAGCATTTCGTATACATTGTTTGTCTTCAGGAAGGCAGTGAGTTGCTGCGCAACAGCCTTCTCTAAAATTTTTGAGAGGAATGGAAGATTCAATATAGGCCGATAGTTTTTTATATTTTCTGGGTCAAGGTTTGGCTTTTTCAAGAGAGGCTTTATTACTGCCACTTTTAGTGAGTTTGGTACACATCCAGTGGATAGAGAGCCGTTTATTATGTTCAACATAGGAGGGCCAAGCACAGGAAGCAGCTCTTTCAGTAGTTTAGTTGGAATAGGGTCCAGTATGCAGCTTGAAGGTTTAGAGGCCATGATTATTTTCATCATTGTGTCAAGAGATATAGTACTAAAAGACTTGAGCGTCTCTCTTGATCCTAGGTCCTGGCAGAGTTGTGCAGACTCAGGACAACTGAGGTTTGGAGGAATACGCAGGTTTAAAGAGGAGTCCGTAATTTGCTTTCTAATAATCATAATCTTTTCCTCAAAGAAGTGAAAGTCATCCTCTCTTGGGGAATGCTGCTTTTTAGTTAGCTTTGCGACAGTATCAAAAAGGAATTTCGGATTGTTCTTATTTTCCTCAATTAAGTTAGAAAAATAGGATGATCGAGCAGCAGTAAGGGCTCTTCGGTACTGCACGGTACCGTCCTTCCAAGCTAGTCGAAGACTTCCAGTTTGGTGTGGCGCCATTTCCGTTCCAATTTTCTGGAAGCTTGCTTCAGAGCTCGGGTATTTTCTGTGTACCAGAGAGCTAGTTTCTTATGAGACATTTTTTTAGTTTTTAGGGGTGCAACTGCATCTAGGGTATTGCGCAAGGTTAAATTGAGATCCTCAGTTAGGTGGTTAACGGATTTTTGTCCTCTGGCGTCCTTGGGTAGACAGAGGGAGTCTGGAAGGGCATCAAGGAATCTTTGTGTTGTCTGTGAATTTATAGCACGACTTTTGATGTTCCTTGGTTGGGGTCTGAGCAGATTATTTGTTGCAATTGCAAACGTAATAAAATGGTGGTCCGATAGTCCAGGATTATGAGGAAAAACATTAAGATCCACAACATTTATTCCATGGGACAAAACTAGGTCCAGCGTATGACTGTGACAGTGAGTGGGTCCAGAGACATGTTGGACAAAACCCACTGAGTCGATGATGGCTCCGAAAGCCTTTTGGAGTGGTTCTGTGGACTTTTCCATGTGAATATTAAAGTCACCAAAGATTAGAATATTATCTGCAATGACTACAAGGTCCGATAGGAATTCAGGGAACTCAGTGAGAAACGCTGTATATGGCCCAGGAGGCCTGTAAACAGTAGCTATAAAAAGTGATTGAGTAGGCTGCATAGATTTCATGACTAGAAGCTCAAAAGACGAAAAACGTCATTTTTTTTTTTGTAAATTGAAATTTGCTATCGTAAATGTTAGCAACACCTCCGCCTTTGCGGGATGCACGGGGGATATGGTCACTAGTGTAGCCAGGAGGTGAGGCCTCATTTAACACAGTAAATTCATCAGGCTTAAGCCATGTTTCAGTCAGGCCAATCACATCAAGATTATGATCAGTGATTAGTTCATTGACTATAATTGCCTTTGAAGTAAGGGATCTAACATTAAGTAGCCCTATTTTGAGATGTGAGGTATCATGATCTCTTTCAGTAATGACAGGAATGGAGGTGGTCTTTATCCTAGTGAGATTGCTAAGGCGAACACCGCCATGTTTAGTTTTGCCCAACCTAGGTCGAGGCACAGACACGGTCTCAATGGTGATAGCTGAGCTGACTACACTGACTATGCTAGTGGCAGACTCCACTATGCTGGCAGGCTGGCTAATAGCCTGCTGCCTGGCCTGCACCCTATTTCATTGTGGAGCTAGAGGAGTTAGAGCCCTGTCTATGTTGGTAGATAAGATGAGAGCACCCCTCCAGCTAGGATGGAGTCCGTCACTCCTCAGCAGGTCAGGCTGGGTCCTGTTTGTGGGTGAGTCCCAGAAAGAGGGCCAATTATCTACAAATTCTATCTTTTGGGAGGGGCAGAAAACAGTTTTCAACCAGCGATTGAGTTGTGAGACTCTGCTGTAGAGCTCATCACTCCCCCTAACTGGGAGGGGGCCAGAGACAATTACTCGATGCCGACACATCTTTCTAGCTGATATGTACGCAGAAGCTATGTTGCGCTTGGTGATCTCTGACTGTTTCATCCTAACATCGTTGGTGCCGACGTGGATAACAATATCTCTATACTCTCTACACTCGCCAGTTTTAGCTTTAGCCAGCACCATCTTCAGATTAGCCTTAACGTCGGTAGCCCTGCCCCCGGGTAAACAGTGTATGATCTCTGGATGATTCGCTTTAAGTCTAATACTGCGGGTAATGGAGTCGCCAATGACTAGAGTTTTCAATTTGTCAGAGCTAATGGTGGGAAGCTTCGGAGTCTCAGACCCCGTAACGGGAGGAGTACCGCTGCTTAATGGGGAAAACCGGTTGAAAGTTTCTGTCGGCTGAATGAGCAACACCGGTTGAGCGTTCCTACAGCATTTCCTTCCATTAACCGTGAGAAAATTGTCCGGCTGCGGGGACTGTGCCAGGGGATTTATACTACTATCTGTCCTTACTGGTGGCACAGACGCTGTTTCATCCTTTCCTACACTGAAATTACCCTTGCCTAACGATTGCGTCTGAAGCTGGGCTTGCAGTACAGCTATCCTCGCCGTAAGGCGAGCACAGCGGCTGCAATTAGAAGGCATCATGTTAATGTTACTACTTAGCTTCGGCTGTTGGAGGTCCTGACGAATCGTGTCCAGATAAAGCGTCCGGAGTGAAAAAGTTGAGGAAAAAATAAATAAATATATGAACGGTAATTAAAAAGTGAAAACCGTAAAGTTGTCAGGTAGCAAAATAGGTTGGCAACAAAACGCACAGCAACTCGAAAACAAGCCTGCAAGTTGTGACCGGAAATGACGTAGCGTGGGTAGCGTGGGATATTATGGAGCTAATTTAGAATATTTTTTGGCGTTTTCATGACCGGAAATGATTTCTCAGCCAAACGATTTCTCAGCCAAACGTGAAGAACAAACAGAGCTATTTCGCCTACAAAAATAATATTTTTGGAAAAAATTAACATTGGCTATCTAACTGGGAGTCTCGTGAATGAAAACATCCGAAGCTCATCAAAGGTAAACGATTTAATTTGATTGCTTTTCTGATTTTCGTGACCAAGTTACCTGCTGCTAGCTGGTAATAATGCTATGCTAGGCTATCGATAAACTTACACAAATGCTTGTCGTGCTTTGGCTGTAAAGCATATTTTGAAAATCTGAGATGACAGGATGATTAACAAAAGGCTATGCTGTGTCTCAGTATATTTCACTTGTGGTTTTCATGAATAGGAATATTTTCTAGTAATATTTATGTCCGTTGCGTTATGCTAATTAGTGTCAGTCGATGATTACACTCCCGGATCCGGGATGGGGAGTATAGTATAATTTGTTGAGTTTACAAATTTTACTGTCCCCACTACAACAAAAAAATACATGCATTTTGTCCTTAAAACATTTAATTGAAATACTGCAGAATTCCATTCAGCCGCTCCTACTGGGGAGTGCCAATGTGGCCGACCGGTATCTTCAAAGCCTTTCAATGGCCAATACATAGCATCAACAATCCAGAGCTTATTTACACTGAACAAAACTATAAATGCAGCATGCAACAAGTTCTAAGATTTTACTGAGTTACATATAAGGAATTCAGTCTATTGAAAAATTCAATAGGACCTAATATATGGATTTCATATGACTGGGAATTTAGATATGCATCTGATCTTATATGCATAGATTTGATCAGGCTGTTGATTGTGGCCTGTGGAATGTTCTTCTACTCCGAACTGGGACAAGCTGTCATACACGTCAATCCAGAGCATCCCAAATATGCTCAATGGGTGACAGGTCTGGTGAGTGTGCAGGCCATGGAAGAACTGGGAAATTTTCAGCTTCCAGGAATTGTGTACAGATCGTGCTGAAACATCCGGTGACGGCAGCGGATGAATGGCACCACAAAGGGCCTCAGGATCTCATTAAAATTGTTGTCCGTAGCTTATGCCTGCCCATACCATAACCCCACCGCCACCATGGGCCACTCTATACACAACGTTGACATCAGCAAACCGCTCACCCACATGACGCCAAGCACGCTGTCTGACATCTGCCCGGTACAGTTGAAACTGGGATTCATCTGCGAAAAGCACACTATTCCAGCGTTCCAGTGGCCATGGAAGGTGAGCATTTGCCCACTGAAGTCAGTTACAACGCCAAACTGAAGTCAGGTCAAGACCCTGGTGAGGACGAAGAGCATGCAGGTGAGCTTCCCTGAGACGGTTACTGACAGTTTGTACAGAGATTCTTCGGTTCTGCAAACCCACAGTTTCATCAGCTGTCCATGTGGCTGGTCTCAGATGATTCTGCAGGTGAAGAAGCTGGAGGTGGAGGTCCTGGGCTGGCGTGGTTACACATGGTCTGCGGTTGTAAGGCCAGTTGGACGTACTGGGGCATTGTGTTGCGTGACAAAACTGCACATTTTAGAGTGGCCTTTTATTGTCCCCCAGCACAAGGTGCACCTGTGTAATGATCATGCTGTTTAATCAGTTTCTTGATATGCCACATCTGTCAGGTGGATGGATTCTCTGAATGCACAAAATTTGAGAGAAATAAGCTTTTTGTGCATCTGGTCATTTTCTAGGATCTTTTATTTCAGCTCATAATCGGGCATGCTCACGTTTGCAACATGAAGCCATGCATTATCATGCTCAAACATGCGGTGATGGCGGCGGATGAATGGCCCGACAATGGGTCTCAGGATCTCATTAAAATTGCCATCGATAAAATGCATGGGACCAACACTTTACATGCTGAGTTTATATTTTTGTTCAGTATACATCATTGGCACAAACCTGTGGCTACCTCTGCTGCTGCTGCACTTTGACTTTCTGGATGTTCTGTCCTCTCCACCTCATTCAATGGCTCTTTTTTTGCCACTCTTTGGAAGAAGTTCCAAATATCCATACTGACTCAGAGGCGTTTTGCTGAGTGATGACATTGACATCTAACCAGTGTTGTATGGGTGGGGGAGGGGTAAATGGATGTGATCAGTCCACTGCATTGTGAAATCTCAACCAATCCCAGCATCACTCCAGGGGCTTCTTGCAGTGCCTGCTACTCATTAACATATGTCAGTAAAACATAATAAATACTGCATAGCGCAAGTGATGTGCAGTGGCGATTTTAGCATGTAAATCTTGGTAGGGCAAAACATTTTTACAGTGGGATGCATGCCAGCAAAGCCACTACACAACACAACACTAAACAATACATGAATTTCACTATAATGGTAACAAACAGTGCCCACAAACTGTTAGGGCCTACACAAAGCTGTCCCAACAGCAGTCTCAACATCTTACCACTGCTAAACCTGGCTATCAGTGGAGCCTTGTCTGGTAGCGAAACAGTTAATTCAGCCTCATTTACTGCCTTTAAAACAACATAGTTGATATGTCTGTCTTGCTTAAATAATTGTGGTTTCTAATGAATATTAAGATGTACAAACTATGGCATAAGGGGATGACAAGCGGATAAAAGGCAATCCGTAATTTCGATTAAGACATTTATGAGCGAGCTAGGACAGATGTAGTCAATATAACTATTTGTTTAGCACTTTTGAAATGTACAGCGACATAATTCAGAACATGGGCCGTTCTTACAGTGTTCTCCCTGTACCCCAAGTCAGCACGGTAGGATAAATAAGGGGGGCATATAAGCAGACAATGGAAGCTCTTACAATATTCAATTATTACATTTCTCTAAAACAGGTTATAGGCTACATGTGGACCACCAAGTTAGAACAACAGGCAAAATTAAGAGGGGCAAATAAACCATCTTATTAGGGTGATGCACATAAGCTACTAACATCTTACTACACAACATACACTTAGTATTACTTTCTTAGCTACAGTATACATATCTCCCTGGCATATTACATAATTTATGCAGCACCATAAAGAAAAAACAAGGTTGAATCATGATGATGTCATTGATCTTCAAGTCGTAGCCCTAGAAAGAGGATGGATTTACAATTCCGAGATGGATGACCGTTCAAAGCATATTTCCCAGTGGGAGCTCATTTATTCCTGACTTCCCAGTTTTCTTGAACTTACTGAAGTCAAGTTTTCGCAGTTCTGAGTTAACAGTTGTTTTGAGCGCAGCACATTGACAGCATGGCAAATGTTGAATGTTTATCATTTTAAACTTGGAAAAGATTTGGGACCACACAGCCACTGTCACTGATTCCTTCTAAACCACTCATTGGGGAATTTGCGATCTCCTACTTGTTGTGTAATGAGCACCGATACGTTTTATCTATAATTTCTCTTCATTGTTTCTCTTCATGTGACAAGGATTAAAAGGGATTTGACAGTAGATTGTCGACTTGATTAATGATGATGACTGCTAGCTAAGATTTTGAAAGTATGATGTTGACATGATCAGTCAACTAAAAGCTACAGTACATATAACATGATTTGACTTCATTTTGTCTGCTGCCAATGACCTTGAGCCCTCTTAGACGTGCACTTCTAATGTAACTCTATGGCAGCACCCAAGGGGCTATCATTTTTTAGGGTCTCCCCTTAGACTTGGCGGTGACGTAATGTCCCCATGAGTGACAGAACACTGAGCCAATCATGGCGCAAGGCTCCGTATTTTCTGCTGGCTTGCCCCACCACCACAGAAAGCACTGAGCTAGGCTGAAACACCTGGATGTTGGAGCTGCCTTACTCAAGAAAACAAAAAAGAGACCATGTATGTATGTGGCTTTATTAACTGATATATATATATGTTTACATTGTTTGCAAATTGATATGTGACAGTATGAATGCCAAAATAACATGCAGAACAGGCAAGGCCCCAATATATATATATTTGTGCTAAAAATGTGGGGCTCAGAACATGTGGCTCTGCCCCACCTGCCCTGAATGTTGATGTGTTTCTTCAGTCAGTTAAAAACAAATTCTTATCTTCAATGACGGCCTAGGAACAGTGGGTTAACTGCCTGTTCAGGGGCAGAACAACAGATTTGTACCTTGTCAGCTCGGGGATTTGAACTTGCAAAAAGTCCAATGCTCTAACCACTAGCCTACCCTGCCGCACCGATGACGGGTTGCCACTGGTGATGTGTGGTTATGGAACATCAAAAGGTTCCTGCTCGATCAAAAAACATTTGGGGCTGAAGCCCAGCCCTAGTGATGCCACTAGACAATGGCCCATCACGTCATCGGGAGCTGCTCCGTCATTTTGTCAACAAGGCAGCATGGTGATCATTCAGAAACATACATCTCTTTTCCATAAAATACATTTTTGCATTTTCAAACTTGTTTTCATTGGGAAGGCAGATAAAGCGTTTATCAAAAGCAATCACATTTGCAAGAAAAACACATCATCCTACTCATTAATACACGTGCGTAAATTAGGCTACATCACTTTTGTTTTGAGCCGACATAGCCTTTGAATATCAGGCTCAAGTCTGGGAGGCGGTGCGGTTCCAAATTTAATGCAGTCAACTTTCGTCTACACGGGCGCCGTTCCTCTTGGAATGCGCTGGTTCTGAGACAGAGGCGGAGTTGAGGACAAAGGTTTTATGGGAAAAACGGAGGACATCAACAACTTTTCAACGGGACTATAAACTATTAAAGCTCTAGGTCTACATTAAGGTAAAACAAATACTTTATTTGTTGAAGGTGGTTATCGCTTTACACTGCAATAGGATTTGGTGTTGCTCAGATGGTATTATATTAGTGAACTGGCTATTTCTTTGGTGGATATGAACATATTTTAAGGCGCTACTCTAAAGTAAATAGTTCAAGAATGACACGAATGATAAACGATGTATTATTGCCAGTTAATTCAGTTGATTTCGCACATAGTGTAAAGTGCAGAGCGGGCGTTGTTTTTTTTATACCAGCAGGAAATCACGAGTTGTCCTCAAGATGCCTGGGTTTGAGCTGTAGATTAGACGTTCCCCGCAAGTGTCGCTCAGTATTCCGAAACATTGTTGCCAACACATTATATGGTTCTACAATAGTGAGTGGCAATTCCAGTCCTCCGTGGACTGAGTGGTGTCATTTCTCGTGTGGCCTCAAATTGATAGCCTGGTCCCAGATCTGTTTGTGTTATCATGTCAAAGCCTTGTCACTCCGGAGTGGTATACTACGAAGTAAACTAGATCTACTCAGGATTTTATAATACTAGCCAGGTTCACTTAGTTTAACATTCCAGGTCAGGCTTCATCCATACTACGACGGTAGATATTGCTTTTCTACGGATTCACGGCCTGTTCACCCCACCCGGCTACCGCCTAGAAGGCGGAGACAGTACAGGTGCATCAAAGCTGGGACTTAGAGACAGACAAACAGCTTCTTATTTTTGATTGTGTGTATTACTGTAGTGTTGGACCTCCACTGAACACAAATATTACCGTAAAATATGGGTCCCATGTTTCATGATCTGAAAAAAGGAGCCCATCCAGACATTTTCCATATGCACAAAAAAACGTATTTCTCTTAAACTTTGTGCACACATTTGTTTATATCCCTGTTAAAGCATTTCTCTTTGCCAACTTAATCCATCCACCTGACAGGTGTGGTATATCAAGAAGCTGATTAAACAGTATGATCATTACAAAGGTCAAATAAATCAAATTGTAATGGTCGCATACACATATTTAGTAGATGTTATTACTGGTGTAGCGAAATCCTTGTGTTCCTGCACCTTGTGCTGGGGACAATAAAAGGCCACTATAAAATGTGCAGTTTTGTCACACAACACAATGCAGCAGATGTATCAAGTTTTGAGGGAGCATGCAATTGGCATGCGGCCTGCAGGAATTTGCACCAGAGTTGTTGCCAGAGAATTAAATGTTCATTTATCTACCATAAGACGTAGTTTTTAGAGAATTTGTCAGTACGTCTAACCGGCCTCACAACCACAAGCCGCGTGTGGGTTAGCGGTTTGCTGATGTCAATGTTGTGAACAGAGTGCCCCATGGTGGCGGTGGGGTTATGGTATGGGCAGGCGTAAGCTACGGACAACAATCACAATTGCATTTTATTGATGGCAATTTGAATTCACAAAGATGCCATGATGAGATCCTGAGGCTCATTGTCGTGCCATTAATCCGCCGCCATCACCTCATGGTTCAGCATGATAATGCACTGCCCCATGTTGTAAGGACCTGTACACAATCCCTAGAAGCTGAAAATGTCCCATTTCTTCCATAGCCTGCATACCAGACATCACCCATTGAGCATGTTTGGTGTGCTCTGGATCGACGTGTGTTCCAGTTCCCAACAATATCCTGCAACTTCGCACAGCCATTGAAGAGGAGTGGGACAACATTCCACACAATCAACAGCCTGATCAACTCTATGCGAAGGAGATATATCGCGCTGCGCACTAGATACGTACTGCTTTTCTGATCTACACCCCTACCTTTTAAAAATAAGTATCTGCGACCAACCGATTCATATCTGTATTCCCAGTCATGTGAAATTGATAGATTTGGACCTAAATCGACTGATTTCCTTATGAACATTTACTCTGTAAAATCTTTGAAATTGTTGCATGTTGTGTTTTTATATTTTTTTATTCAGTATAGAAACACAAACATTTTGCTGCACCTGGGTTATCTGCATACCTCTGTACTCGACCAATAAACTTTGATTTGAACCTGCTACGTTTATTCTCCTAACCTGCTATGTTTGTTTCTAACCTTCCACCTTAATGATCCTACTCTGCCTAACTGGCTTAGCTAAAATATTGTTAGGTTTCGACACACACCCCCTGGTATTGATGATCCCACTTGTTTTGCAATGTTCACTTTCAGACACACCCCAAGTAGGCCTATGCAGTTCCCCATACTTGCGTCCACCTGCCACAAGCACACTTTTTACTGTGCGTGCACGTTACAAATGGCTAGCAGCATTTCCCAAACTCTGAGCACATTTTGGTTTTTGCCCTAACACTACACAGCTGATTCAAATTATCAAAGCTTGATGATTAGTTGATTTGAATCAGTTTTGTGGTGCTAGGGCAAAAACCAAACATACACCCCCTTGTGGTCCCGAGGACAGAGTTTGAGAAACACAGGAGCTAGTGGAATGCCGGAACATCAACAACCCATGGGACAAGTCCGTGCCACATTTTCATTTGTGTCAAAATGAAATACAAGTTATCTTGCAAATTCATCAGAAAGTAGGCTTTATTTGAATACTTATTGTTAATGGGCATCTTGTTGTGTGATTATCAATGCACAAGCATCATTTTCCCACGGCTATCGCTCCTTCTTCTACATGTGGAACAGCTTGTTGCATTGTGGCCATAGACATACCATCCATAGAAGGGTTTTGGAATCTCAATTTGACTTTAAAACGAATGCGCTAGCAGTGGCTGCCAGTCTTAACTGCGACTGGGAGACCCATGGGACGGCGCACAATTTGCCCAGCGTCGTCCAGGTTAGGGGAGGGTTGGGCTTTACGTGTGTAGAGTGCATGTGTGATTATGTGTCTGTCGGTCTGTCTCTTCACAGTCCACGTTGTTCCGTAAAATGTAGTTTTCATCTGTCTGGACTTTCTTGGGTGCCCTGAAGCCTTCTTCACAACAATTGAACCGCTCTCCTTGAAGTTCTTGATGAGCCAATAAATGGTTGTTTAGGTGCAATCTTACTGGCAGCAATGTCCTTGCCTGTGAAGCCCTTTTTGTGCAGAGCAATGATGAAGGCACATGTTTCCTTGCAGGTAACCATGATTGACAGAGGAAGAACAATGATTCCTTTTGAAGCTTCCAGTCTGTTAATCAAACTCAATCAGCATGACCGAGTGATCTCCAGCCTTGTCCTCGTCAACACTCACACCTGTGTTAATTTGAGAATCACTGACATGATGTCAGCTGGTCTTTTGTGGCAGGGATGAAATGCAGTGGAAATGTTTTTGGGGATTCAGTTAATTTGCATGGCAAAGAGGGACTTTGCAATTCATCTGATCACTCTTCATAACATTCTGGAGTATATGCAAATTGCCATCATACAAACTAAGGCAGTAGACTTTGAAAATTAATATTTGTGTCATTCTCAACTTTTGGCCACGACTGTACATACAGTGGGGCAAAAAGTATTTAGTCAGCCACCAATTGTGCAAGTTCTCCCACTTAAAAAGATGAGAGGCCTGTAATTTTCATCATAGGTACACTTCAACTATGACAGATAAAATGAGAAAAAAAAATCCAGAAAATGACGTAGGATTTTTAGTGAATTTATTTGCAAATTATGGTGGAAAATAAGTGTTTGGTCACCTACAAACAAGCAAGATTTCTGGCTCTCACAGACCTGTAACTTCTTCTTTAAGAGGCTCCTCTGTCCTCCACTCGTTACCTGTATTAATGGCACCTGTTTGAACTTGTTATCGGTATAAAAGACACCTGTCCACAACCTCAAACAGTCACTATCCAAACTCCACTATGGCCAAGACCAAAGAGCTGTCAAAGGACACCAGAAACAAAATTGTAGACCTGCACCAAGCTGGGAAGACTGAATCTGCAATAGGTAAGCAGCTTGTTTTGAAGAAATCAACTGTGGGAGCAATTATTAGGAAATGGAAGACATACAAGACCACTGATAATCTCCCTCGATCTGGGGCTCCACGCAAGATCTCACCCCGTGGGGTCAAAATAATCACAAGAACAGTGAGCAAAAATCCCAGAACCACACGGGGGGACCAAGTGAATGATGTGCAGAGAGCTGGGACCAAAGTAAGAAAGCCTACCATCAGTAACACACTACGCCGCCAGGGACTCAAATCCTGCAGTGCCAGACGTGTCCCCCTGCTTAAGCCAGTACATGTCCAGGCCCGTCTGAAGTTTGCTAGAGAGCATTTGGATGATCCAGAAGAAGATTGGGAGAATGTCATATGGTCAGATGAAACCAAAATATAACTTTTTGGTAAAAACTCAACTCGTCGTGTTTGGAGGACAAAGAATGCTGAGTTGCATCCAAAGAACACCATACCTACTGTGAAGCATGGGGGTGGGAACATCATGCTTTGGGGCTGTTTCTCTGCAAAGGGACCAGGACAACTGATCCGTGTAAAGGAAAGAATGAATAGGGCCATGTATCGTGAGATTTTGAGTGAAAACCTCCTTCCATCAGCAAAGGCATTGAAGATGAAACGTGGCTGGGTCTTTCAGCATGACAATGATCCCAAACACACCGCCCGGGCAACGAAGGAGTAGCTTCGTAAGAAGCATTTCAAGGTCCTGGAGTGGCCTAGCCAGTCTCCAGATCTCAACCCCATAAAAAATATTTGGAGGGAGTTGAAAGTCCGTGTTGCCCAGCAACAGCCCCAAAACATCACTGCTCTAGAGGAGATCTGCATGGAGGAATGGGCCAAAATACCAGCAACAGTGTGTGAAAACCTTGTGAAGACTTACAGAAAACGTTTGACCTCTGTCATTGCCAACAAAGGGTATATAACATTGAGTATTGAGATAAACTTTTGTTATTGACTAAATACTTTTTTTGCCCCACTGTATCTACCTGCCTTCATGTACATATCTACCTAAAATAACTCGTACCTCTGCACCTTGATCTGGTACTGGTATATAGTACTGGTATATAGCTCCATTCTTGTGTATTTTATTCTTCTTGTGTTACAATTTGTTATTATTTTTAAACTGCATCGTTGGGAATGGCTCGTAAGCAAGCATTTCACGGTAAAGACTACACCAGTTGTATTTGGCCAATATGACAAATACAATTTGATTTGATTTGTAGTATAGGGCTCTGGCATGACAAGGAGTTGACATGACACAAACAGATCTTGGAAAATAAAGGAGAGCCACACACACTAGGAGCTCAAATGCAGAAATGTTTATGTCCAACATTTCGACAGACAAGCTGTCTTCATCAGGGTACAATGACAAACATTGCGGGGTGACTCATTTATATAGTGTCAAAAGACACACATACAGGTGTCTGTAATCATGGCCGGGTGTGGCCTGATATCATTGGTTAATTCTCATATTTTAAAATAGCATACAAAAAACATGAATGGATAGCGTACGATCATAGATACAATTTGGCTACATAAGCCTACAAACATTTACAATGAATAGCAAAATGACAACAATCACAAGAATGGCTTCAGATCAAAGTCTATGTTGAGACCGAAGGGAGCAAAGTCCTTAAATTAAAGATCCAGGCAGCCTCTCATTTTAACAATAAATTGTCGAGGTCACCCCCTCTCCTACATCTTGGACCAGGCTATAGAATTGTTGACATATGCTTATTATTAGCCTACTATTTTACACTTGTTACATTGTTAAAACCATTTGTTGACCATTATCACTAAATGTATTAAAGCTTTTTGACAAAATAAATAAAACAATTATTTATTGTAATGATAAAATCTATTGGTCTAGATTTTCTTAAGAAATTCAACGTAGGTTGGCCACACAGTTCACTTGCATCTTACATTTACATTTACATTTAAGTCATTTAGCAGACGCTCTTATCCAGAGCGACTTACAAATTGGTGCTTTCACCTTATGACATCCAGTGGAACAGCCACTTTACAATAGTGCATCTAGGTCTTTTAAGGGGGGAGGGGGAGAAGGATTACTTTATCCTATCCTAGGTATTCCTTAAAGAGGTGGGGTTTCAGGTGTCTCCGGAAGGTGGTGATTGACTGAGTCAAAGGGTTTGGTTTGTTGACATCTTGCATGCTTTTGTAATGTTTAAAAGTAGAAGTATACTCGTATTGTACAGTACAATGAATTACTGTTAGAGCAGTCGGTCATAAGTTGCAATAGGCTGTCTATTCTTTGTGTATATGAAAATTCGAGGGTTATAATATGTATCCCAACGCCTAATCAACATGCTGGGGATGATATGAACCTTGTTAATGCTAGTAAATTGGTTAAACTAACAATGTCAATGTTAGGAAATGAAAACCTTAGATAAACACTAGGGCTATTGAGTTATTGTACTTCAGACAAACTTGTGACATTTGATAGCTTTGGCATTTAACGTTCAGTTAACTTCTAACCAGGAAAACCACAGTCTCTTTGTGGTGGGCCACCCCACCCCCCTGCAGCACCATGTCCAAGTACCTGAGGCATTTCACCACGGTGGGTGATGACCACATAGCCCATTGGCACAATGAGGGGCTGCATGAGGCTAGAGAGGAGACGGGACCAGCCACAGGACAGCTGCCCCACTTACAAGTCACCTTCAGAGACTCCCTGAAGAGACTCTACAGCTCAGACAGATTCCAGGTATGGAATATGAGTGGAGTAGGCAATGCTCATACTATCTATCCAACACAGTTAGTCAATGTTACCTTTGCTCAAATCAAATGTCAACTGTGGATGGGGAATGTGTGTTTCTCAGTCTAGGCTGCAAATGTGACAGTAAATTCACTCCCCTTCTCTTGTTGTACACTGTCAGAAGGTTGGTCTTTACTGATGTTGGGTGTTTCACTGTGGTTTGGATCGCTATGGAGTTGGTCTTTGATGTTGAGTGTTTGCCTTTTGGTCTAGATAGCTGTGGTATGCCTGGTCATCCTGGATGCATTCTTTGTGCTGGGCGAGCTACTGATTGACCTGTCAATCATCAAGTTGGAGCATGGGCACGTTGCTCCTCAGGTGAGATATGTCCACTGAGTGGCGTAGTGGTCTAAGGCAGTGCATCTCGGTGCTAGAGGCGTCACTACATACCCTGGTTCGATTCCGGGCTGTATGACAACTGGCCGGGATTGGGAGTCCCATAGGGCGGCGCACAATCGGCCCAGCGTCGTCCGGGTTTGGGGAAAGTTTGCCCGGGGTAGGCTGTCGTAAAATAAGAATGTGTTCTTAACTGACGTGCCTAGTTAAATTTAGGGAATAGGTTGCCATTTGGCACACGGATCAAGAAATGCGTGACCCAAACCTTCTTACAACTCCTCCTCTGTCCTTTCCCAATTCACCAGATCTTCCACTACCTGAGTCTGGCTCTTCTCACCTTCTTCATGGTGGAGCTGGCTGGAAAGCTCTTTGCCTACCGGCTGGAGTTCTTCCATCACAAGTTTGAGGTGTTTGATGGGCTGGTGGTGATTGTGTCCTTCATCCTGGACATTGTGTATATCGCCAGTGAAGATGCCTTTGACGGCATGGGCCTCCTGATCCTCCTCAGGCTCTGGAGGGTGGCCAGGATCGTCAACGGTGAGAGATCCCCCACTGGTCATGTTCATTAGGCACTCCCTGGACATGTCCAATAACAAACACAAATTTTATGGTTTCCATTGTGAAACATGTTAAAGCTTGCCCTAATGAACACAACATTTTATGTCACATACAGTAGCTAGCTATGTCACCAATGTCACAGAATGGGTTTGTGTCCAACATGACATGTTTTCTTCCACCACCCAGGAATCCTGGTGTCTGTGAAGTCAAGGGCCGATCGCGAAGTTCAAACGCTGAAGGAGAGCAACGATCACCTGGTCCAGCAAGTTAACGACCTACAAGAGCACAATGGCAAGATGGTGAGTTGGGCAGCCCCTGGGAACCCAAAACACCACCTGCCCGAGACCTGTTAAGGCGTTTAGATTCTACATCTTATGAAGAGCATCAGTCAACAAACCCGGTTTTAACCCACCCTTCAATCTCTTTCCCCCTTTTTTTTAGGAAAAAGAGAACAGTAAACTACGAGCTCTCCTCCGACAGCATAAAATTGAGTTCTGATGCAGGAAGAGGAATATGATGCCATTTTTCATTATCCACTTATAGTGTCATTGGAATTGTTCAATAAACAAGGCTATATTCTAAATAGTGTTCACCATCCATACACCATTTCAGTAAGTAATTCCACAATGACAGGAGCTTACACTGAGTTACTAGCCTGGTCCTAGAGCCGTTTGTACTCTTGCCAACTCAATTGTTGTTATTGTCAAGCCAAACTTTTGGCATGACAATGAGTGAAAATAAGTTGGTATGATAACACACTGGCACTCAGGCTAGATACAATTGAGGTTGAAAGTTTACATACACCTTAGCTAAATGCATTTAAACTCAGTTTTTCACAATTCCTGACATTTAATCCAAGTAAAAATTCCCTGTCTTAGGTTAGTTAGGATCACCACTTTATTTTAAGAATGTGAAATGTCAGAATAATAGTAGAGAGAATGATTTATTTAAGCTTTTATTTCTTTCATCACATTCCCAGTGGGTCAGAAGTTTACATGCATTAAATTAGTATTTGGTAGCATTGCCTTTAAATAGTTTAACTTGGGTCAAGCCTTCCACAAGCTTCCCACAATAAGTTGGGTGAATTTTGGCCCATTCCTCCTGACAGAGCTGGTGTAACTGAGTCAGGTTTGTAGGCCTCCTTGCTCGACACATGCTTTTTCAGTTCTGCCCACAAATATTCTATAAGATTGAGGTCTGGGCTTTTTCACACTAAAGTATGTTCATCTCTAAGCCATTTTGCAACTATGTTTGGGGTCATTGTCCATTTAGAACACCCATTTGCGACCAAGCTTTAACTTCCTGACTTATGTCTTGAGATGTTGCTTCAATATATCCACATAACTTTCTTTCCTCATGATGCCATCTATTTTGTGAAGTGCACCAGACCCTCCTGCAGCAAAGCACACCCACAACATGATGCTGTCACCCCCATGCTTCACAGTTGGAATGGTGTTCTTTGGCTTGCAAGCCTCCCCCTTTTTCCTCCAAACATAACAATGGTCAATATGGGCAAACAGTTCTATTTTTGTTTCATCAGACCAGAGGACATTTCTCCAAAAAGTACAATCTTTGTCCCCATGTGCATTTGTATACTGTAGTCTGGCATTTTTATGGTGGTTTTGGAGCAGTGGTTGCTTCCTTGCTGAGCAGCCTCTCAGGTTATGTCGATATAGGACTCATTTTACTGTGGATTTAGATACTTTTGTACCGGTTTCCTCCAGCATCTTCACAAGGTCCTCAGCAACGTCCTTTGCTGTTCTGGGATTGATTTGCACTTTTCGCACTAAATGTTCATCTCTAGGAGACAGAACGCGTCTACTTCCTGAGCGGTATGACGGCTGCGTGTTTATACTTGCGTACTATTGTTTGTACAGATGAACGTGGTACCTTCAGGCGTTTGGAAACTTGTGGAGAGACTTGTGGAGGTCTTGGCTGATTTCTTTTGATTTTCCCATGATGTCAAGCAAAGAGGCACAGAGTTTGAAGGTAGGCCTTGAAATATATCCACAGGTACCCTTCCAATTGACTCAAATGATGTCAATTAGCCTATCAAAAGCTTCTAGCCATGACATTTTATGGAATTTTCCAAGCTGTTTAAAGGCACAGTCAACTTAGCGTATGTAAACTTCTGACCCACTGGAATTGATACAGTGAATTATAAGTGAAATAATCTGTAAACAGTTGTTGGAAAAATTACTTGTGTCATGCACAAAGTAGATGTCCTAACTGACTTGCCCAAACTATAGTTCGTTAACAAGAAATATGTGGACTGGTTGAAAAACTATTACTCCAACCCAAGTGTATGTAAACTTCCGACTTCAACTGTGGATTCCACATCATGAGCCAATGTAAGGTCAACCTTCCAACCATTATCTGCATATTCAAGCTGATTTGAATTGATTAGTAGGATTCATATCATATGCCAGTTTCCTGCTTTGCAATACAAAGTTACATTTGATATTTGTATCAAAATGTATGGATTTGTATGTGCTATGCCTGTATTCAAATAAGCAATGAATTGTCATCTAATTTGTTGTAAATAAGACCCTGTAATGAATGTAGCATCTGGCTGTTTTTCTGAATACCACTGTTGCCTGCTATGTAAAGACAATACAAATATGAATCACTGAAAATATGACATTTTATTAGAAAAAAAGTTTAACTATGTACAAATGAATAAAAACGAAGGTATTTGCTAACAGTATTTACATAAGTATTCAGACCCTTAACTCAGTACTTTGTTGAAGCACCTCTGGCAGGGATTACAGCCTTGAGTCTTCTTGGGTATGACGCTACAAGCTTGGCACATCTGTATTTGGGAAGTTTCCCACATTCTTCTCTGCAGATCCTCTCAAGCTCTGTCAGGTTGGATGGGAAGCGTCGCTGTACAGCTATTTTTAGGTCTCGAGATGTTCGTTCGGGTTTAAGTTTGGGCTCTGGCTCGGCCACTCAAGGACATTCAGAGACTTGTCCCGAAGCCACTCCTGCGTTGTCTTGGGCTGTGTGCTTAGAGTCGTTGTCCTGTTGGAAGGTGAACCGTCTCCCTAGTCTGAGGTCCTGAGCAGGTTTTCATCAAGGATCTCTCTGCACTTTGCTTCGTTCATCTTTCCCTCGGTCCTGACTAGTCTCGCAGTCCCTGCCACTGAAAAACATCCCCACAGCATGATGCTGCCACCACCATAGGGATGGTGCCAGGCTTCCTCCAGACGTGATGCTTGGTATTCATGCCAAGGAGTTCAATCTTGGTTTATCAGACCAGAGAATCTTGTTTCTCATGGTCTGAGAGTCCTTTAGGTGCCTTTTAGCAAACTCCAAGCGGGCTGTCATGTGCCTTTCACTGAGGATTGGCTTCCGTCTGGCCACTCTACCAGAAAGGCATGATTGGTGAAGTGCTGCAGAGATGGCTAACCTGGAAGATTCTCCCATCTCCACAGAGGAACTCGGGGAACCATCGGGTTCTTGGTCACCTCCCTGACCAAGGCCTTTCTCCATCGATTGCTCAGTTTGGCTGGGCGGTAGGCTCTAGGAAGGGTCTTGGTGCTTCCAAACTTCTTCCATTTAAGAATGATTGAGGTCACTGTTCTTGGGGACCTTCAATGCTGCAGACATTTTTTGGTACCCTTCCCCAGATCTGTGCCTCAACACAATCCTGTCTTGGAGCGTTACGGACAATTCCTTCGACCTCATGGCTTGCTTTTCGCTCTGACATGCACTGTCAACTGTGGTACCTTATATATAGACAGGTGAGTACCTTTCCAAATAATTTCCATCAATTGAATTTACCACAGGTGGACTCCAATCAAGTGGAGGGACATCTCAAGGATGATCAATGGAAACAGGATGCACCTGAGCTAAATTTCAAGTCTCATAGCAAAGAGTCTAAATAATGATGTAAATCAGGTATTTCTGTTTTTTATTTTTAAACATCTTTTAAAAACCTGTTTTCACTTAATCATTATTGGGTATTGTGTGTAGATTTGAGGATTTTAAATTAGGCTGTAACCTGGGGAAGGGGTCTGAATACTTTCCGAAAACACCGTACCTGCCCTCTCTTCCGTCTATTGGTCGTTTACACAAAAAGGAAGAAGTCGTAAGGCAGCTTGGCGTTGATAGTGGGCCAGGCCTTGTTGCCTGGCCGGGTGGCTGCAGACAGGTAAGAAGGTCATGGAGCTGGTGACTGACATGACATGGCTGCCTCCAGAGAGTAATGCCCGAGGAAAGGGAAAACTGGCAATAAAACATATGTAGGGTGTTGCATAAAGGTGTCATGACACTGACCAGAGGTCTGGAAGATGGACTCTATTGTGCCATCACTTGGCAACATGTTTAAGACAATGCAGCTACTGTTGATTGGAGGGAATCTATCAAGGCTTTAACAGTAGCTTACAATCTCTATGGAATCTATTGTTCCATGACAGGGTAAATAATGACTTTGGACTACATTTACATTACGGTCATTTAGCAGACACTTTTCCATAGCGACCTACAATCAGTAAGTCAGACACTTAGCAATGATGTGTACTGTGGTTGCTTTTAAGCACTAGTAAAAAGTGTTAAACAAATACAAACTGATAAAGTTAGATTGATGTGTTTGCTAAGGGTTGTTTTTAAGCACTTAGTGACAAATGTTTCTATAAAGAGCACTATACAAACAATGTGGTACAATCAATATTACATTGGGCATGTCAAATCCAAACATTAAAACTCATGGATGCAACTGTTTATGTAAAATTGTTGTGTGTTGGTTGTCCTGAAAAGAAAATGGTAAAACACTTCATTGTGAGGCTAAATACAAGGGCTGGACATGCAGATAAATACATTTTTGCTGGGTTCTAGGGACTGATAGGGTTCATCTATTACTTTGTGTTATCATTGGTGTATGTTTAATGTAATGGTCGTTGTCTCAGTATCTCATTGAAAACAAGCTTTTTTTTCAAGTTACCATTATGCTTTATAAACAAAGAAAGTACAACTAAACCACTGTATATGGGATAACAGCAACATCTACAGTGCCTTCAGAAAGTATTCACATCCATTTCATTTTGCAACA
Source organism: Oncorhynchus nerka (assembly GCF_034236695.1). Taxonomy (NCBI): domain Eukaryota; kingdom Metazoa; phylum Chordata; class Actinopteri; order Salmoniformes; family Salmonidae; genus Oncorhynchus; species Oncorhynchus nerka. The sequence continues at coordinate 60,587,006 of NC_088410.1, read as the reverse complement.
TTTTGCAGTGTTACAGAATTTAAAAAATGGATTTGATTTAGATTTTTTTGGGTCACTGGCCTACACACAATACCCCATAATGTCCAAGTGAAATGATACAGTTGAAGTCAGAAGTTTACGTACACCTTAGCCAAATACGTTTAAACTCAGTTTTTCACAATTCCTGACATTTAATCAGAGTAAATATTCCCTGTCTTAGGTCAGTTAGGACCACCACATTATTTTAAGAATGTGAAATGTCAGATATGTCAATAGTAGAGAGAATGAGAGAATGATTTATTTCATCACATTCCTAGTGGGTCAGAAGTTTACATACACTCAATTAGTATTTGGTAGTATTATCCAAAGCGTTTGACACAGTTGATCATGAAATATTACTTTCTACATTGCATTATTACGTTTTCATGATTATACATATAATTGGTTATATAGTTTATTTATGCAAACGGCTGTGCATCTACCAGGGCCAAGATATCCTGTGTCGTGCCACAGGGTTCGATAATTGGACCTTTGTTATTCCTAATATATATCAATGACCTTGGTGCTGTGTCTTCTACTGTACTTCTCATTCTATTTGGTGATGATACCAATTTGATTTTATCACACAATAATATTTATTCACTAATTAATGAAGCCAACTCAGGCATGGACACATTTTGTGAATGATTCCAGATAAACAAAATGATCTTTAAAATGTTAAAAATCCAACTTCATTCTATTCACTTGTAAGAATAAGAAATATTGTAAAAAATAATAATAATTAAAGTTTAAAAGAGCCAGAATCTCAATTGGTGGAAATGTAATGGAACAAGTCACATCCACTAGATTCCTCAGAGTTGTAATTAATGAAAAGTTATCCGGGAAAGATATTACATTTGTCTGCAGCAAAGTGATGAAATGTGTTGGTATCATCAGAAAGATTAGTGGTTTGGTTCATTAGGCTTGCTTCCTAACTCTATATTATTGCTTAATTTATTCATATCTCATTTACAATAAATATTGTCTGAGCCAGAACACATGCCTCCAACCTACACAAATGATTAATCATACAAAATACATTTGCAAGACTAGCCACCTCTAATTACCTGGCTCCATCTGCACCTTTGTTTAAGAATCCTAATATCTTGTCTATTTATGACATTAATGTACACCAACTGTGCAATTGCATCTACAAATACTCATACCTCCCAGACAGTTTACCTCAACCCTTCAATGGATTCTTCCAGGTTCATTCTGAAATCTTATCAGAAACCAGCAACATGTTGGGTCATTAGCTTTCTATTCCCTTACAACCAGTTAAACAAATATCATTTGGAAATGTACTAACAAAAAAAAAGCTCAGCGAAAGAAGCAGAGATAACAGAGAAATGTTTAACTAAAGTGAAGCATTCATTCTATAATTTATGACATTCTGGTAAGCGAGAGTTTATTTAGTCTTTTAGTGCAATGTACTGTAATGACAGAAGTTGTATGTATCTAATTATACACAAGTGTCACGAATTCCGCCGAAGATGGTGCCTCTTCCTGTTCGGGCGGCACTCGGCAGTCGTCGTCGCCGGCCTACTAGCTGCCACCGATCCCCTTTTCTGTTTCATTTAGTGTTGTCTGATTAGTTGCACCTGTTTCTTGTTTAGGTTTTAGTTTTGGGCTATTTAAATCTGGTAGGCCCGCCGGCTTTTGTGCGGGCTTGTTTTTCTGTTATTGGTGTGTGTGATTTTTGTGGATTTTATTTCCCGAACCGTTTCGTCCTGTTTGTTTAGGACTGGGTCTTTTAACGCCCGTGTTTGTGGCATTGACCGATACTCTGTTGCTTTGGGAATAAATATATCCACGTATCTAACTACCCTGCTCTCTGCGCCTGACTCCTCCACCCACTACGTCTAGAAGTCCTGACAACAAGTTGACTAAAAATGTCTGAAATTATAAGCAGAAACATGTCTGAATTAGGCACAAAAAAAATAATCAGGCCCCCCTGTAAAAAAATATTTCTGCCATATCTGACTGTATAACCTACAGCGCGGGTTAGAGTTGGGTGCAGCCCTCAGATTTTCACTTTATCATATAGTTGGGCAGTTACGGATGGGTTATTAGCAATTTCGGGAGGGTGAACAAACAGTTGACCAGCTCACTACTAGTGACCACATAACCAACCTGTAAACACCGTAGCCAGCCAATGTGAGTAAGACCTTTAAACAGGTTAACAATCACAAGGCCGCAGGGCCACACGGATTACCAGGAAGTGTACTCAACTGGGAAGTGTCTTCACTGACATTTTCAACCTCTCCCTGTCTGAGTCTGTAATACCAACATGTCCCTGTCCCCAAGAATACTATTGTAACCTGCCTAAATGACTACCGACCTGTAGCACACGTCTGTAGCCATGAAAGGCTGGTCATGGCTCACATCAACACCATTATCTCTATTGCACTCCACACTGCCCTTTCACACCTGGACAAAAAGAACACCTATGTGAGAATGCTATTCATTGACTACAGCTCAGCGTTCAACACCATAGTGCCCTCAAAGCTCATTGCTAAGTTAAGGACTCTGGGACTAAACACCTCCCTCTGCAACTGGATTCCGGACTTCCTGATGGGCCGACCCCAGGTGGTAAGGGTAGGTAACAACACATCCGCCACGCTGATCCTCAACACGGGGGCCCCTCAGGGGTGCATGCTTAGTCCCCTCCTGTACTCCCTGTTTACTCATGACTGCACGGCCAGGCACGACTCCAACACCATCATTAAGTCTGCTGATGTACAACAGTGGTAGGCCTGATCACCCGCAACAATGAGACAGCCTATAGGGAGGAGGTCAGAGACCTGACCATGTGGTGCAAGGACAACAACCTCTCCCTCAATGTGATCAAGACAAATGAGATGACTGTAGACTACAGGAAAAGGAGGACCAAGCATGCCCCCATTCTCATCGAATGGGCTGTAGTGGAGCAGGTTGAGAGCTTCAAGTTCCTTGGCATCTGTTACGAATCCCTTTTGGCCCGACAGTCTAGGGGGGATGGTAACGAGACCCGTAACATGACTCATGCAAATTATAATAGTGAAAAAGTAAGAGTGAGAACGAAATAACCACAGACAACTAAATTACAGTCAAACCCTCAGGGTTTATTGGAAAACACACGGTAATGGGGAGCAGGAAAAGGGGCTGAGCTGGACCCAAGGAAAGAAATAATAAGTATCCAAAAAGACCTAAGCTAGACTAGCTTACTTCACCAACAGCTAACTAACTAACATAAATAAAAAATACAGTATATATAGTGTTTTTATACAATGTATTCCTACGGGTAATGTATGCTCATGGGCGACTTATCTTGGTACCCCCTTTTCCCACCGTCAAACAAACACCATAACAAAACCAATAATCACAGGTGGGGACAAAGTGACATGTAGTTGCAAAACCAAACAAGAGATCTACAGACATGGCATTGAAAGAGAGATTGAGCTCTCGAGCAAACAACAGACATGATGTTTAAGCCAAGGGAAAGGGAATGTGATAGGGTATTGGAAACAGGAGGATGTGTGTCTTCTGATTAGCGACTGATTGATGACTGATTGGGGAATGATGCCACCTATTAGGAGGTGAGAAAATAAATACACACACACACACACAGGATACCTGTATCCGTAACAGCATCCACATCCCCAACAAACTAACATGGTCCAAGCACACCAAGACAGTCGTGAAGAGGGTACGACAAAACCTATTCCCCCTCAGGAGAGTGAAATGATTTGGCATGGGTCCTTGAGAGCATCCTGATGGGTTGCATCACTGCCTGGTATGGCAACTGCTCGGCCTCCGACTGCAAGGCTTTACAGAGGGTAGTGCGTACAGCCCAGTACATCACCGGGGCCAAGCTTCCTGCCATCCAGGACCTCTATACCAGGCGGTGTCAGAGGAAGGCCCTAAAAATTGTGAAAGATTCCAGCCACCCTAGTCATAGACTGTTCTCTCTGCTACCGCATGGCAAGCGGTACCAGAGTTCCAAGTCTAGGTCCAAGAGGCTTCTAAAATGTTTACTAAAGGGCCACAGGGGACTGGTAGGCTAGACAGAGGTTGATACTTGGTTTTCTGTGTTTTTGACAACTTAGACAATGGGCACAGATTTGTGCGGTGATTGTAATAGATTTGGGTGTGTACCATTCTTTTCTACAAGAACTTTCCATTCCCCCCTTTGGACACATGCAACACACACATGCATCCGAGGTAAACCAACAAACTGGGGGGAGCCACTAGGCGACCGCTCTGGTGCCTCCATACGCCATCATCATGTAGTTTACAATTATACCCAGTCCGTTACCATTTCATTTTGTTATCAGTAGCATCTTGTAAGGCAGCCACACCATTTACAGTAACTAAGTCAGAAAAAGGAACTGAAACTGTCTGTAGGCACATTCCCTTAGGGTTTGCAAGAACAACTGTCTTAGCAGCTGCATCAGCCCTGACATTGCCTTGGGAAACATCATGTCCATGAGTGTGAGCTTTACACTTTACAATAGAAATCTGCCAAGGCAGCATAATAATGTCCAACAATGCTGCAATAAATCAAATAAAATTTTATTGGTCACACACACGAGTTTAGCAGATATTATTACAGACGTAGCTAAATTCTTGTGTTTCTAGCTCCAACAGTGCAGTAATATCTAAGAAGTAATATCTAACAGTTTCACAACATATACCCAATAGACACAAATCTAAGGAATGGAATTAAGAATATACAATATAAGACGAGCAATGTCTGAGCGGCATAGACTAAGATACAGTAGAATAGTATAGAATACAGTATATACATATGAGATCAGTAATGCAAGATACATAAACATTATTAAATTGACTCGTGTTCCATTTATTAAAGTGGCCAGTGATTTCAAGTCTATGTATATAGGTAGCAGCCTCTGTGCTAGTGATGGCTATTCAACAGTCTGATGGACTTGAGAAAGACTGAAAAACAGCTTCTCTCGGTCCCAGCTTCGATGCACCGGTACTGACCTCGACTTCTGGCTGTTAGCGTGGTGAACAGGCAGTGGTTCGGGTGGTTGAAGTCCTTGATGATCTTTTTGGCCTTCCTGTGATATCGGGTGCTGTAGGTGACCTGGAGAGCAGGTAGTTTGCCTCCAGTGATTCTTTGGTCAGACCGCACTACCCTCTGGAGAGCCCTGTGGTTGCGGGTGGTGCAGTTGCCGTACCAGGCGGTGATACAGCCTGACAGGATGCTCTCAATTGTGCATCTGTAAAAGTTTGAGGGTTTTAGGTGCCAAACCAAATTTTTTCAGCCTCCTGAGGATGAAGAGGCACTGTTGCACCTTCTTCACCACACTGTCTGTGTGGGTGGACCATTTCAGTTTGTCAGTGATGTGTACGGCGATGAATTTTAAGCTTTCCACCTTCTCCACTGCGGTCCCGTCGATGTGGATAGGGGGGTGCTCCCTCTGCTGTTTCCTGAAGTCCACGATCATCCCCTTTGTTTTGTTGATGTTGAGTGAGAGGTTATTTTCATAGCACCACACTCCCATAACCCTCACCTCCTCCCTGTAGGCTGTCACGTCATTGTTGGTAATCAAGCCCACTACTGTTGTGTCGTCTACAAACTTGATGATTGAGTTGGAGTCATGCTTGGCTACGCAGTCATGGGGGAACAGAGAGTACAGGAGGGGCTGAGCACACACCCTTGTTGGGCCCAAGTGTTGAGGATCAGCGAAGTGGAGGTGTTGTTTCCTACCTTCACCACCTGGGGGCAGCCCGTCAGGAAGTCCAGGACCAAGTTGCACAGGGCGGGGTTAAGACCCAGGGCCTCGAGCTTAATGTTGAGCTTGGAGAGTATTATGGTATTGAATGCTGAGCTATATTCAATGTACAGCATTCTTACATAGGTATTTCTATTGTCCAGATGGGATAGGGCAGTGTGATGGTGATTGCATCGTCTGTGGATCTATTGGGGCGGTATGCAAATTCAAGTGGGTCTAGGTTGACAGGTAAGGTATTTATTTTATTTACCTTTATTTTACTAGGCAAGTCAGTTAAGAACAAATTCTTATTTTCAATGACGGCCTAGGAACAGTGGGTTAACTGCCTGTTCAGGGGCAGAACGACAGATTTTGTACCTTGTCAACTCGGAGATTTGAACTTGCAACCTTTCGGTTACTTTCGGTTACTAGTCCAATGCTCTAACCACTAGGCTAGAGGTGATATGATCCTTGACTAGTCTCTCAAAGCACTTATTGAAGACAGAAGTCATTTAGTTCAGTTACCTTTGCTTTCTTGGGTACAGGAATGATGGTGGCCATCTTGAAGCATTTGGGGACTGAAGACAGATAGCGAGAGATTTAATATATCCGCAAACACACAAGCCAGCTGGTCTGTGCATGCTCAGGACGCGCCAGGGATGCCGTCTGGGCCGAAAGCCTTGCGAGGGTTAACACGTTTAAATGATGTACTCACGTTGGCCACAGAGAAGGAGAGCCCACAGTCCTTGGTAGCAGGCAGTGTCAGTGGTATTGTGGTATCCTCAAAGTGGGCGAAGATGTTTAGCTTGTCCGGAAGCAATTCATGGGTGTCCGCGACGTGTCTGGTTTTCCTTTTGTAGTCCGTGATTGTCTGTAGACCCTGCCACATACGCCTTGTGTTTGAGCCGTTGAATTGCGACTCCACTTTGTCTCTATACTGACATTTTGCCTGTTTGATTGCCTTGCGGAGGGAATAACTACACTGTTCGCATTCATCCATATTCCCAGTCACCTTGCCATGGTTAAATGCAGTGGTTCGGGTTTTCAGTTTTGCGCGAATGCTGCCATCTATCCACAGTTTCTGATTAGGGTAGGTTTTAATAGTCACAGAGGGTGCAACATCTCCTATACACTTCCTGATAAACTCAGTCACCGTATCGGTATATTCGTCGATATTATTCTGGGAAGCTACCTGGAACATATCCCAGTCTGCCTGATAAAAACAATCTTGAAGCGTGGATTCTGATTGGTCAGACCAACGTTGAATAGTCCTTAGCATGGGTACTTCCTGTTTGAGTCTCTGCCTATAGGAAGGGAGGAGCAAAATTGAGTCGTGGTCAGATTTGCCGAAAGGAGGGCGGGAGAGGGCCTTGCAGGCATCCCGGAAGTTGGAGTAACACTGATCGAATGTTTTAGCAGCGTGAGTACTACAGTCGATATGTTGATAGAACTTCGGCAGCCTTTTTATCAAATTTGCTTTGTTAAAATCCTCAGCTACAATAAATGTTGCCTCATGATATATGGTTTCCAGTTTTCATAAAGTCCAGTGAAGTTCTTTGAGGGCCGTCGTGGTATCGGCTTGAGGGAGGATATACATGGCTGTGATTATAAACAAAGAAAATTATGTTGGGAGATAATCCGGTCAGCATTTGATTGTGAGGTATTCTAGGTTGGGTGAACAAAAGGACTTGAGTTCCTGTATGTTATCACAATAACACCATGAGTCGTTAATCATGAAACATACACCCCAGCCCTTCTTCTTGAACTGAGAACCCAACTGGTTGGACCGTATATCCCGAGAGAGCCATGTTTCCGTGAAACAGAGTATGTTACAATCCCTGATGACTCTCTAGAAAGAAACGTTCACCCTGAACTCGTCAACTCTATTATCCAGAGACTGAACATTAGTGAGTAATGTACTCGGATGCAGTGGTTTGGTTGGTGTGCATGCCTCCTCAGTCAGACTAGAAGACCACTCTGAGTACCTCTTCTCCACTGGCATTGTTTTGGGTCGGCCTCTGGAATCAGTTCAATTGACCTGGGGCGTGTGAACAAAGGGTCCACTTCGGGTAAGTCATATTCCTGGTGGTAATGCTGGTAGTGCTGGTGATTTACTGTCGCTCTGATATCCAATAGTTCTTCCCGGCTGTATGAAATAACACAAAACATTTTCCATGCTAACAACGTAAGAAACATTACATAAAAAAATAAAATACTTTTTGGAAAATGTGGAAAAGTAAAGGGGTGTGAATACTTTTTGAAGGCACTGTATATCAAGGCCTATTAAACTCTCAGTTGACTCTATGCAGAAGATGTCTAGGTTAACCTCCTGCTGGACATACAGTTGAAGTCATACACTTAGGATCGAGACAATAAAACTTGTTTTTCAACCACTCCACAAATTTCTTGTTAACAAACTATAGTTTTGGCAAGTCAGTTAGGACATCTACTTTGTGCATGACACAAGTCAATGTTCCAACAATTGTTTACAGACAGATTATTTCAATTATAATACACTGAATCACAATTCCAGTGGGTCAGAAGTTTACATACACTAAATTGACTCTGTCTTTAAACAGCTTGGACAATTCCAGAAAATTATGTCATGGCTTTAGAAGCTTCTGATAGGCTAATTGACATCATTTGAGTCAATAGGAGGTGTACCTGTGGATGTATCAAGGCCTACCTTCAAACTCAGTGCCTCTTTGCTTTGCTTGACATCATGGGAAAATCAAAAGAAAACAGCCAAGACCTCAGAAAATAAATTGTAGACCTGTCAAGTCTGGTTCATCCTTAGGAGCAATTTCCAAATGCCTGAAGGTACCACGTCATACCGCTTAGGAAGGAGACGCGTTCTGTCTCCTAGAGATGAACATACTTTGGTGCGAAAAGTGCAAATCATTCCCAGAACAACAGCAAAGGATCTTATGAAGATGCTGGAGTAAACCGGTACAAAAGTATCTATATCCACAGTAAAACGAGTCCTATATAGACATAACCTGAAAGGCCGCTCAGCAAGGAAGAAGCCAATGCTCCAAAACTGCCATAAAAATGCCAGACTATGGTTTGCAACTGCACATGGGGACAAAGATCAGACTTTTTGGAGAAATGTCTGATGGTCTGATAAAAATAAAAAAAAACTGACTATCATTATGGTTGGAGGAAAAAGGGGGAGGTTTGCAAGCAGAAGAACACCATCCCAACTGTGAAGCACGGGGGTGGCAGCATCATGTTGTGGGGGTGCTTTGCTGCAGGAGGGGCTGGTGCACTTCACAAAATAGATGGCATCATGAGGCAGGAAAAATTATGTGGATATATTGAAGCAACATCTCAAGACATCAGTCAGGAAGTTAAAGCTTGGTCGCAAATGGGTCTTCCAAATGGACAATGACCCCAAGCATATTTCTAAAGTTTTGGCAAAATGGCTAAAGGACAAAAAAGTCAAGGTATTGGAGTGGCCATCACAAAGCCCTGACCTCAATCCTATAGAACATTTGTGTGTAGAACTGAAAAAGTGTGTGCGAGCAAGGAGGCCTACAAACTTGACTCAGTTACACCAGCTCTGTCAGGAGGAATGGGAAAAACTTCACCCAACTTATTGTGGGAAGCTTGTGTAAGGCTACCCGCAACATTTGGCCCAAGTTAAACAATTTAAAGTCAATGCTACCAAATACTAATTGAGTGTATGTAAACTTCTGACCCACTGGGAATGTGACGAAAGAAATAAAAGCTGAAATAAATCATTCTCTCTACTATTATTCGGACATTTCACATACTTAAAATAAAGTGGTGATCTTAACTGACCTAAGACAGGGAATTTTTACTTTGATTAAATGTCAGGAATTGTGAAAAACTGAGTTTAAATGTACACCGCTCAAAAAAATAAAGGGAACACTTAAACAACACAAAGTAACTCCAAGTCAATCACACTTCTGTGAAATCAAACTGTCCACTTAGGAAGCAACACTGATTGACAATAAATTTCACATGCTGTTGTGCAAATGGAATAAACAACAGGTGGAAATTATAGGCAATTAGCAAGACACCCCCAATAAAGGAGTGGTTCTGCAGATGGGGACCACAGACCACTTCTCAGTTCCTATGCTTCCTGGCTGATGTTTTGGTCACTTTTGAATGCTGGCGGTGCTTTCACTCTAGTGGTAGCATAAGACGGAGTCTACAATGCACACACGTGGCTCAGGTAGTGCAGCTCATCCAGGATGGGACATCAATGCGAGCTGTGGCAAGAAGGTTTGCTGTGTCTGTCAGCGTAGTGTTCAGAACATGGAGGCGCTACCAGGAGACAGGCCAAATTCATCAGGAGACGTGGAGGAGGCCGTAGGAGGGCAACAACCCAGCAGCAGGACCGCTACCTCCGCCTTTGTGCAAGGAGGAGCAGGAGGAGCACTGCCAGAGCCCTGCGAAATGACCTCCAGCAGGCCACAAATGTGCATGTGTCTGCTCAAACAGTCAGAAACAGACTCCATGAGGGTGGTATGAGGGCCCGACGTCCACAGGTGGGGGTTGTGCTTACAGCCCAACACCGTGCAGGATGTTTGGCATTTGCCAGAGAACACCAAGATTGGCAAATTCGCCACTGGCGCCCTGTGCTCTTCACAGATGAAAGCAGGTTCACACTGAGCACGTGACAGACGTGACAGAGTCTGGAGACGCCGTGGAGAATGTTCTGCTGCCTGCAACATCCTCCAGAATGACCGGTTTGGCGGTGGGTCAGTCATGAGGTGGGGTGGCATTTCTTTGGGGGGCCGCACAGCCCTCCATGTGCTCGCCAGAGGTAGCCTGACTGCCATTAGGTACTGAGATGAGATCCTCAGACCCCTTGTGAGACGATAGTGTGTGTCAGCAGTTCCTGCAAGAGGAAGGCATTGATGCTATGGACTGGCCCGCCCGTTCCCCAGACCTGAATCCAATTGAGCACATCTGGGACATCATGTCTCGCTCCATCCACCACAGACTGTCCAGGAGTTGATGGATGCTTTAGTCCAGGTCTGGGAGTAGATCCCTCAGGAGACCATCCGCCACCTCATCAGGACCATGCCCAGACGTTGTAGGGAGGTCATACAGGCACATGGAGGCCACACACACTACTGAGCCTCATTTTGACTTGTTTTAAGGACATTACATCAAAGTTGGATCAGCCTGTAGTGTGGTTTTCCACTTTAATTTTGAGTGTGACTCCAAATCCAGACCTCCATGGGTTGATAAATTTGATTTCCATTGATAATTTTTGTGTGATTTTGTTGTCAGCACATTCAACTATGTAAAGAAAAAAGTATTTAATAAGTATATTTCATTCATTCAGATCTAGGATGTGTTATTTTAGTGTTCCCTTTATTTTTTTGAGCAGTGTATTTGGCTAAGGTGTATGTAAACTTCCCACTTGAACTGTAGATATATTTATACATAAATATATGGCTGTGGATATGTATTACTACACTATATGTCAATGACCAAAAAGAGGGATCATTTTTCTAAGACCACCATCTAAGAAATGTGTTCTCCAGACAAAGATCCACAATTTACAAAGCCAATCAGTGCAAATCTATTTTTGAGAAGATGTCATTATGTTAATGTCTGAGATTGCTATTTGGATCAGTTGAGTAACAGCATCAAGATGCTTCCTTTAAGACAATAAAGTAGGACATAGGTTTGTTGACTGAAATGGTACTTTTAATATTGCAACTAAACATCTTCCATTTTACTGGAGGCATGTAAGCTTCTTATCGATCAGAAAACTGAAGATTGTACCATTTCTGACTGTAATTCACTTGAGGTAGAAAATCACAAGTTAAAACTCTCTGGAAGTCTATACTTGAGATCCCGAGGTATTGAGTTAAATGGAACAAGCACCTTTTGCCTCATAGGCTGAAAATTACATTTAAAAACTAAACACCAAAAAGAAAGAATATATAAAAACTGTTTGACAAAAGGTCTGTTTTTGAGCCCTTGGGGAAGCAGACATTGAGTTGGTGGCTTTCCATAGTTGTAATAATAGGTGAGAAAAAAATTACATTTTACTTCTGACTAACTTCAAATAAATTATACACATCTAAACCTAAAGGGCAATTGGACAAGTGTTTCTCCCCGAATTAAAAGCATTGCCAATTTATCAACTAAACTTTTGAGTCCCACATGTTTTAGGCCATTTACAAACTTGGAATTGAATTGCAGAAAGGTTAATAAAATAAATGGGTTGTTTTATAGTGACTTATTGATATTTACACGTATTTTTCTATATATAACATTTTTGAAATAAATGTTTTTTATATTATGATTTTAAAAACTATATTTTTTAAGGTATTTATCTACATGGTACACAGCATATCATGTTACCCCTTTAAATAAAGCAAACCCAAAATATAAAACCCATTTTGATTCAGACTGCAGGTTTAGCCAATACGCAGACCTGGCGTACATAGTAACCTGGCAACGTAGTAGCAGCTAGCAGGCTAACGAAAATGTCCCAGAGGAGTGAACATTATATTCCCCTGTATGAGGGAAAATTCTAATAACATCAAGCTTACCATTAACAATGTGTTCGCCAACCAATAACAGGAACATCCCATAATTTTGTCTTCATAAAACTGTAGTAAGACTGACGCCCCTTAGACTAAGCTTAGAGTATAGCCCAGTGGACTGCACAAAGCAGAAGCACGTATTTCCATATCATACATTCAACAAATAAAAAAATGTACAGGATACCATTTAGCTAGCATAAATGATGAGACTGGTGATTCTATTAAACATGATATTATACAAAGGATGCGCTGCCGTTACAGTGCAATGTTAACCGTAGTTCAAATCACAGAACATTATGTTCTGATCCAGAGTTAAAAAAATACTGATATGATACAGATCTTACAACTGTAAACACATGAGCAATATCCCGCCAGATGGAGTGCAGCAAATTAACAGTTCAGACGATGAAGGAAGCAATACATTTAAAGTGACCCTCTCACTTCTTCTCCATTGTCGTTTCTTGGGATTAGACTCGTCCTTTTGGATGACAAGTAGCAAGCCATGTCCGCCTCCAACTGTGTAGCTCTCTCATCCTTTCCTTGGTTTACTTGACTAAAAAGTGTGCCACGATTTCTTCCCTAAACCAGAAGTGAAAGGGGAAATGGGGGTTGGGATTGCAGCTTCCTTCGGCAGTCTATGCAGCTAGTGAGTGTGGGACCCAGTAGAGTAGGCATTGGCAGCCAACTCAGCACTTTTTGCCTGAAAATGGAGGATAGATAATATGAGCAAAATCGCAAAGAGCTAAGGCAAGTATGTTCTATTCAAGAACCATTAGGTTGACTAGATATTAATAGATGTTAATGAAAATTATCAGTGAGAACAGCAGAAAATCTAAACTTGAAATGTAATGGTATATAACAAATCATTACTTCCAAAAAGAGTAGCTAACATATTGATGCAGCTTTGTGAAATACAACAGATAAGGGTGGACTCTAACCAAAGGGCCATTACAAAGCCCACTGAATGTCCCTTGGACTTGCCTACCTTCTGCTCCTGTATCACTTTCTTTCCAAAAACTTTGTACACAAAACCATGGAATGAAACATCCCCCACTCAAACTTACATGTATTAACTGAGCTTCTGGTGACGCCATCTTCGATTCCACAATCCTGGCTTTATCCAAAACTCTCTCCACCTGGAGAAAGAAGGGATTCTAAGAATAAGGAAATGTGGGGGTGGTGTCAGTGTGTCTGTATGCTTGCACTTTTTGATTTGGGATTTCATTTCCTAATTTGGGAATCAGAAAACGTTACTGCCGCGCAACAAACACTGCTAGGAAGTTCTCCTGGTGTTTTTCTTAGAGAAGAAGCATCCACATCAACAGAAACAATCAATCCCCATCAATAAAGACAGAAATGGACTGAATGGAAGTGGACCCCGTTGACCGTGCAATTTAGAAGTGCGTCCAGCATGTACCTTCCTGTCCATGATAATGGGGGCAGAGTCCACCAGGACTTCTAGTGACGCAGACACGGACTTGTCTTTGACAGGGGCCTCGATCTCTGCGGGAGAGGGGGCGGCGACTTGCTGCAGGGAAGAACAAGAAAAGAGGGGGTCAATTCAATGTTGAATTTAGCCTTCAGTTGCTCGGTCTACTGGTTGATTAGGGCATTGGGTCATTTTAGAGTTAGCAGAAGGAGTGGATGATGCCACAATACAGTTGCGCCTGGTAATGTAGCCATTACATAACTATAGCTCAACACTTTGCCATTGGTCTTATTGTGGCAGATTACTTAGCAACGGTCTACTCTGAGGCATTCTCATCTAGGAAGGTTGTTGAGAGCATTTACAGAAAAAAATACATCTCTAGTTTTGCCTTGTCAGCAACATGACTTGCCCTTTCTCCTCAGGTGAAACATTCTCTTTAAGGAGTCACATGTTTCAGGGCACAGTGTGCCTAAAATAACCATTATACAACCTTCCAGTACTATTTCCTCCATTTAGTACACTACTGTCAATCCCAGTTTGTCAGAGAAAAGGAGTGGTCAAGAAAACATTCACAGAAGATGCTTTCTGTAAGTGAAAACTATGTTTATATTGAGGCACCTGCAAAATACGACTCATGTCAGCTTTTTTAACACATAAGACCAATATGAATTCATAATATGTTGTTGCTGCGGTCTTTTATGGATGATGCCATCACCCTTTCTTTTTTGGCCCTGACGTAAGCGGTTGTATTGATCATAACCCTTGCTATAGTTGCCAACTTCAGACCCTTACCTCCAGTTTGACGATGGGGAGGATGACAGAGGACTTGGGTGTGAGGTCGGTCTGGTACATGGCATGGGACAGCAGCAGGAGAGATGGAGGAACATTCTCCTTCAGGTGAAGAGCCAACCACTGACAGAAGAGAGACAGACAGAAGTTACTACTTGCTAGAGCATGGTTGTCCCTGGTTGTCATTGTCTGTTTTATGTGGTTGTTGTCATCTATGTCATTGAAGATGGCAATGAATAACCCATCAGACCAACCCCTGCAAACTCCTTGAATGGCCAACTCCTTGAAGTTTGCAGTTGTGTAAAATAAATAAATACAATTACACACACACAAACACATGTTCAGTGTGTGTGTATATATATATATATAGTATATATATATATATGTATATATATATATATATATATATGTATAGATATACAGTGGGGAGAAAAAGTATTTGATAACCTGCAAAATCGGCAGTGTATCAAATACTTGTTCTACATATATATATACACACACACACACACACACACACACACACACACACACACACACACACACACACACACACACACACACACACATATATATAGTTGAAAACCTATTTGTATACCCTTAATGTACATTACTGTATTTATACTTGGGAAATTGTTTTTCAACAGGATTTTTATTTTTAAATAGCTGGAGGGAGTCTTTAACTTGGAATGAAACTTGAGACAGGTTAACCCAGCAGCATTCCTTTCACATACAGGCAGTTATGTGTGGGTGAGGGGCAGTTTAGGTTGGAGAGTTAGAGGAGGACGACGTACCTATTGCAGTTGCTGTATGAGTTGCTCGGTCGTCAGCCCCAGTGACTTCATTCCCCGGCTACGACACGCCACCTGCAGCTCTGACACACTCATGGCTGCCACGCCTTCTGTGGAAATCATCTAGAGAGATATTACAGAACCGTACTCTGCCAACATGTTCCGGCTGGCCGGCAGAAAAAGAACAACGACGCCTAACACCCTTGTGTGATCCGGCAGTGACACATGGCCTAGTTATACAGTTTCATAAGATTCACAAAAAAAAAAATACAGTTACATAAATGGCTCTGATTTGCACTGTAAAAACAAAGCCATGTACTGACAAATAGCCAGGTGTTTGTCACTAATCTTAACAGTCACTCAATTTACAAGGTTGATAAATGGAGGTCACATACAGTGGGGCAAAAAAGTATTTAGCCAGCCACCAATTGTGCAAGTTATCCCACTTAAAAAGATAAGAGAGGCCTCTAATTTTCATCTTAGGTACACTTCAACTATGACAGACAAAATGAGAAAAAAATCCAGAAAATCACATTGTAGGATTTTAAATGAATTTATTTGCAAATTATGGTGGAAAATAAGTATTTGGTCAAGATTTCCGGATCTCACAGACCTCTCACAGACCTCATTCTTTAAGAGGCTCCTCTGTCCTCCACTCGTTACACCTCTATTAATGGCACCTGTTTGAACTTGTTATCAGTATAAAAGACACCTGTCCACAACCTCAAACAGTCACACTCCAAACTCTACTATGGCCAAGAGCTGTCAAAGGACACCAGAAACAAAATTGTAGACCTGCACCAGGCTGGGAAGACTGAATCTGCAATAGGTAAGCAGCTTGGTTTGAAGAAATCAACTGTGGGAGCAATTATTAGGAAATGGAAGACATACAAGACCACTGATAATCTCCCTCGATCTGGGGCTCCACGCAAGATCTCACCCTGTGGGGTCAAAATGATCACAAGAACGGTGAGCAAAAATCCCAGAACCACACGCGGGGACCTAGTGAATGACCTGCAGAGAGCTGGGACCAAAGTAACAAAGCCTACCATCAGTAACACACTACGCCACCAGGGACTCAAATCCTGCAGTGCCAGACGTGTCCCCCTGCTTAAGCCAGTACATGTCCAGGCCCGTCTGAAGTTTGCTAGAGAGCATTTGGATGATCCAGAAAAAGATTGGGAGAATGTCATATGGTCAGATGAAACCAAAATATAACTTTTTGGTAAAAACTCAACTCACCTACTGTGAAGCATGGGGGTGGAAACATCATGCTTTGGGGCTGTTTTTCTGCAAAGGGACCAGGACGACTGATCCGTGTAAAGGAAAGAATGAATGGGGCCTTGTATCGTGAGATTTTGAGTGAAAACCTCCTTCCATCAGCAAGGGCATTGAAGATAAAACGTGGCTGGGTCTTTCAGCATGACAATGATCCCAAACACACCGCCCGGGCAACGAAGGAGTGGCTTCGTAAGAAGCATTTCAAGGTCCTGGAGTGGCCTAGCCATCTCCAGATCTCAACCCCATAGAAAATCTTTGGAGGGAGTTGAAAGTCCGTGTTGCCCAGCAACAGCCCCAAAACATCACTGCTCTAGAGGAGATCTGCATGGAGGAATGGGCCAAAATACCAGCAACAGTGTGTGAAAACCTTGTGAAGACTTACAGAAAACGTTTGACCTCTGTCATTGCCAACAAAGGATATATAACAAAGTATTGAGAAACTTTTGTTATTGACCAAACACTTATTTTCCACCATAATTTGCAAATAAATTAATTAAAAATCCTACAATGTGATTTTCTGGATTTTTGTTTCCCATTTTGTCTGTCATAGTTGAAGTGTACCTATGATGAAAATTACAGGCCTCTCTCATCTTTTTAAGTGGGAGAACTTGCACAATTGGTGGCTGACTAAATACTTTTTTTGCCTCACTGTAGGGGCGATTCCATGCCAGCACGGCCCTAAACTATATTGGTATCTCAAACGTACCCTTTTAGATTTAGTTCATTTTTTAGACAGATAATTTAAAAACAATATACACTACAAGTACATCACATACTCTACAAGTACATCAATTTCTATGTATATCATTCATCATTTCTTCAAGCAGCAGAAAAAGAGTATATCCCATCATGAAGGAAAAGCGTTGCCTGAATCAACGAGTCTCCATGGTGATGGATAAACTTTATATCAACGGGCAATTGTATCGGGACTCTGGAGTAACTCCCTGGCTATTTTAATTTAATTTCATTCAAATCTGAGTTTGTGTGTTGTAGTGTACCATGACAACTTCAACTATAACGAATACATGCTCTATTGATCTTCACTTGATAAGGAAAGGGTTGCATATAGCTCAGGCTAATGTATGTAGCCTTCCTAACAAAATACATGAGGTTTTTAACTTGGTCAACATAAATAATATTCATATTTTGGCTTTGACCGAAACGCATTTAGATGCATCTGTAAATGATGGGCAAATGAACATTCAAGGATATAGTCTACTGAGAAGGGACAGGAATAGGAATGGTGGGGGTGTAGCACTGTATATTCAGAATCATATACCTTTTAAGAGGAGGGATGATCTTAATGTATGTCAAATAGAGGCACTATGGGCTCAAGTACATCTTCCTCACCAGGCACCCATATTGGTAGGATGTGTGTATAGACCACATAGCTCTAAGGTGTCCTATCTGGATGACTTATGTACTGGGTTTGACCAGGCCACAGATACCAACAGAGATGTATTTATCTTGGGTCATTTTAATATAAATTGGAAGGATCACAATCATTCGAATAGAACAAAATTGATGAGATATGCCAAGAACTGTGGTTTGAAACAAATGGTTAATGATACTACTAGATCTTCAATTAAAAGTTGGGTCATCGTTCAGACACATGCATTGGTCTGATTTTCTGCAATATACCATTGCAATGCTCAAAAGCCAGATCAATGCTAGTGGGCTGGACATACCATAATATTGTGTCCATAACCATGAACACCAAGGTTCCAAAGAAACCCCCTAGGATTGTGGTCAAAATAAAATGTTAAACATTTAATCATGAGCTATTTCAAAATGATTTGGCTGCTGTACCCTGGGAGCTGATTTATCTAGAGGATGATTTAAATCACGATACAGAATGTTTTATTGATTTGCTCACTGAGGTAATGGACCATCACGCCCCTATAAGAAAGAGAACAGTTGGTGCCCGTCCATCTCCATGGATTGATGATGAACTGTGTGAGGCTTTTTCTCAAAGAAATATGGCAAAAGTCTTAGCAGCCAAATCAAAATTAGAAATTGATGAACAGAATTATAGAACATGACCTAATTATGCAGTTAAATTGAATCGAAAGAAAAAAAAGTTATTTTACAACGATGCGTTTATTGATTGTAAAAACGATTCTAAAAAGGTATGGAACACAGTTAAGGGCTTACTTGGTACAGCTATCTCATCATGCCCATCTAGTGTGGAGGTTGACGGGAGAATAATAACAAAACCAGTTGATATTGCCAATCATTTTGCAGATTTTTTTACAAAGAAGATTTTCATCCAAATTTTCTTCCAAACAAGCTATTGTCCAATGGATTGATGATCCATTGGATCATCAAGATCTGCTCTTTTAGTCTACAAACGGTGTCAGTGGAGGAGGTGTTAAACCTATTGAACTCTTTACCTGATGGTACATCTACAGGTTATGGTCTTATGGACAATTTTTTGCTTCACTGTGCTGCTCCCCAGATTGCAGTTCCACTGAAATACATATTTAATTGGTCACTTGAAAAGGGGATGTTTGCAAATGTATGGAAGCATGCGAAACTGTGTCCAATTCCGAAAGACTGCAAAGAACCCATTACTCCTGCCTATAGTCAACCAATTAGTCTACTCCCTACACTCAGTAAGATATTGGAGGGTATTGTGAGTAGACAAATGTGGGAGTACATGGAAAATAATTATCTGATTACAGCCAATCAGCATGCTTATCATAAAAACCATTTCACTACCACTGCATTGGTTGACATGACTGACCAGTGGCTCAATGCTATGGATAATGGCAGTTTTGTGGGTGTACTATTTTTAGATTTCAGTGCAGCATTTGATTTAGTGGATCATGAAATAATTTTGACAAAATTAATGCATTATGGTTTTAAGGAGGTAGCATTGAATTGGGTACAGTCATATCTAACTGACAGGAAATAGACCACCTATATCAATGGTTCATTCTCTTCCCCTCATGTGATAAACTGTGGAATACCGCAGGGCAGCTGCCTTGGGCCACTTCTTTATTTAATATATACCAACGATCTTCCCTATGCCTTAGCTGAAACTAAAGCTTCTATATTTGCAGATGATACTACAATTTATGCAGCAGTTAAACAGGTACAGCAAGCTATATAATATAAGCTACTCTCTCCTCTTCCATCCTATCATCTCTTCCCTCTGCTCAAACCTTCTCCAACCTATCTCCTGATTCTGCCTCCTCAACCCTCCTCTCCTCCCTTTCTGCATCCCTTGATTCTCTATGTCCCCTATCCTCCAGGCCGGCTCGGTCCTCCCCTCCTGCTCCGTGGCTCGACGACTCATTGCGAGCTCACAGAACAGGGCTCCGGGCAGCCGAGCGGAAATGGAGGAAAACTCGGCTCCCTGCGGACCTGGCATCCTTTCACTCCCTCCTCTCTACATTTTCCTCTTCTGTCTCTGCTGCTAAAGCCACTTTCTACCACTCTAAATTCCAAGCATCTGCCTCTAACCCTAGGAAGCTCTTTGCCACCTTCTCCTCCCTCCTGAATCCCCCCTCCTCCCTCTCTACAGATGACTTCGTCAACCATTTTGAAAAGAAGGTCGACGACATCCGATCCTCGTTTGCTAAGTCAAACGACACCGCTGGTTCTGCTCACACTGCCCTACCCTGTGCTCTGACCTCTTTCTCCCCTCTCTCTCCAGATGAAATCTCGCGTCTTGTGACGGCCGGCCGCCCAACAACCTGCCCGCTTGACCCTATTCCCTCCTCTCTTCTCCAGACCATTTCCGGAGACCTTCTCCCTTACCTCACCTCGCTCATCAACATCCCTGACCGCTGGCTACGTCCCTTCTGTCTTCAAGAGAGCGAGAGTTGCACCCCTTCTGAAAAACCTACACTCGATCCCTCCGATGTCAACAACTACAGACCAGTATCCCTTCTTTCTTTTCTCTCCAAAACTCTTGAACGTGCCGTCCTTGGCCAGCTCTCCCGCTATCTCTCTCAGAATGACCTTCTTGATCCAAATCAGTCAGGTTTCAAGACTAGTCATTCAACTGAGACTGCTCTTCTCTGTATCACGGAGGCCCTCCGCACTGCTAAAGCTAACTCTCTCTCCTCTGCTCTCATCCTTCTAGACCTATCGGCTGCCTTCGATACTGTGAACCATCAGATCCTCCTCTCCACCCTCTCCGAGTTGGGCATCTCCGGCGCGGCCCACGCTTGGATTGCGTCCTACCTGACAGGTCGCTCCTACCAGGTGGCGTGGCGAGAATCTGTCTCCTCACCACGCGCTCTCACCACTGGCGTCCCCCAGGGCTCTGTTCTAGGCCCTCTCCTATTCTCGCTATACACCAAGTCACTTGGCTCTGTCATAACCTCACATGGTCTCTCCTATCATTGCTATGCAGACGACAAAAAATAATCTTCTCCTTTCCCCCTTCTGATGACCAGGTGGCGAATCGCATCTCTGCATGTCTGGCAGACATATCAGTGTGGATGACGGATCACCACCTCAAGCTGAACCTCGGCAAGACGGAGCTGCTCTTCCTCCCGGGGAAGGACTGCCCGTTCCATGATCTCGCCATCACGGTTGACAACTCCATTGTGTCCTCCTCCCAGAGCGCTAAGAACCTTGGCGTGATCCTGGACAACACCCTGTCGTTCTCAACTAACATCAAGGCGGTGGCCCGTTCTTGTAGGTTCATGCTCTACAACATCCGCAGAGTACGACCCTGCCTCACACAGGAAGCAGCGCAGGTCCTAATCCAGGCACTTGTCATCTCCCGTCTGGATTACTGCAACTCGCTGTTGGCTGGGCTCCCTGCCTGTGCCATTAAACCCCTACAACTCATCCAGAACGCCGCTGCCCGTCTGGTGTTCAACCTTCCCAAGTTCTCTCACGTCACCCCGCTCCTCCGCTCTCTCCACTGGCTTCCAGTTGAAGCTCGCATCCGCTACAAGACCATGGTGCTTGCCTACGGAGCTGTGAGGGGAACGGCACCTCAGTACCTCCAGGCTCTGATCAGGCCCTACACCCAAACAAGGGCACTGCGTTCATCCACCTCTGGCCTGCTCGCCTCCCTACCACTGAGGAAGTACAGTTCCCGCGCAGCCCAGTCAAAACTGTTCGCTGCTCTGGCCCCCCAATGGTGGAACAAACTCCCTCACGACGCCAGGACAGCGGAGTCAATCACCACCTTCCGGAGACACCTGAAACCCCACCTCTTTCAGGAATACCTAGGATAGGATAAAGTAATCCTTCTCACCCCCCCTTAAAAGATTTAGATGCACTATTGTAAAGTGGCTGTTCCACTGGATGTCTTAAGGTGAACGCACCAATTTGTAAGTCGCTCTGGATAAGAGCGTCTGCTAAATGACTTAAATGTAATGTAAATGTAATGTAAATCTATACAAGGAGATTTGGAGAATATCAGGGAGTGGGTTTGCCAAAACAAACTTGTTTTAAACATCAAGAAAACCAAAGTTATGTTGGTCTGTTCACCTAGAAAAAGGCCAAAACAGCATGGGATACAATTAAGTTTGGGAGGAGTACAAATTGAAGAAGTGGCAGAAACCAAACTATTGGGAGTGCAGCTAGACAACTGCTTATCGTCTCAAATAACTAATCTATGTAAAAGAAAATATGAAAACAGCATGCATAATCAGAAGGATAGCTAAATATTTACCAGGAAAAATCAATCGACAGGATAATTGAAAAAAACATGCTTATTTTATTTCAGAATATACATAATTTAAAACGGCCAAGTTCTATTCACAACGATTCAGTTGGTAAGAGACAGACATTCCGTAAATACTAGGAATAGATTGTCCACCATCTATGCGTTATCCAGACAGAAAAGAGAAATAGGCAAAATAACATTTCGATTTAGAGCAATAAAGAAATTGAATAAATTAACTGAGCAAACTAGAAACCTTTCAATTAAACATGTGTCACGTTCTGACCTTAGTTCTTTTGTTATGTCTTTGTTTTAGTATGGTCAGGGCGTGAGTTGGGTGGGTTGTCTATGATAATTTTTCTATGATTTGGTATTTCTGTGTTTGGCCTGGTATGGTTCTCAATCAGAGGCAGCTGTCAATCGTTGTACCTGATTGAGAACCATACTTAGGCAGCCTGTTTTCACCCTTGAGTTGTGGGTGATTATTTTCTGTTGTGTGTCTTCACCAGACAGGACTGTTTTGTTGTTGTTTCGTTCTTTCACTTTGTTGTTTTGTATTTCAGTGTTCCGTTTGATTCATTAAATATTTACATCATGAACACTTACCACGCTGCGCATTGGTCATCCTCTTCTTCCACCAACAACGACCGTTACAGAATCACCCACCACAACCGGACCAAGCAGCGTGGTACCCAGGAGCAGTGGGTTCAAGACTTGGGAGGAGATCTTGGATGGCAAGGGACCCTGGGTACAGCCGGTAGAATATCGCCGCTCCAAGGCAAAGCTGGAGGCAGCCAAAGCCGAGAGGCGGCATTATGAGGAGCTAGCACGGCAACGCGGCTGGGACGAGAGGCAGCCCCAAACATTTTTTGGGGGGGACACACGGGGATTGTGGCTAAGTCAGGTAGGAGACCTGAGCCAACTCCCTGTGCTTACCGTGGAGAGAGGTGGACCAGGCAGGCACCGTGTTTTGCCGATCGGCGCACGGTGTCCCCGGTGCGCAGGCATAGCCCGGTGCGTTACATAGCAGCGCCTCATATCGGCCGGGCTAGAGTGGGCATCGAGCCAGGTGCCACGAAGCCGGCTCAGCGCATCTGGTTACTCCGGTGCTGCCGGAATCTCCCGTCACTCCGGAGCTGCCGGAGAGAAGAGGCCACGGAGGCGGGTAAAGAGGCGGGCAAAGACTATGGTGGAGTGGGGTCCATGTCCCGTGCCAGAGCCGCCACCGCGGACAGACACCCACCCCTATAGGTTCAGGTTTTGCAGGCCGGAGACCGTACCTTCACCAGACAGGACTGTTTCGTTGTTGTTTCGTTCTTTCACTTTGTGGTTTTGTATTTCAGTGTTCAGTTTGATTCATGAAATATTAACATCATGAACACATACGATGCTGCGCTTTGGTCCTCACCTTCTTCCACCAACAACGGCCGTTACAACATGATTTTAAAACAATTTAAATATAATACATAGAAATGTTGTGGGACTATAGTAGATGAAGAATCAATATTATTTAGATTGAGTATTTATTGGGTCATTGTGTTAGTATATTATGTATGTTTGTAATAGTGTGTTATATGTGAAAATGTGTTCATATTATAAATTGTATTTTAATGTTTAAGGACTTTTGGAAGATTCGTCCAAATGGGGACTAAAAGAGATCCAAATCAAATCAAACCCACTCTGAAAATTTGATGTGCTGGATGAAGAGTATATAGTCCCAAAGAATTGATTTATTTTTTTCTAAATTAAAAAGGGTACTTATGAGATATGAATAAATTAATGTGAATTATTATATTTTTTTTCAGAATATAGACATACTACATATTTTAAAGCACACTATTAAGGAGTTTCATGACACCCAGATGGTGTCTATACCATGTATGTTTCACGGATCATAGGGTCTTACAAGAGGCATGTATAGGTCTAAAAAGGGCCTGAAAGGGACACTTTCATCACGATACAAATGTAAAAAGAATGTTAAACACCCTTCCTCCCAATTATGTTTCTTTGTGAGAATTGCCAGAACAAATCTGCAATACAAAAAATATATATTTCGGGCCATAACGGCGCAATCGCCCATAGGTGACATACCGGTAGTTGCTCCGCAGCTTTCGACTGCATATTGGCAACAGTTACACGACTGTAGTGATAGGGCTAATAGTACATCAACAGGCAACAGGCTGACAGCCAGAGAATCACTCCACTCAATTCTCTAACCTTTCCATGAGTATCAATACAGAGGTGTGCATAGAAGGTACCTCTGGATTAAGTTGCCTTACCTTTCTGCGCTCTCTCCTCGTGAGTGGTTGGCCGTGTAGTAACCTCCACACCATCCGATGTTCGTGTCAATCCCAAGCAACCGACATCCATGATAGTAGTGCTTTAGTTCGTCCGCTACTCTCTGCCCAATTGATTTAGGCGCTACCACTCAGTCTGGGGAATGTTTGAGTAGGGGCAGCCTGCGAGGATGTGGCAGTGGGGACTGGGACTCTATTCTCTGCTGGGGACGGGGAAGTTTCAGCTAGAGAGGCCTTAACTTCCTTGAACCTTGCGCAGGACTCATGAAGAATGCGAACTGGAACGCAGCCATGGCGCCACCGGTAGTTTGAGGTACATCCGTATAAAATGGGCCTGGGAGCGTGTGATTGTAGGGCAGTGTAGTTAGAGACATCTGATAGGTAGCGAATGCATGCCGTGGATGGGAGAATGGCACAGTTGGGCCTTTTGGACAATACATAGGATCCCTAACAAAAACATGTCAATTATTAGTCCAATATTGTCAGATTGGCATTGTAAATGCAAATGTATCCAAATATACTAATGAATATATTGGAATAAAACATCAAAATAAATTAAACATGCATAACCAATAAGAAGTAGACAACCAAAACAGGGCTCTACGTTGACTTTTTACTTTATTTTTTTTAATTTAAAAAAAAAATTAAACAAGGAGCACCTACGATAAAAAATGTAGGCACTCACAAAGAAATTTAGGAGCACAATGAAAAATAGAGATACAAGTTTAAATCCTTAATTTTTCTAGGTGCACTGGTGCTCCTAGAAAACTGTAGATAAACTGTAGATATAAAAGCATTTCATAACATACAACATTGTATAATGTTTCCTGTTATAGATAACATAATACAAAACAAAATATAGAGTAATACATATCCGCAGCCATATATTTATGTATAAATATATCTACAGTTGAAGTCGGGAAGTTTACATACACCTTAGCCAAATACATTTAAACTTTTCACAATTCCTGACATTTAATCCAAGTAAAAATTCCCTGTTTTAGGTCAGTTAGGATCACCACTTTATTTTAAGAATGTGTAATGTCAGAATAATAGTAGAGAGAATGATTTATTTCAGCTTTTATTTCTTTCATCACATTCCCAGGGGGTCAGAAGTTTACATACACTCAATTAATATTTGGTAGCATTGCCTTTAAATTGTATAACTTGGGTCATACGTTGTGGGTTGCCTTCCACAACCTTCCCACAATAAGTTGGGTG
This sequence comes from Oncorhynchus nerka, assembly GCF_034236695.1. Classification (NCBI taxonomy): domain Eukaryota; kingdom Metazoa; phylum Chordata; class Actinopteri; order Salmoniformes; family Salmonidae; genus Oncorhynchus; species Oncorhynchus nerka. The sequence continues at coordinate 60,561,289 of NC_088410.1, read as the reverse complement.
AATTTTGGCCCATTCCTCCTGACAGAGCTGGTGTAACTGAGTCAGGTTTGTAGGCCTCCTTGCTCGCACACACTTCTTCAGTTCTGCACACACATTTTCTATGGGATTGAGGTCAGGGCTTTGTGATGGCCACTCCAATACCTTGACTTTTTTGTCCTTAAGCCATTTTGACACAACTTTGGAAGAATGCTTGGGGTCATTGTCCATTTGAAAGACCCATTTGCTACCAAGCTTTAACTTCCTGACTGCGTTTGTGCAGTTGCAAAACGTAGTCTGGCTATTTTATGGCGGGTTTGGAGCATTGGCTTCTTCCTTGCTGAGCTGCCTTTCAGGTTATATCTATATAGGACTCGTTTTAATGTGGATATAGATACTTTTGTACCGGTTTCCTCCAACATCTTCACAAGGTCCTTTGCTGTTGTTCTGGAATTGATTTGCACTTTTCGCACCAAAGTACTTTCATCTCTAGGATCAAATCAAATCAAATGTATTTTTATATAGCCCTTCGTACTTCAGCTGATATCTCAAAGTGCTGTACAGAAACCCAGCCTAAAACCCCAAACAGCAAGCAATGCAGGTGTAGAAGCACGTAGGAGACAGAACGCGTCTCCTTCCTGAGCGGTATGACGGCTGCGTGGTCCCATGGTGTTTATACTTGTGTACTATTGTTTGTACAGATGAACGTGGTACCAATGAGCTATGGGTAATGATGCTTCATGGGTGTCAGTTGTTGATGTGTGCAGAGGGTCCCTGGTTCGAGCCCGGGTATGGGCGAGGGGACGGACTAAAGTTATACTGTTACACATGCACAAAGTAGATGTCCTAACCAACTTACCAAAACTATAGTTTGTTAACAAGACATTTGTGGAGTGGTGGAAAAACAAGTTTTAATGGCTCCAACCTAAGTGTATGTAAACTTCCGACTTCAACTGTATCTACAGTATCAGTCAAAACATTTTGACACACCTACTCATTCCAGGGTTTTTCTTCATTTTTTAAACTGTTTTCTACATTGTAGAATAATATAATATTGAAGACATCAAAACTATGAAATAACACATATGAAATCATGTAGTAACCAAAAAAGTGTTAAATCAAAGTGTTAAAGTGTTAAACTCTTGGTATTCTCTCAACCAGCTTCATGAGGTAGTCACCTGGAATGCATTTCAATTAACAGGTGTGCCTTGTTAAAAGTTCATTTGTGGAATTTCTTTCCTTCTTTATGCGTTTGAGCCAATCAGTTATGTTGTTTATTTATTTTTATTTTTTATTTCACCTTCATTTAACCAGGTAGGCAAGTTGAGAACAGGTTCTCATTTACAACTGCGACCTGGCCAAGATAAAGCATAGCAGTGCGACAAAATCAACAACACAGAGTTACACAAACAAATGTACAGTCAATAACACAAAATAAAAAAAATAGAAAGATCTATGTATAGTGCATGCAAATGTAGCAGAGTAGGGAGGTAGGCAATAAATAGGATATAGAGGCAAAAATAATTACAATTTAGCATTAATACTGGAGTAATATATGTGCAGATGATGATGTGTAAGTAGAGATACTGGGGTGCAAAAGAGCAAGAGGGTAAGTAATAACAAAGTTAGAGAGGGAAAAATCATACTCCAGCTTCAGAGATTTTTGCAATTCGTTCCTGTCATTGGCAGCAGATAACTGGAAGGAAAGGCGGCCAAAGGAAGTGTTGGCTTTGGGGATGACCAGTGCAATATACCTGCTGGAGTGCGTGCTATGGGTGGGTGTTGCTTGTTGTGACCAGGTAGGGGGGGGGTATACAGAAGATTTGGTAAAAGACCAAGTCGATATTATGGAAAGAATAAGCAAAGAGAAATGTTAGTCCTCTATTACTTTAAGACATGAAGGTCAGTCAATCCGGAATTGTTTTTGAAATTTGAACATTTCTTCAAGTGCAGTCGCAAAAACCATCAAGCGCAATGATGAAACTGGTTCTCATGAGGACCGCCACAGGAAAGGAAGACCCAGAGTTACCTCTGCTGCAAAGGATACGTTCATTAGAGTTCCCAGCCCCAGATATCGACAATTAGGTGCCGCCCAAATAAATGCTTCACAGATTTCAAGTAACAGACATCTCAACATCAACTTTTCAGAGCAGACTGTGTGAATCAGGCATTCATGGTAAAATTGTTGCAAAGAAACAACTCCCGAAGAACACCAATAATAAGTAGAGACTTGCTTGGGACAAGAAACACGAGCAATGGACATTAGACCGGTGGAAATCTGTCCTTTGGTCTGATGAGTCCAAATTTTTGATTTTTGTTCCAACAAAACGTGGAAATTCTAATCAATAATGAGTAGAGACAGGGTCAATCACCAATCAGAATATTACTTTATGCAAACCTTATTAATAAGGAAAGCAGTTCACGCCACACACATAAATGAATGATGTGAGTGCTCTGCAATAACGATGCCTGGTTGACACAACACTATTGACTGTTGGGTTGAGGGCCCAGACACAAAGAATACAAAGATATTTTATATGGCAAAGACACACTCCCTTAGTCTACATGATAAACAGATGTGTGGAATGGGTCACAGGGGAGACTTGATATTTGAGAAATGAGTATCCTCCAGCCAGACAGCATTTGCTATGAAGACTGTTCTTATTGTACAGAGTTTGGACCCTAAGTCAAGGCTCTTATCTCCATGGTACCTCACAGTACAGAAACACCAACTCATTCTATGGCATAAATCAATTGTCAGCAACAGATACCCCTATCTCAAAAGCTACGTCTTCTTCCAATTACTCTTATGTGTAATGTAATGGAACTGAGAGTCATGATCAAGGGTAGACTTGCATCCACGACAATCTAGTGCGAGGACGCGCTCTTTGAAAGGAGGGAGTAGTGTAACGACCCTGGGTTTATAAGCGCGGAAATCGACTCTGCCACACGAGCATGCTTTTGCGGCACAGTGGATAGCGCGCCGGAACTCGGGCTCAAAGGTCGAGGGTTCGAGACCTGCTCCCTGCTGTTTCATTACAGTATGATATTTCGTTTCGTATGTATTTCGTATGTATACTCTTTCAGGAATATCTAGGATAGGATAAAGTAATCCTTCTCACCCCCCCCCCCCCCTTAAAAGATTTAGATGCACTATTGTAAAGTGGCTGTTCCACTGGATGTCTTAAGGTGAACGCACCAATTTGTAAGTCGCTCTGGATAAGAGCGTCTGCTAAATGACTTAAATGTAATGTAAATGTAAATGTATTAATTAGGAATTACAATCCGTACAATGTTATTGATGCGGCGTTGGTTGAAGAGACCAGACAACTCCGTGTCGGCTTTTCAGGATGTTTAAAAGAAAAGCACAAACATAAACATTCTCTTAGACATGTCCATGGGCTATCAGTAAGTAGATATGAGCTTTTCATGTAAAAGCAAACTTATCTTAGTTCTTCAAAATGTCAATAATTTGTGAAATTGTTTATTGCCTTAAGTTGTCTATAGGAGGGGAGAGACTGCAAGTCAACAAAGACTTTATGGTCTCACCCCTAACCATCAACAACAAGTAGCCCACTCTCCCAACTTAATCTGTGCAGTATATTGCAAGAGGTAAAGACAGGGTTGCATTTCTAGATGCTAAATAATATCAATGTTTCTGATCTGGTGATTCCATGTCTATGCACAGTATGCCACACAGGTGGAACATTGTCCTATGTAAGAGATGATTAATGGAAAGCAGAACCCACTGACCCCTTGTCTTAAATTATCAGGACCATTCAGTTGGCAAGCACCTTTTAAACTTTACTCCATACATACAACATGTGTGTTGTACATCTGATTTAGATTTTACTACGGTGTAGATGTGGACTGACTGAAGTTAAAGTGTCAAAGACGGACATTATTGCTTATCTTTATGTGATAAAGCGATAGTCATGTAAAACTTTGCATGTGTTTCCATTCCCCACTCTAAGATTGGAACCAAATTAGCAAATTATTATTAATGAGTTAAAACACCATTGTTAGAGAGATTTGGGTACTTTCTCTCTTCTGTGATTATAGCCTACAGGCCTACTGTTGTGTTGCTATTTCCCCACACCTCTTCATCGTGATTGGAATTGACCTTTGATCCCACTCTGAGTCACTAAACCAGTGAAGTTATTCAGAACACATGAGTGTTGAGACAAGCTTGCAAAGTGTGAAGTCAATCAGAGGAAATTCCCTTGTTGGAAAACTTAACAAACCGTGCTGTTTTTGTTGTTGCCTTCAACCATATCTAAATGCTTTTGGATTTGGATATATTTCAAGGACGTCTATTTGCAACTTTCAACAGAGAGATCCACTCAGGAGGAACTGCCATATTTGATGGAGTCTCATACTATAACATTAGCTGTACATTGAAGGTATGTAGCTATTTCTGATGCCAGCTCTCTACTTTTAAAGAATGTGAGTTTCAATAGTATGAGAGGAATTCACGATATTCACTCCTAGCAAACATTCCCAGTATGTTAAGAGATGGTATGTTTTTACTCAGCACCGTCTATCCACGGATAGGACAGAAACATCGGCTTGCTGTGTTTCTTGTATTTCAAGGATACAAAATATCCAATTGCCAGCTCTTAGCTAGCATCTAAAACAATGATATCTTCCCTGAAACTTAGCATCAGATGAATATGTAAATATTAGAAATGCTGTTTGTGCCTCCCAGGTGGTCCGTTAAAGCTGCCTGGGTGATCAACCTGAGCCTCTCAAATTACCCCTCCATCCTCATACAGTAGCCAGACAGTAGGTGAGCTTCTCTCTTTATCTCTTTCTATATTTATTTAATTTAAAAGCAGACGACACATATGAATGTTCCCTATAGAGAAAATCTAAAGAATTATGTTCTGTTCTATTCACTTCCACTTTTTCCTAGCTTCTCTTATCTAGCTGCCATGAATGGTATGATAGAAGGTGTATATGAGCCGGTGGAGCACCATTGGTTCCACTGCGAGCAGCAGGTGGACTGTAAAGACTCCTGGTTTCCTTTCAGCAGGGAGGACTCACCAAGGCTGGAAGAGGCACACAAACATGGCATGAGACAATTCATCATACTTTTACAAATAATACAAATATTTATTGTATTGTTGCCCCTTTGTACTATAGCACCATATTATGTGGGATGTATTACCCCGAAACAAGAATATAGTTACACTGAAATTAAGGACTATCTAGGCAAGTAATGTTTTCATTGTTATTAATTATAACTTGTTACCATACTATGTAATTACAACTTTTGCTGTAATGTGGAGTGTTATGGTTTTGTTCATTTGGGCTGTGCTGTTCAATCAGACATGGGATGTAATGAGTGATCCCTGATGATAATAGCAATGATAAAGATGACTATAACCATATCATAATTGTGGGTTTGCTCCTAACAGGGGAGACCCGTGGGGTGGAGGAGATGGTAGTAGCCACAGAGGGTAGGCGTTTCGATGTGAGGCTGAAGGAGAGGCGGCGTTACGCGGTGTACTGGGAGCAGCCCCCCTCGGAGGTCAGGCGCTGCTCCTGGTTCCACAAAGGAGACAAGGATATCTCCTACACCCCTTACCCAGAGCACACCAGTCTCATTCTGGAGGTAGGACACAGTCTGAAACGACAACGTGTTCCCTATATAGTATACAGGGCCTGGACAATAGAAGTGCACTATATAGGTGCCATATCGGACACACACAAATGCCAATCATTACATATTGATACAATATCTACCTTGATACCTTGGTGTTTATCTTTGTACCATAGTTTTGCGGGGCCAGTATTTACTTCTTTCTACCGTCTGAAAGGGGTATACTGCGGATTGGTAATGACCTTGTTAATCTGTCAATCAAAGCTTGGTAATATTGTCAATAACATATACAGTATGACTGACCGGGTTTGAACCTTGGTCAACCACATAACCCAATACTTGTGTTACCTCCCGGGGCTAATGCCTGGAGTGCAGGAGACCAGGGTCCGTTACATTTGTATCACTGTATTCACAGGAGGCTTACATGATATCAGTGACGCTGAATGACTGGACGAGGAAGTTAGAATTCCCCACTGGAGAAACGGTGGTGTTGCACAGCCGTATGGTATGACCCCCTCTCCCATCCATAACTGACATGTACAGAAGCACAGTATATCTTAGTGACACTATCTTACTGTCACTAGTACTTGCATGGTTTGTCTGTAGAGATGCAAATATTGGACTGTAAAATAAAATGCAACAAAGTTTCTAATCCTTGCTCTGTCTCCATTAGCTTATGACACAGCAACAGACAATCCCCTCGAAGTACTGGATAAGCTTCCCCTCTGCCTCTGAGCAAAGTCGACCCAGGACCGTCAAAAGGGGGCTGGAGGGTATTTCAATAGAGATACCTGAAGGTAAAGCCCACAAATGTATAGGCCTACATCTTCACAATGGGCTTTGATTTCTACACCTCTGTGTGAGGTTGTCACACCTGTACTGTACTTCTATTTGTGTTTCATGCAAACAGTACTGGGAATTGGCCTGAACAATGGATATTGCATTGTTTACAGAGAACTCAAGTTGTGGAGCATCCAATGCATTGGACCATGTGCACGTTGGTATTTACATGACACCAAATTACAATTCCTTACACAGTAGACCCTATTTGTGTTGTTGGTCATTCAGGAGAGCCTTACCAAGTCGACCACCTTGTCTTCATGGTACATGGCGTTGGACCGGCCTGTGACATCCAGCTGCGTGGGGTCGTTGAATGTGGTGTGTGTATAACCTTTGACCCCTACCTCTAAAACTTTACCTTTACCTGCACTCTGCTTTTTCCCTTTTTCACAATTCATTTTTTTCTCACAGACATTCCCATACAATGATTAATGCAGACTTGATAGGTTAAGATGACCATATTACTTGAAACAAAAGGCCTACCAGTTAACTGTACCAATATGCCAAAGCATATCATAAACATACTAAAGCACTCTCTACCGCCTGTAGTGAATGATTTCCGCGATGCTTCACTCAGCCTGCTGAGCAGTCACTTCAAGCAGAGCCAAGATGGCACCCACATGGGCCGCGTGGAGTTCATTCCAATCAACTGGCACCGGGTGCTGCATGGGGACGCCACTGGGGTGGATGAGTAAGGCCTTGGACTGTTCCATCATTTGGCTTTGAGTGCTGTTTTTGTGTTGATTGTTGTTTAAATCGTCTGTTATCTGGGTTTTGTGGTTTTTCACACAAAAGAATGGCACGCACACAAACACACTAATACAATCATTCTTAACTTCCTCTTACCACCAGGGATATCCAGAGGATCACACTGCCCAGCATCAGTCGTCTGCGTCAGTTCAGCAACGGCACGGTGCTGGACCTGTTCTTCTACAACAGCCCCACCTACTGCAAGACCATCATAGACACCGTGGCCTCAGAGATCAACCGCCTCCACCACTTATTCCTTCAGCGCCACCCACAATTCACTGGTGCAGTGTCACTGACTGGACACAGTCTGGGTCAGTACCTCATAGACCTCTTCTAACTCTTTCTTCTGACTGCACTCTTCAGCTGTCCCCATAGGGGAACCCTTTTTGGTTACCACGTAGAACTCTTTTGGGATATGTGTAGAACCCTCTGTAAAGGGTTCTACCTGGAACCAAAAAGGGTTCTTCAAAGGGTTCTCCTATGGGTAGAGCTGAAGAACCCTTTTTGGTTCCAGATAGTACCTTTTTTTCTAGGAGTGTAGTATTAATAACCATTATAATAATTCATATTCTTTATTAATATGAATGTTCTAGGTTCTCTGATCCTCTTTGACCTTCTGACAAATCAAGAAATACATAACACAGATGAAAAGATAGTAAGTAGTAGGCAACTGACAAAATGTACAGCTACATTTTGGCCATGGCCACAACCACCAGCATATTTATTCTGATTAGCTCAATGTTGATCCTATATTTCTTCTGCTTCAGAGTAGCGTCAGCAGCCCAAGTGAAGCAACCTCCATTAACTTTGAGAGCTTTGAGGAAACACTTAGGAATTTCGGATTGGGCAAGTTTTTCCAAATGCTTACAAAGGAGCAAATGGACTTAGAATCACTGGTAAGTGTGTGTGTGTGTGTGTGTGTGTGTGTGTGTGTGTCTGTGACTTTCTAACTCTGTGTGTGTCCTCTGTCTATTGACTAGACTCTCTGTTCGGAGACAGACTTGAAGGACTTGGGAATACCCTTGGGGCCTCGCAAGAAGATCATGTGCTTGTTGAAGAGATGGAGAGAGGTATGAAATCCTATCCACTTCCAAATGGTACCATTCATTGTCAAACATAGCCATCATGTGAAATTTTCCCCAAGCTTCTTTGATCTGACATTCCAGTCTATTGGATCTATTGTGCGTAGCTTCCTATCCATCTGTAGTCTTAACCCTGACGATATTCCATCCTAACTGTTTGTAAATGGGCTGCAAGCTGAAACCAGCAGCCTGATGAAGTTATATTGTTTAGATTGTTATTGGAGCTATCTAATCTATACATCCATCCTTCGGCCCAGAAGCAGGAATCCAGGACAGGAACGTCCCAGCCAGTTCCTGGCGTTCCAGGTGTGTATTCCCAGGTCCAAGAACAACCAACGCTCCTCTCAGACGCCCCCTCCACCAGCCCAGTGGATTACAAGTACTTTGACATTGGCATTGGCCAGGTAAACAAACAACAGCAGTGACTGCATACTGTAACATGTACACATGCACATACAGTGGAGCGAGAGAGAGCAATGCCATGGTGCACATATCTGCACATTTGTGAAGTAGTACACCATCTTTGGGGACCTCTTATGGCTCGTGAGCACAACTTTCAGAATTACTGGCTAAAAAGTATACATTATTTTGTGTACAAAACCCAGTGAACAGATGATTTAAACAACAAACAACACAAAAATAGCACTCTAAGCCAAATTATGGATTAAAGAGAATATATTTAATAGAATGTCTTGATGCAGTTATTACAACTGAAAATCTAAAGGAATTAAATAAAATTGTAAAATGTTGGTGAGTTTTGATATCCATGCTTAGTTCCAGAAAGTGAAGAAATATATCAGAATTTATACATGGAGCATACTGAATTAGTATTAATCATGTACCCCTGCCCTTCCTGCCCAGGTGTCCATTGTGTACCCTCAGCTGGCCTTCCAGCCGCAGGCCTTCTTTGCCTTGGGTTCTCCTATAGGGATGTTCCTAACGGTGCGCGGCCTGAAGAGGATCGACCCCAAATACAGCCTCCCCACCTGCAAGAGCTTCTACAACATCTTCCATCCAGTATGTTTATGGATCATATGTTAGTAAAAATGCTTATTGGAGCTAAAGTCAATCAAAGCCATGAATATTCATAATGACCTGACAATGTGTTTTTCCTCCTTGCAGTTTGACCCGGTGGCCTTCAGGATTGAGCCCATGGTGGTGACTCCAGGGGTGGACCTGCCCCCAATGCTAATCCCACATCACAAGGGCAGGAAGAGGATGCATCTCGGTGAGACCTGAGGCGTGAAGCTTTGATCTGAACATTACAGAAACATTTCAAGATATGGTAGCCCCATATGTCATGAGCTTTTTGTTAAGACCCTAAGCGAGCATTACTAAAGCTCTGACCTGCCTGATCATTTAAAACACTGACCTACATCGTTGCTATCCAATGAGCGTGTGGAAACTTTCATTCACCTTGTGCTCCCATGCAGTGACCCTGTGTTGACATTGTGTCCCCCAGAGCTGAAAGACAGCTTGAAGCGAGTCAGCTCAGATCTGCTGCTCTCCATCAGTACTCTGCGTGACGTGTGGCAGACCCTCACCACGCTACCAGTCAACACACTGCCCCCAGTGGCCAGTGTAGGAACCACAGCTGCACTGCCACCTCAGGAGTCAGAAGGTGAGAGACTGGTCTCATTTATTTATTACTTTAGTTCGCTCATTAATTTATTCACTCATTTATTAGGAACCATGTGCAATGGTTTTCCATACATGCATTACTTTATTCTTCATATTCCCTAAAACAAATTCCACTGTTGTTACTCTAGTAATTACAGCATTACTAAACAGGTAGGCCTTTAAAAGCAACTTAATGTAATATAATTATTTTTTCGGTGTAATTTGTCCTTTGTGTGACATGTTTTTTGTATGTACTATGAGTATTATCATGTTACCACTGCCTGCAACCAAATGTCCCTTTATTTTTTATTTGACCTTTTATTAATACAGGTTTTTCTCATTGAGATAACATCTCTTTTCCAAGAGAGACCTGGTCCAATAGCAGCAGGGGGAACAATGTTTCAGACAAAACAACTTACATACACTAACACAATGTTAAACAAAACTATAAACACACATACAGCACAACAATTACATATTACGTTAAAAACACAAAAGTCTTGACTAAAAACAGCTGTCCTAAAGACAAAAAGGAGACAATAACATTTGAACGGTGTTAGCGGAATGTTCCATCAATACTCTTTTCCAGATAGTAGGGCCCAAAACGGTACCGTCTCACCTACAGAGATGAAGAATATCAGTTTTGGAATGTTGAATGGTGGACGTCGGTTTGATTACGTCCTTCAAGAGAAACCCCTAGAGAGCTTCAATGAGTATCTGTTTGCCATCCAGAGCCATCTCTGCTACTGGTAATAACAACTGAGCTAGTGTTGACTCTGACTCATGCTGTATTGAACAAGCTTACATGTTTTCTTTAGCTTTCTGCAGTATCTCATGTTTTCTTGTGTGTTTCAGGGATTCTGAGGATACCGTGTTGCTGCTTTTGAGAGAAATCTATGAGGGGAAGGGAATCCTTCTCTAGCTTCTCCGAATGTCCATGTAAAGCAGGGGTGGGCAATTCCAGTCCTCGGGGGCCTGATCAGTGTCACAGTTTTGCCCCAGCTAACACACCTGACTCCAATAAACACCTAATCATGATATTCGGTTTAGAATGCAATTTGATTAGTCAGCTGTGTTTGCTAGGGATGGAGAAAAAGTGTGAGGCCAATCAGGCCCAGGAGGACTGGAGTTGCCCATCCCTGATGTAAAGGATGGATCTTTTGAGTTGTGTATCTACTAGAGGAGACTCTGGATGCATCACATTTTTATGGCTTCATTTGTATTTATTTTTCTGTCAAGTGTATTGAGGCTTCTGGTAAATGCACTTTGAATAAATGGTGATTTTTAATCTGAATTGTGATTTGATCTGGAGATGGCAAATTTACATAAACTGTTATTTTTGGTAGATACCTAATGAACTGTTTGCATAATAATGCATTTAAAATGTACTGTAGGATTATGGGCTTGTTCTAATTTGTTTACAAATATGGAAACTGTGACCAACTTTTAATTAAAGCTGCTATTCTGCTTATTCACACTTTTTGCTGGACCATGTCCTAGTTGCAATTTAGCACGTGTGTGTGTCTGTTTACTTTCAGCAAATTATGAACAACAGAAATACATCCTGCAAGGATTTGACTGTTTTCTGCAGCCAATAGGCTTATCTAATAGCTACTGTAGACTCCATGCCACACTGTTGCCTATTTAGCCTTGCTCTCCCAAGAGAGGTGACCACGCATTGTGTTCCTATCTGTAAGATTCATGTCGTACATTAACCGACTGTGTCTTTAAGTCACATTCCTGGCACATAGCCGCCAGAAAGTTAATTTCCCATTTATCCGCGTCACCCACCGCGTGGAATATACGCCACAGGGCAGTTCTCTTGGAAGAACGCGTTGGGACATTGGACTGCCCATCACATCGTGCTTTGCAAGGAACGTTTTCATAGTGAAGAAAATAACTTCATAACACCATCTTTGACGTCTCTTGAAAGTTGGGTTGCGGATTTATCCGGCAAATTCACGGGAAAGGTAGGACATTTAACTTTTGGACTATTGGCTATAATCGCCAGCTCTGTGTTGACTGTTTTTGCCTGTAAAAATGTAACGCGCTATACTGTTAGATCGATAGTGATACCGTTGTGTTATGTATCGTGATGGTATCTACTAAAATGTAAGATCACATAACAAATTTGGAATATTAATTATATTACATTTTGAAGTATAATTTTGCTTTAAAAGTTATTTAACACCAAAGACTAGGCTATAACGTAAACTCGTACATCGCCTTGGTCCGTACAATTGCCCTTATTTTAGCGCCCCAAAAACGTAATACTTCCAGATCAACTGTATTGTCAATAGCATTGTAAAGCACAATTTCTCCCCTTTCCAACAGAATCAATTACATGACCTAAACGCTGCCCGTTTCTGCATAATTCAAGCAGGCAATGAGCCCCATCGGGTCTTTTTAAAAATGGCGGGTGGTGAAGAGAAACTAATGCGTGATAGTGAGAAGGAGAGATGTTGTGTGGGAAAATTGCTTTTTTTCACTCGATCTGTCCAACTTATCACCTTATCGCCTCTAAAATGTAAATAAAACACTATAAAGAGTTTATATAATGTGTCATTACATACCTATTTGAAGGTTTGTGTCGAATTTGAGGATGCTAAAGTGACCTTAGAAGTAAACAGCAGCTTGTAGAATGATGATCGCTTGCAGTGATGACGCAAAAAATGACTAGGTATTCCCCCCTTACCCCCGTCACTGTCCATTTCTTGTTTTTAAAGGATGAGAGAAGTGCCACACCTGGTGGAGAGAGATTGTAAGACAGAGATAGTTGCTTTATGCGTGCTGTACGTTACGACATGACACGTCACAATGTAACGGAGGGTCAGATTTTTCAACTTTTCTCCAATACTATAGAGCCATTACCATGTCGATCAACGCTTGGAATAGAAACCTAGTTCACACCCCCGATTTTGAAGTCAACACAGTCGCTACAGTCCCATTAGTTTTCTTTGTAGCCTCGTTTGAATGTTGCGGTTGCATCATTTGTACGGAATGGGGTGAGTTTACGTTAATCGCAATATCCACTTATAGAGTAACGTTCCATGAGAGCAATTCATTTTTAAAACGTGATTTGAAACCATAGTCTAATCTGTTCAAGTTTCCTATGAATCATACATGGACTCACACAGGCCCTGTAGTTTATTGTTGGATATATAGTTGTGTTTTATTGAAAGTAGGCTATTATGACCATGTAAAGTCAGTTAGCATAAGATCACACAAGTTGGCCAGTCATGACTGTTCATTTGTTGTGTCATGATCATAACAGTTTTTTTGTAGCCCATATAACATAGGTTCAAGTAAAGTGCAACCACATAGGGGAATCAATGGAGCAAATGCATCACGTTACATTTTCACATGCAAATATCTTGTTATTTCTATAATATATAGGTTATCAGTAGTCCCCGAGGAATGAGCCTCAATGAGAGCAAAATATGTCTTCCACTGAATCATTCTTCTTTTTGTAGCCTGTCCATTCTGCTTGAATCACATGTAATTCATAATTTTCCAAAACTCTGCATTATAACTGTCTAGATGGGGGTTCTGGCAAGGGAGGATATTACTATTCAAGCATTTATCCTTTTAATGACTTTCTTTCACTCTTACAGTGTGAGAGTCTGGCTATGTTATAAAGCTCTTTAACTCTGGAAACAACTAGCTGAGCTGACACCACAGCCGGTGTCGTGGATCATGTGTGAGCACTGCTAGTTTGTACTTTTTCATGCCCGTAAGCCTGTTGTTTTCGACTTTTCTAACACGTGTTTGTATTGTGTTTATGTAAGTCTTTTTCAACCACGGGATAATTCATCCCTGCTCTAATTAAACACACTTGAAATGCTTTCCTTTATTTGGATGAAAAAGGAAAGCTGTGAAATGAAAAAGTCTGAACCAGCTTTTTGTGGGGGCAGCCCATTATTTACCTAACACCATTAGTTCATGTTTGAGTGCAGTGGCTTAGGTTTCTGCATGACAGGTTTGATTGAATTCTAGGCTAACACAGCCAGGCTGCACTGTTTCAATCCTGCTAGTAAGAAAAACCCATCTGACTGAAAGGTGACTTCATGTAAGGGCAGTTAGCTTGAGATTCTTTGAAGTATGGGAGCTAATAAGAGGACTGGGGGATAGAGTGACATTATCACTCTATCTGAACAATGTAGAGGGGTTCTAAACCTGGGTTTTGGTCAAGGATTTCACTTTCGCGTGTACACATACACGCACACACAACACAACAGTGTATTTGCTTTTCTCAAAATGTGATTCTCACATAGTTTGATTAATCATTCGATTTATTGTGGATATTGTCTATCAACAGGAAATTCTTTCCACAGATTTTCCACTTGTTGACCAATGACCAACGTTCCAGTAGCCAACACAAGGCAAGGCTCAACCGTACACACACAGCACTATACATAAGGCAATGTAAAGTCTGTCTGAAGTGAACAGGGTGCTACTCAGGGCTTACACACGCTCACACACACTCACATACACTGACACACACACACACAATCCTCCTTCAACGCTCACAAAAACAGCGTATATCCCAGAAAGAGCACAGCTCAGACGGAGGGTCAAAAACTGACAACCAGCGTGCTGGAACGTTCATTTCCTTCCATGTGTTTTCTTTCAGTTACATGACTGAATGAATACATACGGGTGAGGAACTCATAGAAACAATACATTTTGGCTTACTGGTTGCCTCGAACTTGCATTCACATTGCATCATGTGCTGTAGTGTTTTTGGCATTTCTGAGGCCCTCAGAGCTGGAAGGAAGATGAGGTCACTCTCAGACACACCCCAGGCAGAGGCTGAGGCTCAGCTGAACAGGAAGTGGGGGTTAAATGGGCAGGAGCAGCCAACATATGGCTGTGTCTGAAAATGTTACTAAATGCCAAAGCTTTTCTTCCTCCGTCATTTTCTTTCTGAATTCCTATCAAAGCTCATTGAAGGAGGTCAGAGGGGGGATCCTCTCCTCCAATGGGCTTTGAGAGGAATTGAGGAAACATGGCTGGAGGAAGTAAGGATTTGACGGCACATAATAGTTTTAGGTACAGCCCCAGTCCGCTCTTTCACATGTGGAATGGAAGCAAGCTGCGGTTTCTGGGAATCAAAAGAAATTCCCACAAATGTTCCCATTTTGGAGAACTGGAATGTAGAAGTTATCTTGGGAGGTGAAGGAATCCCATTTAATGTAATCCATTTATATTGAGCTCATGAGGCCTACCCTGTTGAGTAACACTAGGGGATAACAATGGATTATGTGATCAGTATTATAAAAGAATCATTGTAATATGTGAGCAGGCACTATTAGAAAAGGGAGCTACAGGGAGAGATTCCCAGACTACCATGACCCTGCCATTTATAGACTTGTGGTTGTGGAAGGGACTTCAGGAGCGTGTTGTTTTTAAGTGTTTCCCCTAGCAGTTTGGCTGCGCTGATGTGGGTGAGTTATCATTTGTTGAGTAGGAAGTGCTAGGGAGACGTTGAATCAACACTGTGCTGTTTCACATCCACGCATTGCTCATGGTCCCCTGCCTCGCAATGGAAATGCTGAGTAAGACTGCACTGTCACTGCCCCTGGCCAGGATGTACTGTAGGCCTACACCAGATGTGTCTGGTCTGTGTGTGAGGTTGCCTAGTAACCTCCCCATCATAACACCTTTAAACACGTACGGAATGGATTTGGATCCCTTTAACATGATGTCACACTAGACCCACACTAGTGGTCATTATTAGTTCCATCGTGGCAAATAGGCCGACTGTATGAGGAGGGGAGTCAACGTCCCTAAAAGCAAGTACACTATAAAGTGTAAAAAACGTTCTGTAATTAAGATGTTGAAGATCTTGATGACAAACCTTGGGAAATCATGTCATGCCTGTAACAACTACCAACAATGTTTGAACGGAGCTGAAGGTTGGGGCTAATAACAACAAGATAACTAATGTAAAACATACGGTGTCTGTAAAAAAGTACATAGGTTCTGAACTTTTTTGAAAGAGCACAGTTTGAAAGATATGACAAATAGAAATCAAAATGGATGGACATCATAAATATATGGGAGGGGTAGAGGAAAGACAAGAGTTAAAAACAAACAAAATAAAACGATTGTAAAATAGACTGTGTCCATAACTGTATATAGACCTAAAAAACAATGCCATTTATCTTAGTTTACCACTAGATGTCAGGCTGTTCATTCATACGTAGTCTTTGCTGACATTTCTTGTCAACCTGTTTAATGCCGCTATATGTAATAACACAGTCCCGAACTGATTACAGTAAAATAACGTTTCACTAAATCGATTCTCAAATGGATGGATGGATAAAAAGTTTAAGCAAATTCATTTCAAGCAGTGTTTGATTTGATGTTCTTAAACATGTAACTGAACGTGAATATGATCTATGAAGATCATTGAGCTTCTTTGAAAATAATTCTAATTGTTCTGTGAAAGCAAGGTGGCGAGGTGGCAATGCCTTGCCGTGTGCTAAAAGGCTATCTTTGTCATCGGTATTGGGACGAACTGCACAGACAAATAGTCCTCCTACCATGGTGCTATTATTGGTCAATGAAGATGCGTTCTTCTTCTTACTGTATCTCTGATAGGTAGTGTCTATAGGAAACATGGTTAGGTATGTCTGTAGCAGAGATTTTTTACCTTTAATGGCTAGCTATGCATCTCTAGTATGCAATCCGTACAGTAGAGATGGCTAGGTGTGTGTGTGCGTGCGTGTGTGCGTGTGTGTGTGATAGAGAGGTGTCTGGTATTTATGACTACAATGTGACAGTGACCTCACTTTGACCTTTGTTATTATGCACAGGTCACCGGAGCAGCATTGTGGCAATGTTGTTACAGTGCTAAGGAAATCGTGCTAATGTTTTCAGGGATTGACATTAAGGTCTGAAAGGTCATTTTTGGGTTGCCCGATGATTATGATCGTTTGCACGAAAATACAAAGTAGCTGGAAGACGACCAGACTTACTTCATCTTGGTTGTTATCAGTAAACAAAAAATCACAGACCCAATGGGGCAAACACGGAGCAGTCTCAACTTGCGTGACCACTCAGGTCACTCGCCTCAGGCAATAGGGCACCCCTTAATCTCAAACCCTGTGTTTTGTATTTTCTGACACTTGAAACTACTGATGAATTCATGAATTGATTGAATTAACACTACCCATTGTTCCCACAAGGGCTCTTCATGAATTAATAGAATTAATTCACTTTCTAAACTGATTGTGTTCAACAGGATTTGTCTGCCCAACCCTGCCAGATAGACTGTTAATCTGAAATGAAGCATTATGCTGTGGTAAATTAAAAGCAACTGAAAGGATTAGTCAGTGTGTGCAGCGGAACCTGTTTTTGCTGGCTCGTGTGAGCTTGAATCCTGAAACAAAGTTGCCTTAAAGTTTTCCCATGGTTCTTTGACAAACAGATATGAGGTATTGGTTTTATTCATGCCATTGATCCAGTGTGGGTTCATAACTGTAAGAAAGGAAGTACATCTTGTGTTACATATGTCTTCTCCTTGTCACACCAAGTTGCGTCGTTTGTCTTACTGTATGCTAACACGTATTTTTTGTTCACGCTAAAGAGCACATATCTGTGCAAAAAAGTACCGTAACATTTGAAATAGATGGGAAAAGCATCTATTCCAACGGGGTTCTAAGTACCACAACTCGCAATCGCATTGCAGGAATTGCATGCGATGCATTTTGGTCAGATAATCACTCCCTGATAAGGGATGGATCGAAATGGACATGGAGGAAAATGGAGGGAAACGGGGGAGGGTCATGCCTTTTCAATTTCAATCAAGGGGAGGGTTTGGGTATTTAAAAAACAAACTAGTCCAGGGGAGGGTCATGTCATTTGTGATTGATGACATTTCAATATTTCTCAGTGTTTTAGAATTAGTTGCTTATTAGGCTATATATCAGCGACTATAGGCTATTTAGTGTGGTCACAATCAAATGATCCCATAGCCTATAGGCTACGAAGTGCATGCTGGGAGAAGCACAGAGCAAGGTTCCATTTCTAAGATAGCTGCTGGGATGGTGTAAATTAAAGTAGGTTGCATTACACACGGCACTGGATATTCCAACCCTGAGCCCCGGCCTGCTCTGCTCTTGCTAATCAAAAACGTTTTTGTGTGCTGCTTAACCTATAGCTGTGCTGTGTAGGGCTACAGTGGCAGTTCAGGAGAAGAGTCAAAGGTCTCTTTCGATTTTCTTTTAAATGATTAGACCTTGTGCGCAGACTAGCCTATGGCCTATTTTCTCTTCAGTTTGAGAAGGGGAGCGTGAAGTTGCGAAGGAGGACCAGAGGTCAACTTTGATAGCTTGCTACAATTGATTTGATTAAAAACAACATGTTTCTTGCCCATGATCTATTCATCAGAGTTACTGACCTTGCAATAAGCCAGATTCAAGTAACTTACATTGTGGTGCTGAAACTTGAAGCGGTAGCCATGGCACAATCAATAGGAAATGGACAGCTCATGGTGCTGCAAGTAGGCAAAATCGAGTAGGTATAATTCAGTTCATCGTCTTCATTAGGCTATAGGCTGCTATATCCATGGATTTGTCGGTCAATTCCTCCATCCACCATGTAGTCTTGAAATAGCCTGGCTCCATGTCAGTGTAGGGCTGTTATGTTAAAATCAAGACTCGAATTGAGCTGGTATGGCTTAGGCCTAAGAAAATGGCTAAAAGCACAGGCCTATCCCTTGTTAGCTTGTGAAGAAAATAAAACAGATCTGATGATATAAAGTGATCTATAACAGCGCGTTGGTCCGTGATGCTTTATGCTAGAAACAAGCTGTAAAATACCCACGTAAGATGTCACTCCGATGCATATGGGGATATCGTTGTTTCCTTTCTTTTCATTCAGAGGCTGAGCTACAACCTTCTATAGCCAAGGAGACAAAAACATGACTTGGCTTGGGAGGTAATCTAATTCTGTCACTATCAATTGATTAAGCTATTCACTTTCTGCTCAGTAGAAGATGTTTAAACACAGACAGCTTTCAGTGAAACACTTGTGACCTCTCGTTGGGTTAAGCCATGGAAGAAGAGTAGCCAGCAGTTAAAGTTGGCATTTTTCTGCATTGGTAAGGCCTACTCTGTCTGGGGTGGAAAGGTAGGCTTACTGTCTGGAGTGGAAAGGTAGGCCTACTCTGTCTGGGGTGGAAAGGTAGCTCTACTGTCTGGAGTGGAAAGGTAGGCCTACTCTGTCTGGGGTGGAAAGGTAGGCCTACTCTGTCTGAGGTGGAAAGGTAGGCCTACTGTCTGGAGTGGAAAGGTAGGCCTACTCTGTCTGGAGTGGAAAGGTAGGCCTACTCTGTCTGGAGTGGAAAGGTAGGCCTACTCTGTCTGGTGTGGAAAGGTAGACCTACTCTGTCTGGTGTGGAAAGGTAGGCCTACTCTATCTGGAGTGGAAAGGTAGGCCTACTCTGTCTGGAGTGGAAAGGTAGGCCTACTCTGTCTGGAGTGGACAGGTAGGCCTACTCTGTCTGGAGTGGAAAGGTAGGCCTACTCTGTCTGGAGTGGAAAGGTAGGCCTACTCTGTCTGGAGTGGAAAGGTAGGCCTACTCTGGCTGGAGTGGAAAGGTAGGCCTACTCTGTCTGGAGTGGAAAGGTAGGCCTTCTCTGTCTGGAGTGGAAAGGTAGGCCTTCTCTGTCTGTAGTGGAAAGGTAGGCCTACTCTGTCTGGTGTGGAAAGGTAGACCTACTCTGTCTGGTGTGGAAAGGTAGGCCTACTCTATCTGGAGTGGAAAGGTAGGCCTACTCTGTCTGGAGTGGAAAGGTAGGCCTACTCTGTCTGGAGTGGACAGGTAGGCCTACTCTGTCTGGAGTGGAAAGGTAGGCCTACTCTGTCTGGAGTGGAAAGGTAGGCCTACTCTGGCTGGAGTGGAAAGGTAGGCCTACTCTGTCTGGAGTGGAAAGGTAGGCCTTCTCTGTCTGGAGTGGAAAGGTAGGCCTTCTCTGTCTGGAGTGGAAAGGTAGGCCTTCTCTGTCTGGAGTGGAAAGGTAGGCCATCTCTGTCTGGAGTGGAAAGGTAGGCCTTCTCTGTCTGGAGTGGAAAGGTAGGCCTACTCTGTCTGGAGTGGACAGGTATGCCTACTCTGTCTGGAGTGGAAAGGTAGGCCTACTCTGTCTGGAGTGGAAAGGTAGGCCTACTCTGTCTGGAGTGGACAGGTATGCCTACTCTGTCTGGAGTGGAAAGGTAGGCCTACACTGTCTGGAGTGGAAAGGTAGTCCTACTCTGTCTGGAGTGGAAAGGTAGGCCTTCTCTGTCTGTAGTGGAAAGGTAGGCCTTCTCTGTCTGGATTGGAAAGGTAGGCCTTCTCTGTCTGGAGTGGAAAGGTAGTCATACTCTGTCTGGTGTGGAAAGGTAGTCCTACTCTGTCTGGAGTGGAAAGGTAGGCCTTCTCTGTCTGTAGTGGAAAGGTAGGCCTTCTCTGTCTGGAGTGGAAAGGTAGGCCTTCTCTGTCTGAAGTGGAAAGGTAGGCCTTCTCTGTCTGGAGTGGAAAGGTAGGCCTACTCTGTCTGGGGTGGAAAAGTAGGCCTACTGTCTGGAGTGGAAAGGTAGGTATACTGTCTGGAGTGGAAAGGTAGGTATACTGTCTGGAGTGGAAAAGGTAGGCCTACTCTGTCTGGGGTGGAAAGGTAGGCCTACTGTCTGGAGTGGAAAGGTAGACCTACTCTCTGGAGTGGAAAGGTAGGCCTACTCTGTCTGGAGTGGAAAGGTAGGCCTTCTCTGTCTGGAGTGGAAAGGTAGGCCTACTCTGTCTGGAGTAGAAAGGTAGGCCTACTCTGTCTGGAGTGGACAGGTATGCCTACTCTGTCTGGAGTGGAAAGGTAGGCCTACTCTGTCTGGAGTGGAAAGGTAGGCCTTCTCTGTCTGGAGTGGAAAGGTAGTCATACTCTGTCTGGTGTGGAAAGGTAGTCCTACTCTGTCTGGAGTGGAAGGGTAGGCCTACTCTGTCTGGAGTGGAAAGGTAGGCCTACGGAAAGGTAGGCCTACTCTGTCTGGAGTGGAAAGGTAGTCCTACTCTGTCTGGAGTGGAAGGGTAGGCCTACTCTGTCTGGAGTGGAAAGGTAGGCCTTCTCTGTCTGGAGTGGAAAGGTAGGCCATCTCTGTCTGGAGTGGAAAGGTAGGCCTACTCTGTCTGGAGTGGAAAGGTAGGCCTACTCTGTCTGGAATGGAAAGGTAGGCCTACTCTGTCTGGAATGGAAAGGTAGGCCTTCTCTGTCTGGAGTGGAAAGGTAGGCCTTCTCTGTCTGAAGTGGAAAGGTAGGCCTTCTCTGTCTGGAGTGGAAAGGTAGGCCTACTCTGTCTGGGGTGGAAAAGTAGGCCTACTGTCTGGAGTGGAAAGGTAGGTATACTGTCTGGAGTGGAAAGGTAGGTATACTGTCTGGAGTGGAAAAGGTAGGCCTACTCTGTCTGGGGTGGAAAGGTAGGCCTACTGTCTGGAGTGGAAAGGTAGACCTACTCTCTGGAGTGGAAAGGTAGGCCTACTCTGTCTGGAGTGGAAAGGTAGGCCTTCTCTGTCTGGAGTGGAAAGGTAGGTCATCTGTGTCTGGAGTGGAAAGGTAGGCCTTCTCTGTCTGGAGTGGAAAGGTAGGCCTACTCTGTCTGGAGTAGAAAGGTAGGCCTACTCTGTCTGGAGTGGACAGGTATGCCTACTCTGTCTGGAGTGGAAAGGTAGGCCTACTCTGTCTGGAGTGGAAAGGTAGGCCTACTCTGTCTGGAGTGGAAAGGTAGGCCTTCTCTGTCTGGAGTGGAAAGGTAGGCCTTCTCTGTCTGTAGTGGAAAGGTAGGCCTTCTCTGTTTGGAGTGGAAAGGTAGGCCTTCTCTGTCTGGAGTGGAAAGGTAGGCCTACTCTGTCTGGGGTGGAAAAGTAGGCCTACTGTCTGGAGTGGAAAGGTAGGTATACTGTCTGGAGTGGAAAAGGTAGGCCTACTCTGTCTGGGGTGGAAAGGTAGGCCTACTGTCTGGAGTGGAAAGGTAGGCCTACTCTGTCTGGAGTGGAAAGGTAGGCCTACTCTGTCTGGAGTGGAAAGGTAGGCCTTCTCTGTCTGAAGTGGAAAGGTAGGCCTTCTCTGTCTGGAGTGGAAAGGTAGGCCTACTCTGTCTGGGGTGGAAAAGTAGGCCTACTGTCTGGAGTGGAAAGGTAGGTATACTGTCTGGAGTGGAACGGTAGGTATACTGTCTGGAGTGGAAAGGTAGGTATACTGTCTGGAGTGGAAAAGGTAGGCCTACTCTGTCTGGGGTGGAAAGGTAGGCCTACTGTCTGGAGTGGAAAGGTAGGCCTACTCTGTCTGGAGTGGAAAGGTAGGCCTACTGTCTGGAGTGGAAAGGTAGGTATACTGTCTGGAGTGGAAAGGTAGGCCTTCTCTGTCTGGAGTGGAAAGGTAGGCCATCTCTGTCTGGAGTGGAAAGGTAGGCCTTCTCTGTCTGGAGTGGAAAGGTAGGCCTACTCTGTCTGCAGTGGAAAGGTAGGCCTACTCTGTCTGGAGTGGACAGGTATGCCTACTCTGTCTGGAGTGGAAAGGTAGGCCTACTCTGTCTGGAGTGGAAAGGTAGTCCTACTCTGTCTGGAGTGGAAAGGTAGGCCTTCTCTGTCTGTAGTGGACAGGTATGCCTACTCTGTCTGGAGTGGAAAGGTAGGCCTACTCTGTCTGGAGTGGAAAGGTAGGCCTACTCTGTCTGGAGTGGAAAGGTAGGCCTACTGTCTGGAGTGGAAAGGTAGGTATACTGTCTGGAGTGGAAAGGTAGGCCTTCTCTGTCTGGAGTGGAAAGGTAGGCCATCTCTGTCTGGAGTGGAAAGGTAGGTATCTGTCTGGAGTGGAAAGGTAGGCCTACTGTCTGGAGTGGAAAGGTAGGCCTACTCTGTCTGGGGTGGAAAGGTAGGCCTACTGTCTGGAGTGGAAAGGTAGGCCTACTCTGTCTGGAGTGGAAAGGTAGTCCTACTCTGTCTGGAGTGGAAAGGTAGGCCTTCTCTGTCTGTAGTGGACAGGTATGCCTACTCTGTCTGGAGTGGAAAGGTAGGCCTACTCTGTCTGGAGTGGAAAGGTAGTCCTACTCTGTCTGGAGTGGAAAGGTAGGCCTTCTCTGTCTGTAGTGGAAAAGTAGGCCTACTGTCTGGAGTGGAAAGGTAGGTATACTGTCTGGAGTGGAAAGGTAGGTATACTGTCTGGAGTGGAAAAGGTTGGCCTACTCTGTCTGGGGTGGAAAGGTAGGCCTACTGTCTGGAGTGGAAAGGTAGGCCTACTCTGTCTGGAGTGGAAAGGTAGGCCTACTGTCTGGAGTGGAAAGGTCGGTATACTGTCTGGAGTGGAAAGTAGGCCTACTCTGTCTGGGGTGGAAAAGTAGGCCTACTGTCTGGAGTGGAAAGGTAGGTATACTGTCTGGAGTGGAAAGGTAGGCCTACTCTGTCTGGAGTGGAAAGGTATGCCTACTCTGTCTGGAGTGGAAAGGTAGGCCTACTCTGTCTGGAGTGGAAAGGTAGGCCTAACTCTTGAATGTACCATGCTCAGATTCATAATGACGTCTCAGATTTAATTATTTCCAAACAGGGACAATTTCGTTTGCAAACAATACACACTGATTTAGCATTGGAGAAATAAGATAAGATGAACACAGGCCTATCTCTCTGTCCATTCTTAACCTGTAATTTTGGTAATTTGTGGGGTATTAAAAACATATTCTGCTAATATGTACAATTGTGTAGAATTGCATGAAATGTTTATAAAAGTTTTTTTTCCCCCGATTGACCTGCAAATACAATGATAGATTCATGCAATGCTCTTAATATAAAGGAGATCTTTCCACCCCTGCTCTTGTCCACGGTGGTCTACGAACCCACAACCTTCTGGCCTGCAGCCCTGTGTGCTATTAAAATGTCTGCGTTGCCATGGAATGTTTACAGGACGGAGAACAGTTTCTAAAACTGCATATCTAAAGCTCTGGTCTGTCCCGGAAGTGAGGGTAAACGGTATACATCTCCTCTGCTATCCACTTGGTTTCTAATGATTATTTTGGGTATAGGGGATGGGTCGATTGTATTTTTTTTCAAGCGTTCAGGGAGGGTTTAGGTCAAATATATTTGTATGTTTTTCTCAAGGTAGGGTCATCCATTTTCATTTCAGAGAAGTCCGATTTTCTCCATGTAATAAATTCCATTCACTCCCTAACTGTAATGCTTTGAATGACTGGACTGCTGTTGACATTTAGATTTGAGTCTAAACATGGAACCATCCATCCTTACTTCTGGTTCAACCTGTTGAGCAAGTAACACCATGTCGTGACATCAAGCAGAGTCCTGTTTGCTCTAATGAGTTGTTGTGTGCCTGCTATCTGGGGCTGAGTCCCAAATGGAACCCCTATTCCTTAATATGGTCTTCTAATTTTGAACAGAGCCATATGGATAGGACACTATAGTAGTAGTACACTATAGTATAGGGAATGGGGTGCCATTTAGGACGCAATCTGGGTTATCCCCACATGACATCACTTTATGACGAAGAAACTTGACCTGGTTTACGTACTGTACCTTCTAGCCTCCTTCCTTGATTGTCCCCACCTGGATTTAGTATAGTGTGCAATAACTCCCAGTCGAATGTTTACCACAGTCTGTTCCCTGGTGTTTGCGTGTGTGTGTGTGCGTGAGGTGAAGGAGGAGGGGACAGGGAGAAAAAGAAAGAAGTAAAGGGAGGGAATGAGGGAGCAATAAGTCTGTGGGAGGGAGGAGGCTTAGGCCAGAAGAGAGAGCCTGGCAGGATATCAGGGCTGTTTCAGATGGACATTGCAGCGTCATTCACTGCAGCAGTAGTGAGAGAAACACGGATGGGACAGTACGCTGGCTAACTTGACCTGGGATGACCCACACCCACACACGTGCACACTTAAAAGGAGCACGCACTTGTATAGACTTACAGACAGACAGGTAAAGACCCAGTTCCCTCAGAGGGGTAAAGAAAGCTGCTGTCAACATGGGGGGCTCTCAGTCCCAACAGAAGAAGACTGGAGGGGCAGCAAACTCAACCAAGAGGAAGACAAGTAACATGTGAGTGAAGTAATTGTTCTCTAATACCTGTACATACAGTAACAGCAATGGAAGTTTGACAACTGTCTAATAACAGTACTTCTACAGAGGCGTGTCAAAATGGCCTCACTCAGTTGTGGAGTGGACTATTTTAGATGAGCTATTGGGTCAATGATATTCATGCTGAATGTTTCAGGAGCTATTGTTTGTCAGAAGTTGTGGCGTCTTGTAGGCGGAATTGACGGTGTACTTGGATGTTCTGGTTTGTCAACTTTGTTGTGGCCTGACGAGGGAAGAAGCTATGAATAGGCTATGATGCATTTGTGACCTGTCACAGTGTTTGTTGACCACAAAGGAAGTATCTTAAAACATAGTATATTCTTTGTGTCGGGGAGACTTTAGCTAATCAATGTCTACATTTAAACTATTACAGTATAACAATATCGTCACTATGCTATATTTTACGGATTGATAGTGTAACGTAACGATACAGTCTTTGCTAGTTATGTGTCTTATTATTCAAATCGATTGATACATATAATGACAAGGTAGCTGTGGGAAATGGATGGCGATCAGTTGCTTGTTATGCTGTGTAATATAGGAGTTATGCTGTGTAATATAGGAGTTATGCTGTGTAATATAGGAGTTATGCTGTGTAATATAGGAGTTTTGCTGTGTATTATACGAGTTATACTGTTTATTATACAAGTTATACTGTGTATTATAAGAGTTACACTGTGTATTATAAGAGTTATACTGTGTATTATAAGCTTAAACTATAAGCAAACAGTCAGTGTATGCAGTGAGTTGTCACCTCCATGTGTTTAATACTAGTGTGAATGAATGTTCTGTTCAGACAAGCTCTTGCACACACATGCAAATATTCACACACCCTCACTCACTCAATGATAAGGCTTCAAACAGCCTGGAAATGTACAGTGTCAAGCATGTTTGTCTACTGTACCCTCTAGTAAATCCTTGCCTGTTTGTGTTTGTTTGTGTGTGTGTGTGTGTGTGTGTGTGCATGCGTGCGCATGTACTCATCTCCAAGAACTGAGATTTGTCATTTTACGGTTGTTGATTGAAACAGAGACCCTCAGTTGTCTCGTCATGTTTTGTTGACGAAAGGAACATTTAGCTTCAGTAGCTTCCGGGTTTCCTCTAGTCCCCCCGGTACTATCAATGTTTATATGAGGAGTTGTCCCTCTTAAAGGGGACCACTCTGCCCCCTGCAGGTTATACCCACAGAAATAGAATTAATAGAATAGAGAATCCCACATTCAAGTCAATGTACTGTAATTCTATTTCTATGGCTATGCCGTCTCAATAGTAGATGAGACAGCGAACGTAATGGGTGCATTTGACCCTCATGCTTTTACCAATACAGTAAACTGTACCTCACACTAGAAGATAAATACATGCTGCATTACTGTTTGTGTAATGGAGGTGTCTGGGAACCTTGCTCGTTTTATGAATAAACCTTGCCTGAGACCCGAAGAGTTGTGTTGGCTCCCAAGGCTTTAGTTCAGTGGGCTACCATAGATCAATATTGTGGTAAGCTGTTACTGATTGACTAGGTTAGATAGATCCATATCCGATCACAGTGTTGAATCCATAAGGTGCTCAGCTAATTGCATGTGATGAATGTGGCAGTTGGAAGTTTAGTGTCGATCACTCTTGATTAAAATAAGTAATTTGTGTATCAACAGAAGTTCTACTATAGAAAGTCCTGTAAACCCGGTTAGCTGATCTAATTCAGGCTCTGAAGGGGGGGGGGGACATTGAGAAAAGGTGGACCTTTCCTTCTGAATCTTCTGCCACAGGGGACCTTATGTTCCTGCTGTGTGTCAGGTTCTTCCACTTTCTACGGTCAATCTTATAAATACTGTTGCGGGGCTGGGAACTGCCAGAGACCTCACGATATGATATTAATCACTATGCTTAGGTGCAGATGCGGTATGTATTGCGATTCTCACGATCCTCACGATTCTATATCGTATTGCGATTCGATACTGCGATTCTATTGCGACTTGATGTTCCAAACAGATTGCTCGCTATATGTCTGCTTTAGAGAGACAAGAGAGAGCATGAGACAACGAGTTTAGGTCAGTCTGGGAAATAAAAGTGCTGAAAGCATGTTGGCTTACAATTTAAAAAATAAAATGCAGATACAAGCTTATA
Organism: Oncorhynchus nerka; assembly: GCF_034236695.1. Classification (NCBI taxonomy): domain Eukaryota; kingdom Metazoa; phylum Chordata; class Actinopteri; order Salmoniformes; family Salmonidae; genus Oncorhynchus; species Oncorhynchus nerka. Next base: position 60,534,186 of record NC_088410.1, on the reverse strand, counting down.
GGATGAACAATTTCGGCGTTTGGGCGCAGGTACAGCCGACTAGCGCTAGCTAACGCTAACTACAGTAGCAACAAAAAAATTAAAAATGTAGAGTATATATTGTTTTACAAATCGAGTCAAATATTGATATAATATCTGCCAAAAATAATATTGTGATATGTAACTGTATTTATTTTTTTTGACCAATCACCAATACATAAAGATAGCCGCTAATACTTTACTAAACTCAAGCTGTGGTGACTTATTGCTGTATCATCTAAAAGGCTTTACTACATGGATAGTTGACCCAATTTATACAACAAGTCAGATGTTACCCTGGGTGAGCTGAACTATCCTTCTAAAACAGGATATGCCTATCATTTGATTCCCTGGTGTTTACTCAGGTAAAAAAAAAAAATGCATCGGCTCCCACTATAAAAGCATTGCAAACATGGGTCACATCAGACAGGAAGTATCTGTGTGTGCTGTCACATCAGATAGGACTTTGTCCTCTCAGCATTTGCCACACACAGTGTCCTGGATTGGGCAGGGCTGGCTGGGATAACACCAGTCACACTGCATATAGGTGCTCAAGACCTTGGCTATGTTCCAATATCCATACAAGCACACCCACGGCCTGGTTCTTACAGGACTCACTGTGGTGATTTAGCAAATGTATTTCTCAAGTGCAACACTTGATAACCACCTCCGTTCTCAATTTTGTTCCAAATAGCTGAGTGGATACATCACAAGACTAGTGAAGTGCGACAGCGTGAAACCAAAAACAACCTTATTTGAGACTGTTGTATGATTTACCACATTCACATACAGTATCATAGATATGATTCCATATAGCTGTATATTATTAAAGAGGTAAACAGAAATGCAATTCAGGTCAGCCACAGAATTGGGGTAGAGGCCACTGGAGCAGAATCAGAACTGTTTCTGCCACCAGATGGCTCTCTCATCACACGAAGGTGATTTTCCATGGGGAGACTGTACAAGGCTTATCGTATTTAGGTTTCATCCAAAATGGCACCCCATTCCCTATATACCTGTAGTTCACTACTTTTGACCACCAGGGCCCATAGCATGGCTTGTCCCAGATCAGTTTGTGCTGGTGTGACAATGACCCTAGCAGCATTTCACGGTAAAGTCTACACCAGTTTTTAATTTTTAATTTGATTTAACCTTTATTTAACTAGACAAGTCAGTTAAGAACAAATTCTTATTTACAATGGCGGCCTACCAAAAGTCCTGCGGGGACGGGGGCTGGGATTAAATAATATATATATTTTAAATAACATTGTAAATATAGGACAAACCACACTACAACAGAGCAAGGCAGCAACACATGACAACACAGCATGGTAGCAACACAACATGGTAGCAGCACAAAACATGGTACAAACAGCTGTATTCGGTGCACGTGACAAATCAAATTTGATTTGATTTTGAGTTGGAAGACGACAGAAACAGATCTGGGACCAGGCTAAATGTAACCTTACATACTAGGTAGACACATGGCTGATAGAACAGACGGAGGCATAAACCGGAAAGGTGGTTGGTCTGCCTCAAGTCATGATTGGATAGCAGTTTAGATGTCAACACACACATAGTCATGTCTGTAGGCGGATGTGGTCTCCTCCACTTCCTCAAACTGTGTAGACTAGAAAAACGACCTACATTTCACCCATTTTTTTTTTACAACTCTCTAACAATATATGAAGAAAAGAAAACTAGTAGGCAAATGTTTTGATACAGACACCTGAGATAACTGTTATAAGATGTTGTGTTCTGAGGCCTGTGTTGTGCAGTGGGTGGTGATTTTCCCTGCCAGGTTTTTGGACAGGTGCATCATGTGCTGTGGGAGAAAAGAATAATCATCATTATCACTGCGCTCAAAATAGAGTCACTTCCCCATATGCCTATGCAAAATAGGGGCTTACAACAGCCAGCAGGTGCTGGTATAAACTAATAAAATACATATAAAATGTGTTACATATTATTATCCTGTCTCTCCCTCTCTCTTGTTCTCACTCTTTCTCAGAGACAGAGAGAGGTCACATCCCCTTATGAATACCGTGAATCACACCAAGCAGCTACAAAGTTCCCATCATGAGAAGTTTGGAGAGAAAAAAAGACTTAGTAAAGTGGAGGACATGACTGTGACTGCAGTGGAGAAGTGGGAAATAAGGGCCCTGCCTTACATAACAGACCTTCCCTCTGCCTGGAGACAGAAATAGCACCAGTGAGGGCAGACAGAGGGGCGGCCTAATACAAAACCCCACTACGAATGCAAGCATTGTTTGTGTGTGTAAATGAAAGAGTGAGTGAACCTGTTTGAGTGGGTGGCAAGATCAGAGAAAGAGAGAGTTGGGCGTCTCCCAAACATGCCTGTGTGTATGTGTTAACGAACGAGTGTTATCTGTGTTGCAGATGTATTCACCTCCCTAACTAACGGACATCTCAATCTAAGTTCCCGACCTGTTTGGTAAAAGAGGACAAAGGAAGTAGCACACGAGGGCATGCAGCCAAAGAGGACTTCTGAACGCTTGTTAATGTTCCTCCCATCTGGGCTCACTGGAGACACGATGTTAACAGGCTGGGCTGTTGTGCAAGGCCTGCTATACCAGGTTGTTGTTGTTATTGGATGTTCAGTAAGACTGACATCAAGACTCAACATAGATGGGTTTTTGTTGGTGACATCTGTGATGAGAAAAGCAGAAACAAGTGAGATGTTGCTGAGGTCAGTGAGGACGTGCCTTGGTGAGACAGTGAGACAACGTGTTAGGGGATGTGTTATATTCCTTTGCTGTCTTCTTTACACTGTCTGTCTGTCTGTCTGTATTTGGCTCACTGTTGTCTCAGAGAGGATCCCTTTCACCCATACATCTGGAGTCAGACGGTAGTCAGGCCACTCCCCCATTGAAACTGGCTTGTTGAAATTCCTCACATATAGAAGCGTCCACCTTTATTCCCCTGCCTCCCCAACAGCAACAAAGGGATCTAACAGATGAAGCCAGGCCAGTGGCTGCAGGCTGGGTGGAACCTGTCTGGAGCTTTAATAGCTAGGGTCTGGTCTGCTCCACTGGAAACACCCTTCAGCCAATTAGATACACAACAAACACACACACAACAAACACACACACACACACACACTACACTCCCTTCTTTGAATAGTTTAGAAATCCCCCAAAAAGTTGAGGAAAGTTGTGTTTTTTTAAACAGGTTTCTTGAATATATTAGACTAGTACTTTGTCTCCAAGTGTATCATCTGTCTTTCCCAACTTTGGGATGAAGTGCTTTGCTCAAGGGCACAACAGTAGATGGTAGCTGTGAACAGACACCAGCCGCAATCTTCAGATTACTACTTCAATTCCTTTTAATGTGAGCCAGAACACCAAATACAATTTTCCATTTAGTGTAAACTTAAATGGACAATAAAAGTTTTCTAATCTCTAATCTAATTGCCACTGTCAGCAGTCCTTAGTTATTCTACAGGCTTTATGAAAGCTTTACGACAGCTTCCTTAAGCCTCAACAGATATTGTTCGTTTAAAGTGGGACATGATTTCGTAACTGCTCATTTCAGTGGCGTGTGGTTTCTGTTTTCCTCAGCTTCATAACTTTCGGTGTGTGTTTGAAATAGGAAGCATGTCTATGTAGCTCTCGTCGGGTTTCATAACAGAACGTCAGTCTCAGATCCTCCTGAGCAGCAGTAGTGGACAAGCAGGTAACAGCAGCATACCTTACAAGACTGGGTAGCATCCTGTTTGGAACGGGGCCCATGTGCCCCGCAGACCATTGCCTCACCATTTTCATTGATGTGTATGGCTGTCGTCTTTATACTAGAATGAACAAGCACAGCCTTAGCATTTCAATCAAACGATCCGTTTTTGATGTTTCGTAATAAAGCAGTGAAGTGGCCATGTGTGACGTGTATGCGGTTAACCTCAATTATTTTTTGCTTTGATGCTGATGAACGTTATTGAAGGAATAGTATGATTAGAGGTATGCTAATATGTATATGATTTATCGCTAAATTTAGTTCAACGCTTTGGACAGGCTGTTCAGTTGGGCAGTTTTGACTGAATCTCATTGACTGGTGTAGATTAGGCGATAATGTGGATCTCTGGTGGCCGTGAGCGGTACATGTATCTGAATGCTGTACAAACCTGGGTCACCATGTGTCACAACTCTCTCTGGATCACTTTGACCTGTTCCTGCTTTTTGGGTTGAACTGTTCTTACACCCCCCTCACCTCATTTCCTCACTGCAGTAGTAGTCGGTAGGAGACAGCATGTTGTCAAGACGGGTATTTCAGACAACAAACACTTTTGAGAGTTTGCTAAGGCTTATTAGTCTTTTAATGTAACAACAATGGAAAATACCTGGAAAACTGATCAGAAATACAACATTGATAGAATCACCAATAACTCTCCAATGTAGGAAAACACAATAGAATGATATATATTATCAATTGTTTTATTCTGAGTTAGAAGTTGGAGCTCCCTTTCTCAAGCACATCTTCAAACCAGACGGCAAAAACCTCAACTAGAGAGAGCCTTCACCCTCTCCATGGTGGAAAGAATTCTGGGTAAACAAGTTTTTCTCTTCTACAATGGACAGGCTGCGCTCTCGTGGTTCTTTAACTGAAGCATAATGATTGATGTCAGCTTGAGCATAAATCACTGGAGGGGAACAAACAGCTAGCATCCCCAGGCTCTTCAAGCAGCCATCAGTGGTATCAGTGAGGTTGTGTCCCAATCATTTAAAATGGCTTCGTCTCCTTTTCTTGGTGACAATTGATTGGCTTGAGGGAAGGGAAGGGAAAGAGGATACCTAGTCAGTTGCACAACTAAATGCATTCAACCGAAATGTGTCTTCCTCATTTAACCCAACCCCTCTGAATCAGAGAGGTGCGGAGGGGCTGCCTTAATCGACTTCCACGTCATCGGCTCCTAGGGAACAGTTGTTGTTCACTACCTTGCTCAAGGGCAGAACGGCAGATTTTTGCACATTGCCGGCTCGTGGATTCGAACCAGCGACATTTTGGTTACTGGCCCAACGCTCATTACCGATAGGCTAAGAAAAGATAGGGTCAGAATTCGGCCGATTTATTTTGCCAATGAAGACCTTTTCATGTCAGCGTTCATGAAGGACAGGAACATTTCCTAGGGAAATTAGGAAAGGAAAATAGCATTCAAAGGAAATGAGGAAAAGAAGAGAATCGGTGACTATTGGGACAATGAGCCAGAGAGTGGCAAGGGGGCCATTGAGTCTGTGAACCAGGGAGGAACTGGGGGCTATGAGAAAGAACAGGTTTCCCCGGTCTGGTCCAGTCATGCATGGCTGGCTGTTGCCGCCTTGTCGGGTCAGAGGAGGAGGGAAACGGTTAACGGTTAAACAGCCTGATGGCGGGGAGCTTGGGAGACCACATTCCAAAACCCTCTGCGCTGTAAAACGTGAAGCTCCACCGACTCCACCACTCTGCAACACCAGACTCTCCTCAGCCCCAGTTCGTTTTCCCTCTTCTGCTTTTTGCATGAGTGGAACAGCTGCCTGACTGGGAGCTACCACTCTGTCACCACAGGGGCCGCCACACTCACTGGCCCAGGGAGCACAGCAATCTTTTGAAGATGCAAGCTTCCTTTCTCCCCCATGTTCTTTCACAGTGGACTGGCCCTGATGTAGACAGCATGGGGGAGAGTGAGAGTGCGAGCTAGGCAGCACTCTGGAAGCCAGCAGATCATTGCTGTGGTATTCTGACTGCCACAGAGGCAGAGAGAGAGGGAGCGTGACAGACAGTAAGAGAGAGGGTGAGACGGAGCAAGAGAAGACTAGAGCACTGGAAGCCTCTGAGAAAAGGTTGCCAAACAGAACATCAACAGCCGAGTGGAAGGAACGCCTTCAGGGGAAACTGACTAACATGAAGAAGAGAACAGCCAGGAGGAGCTACTACTAAGATGTGAAGAACAACTGGTGGTTTATTTTGCCATCTTTAAGAGGGAGAGAAGAAGATAGAAACAAGGGTCTATTCAGACACTACAGAACGGATTTTGTCTATCTAGACACAACACAAGAAGATAGTGTCTACGCTATTCAGACCAAGGGAGGAAGCCGAAAACAGTGCCAAGGAGGATGTCTTGGCTGTCGCCCGTGTCTTGGGCCAAGTGGACGTGGACGGCAGTCCGGGGAGCAGGGGAGGGAGAGGACAGTGAAGAGGAGGAGGGCCAGGGGGTGAAGGAGGAGGATGGACGGCTGCCCCTTGGAGGGAAGCGAGAGGAAGAGGAGGAAGATGGATCTCAAGGGTGCAGGCGAGTGTGTTTGCTGGCTACATTGGAGCCTTGAAGCATTCCAAGTGAGACCCACAATGCAGCTGGAGGGGAGAGGGGCGTCATATGGGGGAAGGATGGGGTGAGGGAGTGTCATATTGGGGAAGGAGGGTGAGAGGGGGTGTCATATGGGGGAAGGAGGGGGAGGGGGGGTGTCATATGGGGGAAGGAGGAGGAGCGGGGGTGTCATATGGGGGAAGGAGGGGGAGAGTGGCACCTGCTTTGCCTTTCCACCTGTGGGGTTTGTGAGTCGGTGTTGTTCTAATGTTTCAATCACACCAACAGTGTTGTGGCGCAAAATGGTAGGCAGCATCATCTGGATATGTGTGCAACAAAAGTTCATTTCTGTAATGACGCCTACGCATACAGTTTGACACATACGTTCGATAAATCCAACGTATACACCACAACGAACACACTGCAACACGATGCTGCAAGGAAAACACAGCGTTTCATTGGAAATAAATGTACTTCTGGCGTACCAAAATGCAATGACGCTGTGATCAAAGCGTAAAGGGGGAATGAGAGAGAGAGAGAGAGAGAGAGAGAATGCATTTGACCATTACACCATTTTGTTCTACTATGTGGTTCTTCCAAACAGACATGCCTGTTGTTGTTTTAGAGGCTTACTGGTTAATGTGTGCGTGTGTGACGTTTGTTGGAAGTATTTCACAATGCCTCAGGTACTTTGTTATTCCCCAGCACCGCAGACAGGTACAACAAGTGATGTATAGCACACAATGTGCCCTCTGTCTCCTGTTCCTTGTTGGGGCAAAACACTATCCTGCCTTTGATGATTGTGTTATCACTCACGACTTTGTGATACCGATGGAGAGAGATGATCGTGCAATATATGTTTTTATAGCAGTGTTTAATTGCTATACCTATAGCACAACATTGGATCTCACAGATACTACTGTGGGTTGTTTATCAGTTGTAGCCAACTGGTTTTTGCACATGACAGATATGCAAACGCATTGCATTGAATGAGTACACATACTAGAACATCTGCACTAGTACACATACTAGAACATCTACACTAGTACACATACTAGAACATCTGCACTAGTACACATACTAGGACATCTGCACTAGTACACATACTAGGACATCTGCACTAGTACACATACTAGGACATCTGCACTAGTACACATACTAGGACATCTGCACTAGTATGCATACTAGGACATCTGCACTAGTACACATACTACAACATCTACACATACTACAACATCTACACTAGAACATCTACACTAGTACACATACAAGAACATCTGCACATACTAGGACATCTGCACTAGTACACATACTAGGACATCTGCACTAGTACACATACTAGGACATCTGCACTAGTACACATACTAGGACATCTGCACTAGTACACATACTAGGACATCTGCACTAGTACACATACTAGGACATCTGCACTAGTACACATACTAGGACATCTGCACTAGTACACATACTAGGACATCTGCACTAGTACGCATCCTAGAACATATACACTAGTACACATACTACAACATCTACACATACTAGAACATCTACACTAGAACATCTACACTAGTACACATACAAGAACATCTGCACTAGTACACATACTAGAACATCTACACTAGTACACATACTAGAACATCTACAGTAGTACACATACTAGGACGTCTACAGTAGTACACATATTAGGACATCTGCACTAGTACACATACTAGGACATCTGCACTAGTACACATACTAGGACATCTGCACTAGTACACATACTAGGACATCTGCACTAGTACACATACTAGAACATCTGCACTAGTACACATACTAGAACATCTACACATACTAGGACATCTGCACTAGTACACATACTAGGACATCTGCACTAGTACACATACTAGGACATCTGCACTAGTACACATACTAGGACATCTGCACTAGTACACATACTAGGACATCTGCACTAGTACACATACTAGAACATCTGCACTAGTACACATACTAGAACATCTGCACTAGTACACATACTAGAACATCTGCACTAGTACACATTTTAATCACCTTTATTTAACCAGGTAGGCTAGTTGAGAACAAGTTCTCATTTGCAACTGCGACCTGGCCAAGATAAAGCAAAGCAGTTCGACACATACAACACAGAGTTACACATGGAATAAACAAACATACCGTCAATAATACAGTAGAAAAAAATCTATAAACAGCATGTGCAAATGAGGTAGGATAAGGGAGGTAAAGGCAATACATAGGCCATGGTGGCGAAGTAATTACAATATAGCAATTAAACACTGGAATGGTAGATGTGCAGAAGATGAATGTGCAAGTAGAACATCTGCACTAGTACACATACTAGAATATCTACACTAGTACACATACCTGAACATCTACACATACTAGAACATCTACACTAGTACACATACTAGAACATCTACACATACTAGAACATCTGTACTAGTACACACACTAGAACATCTGCACTAGTACACACACTAGAACATCTGCACTAGTACACACACTAGAACATCTGCACTAGTACACATACTAGAACATCTACACTGGAACATCTGCACTAGTACACATACTAGAACATCTACACTAGTACACATACTAGAACATCTACATTAGTACACATACTAGAATGATATTTTCACAATAGTTTGTATTTCCAGATATTCTAGTGGTATGACCAAACTCATCTACCTCTCTCTTTATGTTTCTCTCTCTCTTTCTCTCTTCCAGTTCGGACTCAGAGGGCCACTTTGCGACCCCAGAGGCTCAGAGTCCTGTCCACGCTCCACTCAGTGTCCCAGGAGAGCTGGAGAACCTTGCCACTGACAGAGCAGGTGAGAGCACTGCTGCTTGCCTTCAACACACAAGGACAGAAAGAGAGAAGTAGGCACAAAACATGCTGAAAATAACTTGCACGTATTTCATTAAGGTCAACAACAAAATTAAAATGAATGAATATTATCTATCCCCAAAGGGCAATTACTTTTGGCATGTGAGTCAGCAACAAAAACAGCAACATGACATCATACAACTATATCATAATGACATACCACACAGAGCAGCTTCACAGTAAGGGATATTGTTGGGATATTATAGCACAAATTGTCCCTCACAACATCTACAGTACATGGCATGGCCTACCACACACCCCAACCACCACTTCAGTTCACTCCCACACCCACGCACCACTGACTGACACTCACGTGTAGAGAATGCATTAGCTGGCTGGCTTCCTTTGGAGTTTCCATGGCAACAAGAGAGATTGTGTCTCTCTGTCTTGCACTTCCTGTGGGGAACCGTGTGTGTGTGTGTGTGTGTGTGTGGCGTGTTTGTGTGCGCGCGCGCTATCGTGGTGCTTCAACTTTTAACAGTCACCTCAGACGTGGTTTTCAATATGCTGTTTTCATTAAACAAAATACAGTGTTTGGTGGAATCAAGTAGATTAGTCCTTCAGACCTTTTGATGTCGATCAATAATGTTTTCTCAACTGAAACTGCAGATTGCATTTGCTCTCAAAGGATTGCTACTGCATTAGATTAAACTGCGCCTACTGTAAAGCTATTTTAACTATGTTCCGTCTGACATGTGGCCAAACGGAGGGAAGTGTACCTTGCCGCTGTAACTGAAGACAGATGTGCTTTGTTTGCCTACCGTACTTCTCTAGGTATGCATCGGACTGTTAGACATTCACAAAGACCATTAAAGTTACACAGCACTTAAAGCTTGATATTAAACTACACAATTACCTTATTCACACCAACAATTAACGCTAGTTGTGAGAGAGAACCCACTGGGCACCCACTGGTTGAATCAACGTTGTTGCCACATAATTTCAATCACTTTACCTTGAACCAACGCAGAATAGACTGTGAATTGACGTCTGTGCCCAGTGGGAAGTCATCGGCTGAATACAGGACTTATATTTGCCATTCAGGTCAATCTTAGGTAGGCCACTCCAAAACAATAGCATGTGTGGCTCAAATGAAATGTTAACATTGGAGAAGGGTAGAGAACTGGATCACGGCCTGCATAAGAATTTGCTTTGGACTAGAGGTCGACCGATTAATCGGAATGGCTGATTAATTACGGCCGATTTCAAGTTTTCATAATAATCGGAAATCAGTCATTTTTTTACACCTTTATTTCATCTTTATTTAACTAGGCAAGTCAGTTAAGAACACATTCTTATTTTCAATGACGGCCTAGGAACGGTGGGTTAACTGCCTCATTCAGGGGCAGAACGACAGATTTTCACCTTGTCAGCTCGGGGGATACAATCTTGCAAACTTACGGTTAACAAGTCCAACGCAATAACGACCGTTGCACTCCACAAGGAGACTGACTGCCTGTTACGCGAATGCAGTAAGCCAAGGTAAGTTGCTAGCTAGCATTAAACTTATCTTATAAAAAACAATCAATCAATCATAATCACTAGTTAACTACACATGGTTGATGATATTACTAGATATTATCTAGCGTGTCCTGGGTTGCATATAATCTGACTGAGCATACAAGCATACAAGCATACAAGTATCTAAGTATCTGACTGGGCGGTGGTGGGCAGAAGCAGGCGTAAACATTCATTCAAACAGCACTTTCATGAGTTTTGCCAGCAGCTCTTCGTTGTGCGTCAAGCATTGCGCTGTTTATGACTTCAAGCCTATCAACTCCCGAGATGAGGCTGGTGTAACCGAAGTGAAATGGCTGGCTAGTTAGCGCGTGCTAATAGGGTTTCAAACGTCACTCGCTCTGAGCCTTGGGGTGGTTGTTTCCCTTGCTCTGCATGGTTAACGCTGCTTCGAGGGTGGCTCTTGTCATTGTGTTCCTGGTTTGAGGCGAGGGACAGAAGCTATACTGTTACACTGGCAATACTAAAGTTCCTGTATAGAGGGAAATAGTCCTATAATTCCTATAATAACTACAACCTAAAACTTCTTACCTGGGAATATTGAAGACTCGTGTTAAAAGGAACCACCAGCTTTCATATGTTCTCATGTTCTGCGCAAGGAACTTAAACGTTAGCTTTCTTACATTGCACATATTGCACTTTTACTTTCTTCTCCAACACTTTGTTTTTGCATTATTTAAACCAAATTGAAAATGTTTCATTATTTCTTTGAGGCTAAATTGAAAATAAGTGTTCATTCAGTATTGTTGTAATTGTCATTATTACAAATAAATGTTTTTTAAAAATCAGCTGATTAATCGGTATCTGCTTTTTTGGTCCTCCAATAATCGGTATCGGCGTTGAAAAATCATAATCGGTCGACCTCTACTTTGGACTATGGAATTCGGGAGGTCAGCCGTGAACAAAAGCAGTTGCTCCTCTTTGTTTTCAATTGTCTGTGGGAGGGGTTTCAAGTCATGAGAGTGACTTACCCTGTGAGGGATCTAGAAATATCTCCAATATATTGATCCGGTTTGGATCTATGAGCCCCATTACAACTCAGTGAAGCAACAGTGGTTTCCATATTACTCCCAGTCCCAATATTTTGAAGGAACCTACTTGAATATACTTGAAACACTTCATTTCAAACCCTGTTATTGTATGATGTCCAGTATATGTTGGCGATAATTTAGATGGTCTCAAAACTCATAGAGAGTGCATGCAATGCAACCACATACCCGTTGGATTTCAGGCTGGTTTGGAAGTATTTGAGGAGGCGTAGTTTAGTTGGACAGCCGTGCTGCTTTTCACTCTGTCAAAGTTACTTTTAATAAGTATTTCTTCGTCTCTGAGAGCTTTGTTTCGGTTCACTCCACTGTGTTTTGATATGGGACTGTAAAAGCAAGGGGTCTCAAATTGCTTTGAGTGGGATTGCGTAGCACAGCCTAGTATGTGTCCAGGCTATCTTTGTTTGCTCAGGCCTGGGGTAGTGAAAGTGTCGTTCGTGAGCCGCGGAGTCTGAGAAGGCTGCATTCGCTGGCAGCACGCACCGAGGGAGTTGTCTTCAGTTCTATTCCACAACCACAAACATTCTCCTGATGTTTCCTCACTCTTCCTCTTCCTCACGCAGCCAGCTGTGGAGAAGATTGAACTCTAGCTCACTGGCCCGTTTTGAAGGGACTGTTCTTGGCAGCATGAAGCTAGCCTGTTCCAGGATTTGTTTGTGCTGCTTTGCTAATGGTCCCAGATCTGTTTGTGCTGTCTTTCCAATAAAGACCATATGAGTTGGCAAGACAGCACAAACAGACCTGGCAACAGGCTAGGATGAAGCTGCAGGTACTTTTAGAGACGTTTAGTAGTGTACACAAAAATAACCTTGTTGTTTGTCCTACTCTCTGAATACTTAACTATCTCTGGCAATAAGTCAAGTAAAAGAATGTTGTAGGGTTTATAGACAGAAATAATGTCTATACATCTATAAATCCCACACTCCTCCCAGGAGTGGTGCAATTTAAAAATGTGGTGCAATTTAAGAATGTGGTTAGTTGTAAACTGCACATTTTTCTCCGCCCCATGGCAAAACAAGTCAAATTGCATGAAATGAGTTATAAAATTGCTAAATGTTCTCTCCGCCCAATGGCAAAATGCTAAAAATTGCAGGACATTTTCTTTCAAACTAAAAACGGTATGGGCTCTATTTTAACAACCTAACGTAACGGCTAATCTAAGCAGGGGTGTGTCAGGAATATTTCTGCTATTTTCCCTATCATAATTATCGGCGCACTTGCGAAAGGACTGGGTTTTGATGAATGCACAAGCATTCGCTCTGATATAGGGGCTAGGCCTACTGTAAATTTACAAGCACCATCATTTCTCCCTGTGGGCATATAATATTAAAACAGGGCAGACTATGGAGGGTTTTACACACATCCAAACTTTTCACAGTAGCAGGACAAAGATCCAATGTAAAGAGAAATGTCCACTCACGTTGTACTGCTCCCAAATAGGCCTATGTTTTATGAACATACCGGAACCATCTTACAAATCAGATCGCATTCATTCGTTTTTTATGTTTCTAAATACAAAGTATACAGGCACCAAAAGCACATTAGGCTACTGTTGTTCCATGCATCACGACTGGATAGGCTGTCAAAATTCATGCCATAACCCACTGCCTTACCGATAAAACCAGCTTTTGTTTGGTCTTAAATAAGAGAAAGTTGATTGCCAGTGTTCAGACCTGGTGAGAGAGCTTATATAACAACTCTTAACTTGGGGAATGTATTGTCTTGCCCTACTGTCTAGTCTTGTTCTACTTTAGGTCCTTAGTGCTGCATTTGGCTACTGCAGGAAAAGAAGCGACTGCTATATTGTTTTAGGGTTGAACTAAAAACCCTAGTGCCGACAATAAGTATAACGTATATTATCAAATATATGACTGTATTTTCCTTTATACTATGAGTATTTGTATCAAATGAGTACAAAAGTACTTCTGTCCAGTGAGAGTTAGTCTTAGTATTATTGCAGTATCAGGACCGAACTTAATAATGGCCTAATAGAGACTGAAAAGTGATGACACTACAGAAAATCTTCTTATCAGAAATAGGTGTTCTCTCTTGATAATATAGCAATATAGCCATGTTCACCATCTCCACTAAATATGGATTAAATAACTTAACCTTGAATTCCTGGGTACAGGGATCTGAACTTTGATGAACTGACTATGGAGCAGTTAATCAGATCTGCTCTGTCCAAGCTGTACAGATGTAGGATCTTCATTTCATTTTCCACTTTTCAGACTTAATTTTGCCTTATGAAAAATGTATCAACCCCTTCAATAATGTCCATTATTTATAATCTACATAATAATTCACATTTCCTGTTGCTGCAGGATTATTTTCCTACTGTAGCAAACTGGCTCAAATCAAGATCCTATATACTGTACCTCTCTCTGCGGCCCTCTCTTGTTCTCTCTGTCCACACACACACACACACACACCACACCCATTCACATGTACATAAGCATACTGATGGAAAGATTTGACTTTGCTTAGTGATGATTAGCTCTAAATATTTTGAATAAGAGAATCAACGCTGCATTAAACACTGTAGCATATTAATTCTTCCACTCCACTGAATATAAATAAACTAGGGCCTTTGCTGCCCCCTGTCTCTTAGCAACAGACTGTTGCATGAAAACTGTGATGATGACGGCCATCAGGAAACATTTGTACATTCCTCTGGGCAGTGTTGCAAAATCAACAACAGCAACAGCTCCCTCAAGACATACACTCTCAATCTGACCTGTTAAGGCTTTTCCATATTCCCTTATTACATTTTCCTAGTACAAGCAAATGTATCGTTATGTTATTAGGCCTTTAAAAAAAAGCGTAACCATGGAAATAGATGCAACTTTATGTTACTGTGAGATTGGTAGCAACCAAGGAATATTATCATCTCTTAATATTTGTTGCAACCTGCCTTGAGAAGGCTTTTTTGTTGAAATTACATCACACTCCAAATTACATTTTTGATCGTCGTCTTTTGCATTTGTGGCTACGTTTAAAAATATATATTTTTCTGGCAGCTACTACTGGTTTTTGAGTCAACTTTTTGTATCCTCTCTCCTGCTTTCACCAGATACCCTGGAGGAGGAGGATGAACAGCTGATGGTGTCTGGCCTAGCCGGGGATCCAGTTCATAGCCTCTTTAACCAGAACATGGGCCAGGCTGAGCCCCCCTTGGCTCCTGAGGAGGAGGCCCCCGTGAACCCTAAGGAAGAGGCCCCCATGGACCCTAAAAAAGGGCCCCAAATGCTTCCCAACACAGACACTACCGAGGTTCAACCCTCCACAGCAGACCCACCAGCACATGCCAATGGAGAAGCAATGACCAGTCCTGCTCTGAACTTAGGTCTACCCGATGAGAGGCCAAATGCTACCTCTCTGGACTTAGGCCTACCTGAGGAGAAGCCACTGGCTACTTCTCTGGACCTAGGTCAACCCGAGGAAGAGAGGCCACTGTCCAGCAGCACAGAGCCAGTTTGTAATGGACACCCCATTGAGACCATCTCTGAACCGCAGGCCAAACTCACTAAAATCCCTAAAACCACTAAAACCAAGCCCCCTTCCCTGAAGATAAAGGGAGCCCTGAGCGATGCTAGCACACAGGGGGACGGGGACATTGACATCATCACAATCCCTAAGGCTAGCTACAACTTCGACCCGGACCAGTTTGACGACAGCTTTAACCCGTTCGCCACTGGAGGCTCCAAGATACAGAACTCCCCCCCAGCTTTTGCAGCTGATGCCCTGCCCACACTTGAGACGCTACCTTTAAGTAGCTCCTTTCCCAAACTGGAGCCTTTACCTGTACGTAGCTCTTCTCCACCGCTTTGTGGGACTAGTTCCTCACTTAAAATGGAGGTTGAGGAGGTCAAAGAGCCCAAGCCTGTGAAGATGGAGTTTGGGTTAGACGAGGCAGGCGAGGTAACAAAAACACAGCCAAGGAGGCTGGGTAAAAAGCCTGGCAGCAAGCTCGCCACCAAGAAACCAAAGGCCAAAGCAACAACGACTGCACCTGCCCCGATGCCGACACCCGAACCAGTTGTAGCTGAACCGGTAGCAGAGCCAGTTTCAGAAACCGCTTCTGAACTGCTTTCCGTGCCAGGTGCCTCCTTAAGTTTGGATGACGTTCCAATTCCCAAGTCAACTTATAAGTATGACCCCAACCAGTGGGATGACCCTAATTTTAACCCCTTTGGGGCTGGTGGTTGCAAAATGAGCAGTTCCTCAGTTCTTCCTAAAGAATCCTACAGCTTTGATCCTCAGAACTTTGACGACTCAGCTGAACCCTTTAAGCCATCTAAAGCCCTGGGCAGTGAAAACCCAACTTCTCAGGATACCCCTGAGAGGCCAGCAGAGGAAGCAGTGAAACCAAAGCTGGATCGCCCCCTGGAGGAGGAGAAGAAAACGCGCCAGCCTCCAAAGAAAAGCAAGGACAGGATCATCAAGTAAGTCTGCTACACCCACAGCTTGGCGTTTCAGCACGTCAACCCAAACCATGCGTTGTGTTCCACCACTAGTGTAGCCTTCTTCAGGGTAATTCTGTATCCAGAAATGTGTTTTGTCCTAGCAAGAAGAAAAACATGAAATTGTCGTCCTTGTCGTTATCCTACAGTATGTGATATCAAGCCTTCCTTTGTGGTTTTCACACTAGTTTAAACTAGTTTTAGATGGTGCTGCAGTTACTGGATCTCTTTTTTTTTTTTGCCTTTTGCGAAGTCACTGGCATCCTAATGTTTGGGTCAGTCGCCCGCTGCCAAACCCTCAGCCCTCTAGCCAGCCCCCTAGAAACCTAACTCCATCTCTAATGCTGAGCAGAACACCTCTACTCACTCCTCCTTCTCTCTCTCTTTCATCCTTCATTCCCAAAATGCTCTCTGTGCCACCGCTGTACCCCCTCCCTCCCTCCCATCTACCCAACCAACCTCTACTGTCTGTCTATCATGCACCCCTTCTCTGCTTCTCCTTCCACCTTGTGTTTGTTCGCCTCAGGACCACTGAACAAGTGAAGTTTCTCTGTTTTCTATTGTAAGTAGTACTCGCTCTTCCACCACTCAATCTCTCGCTTGGTATGCCGTCTTTGCTTTCTGTCCCATTGCATGTGTTGTTATGATGAGAGCTCAGTGTTGTCATGATGAGAGCTCAGTGTTGTCATGATGAGAGCTCAGTGTTGTCATGATGAGAGCTCAGTGTTGTCATGATGAGAGCTCAGTGTTGTTATGATGAGAGCTCAGTGTTGTTATGATGAGAGCTCAGTGTTGTCATGATGAGAGCTCAGTGTTGTCATGATGAGAGCTCAGTGTTGTCATGATGAGAGCTCAGTGTTGTCATGATGAGAGCTCAGTGTTGTCATGATGAGAGCTCAGTGTTGTCATGATGAGAGCTCAGTGTTGTTATGATGAGAGCTCAGTGTTGTCATGATGAGAGCTCAGTGTTGTCATGATGAGAGCTCAGTGTTGTCATGATGAGAGCTCAGTGTTGTCATGATGAGAGCTCAGTGTTGTCATGATGAGAGCTCAGTGTTGTCATGATGAGAGCTCAGTGTTGTTATGATGAGAGCTCAGTGTTGTTATGATGAGAGCTCAATGTTGTCATGATGAGAGCTCAGTGTTGTCATGATGAGAGCTCAGTGTTGTCATGATGAGAGCTCAATGAAGATGCTTTTAGTGACTTGCACTCCTGCTTGTTGGCACGTGAAACCCTCCTTGAAAAACAAAGATTAATTAGCTAGTTGGCTATTTCCTGAACGGTTGCCTTGTTACTCTTTGCAAAGTTAAATAGCAGATTTCAATCAGCATAGGATTTTTAACAGTGTTGTGGTGTGCATCACTGACAAGACCAATGGGACCTGTAGTGTTTACAGTATAATCCATATTTAGACAACAGCTATTTATTAGATACCTGTCCTGAACAATTACATGTCAAGTAAACATGTCATCTTGGCTGATTGCCCCAATAACCAATGCTATATTTTTTATTCACAAATCCTCTGCCTGTGTTCTTCCTATAGGAATTCTTGTAAGGTGAAGAAGTATGAAAACCAGTCCCTGGTCCTGGATGTCTGCAATCAGGTGTGTGTGTGTGCAATATCAGCTGAATATAACCTTGCTGCAGTGTCACTGCAATTGTTATTACTCAGTAGGTTACCTCATCTCATTTACACACACATACACTTCTCTCTCTCATGCTGACCAGTGCCTTTCCCTTTCTCACACACTCATCAGTGTGTCTCTAGCACTGCAGTACAACCCTGGCGCGTTGACAGAAGCATTACCCATCTCTCAGCACTGTTTATAGAGGCCGTGTGCCATCAAGTCTTTTGACCTCCATTGTACTTCAATAGACTATCAAAACTACTTCAAGTGACCCCCAAATGTAACGCTTTGAAAAACAAAACAAAAAAATATATAATATCAGAGAAATCAAGTACTATTTGCATGTTGAAATGCATATAGAATGCACCTTGGAATATTGCTGCATTGTTTGATTTTTTTGTTGGTGGACTTATTCTCCGAGGGTACAGTATGCACATTTTACAGATTATGGATTTAATTATAGAATGATCTTCACCGCCTATCAGATGGAATACATTGAATTGAATACGGTAATGACAGTTAGTACCATCACATCAGTGTTCTATCTTCCTCTATAGAGTCTTCTAGACTGACAGCACGCTGGCACTGCATTCTCTTGTTTACAGGAAGAGGATGCGGTGGTGTCCCAGGTTCAAGGAATGCCCCGCCGTGTTCGCCATGCCACCGATGAGGAAAAGTTGGCTTGCAGTGGCATCATGGGCCAGAAAGCCAAGAAGGAGGCCGAGGTGGAGGAAGACTCAGCATGTGCCAAAGGCCCAGCCAACCCATCCAATGTCAAAAGCCAGGCGCTGCTGGATGGTAAATTTGTTTTGCTCTCAGGCAGGGGCGTCAGTTGGGTATGGCTAGCTCAAGACCAAAAAAAATGTACAAGTAGGCTACACATAAGTAGACGCAAATCATTCCAGTCCCGATTAAAATGTAAAGGCTGTTTAGCATATTAGATGGCCTTAGGACCATGCAAGAGCATCGTTCGGAGAGAAGCTGCCAGCCTGCATGCATTTCTCTTACTTTTAGAAACCAGAGACAGTTTGCTTTGTCAGTCAGCGTTGAACTTGGCCTTGTAAGCCTCGAGGCCAGCTGTTTTATGCACAGGTCACTTTCACATTGATGTCGGCACAGGTGACACGTCCAATAGCCTAGGGGAAGATAAGCTTCCATTAAAGTAAATGGATTTAAATCTGCCCAAATTAGCGATATAATTACTCGTGCCTATACAGAAATAAATGCAAACTTTGAAAATACTACACCAGAGAGCATGATTTGGCCACAGAGAATCATTAGCTTCTTTTTAAAATGAGCTGTGAATCATTTTAAGCGCGCAGCAAATAGCTGATTGTTGAGTTGCAGCTGTCAGAAAAGCAATTAAATAGACCCTGGCCTATCGCAATATTTCAAAATAGGAAAAACAGTTTAAAAAGCAAATGGCTATTGCTGAAAAGAGAAGACAAAGAATAGACGAATCGGTCTCTGGGTATCAAAATTCTCAACTCCCAATTGAGCAACACAATTTATTGGCACCAGTGAAGATCATTGGCCATATCCCCCCGAGTGCAAGCATATTCACTGTCTTTATCATTGGATCAGTACCACTGGAATGTTTTGGGGGGGGACAATAATGTCCTCCTCTAGGCTAGATAGACGTCATATTGTACAATTTGTGTCTCCCCTTTTCGTAGGCTGTAGATTTTTTTGCATTCAAGTCATATAAAGTGTAGTAGAATTGCATTTTTCCAGCGCAAAGAAAGAAGAAACATAGCTGATTGGGTTTACTCTATAGGCTCTATTCACATTACGAGATTAAGGAGAGTCTGAGGACCAGATTGGCGAAAGAGATTTCCAATTTTCACTTCATATTTCACATTTGCCTTACCTTTCGTTGTCGCTGGCAACGTGACATTCTTGGTCCGCAGCGCAAATTGACCGTAAATATCACAGAAGCCAGGAAGCACAAACGATTTAACAATCCAAGCAATTTTTCTTCTAAAACACATTAGGCTACAATATTGAATAATGTGACAATCCACAAGCAGGTGCAGACAATCAAGGGGTTTATTTTCTCATCCATACACATTAAATTCGCATCAAATAATGAATGTTTACCCCTCCCTAGCTGAGGAACCATCAACTCCGTTCTCTTATGGTCGTGGGATTTGTTATCAACAACATTTGAGTCACCATCAGTCAATTCTTAAAAGCTTTTAGCGCTTTTTCCTCATTGCGCGTACTACGTAAACTAAGATTCAATTGGGTCCTTGGGATGTCCCTACCCCATTGAAGTTGAAATGTTAAATGGTTAATGTAAGGGTTGAGGTTAGGTAATGGTTATGGTAGGGTTATGATTAAGGTTAATAGTTAGGGTCATTTACGTAGCACGAGCAACGATTAAAAAGTCGGTGGTTGTATTCGTTAAATGATTTTGATTAGAAATATGAATTTCAGCACGCCGCGGAAGGACTGCAAGTTGTACAGGACAAACATAAGTTCAGTGAAGCGTATTCAGAATGTATTGTTTTTTAAAAACAGAAATCTACTGATTGTGACTCAATTTTGTTGCTAGCAAATCCCACGACCAGTTATCAAAACTCAACCCCACCTCAATATAAGAGAACAGAGTCGGGGGTTCCTCAGCTACCCACCCATACGAATAGAAAAGTACAGTAAAGCTATCATACAGTGTCATGCATATGCTATTATAATATAGGCTACACAGCAAGGTAACATTAGCTAGCCAGTTAGCGAAACAAAATATGTTCTGCATCCTCACTTAAACGTGCTAGCTGTAGCTGACGTTTAGCTGAACCATTGCTAGATGTGAGCTCTTTGGCTTACACTAGGTACCGTATTAAAGTTATCTCAGAACAAACCAGGTTTCATTTTATCAATATCATGGAAGTCATTGTGAGATCCAAGCAAATTGTGAAAATGCTGATAATTCCCCGGAGAGTTACTTCTTGTTTGGACCTCAGTAGCTCAGTGCAGTCAAGCAGAAAATAAACAGGTTCAAAGTCTCAAAATTAAGGAAAATGTCTGTACATTTTTAGCTGTTTCAAAAACATTGCTATGCTATCACTGTAAGAGTGTTGGCTCAACGAGACAATTCTGTTTACACAGCCCTGCTTAAAGGGGGGCAACTGTAGGCCGGGTGTTGTGCGCTCCCTCTGAAGGTAGCGCTCGAGGCTTGACAAGTTCGCAAGTTTACATTGCAGTATATGTGTAGCCGTGAGACCCTAAAAGTCTGCCCGCTCAGGCATGCGTTGTTCAGAACTGTCTGTTTCGCTAACAGTGATTGAGTTTAGTTATATTATTAGCTGAGTTCCTTTTTTAAGGAACTCATTCGGGCTTTCAACTTACTCTTGAACGTTATAATAGTAAAATGCACTAGGTGCAATTTCGAAACTGGGTAGTACATAAGCAGTTTTCCTCTTGTCGTGTTAGTCATTGCAGACCTTAGAGAGCTACAGTATTTTGAACTTGTCCAGATCAACTAGCCCATTTTTTAGCTAGTTTTTTTTTGCCCATTGATTTTGTTGTAATGTTTGAGTCACTCAGATATCACATGAACACATATAAGATGTACACGATGTTCCCCAACGATGGAAGGGGGACATGAGTGAAAAGCTTGTGAATCCCGGTTTTAGATTTATCCAATAATCAGTAGTCAAAGTATCCAATAGTCATAGTCAAAGGGACTATGCTTAAAGGGGAAAGAAAACAAACAGCTAAATGCAAGAAGCAGTCCTAGACAAAGCCTAAAAGCAGCTTCTGGAGAGCCTCTTGGATTGTTGAATCTCACATTAGGTTTTACTGCCACCTATTGGCCATTGAAAATCAAGTGTTGAGTAAAATGACTTTCCATCTCCATCCCCTGATTCAATATTTATTTTTTCCCCCTCAGGTCCACAGGCGAGGATAACACACTGTATGGATGAGAAAGACATTTGCACTTCGGTAAGTAGGCTTAGATCAGGGCTGGCCACCTTTGATGGGGGTGAGGCCACAAAGAATTTGAACTCGTCATGAGGGGCCGTAGTGGCTCGTGGGTCAGCGTACCCTCATCCATACCCAGACATACAATGCAATCAATCCATTTGTGCATTTAAACTACTTAACTCTCCTAACTAAATGCATTATACCAATAGCCAAGGACGGTTCTAAGCCTTTTGGGGGCCCTAAGCAAGATTTGGTTGGGGGGGTCCTCCCAGCTAGCCGACAAATCATTTTACTGGGCCTCTTCTTGACGACGGAGAGAAATGTAGCATTTCTTTCAATTCTACATAGTTTGCCATGGGGTGTAAAGAACATTTTGTCGTTTTAAAACACATTTTCTGCAATTCAACACATTTTCCCATGGGACAGAGAGAACATTTGGAACTGTTTTAACAAATTTCATGCAATTATAATACTTTTTCCACGAGGTAGAGATAAAACTAATTCTACACATTTTGCCATGACTTATGCCATGTCAGTATGATATCTGAGTGAGAGTGACTTGCAAAATCAATGGGGAGCCCCCCAAGGTCAGGGCCCCTGGGCACGTGCCCTGCATGCCCGGTCAGCATTTGGCCATGATTACTATTTTAGAAAGCTGTCTAGACTAACTTACCAATCTAAAAATTGTTAGCTGACAAGGCTAATTGAGTGACTGTCAGTGACTAACATAACAAGAGAAAAACTGCTGATGCACAACCAAATTTCGAATTTGCACCTTTGGTATTCTACTATTTTAACTCTCAACAGTAAGTTGAGACCTCTACCCCAAAATACATTGTGGTCGAGGGCCCCATTTTTGGAAATTGATCCGTGTGCCTTAAAAAGAGGGCCTATGCGGTACACGGGCAGACAGTTACCCATCCCTGGCTTAGGTCTTTTGATTTGTTAGTTGTCATCATTTGTCAATAGAAGCCAGTTTGCATTAGAGCTCAGACTGACATGTTTTGTCCTTGGTATCTACAGAGTGAAGAGCTGTCAATCACCCCAGAGCCAAAGTTGATTGGCTGTGAGGGTCATGATGATAAAGGCAGTCCTTCCTCCCTGGAGACCATATCGCAAAGTGAGATGGACAAAGCAGCAGTGCTCACCTTGATCAGAGAGGAGGTACAGTAACTGACTGATTAAACCTGGGTCGTGATCATTAGGCACCAAACGGAAATAGAGAGGGACTACTTTGACTAATAATAAAACACACATTTTTTGTTAAAAAAACAAACATTTTTCGTTGCCTGCCCTAATGAACACAACCTAGCTAACACCAAGCTAGTCCTTTGAGCTAAAGGCTTAGTTCCTTGATCGCAGACTGTCACTGTAACACTGAACACACACTACAGTGCTTCTGTTAAATTATACAATAGTAAACATGCTTAAATAATCAACAAGTAGCAAGCAAATGGATGCCTGGCTGTCAAGCCTCTTCTAACCCCAGAGTGTTTTCTCCCCAACAGATAATTACTAAAGAGATAGAAGCCAATGAATGGAAGAGAAAGTATGAAGAAAGCCACATAGAGGTGTTAGAGATGAGGTATTATATGGCGCTGTTGCTTTAGTTTGCCATAATTCAAAGATAATCATATTTAGAATATAGCAGAGACAAACTCACAAGAAACCTTTTAGACTGAAAAGAAACCTTTTCATTTTTATTTATATCTCTCCTGTGTTTATCTGTCTCTTGTAGGAAAATAGTGGCAGAGTACGAGAAAACCGTTGCACAGATGATTGGTAAGTTCTTGAGGAGTTCATTTTATCTGCACTGATATGAAATCATGGGAGAGGTGAAAGCAATATGGTGGATGTCTACCAGCTTATGGCTTTCACCAGCCCATTTAATTCCACATCAGTGCAAATCCATGGAACTAGATGATAATAACAAGCCGATTTAGACTTTTGAGACACACCCTTGTTTGGATGTCCCTCAACTGTCTGACCTGTGACCTTTACAGAGGACGAGCAGCACAAGAGGAGTGTCCTGGGCTCCCAGAAGAGCGTCCAGCAGGTGATCCTGGAGCGGGACCAGGCCCTGGCTGACCTCAACTCCGTGGAGCGCTCACTCTCTGACCTCTTCAGACGCTACGAGAACATGAAGACCGTCCTGGAAGGCTTTAAGAAGGTAGGCTACGTGTTAACACTAGACTAGAGAGAAGGTTAAAGAATGTGAGTGTAAGGTTAGATTAAGACTAGAGAGGTTCTGTTGAAGAAGTGACCCATTGGGCAAAAACTGGTTTAATTAATGTTGTTTTCACGTCATTTCAACCCCCAAAAATGATGTGATGACATTGAATCAACCTTGGAAACTAAGTGGATTTTCTAAAAGTATTCAACGTAAGGGAATTTCATATTTTTTTCGTCCAACCTTTTAACTTAAATCCAATGACATGGCAATGTTTTGTTGTTGATTTCACATTGAATCGCGTTAGATGACAACGCAACCAAATGTAAATCAAAACTAGACGTTGTACTTAACCTTTTGTACTTCCTGTTTTTATTCTTTTGTTGATGTTATGATGTGCAGAGTCCTTTTATGTTTGGAAAAGCACTTATTAATGGGATGAAATGGTATTATTAGCGTCACTGTTTTTTCTGTATCGGACTGTTGCGAACAAAATTACTATCTGTAATGGAGATACAATGTTATTAAATTCTCCGTTTTTTTTTCTGTCTGTCTGTTTGTCTGTCTGTCTGTCTGTCTGTCTGTCTGTCTGTCTGTCTGTCTGTCTGTCTGTCTGTCTGTCTGTCTGTCTGTCTGTCTGTCTGTCTGTCTGTCTGTCTGTCTGTCTGTCTGTCTGTCTGTCTGTCTGTCTGTCTGTCTGTCTGTCTGTCTGTGTGCAGAATGAAGAGGTGCTGAAGAAGTGTGCCCAGGAGTACCTGGTCCGCGTCAGACAGGAAGAACAGAGATACCACACACTCAAGATCCACGCAGAGGAAAAACTAGACAAGTAACGATAGTTCAGTATTTCTTGTATCTAGACTGCTTTGATTTGAGTCTTGACTCTAGGGATTGAGACGGTAAATGTCTCAATGTTAAATATCTGATCATGTTAAATATAAATATATCACTTTATCTAGTCTATTGTTCATTTGGCTACTATGTACTTTTGAGGCGAGCGACATTATCTTTACATTTACATTACATTTAAGTCATTTAGCAGACGCTCTTATCCAGAGCGACTTACAAATTGGTGCGTTCACCTTAAGACATCCAGTGGAACAGCCACTTTACAATAGTGCATCTAAATCTTTTAAGGGGGTGAGAAGGATTACTTTATCCTATCCTAGGTATTCCTGAAAGAGGTGGGGTTTCAGGTGTCTCCGGAAGGTGGTGATTGACTCCGCTGTCCTGGCGTCGTGAGGGAGTTTGTTCCACCATTGGGGGGCCAGAGCAGCGAACAGTTTTGACTGGGCTGCGCGGGAACTGTACTTCCTCAGTGGTAGGGAGGCGAGCAGGCCAGAGGTGGATGAACGCAGTGCCCTTGTTTGGGTGTAGGGCCTGATCAGAGCCTGGAGGTACTGAGGTGCCGTTCCCCTCACAGCTCCGTAGGCAAGCACCATGGTCTTGTAGCGGATGCGAGCTTCAACTGGAAGCCAGTGGAGAGAGCGGAGGAGCGGGGTGACGTGAGAGAACTTGGGAAGGTTGAACACCAGACGGGCTGCGGCGTTCTGGATGAGTTGTAGGGGTTTAATGGCACAGGCAGGGAGCCCAGCCAACAGCGAGTTGCAGTAATCCAGACGGGAGATGACAAGTGCCTGGATTAGGACCTGCGCTGCTTCCTGTGTGAGGCAGGGTCGTACTCTGCGGATGTTGTAGAGCATGAACCTACAAGAACGGGCCACCGCCTTGATGTTAGTTGAGAACGACAGGGTGTTGTCCAGGATCACGCCAAGGTTCTTAGCGCTCTGCTCTCTTTCAATGGTTCACTCTCTCATTTCTTTGTGAGGTCTTCTATTTTTCTTTCTTTTCTTTCTTTAATGTTCCACTCTCTGCTGTGTTGCAGAGCAAATGAAGATATCGCCCAAGTGCGCTCCAGGGCCGACTCAGAGAGTGTGGCTCTTCATGCCAGCCTGAGGAAGGAGCAGATGAAGGTGGACTCTTTGGAGAGAGCCCTCCATCAGAAGGTACTTGACTTGACATTAGTTAAATTGACTTGACTTGGCTTGACTTTATCCCTAAGGGATAATGTGTCAGTAGGAATCATTGATAGTAAAATAATAATTGGATACAAGAATTCTGTTTGTTATCAATGGCTCCCAATGAGAGGCACAAGATGGCGCATTTCGACCAGGAAGTGTTTCATGATGTCGCATTTGTTAGTCACAAAAAAACTATTCAAATGCTGAATCTTTGATTGAACAATCTCTGCCTATCTCTCTATTCTTCACAGAACCAAGAAATTGAGGAACTCACGAAAATCTGCGACGAACTAATAGCAAAGCTCGGAACATTAGACTGATACCTGATATCAGGAACTTTGGAGTTCTTGGATGTACTGTTCCACCAACATCTCTCCGCTCTGCCTTACCTTTGCAGCCAAGGCCTAACCATCCCCACCACTAGTAAACGACTGTCCACACATCAACACAATCTGAACCCGTCTCTGCTATTATTACTTATACACACACACAGGGAGTGACGTCAGTATTCACCCGTTGTCTCTCGAATGGAACAAATAAACTGCGAAACAGCTATGAGTATATGTTTGTTATGATCAATTGAAGTATTGATGTGGCAAATTGTAATGTGCATGTGCAGCTGTTATAGGCATGTAGTGCCAAATCGTAACTTTTGCATAAATAAAGCATAGTATGGACATTACTGTCGATTTCTCCCTGTCGTGGGGCTATGTGAGGGATCTGCTTGTAACCTGTTGCGTTGCGTACTGTGGGGTGTGTTTGTAAAGTATGTTCCACATCATGGATTATCAGTTTTGAAGAAAGAGACAGAGACGTGTGATCCAGGAAGGGTTTGGGGGACATTCTTCTGCTGATACAGGGAAAGAGATCAACAATCAATCAGTTGGTGGCTCTCGTTCCACGGGTTTAGACTTTACACAATCATTCTGCTGCTATTCTAGTAACTACTAGAGATGGAGAGCGATCCATTTTTCGTTTTATAGAGTTACCGTTTCGATCTACTCTCATTTTTATCTTCTATTGTTTTGTACCTTTCTTTAGGTAGGACATGCTTATAGCGGTATGCTAGTATACCTTTTTTTTTTTTTTTTATAGATCAAGGGATTGCACATTTATTTGAATAACTATGTAGCTTCTTGTTATTTGATATCAACTTCAAACTGCAGTTTGTGGTCGATGCTCTAGATCTTTTATGTAGCTCCATGAGATATACTCTATATACCCCTATTCATTATTATTATAGTTTGAAGGCAAAGCACACGTGTTTCATGTGTACAGCATATGTTAAAGTATCTTTGTTTGCGCATGTCTGTTATCACCACATGTCTGGAGGAGGTGCTTGGTTTTCTGTATTAACAATGCAACATTATTTGGAAAAACTCTTGTTACTGTATTTGTTGTTTGAACAAATATGTTTTGTTATATCGACAATATAGGCTTTAATCCATATTCCTTGTGTCTTACCCCTTAGCTCATGTAGCTGAACAAAAGAGCACTATGACAAGAATATCTTAACAAATCCATCAACGGAGTAGTGACATATCCTGTTTATAATTGGACTTTTGCTCGGTTTAAGAATCGTTTGAAACTGACATGTTTTGTTTTCATCTTTCCTTTAGCTACACACAGCATAGGGAGCTGTGGTTGTAAGCTTGGCTTTCTACAGTGCAGCCACAGTTACTCTACAAGACCTTTGGAAAACAGGACAAATATTTTCTACCATCTCCATAATACTAGAGTTGCCAAATCATTCCCTTGCCCTCAAAGCCCATCACTGTTAATGTTGTAGGCTCTGAGAATAACATTTCCAGAAAACGCTAAATATTATGACAGATTATGACATATGTGTAAACTATATACTAATGCAGATGTGGATTCTTGTTCAGATGTTCTCAGAGCGAACAAAAAGCTAGCTGGTGGCTAAACAGCACAACGACTAGTTCCTTTAATGTTATGGCAATGTATCGGACTGGTTCATTTCAACCTTTAGGTCTACAAGGACCTACAGTACAGTATGTGGACAAGGAACTGTCCCCAAGCCCACTTAGGTGCTACCTACCTGAGTCATAGTTTGGGAGCCATTGCCTTATCCTACCTGTTTCATGAATCATCATCATCATCCTCATCAGTACCTTCAACTGCCAAATGTTATTATTGTGCCAAATAAAGGGGCTTCAGGAGGAGGTATCATGACTTAAAGGTCTGACTTTGAAGTTGCTTGTCATTCTATCACTGCAGTATGTGTACATTTTATATTGTATGAAAATAATATAATTTTATTGGATTGTTCATACAGTATTTGTAAAGTGGAGGAACGATACGTGCACAGATTCTATGATGTTTACTGATTGATATATATATATTTTGTGCAGAAGGCATTTCCTGAATAAAAGTGATCATTATTGTGAACTTGTTTTACTTCAGTAAAACTTTTAGGCTGGGATTTCAATTCGAGGCACTCTATTGAGTAGCGCACTGCACAGCCGATGTGCCTAAAGGCAATTTCCCTGACGTTCATCGAGATCACATTCTGTTACGGTTTTCTTCTGGTGAAAGAGAGGAGGACCAAAATACAGCATGGTTATTTATAAACATCTTTAATAAAGATGATAACGTGAACAATATACTTATACAAAACAAGAAACCGTGGAAAACCGAAAACAGTCCTAACTGGTGCAAAACACAGAGACAGGAACAATCACCCACAAGAGACCTAAAGAATATGGCTGCCTAAATATGGTTCCCAATCAGAGACAACGATAACCACCTGCCTCTGATTGAGAACCACTCCAGGCAACCATAGACTTACCTAGAATACTTAACTAAACACAATCCCATAAACTACAAAACCTCTAGACAAAAGAAACCACATAAATCACCCATGTCACACCCTGGCCTAACCAAAATAATAAAGAGAACACAGAATACTAAGACCAGGGCGTGACACATTCACAGTAAAGAAAAAATAATTTATTACATTCAATACCATTCATTCTTTACAACTCATAATTTTCATTCATACTCCAATAATGGTATTTTAATTTAACTAAACAAAAACCCCAAACAAAACCTCAGGGGAGCATCTTCCCTCCCTGTCATCCTACAAACTACCTTTCCCTATCTCCCTGTCCCTAATCTATCCCCTTACAAATCTTAATGACACCCAGCCCTAAACCCCCCTTCCACCTCTCCCGGGCAGCATGCTGCCCCCACTTCCTCTCCTCCCTCTTCATCCTCCCCCTCAAATCTCCTTCCACCCTCCTCACTATCCCTTCCACCCCCCAATCTCTCCCTGTCTTCACCATGTTCTGCCTTGCTTCCCACAGCCCCCGTTTAAAGAGACTCATGAGAAGCCAGAGCAGAAACCTGTCCCTATCCGTCCCTCTCGCTCTCCCTACACCTCTCTCTAACCTGGCCCACATCAATACAAAATCCCCCCTTACCAAACCTAACAACACCTGTGCCTCTAGCCCATACTACTCCGGCAACGGCACAGTCCCAAAAGGCATGGCGCACAGTCTCCTCCCTGCCACAAGAGGATCTTGGACAGGTGGGGGATTGCGCCAAACTATGCCGGTACATGATGGAACGTACCAGCAAGCACTTGTGGAGGCTCAACCAATTCAGGTCCTTGAGCCTGTTGTCCAGACCCCGCGCCTGCACTCCCTCCCAGACCACTGCCGAGATGCCCACTACAGGCGCCGGACTCCCTGCCTGTCTGACCTCCTCCTACAGGTGCCTGTGATCTAAACCTACTCGGGCAACTTCAACCTCAGGGTGCGCATGCAGCCACTTGGCCGCATGGCCAAAGTGCCACGGCAGCTGTTCCGCCTGAGGACCCGTGTTAGACCACACCATTACGCTTCTCGCCTGATACGAGAAGAACACCCGCAGGAGGTAACCGGATGGGTGTATCACTGGATGAGCAAGCTCCGTTAACAAGAAAGAAACAAAAATTGCGTCCAGCTTGAGGGGGAGATGTGGTACCCCCCTACCTCCCTCCCCGATGGGACAGAGCATGCGTTCCCTTGCGACCCACTCGTACCTGCCACCCCACATGAACTGAAACACAAGCCTCACTAGAGGCCTCCTCAGACAATCCGGCAATGGGTAGATGTACGCCAAATATAAAAGAGACGGCAACACATCCACCTTTAGGACCAGGACCTTGCCCATAAAAGACAAATACCTAGCCTTCCACATCGCTAGCTTCCTCTGTACCACTGCGATACCCATGTTCCAGTTTAGCGTCGCTGAGCCGGAGGTCTCAAAATGGACCCTGCGAATCCTCAGGGCCCCCTCACAGAGAGATAACCCCCCGGGCACATCCGTTCTACCGCGCCATCTTCCGAAAAACTTAACGGAAGACTTTGCATGGTTCAGAACCGCTCCCGACGCTCGGGTGAAATCCCCAATGATGGCAAGGGACCTTGTCAGGCACGAGTCCTTGCACAGCAGCAAGGAAGTGTCGTCGGCGTACTGCGTCATCTTAACACGCAGCCCACCACTTCCAGGGATCAACAAGCCTTCCACCCCTGTGTCTGCCCTAATGGCAGCCCCCAGAGGCTCCATGTACAGAACGAAGAGGAGAGCCGAGAGTGGGCACCCCTGCCTGACCCCAGACGAGAGGTCAAAAACGTCACCCAAGTGACTATTTACACTAACTCGGCACCCCGCTCCGACATATAATGTACGAATCCATCCTATGAACTTCTCCCCAAATCCTAATCGACCTAACACTCTGAATAGAAAATATCTATTCACGCGATCAAAGGCTTTTGCCTTATCTAGCGCTGCTACCATTAAAGGCAGTCCTCTATCTTCAACCCAAGCGATGGAGTCCCTGATTAACTGTAGGTTCCATCTAATAGAGCGGCCCTCTACCCCGCACGTCTGATCCTCATGGACGACGTAGGGAAGGGCTGTGCACAACCGGTCTGCTAAAACCTTTGCAAGTAGCTTGTAATCTACACACAGCATGGTCAACGGCCGCCAGTTGCCAAGGTCTGTTACTTCCCCCTTCTTATATAAAAGTGACAGCACACCAACAGCCATTGATGAGACCGGGACCCCCGTCTCAAGGATGGCCTTCAAGACTTTGAGGACCACTGGTCCAAGTATACCCCAAAACTTGAGATAAAACTCAGCCGGCAGCCCATCCATCCCAGGCACCTTCCCTTTTCCCATCCTCCTAAGAGCGCTCTCAACCTCTTCTAGTGACATCTGGGCCTCCATCACTTCTCTAATGTCCTCCGGCAACCGCCTGGACAAGTGTTCTGAAAACACATTTCCCTGCTCTACATCTATTTCCCTTTCCTTAAATAAACCTTGGAAATGATCAGTTGTCACCCTGACCATTTCCTCTGGTTTTCTAACTATACTACCATTTTCTTCCCTAACGCCATGCATTACCTTCCTACTCTGTCTGGCCCTAACCGACTTAAAGAACATAGCAGAACAAGTCTCATTGTGTTCTAGAAAGCCACTATGCGCACGCTCCAGGAAAACTCGAGCCTTCCGCTCCTGCAACTCCCTGAGCTGCGCCTTTAGGGTTGCGGATCTCTCCCAGTGAAACGACCCGCCGAGGTTGCCTGCCTCGTACTCGAGTTCAATTAACCTTTGGTTACGATCCACCTCCCTCCTCTCCTCCCTTTTTTTCCTCTTGCAATACCCTATTATAAAAGCCCTAATCCTCACCTTAACTAATTCCCACCACTCTAACACCCCCTCGCACATGGACCGGAGGCCTTCAAGCCTCCAAAAGAAACCATAAAACCTGTCAACAAAAGCCTGCTCCTCCAGCACATCCCGATCTAACTTCCAGTACCCCCTACCAAAGAGGCAGACTGGCGACCCCACCTGCAGGAGCACCCCGTCATGATCCGAAAAGAAAACAGGCAACAGCCGCCCAGACAACTTACCCAAAGACCTGGGTACAAAAATATAGTCGAGCCTCCGCGCAACCCCCCTGGAGTTGCGCCATGTAGGACCGGCCATTTTCGGAGTAGTGTGCAGGCCACCATCAACCAGACCATGGCAAGCCATTAGCCCGGTGATGGCGCCTGCACTGCTATCCCCCCCTATTCCTAAATCTGTATTAAAATCCCCCCCTATCACTAATTTCCTATTTGTGACACACAGGGGCGTCAGACAGTCCACCATCTCCCTCCTGTCTACCACCACCTGTGGCCCATACACCACCACTAATCTAAATGTACAATCCCTTATCGTGACATCCAGCCCTATAACCCTCCCCTGCATCACCACAAAAGAACCCTCCACTTTTACCTCCCTGTGCCCCTCCCTGTGCCCATCTGGCACCATCCGACGGACAAATCTGAGTTTGGCGGATGCCAGGGGAATGCTACCTGCCCCAATGCATAGTGCCAATTGTAACGTTTGGTGGATGAAGAATAATGGTCTGGGGCTGTTTTTCATGGTTCGGGCTAGGCCCCTTAGTTCCAGTGAAGGGAAATCTCAACGCTAAACCAGACACTGACATTCTAGATGATTCTGTGCTTCCAACCTTGTGGCAACAGTTTCGGGAAGGACTTTTCCTGTTTCAGCATGACAATGCCCCCGGGCACAAAGCGAGGTCCATACAGAAATGGTTTGTCGAGATCAGTGTGGAAGAACTTGACTGGCCTGCACAGAGCCATGACCTCAACCCCTTCACACACCTTTGGGATGAATTGAACCTGTGATAAATGTTTATTTTTAATTAGACGAATTAGTGTGCATGTTTAAGCTACATCTGTGATGTAAAGTCTACTTAGTTTAAATGAGTTCACTCATACTGTATCGACATTTGACAAATAAATGTTCAACAAAGGGAAATATTTACATTACTAACATCAAGGAATTAAAGCAATAGCAAGAACATATCTGGGCTGGGATTCAAACAATGTAGAGGACATCCGTTACCAGAGATTTTATGTACTGTAATTCAGGATTTCAAGCTGAAAGTCTTCACAAAAGTCTGCTTCTCATCATCAGCGTCCACCATTTCCTCGTTCTCTCTCTGACTTCAAAATAATTCTGGGTGATCTGAACTCAGCTCATTCCTCGCAAATGTGATGACATTCTCTCCAAGTGACTGAACACACAAAATGTAAAAGTTCAGATCGAAGGAACACAAGTTATTTCAACATATTGTAGAACTGAGGTAATCAAGACCAATATACATCATCTCACTCTTACTATATAAAGGCCAGGTGTGTGTGATGCTGGGCAGACCGACCACTGGGAATATCTGACTCTGATCTCTGCTGTTGGTCTCTGTGGAAAAAACATGAGATTATACATCTTACTCTGTACATACAGTACCTGGACACACACACACACAGGTAAATAAATATCATATGTGCCTATGATCATGTCCTGTATTTTAAGATATAGTTATTGTACCTCTGTTTGGTAGATATGTCTTTCTTGCTGAATTTAAATGGAAGTTTCATAGACTGGTTACTCTTCATGGGAGCACAGCTGGGTAGAGGGGAGTCTCGTCTTTCCAGCCGGATTGGGCTTCAACACAACAGAGTCAGACCTTCAGTCTCTAGTCTATTCTGTCTAATGATGATGTAATATACACTCTCGGAGCATTAATGCTACAGTGTACTCACGCATGCACCCACCCATGCATGCACCCACCCATGCATGCATGCACGCACTCACTCACTCTCTCCCTTTCCTCCCACCTTTTAGCTTTTGTGTTAGTGTCATGTTCCCCTGAGAGATTCATCTTAGAGGCAGTGCCCCGTCTTCTCTCAACCCCACAGAGACTCATCAGAGGCAGTGTCCGGGCCAGTAACCGAAAGGTTGCTGGATCGTATCCCTGAGCTGACAAGGTAAAAATCTGTTGTTCTGCCCCTGAGCAAGGCAGTTAACCCACTGTTCCCCGGGCGCCGAAAACATGGATGTCGATTATGGCAGCCCCCCCCCCCCCCGCACCTCTCTGATTCAGAGGGGTTGGGTTAAATGCGGAAGACACATTTCAGTTGAATGCATTCAGTTGTACAACTGACTAGGTTTCCCCTTTCTGTCCCCCTTCCCTCTCTCCCTAGAGAGCCTCTTTGAGCCTAAACAAAGACATGCAGCGTATGTTATAGTGAATCAATAATACAGACAGCGATATAATAGTCATAAAACATATCAGTTGAAGCAAAGTACAATGAAGCACAATAGAATTACCAATAAAAACGTGCATATGGAACCGTCTTGATAGGGATCATTTGGGAATAAGGATGACCTTTTATATAACATATCTATTGGGAGTTCTGGTTGCCATTCATTCCTCTTATGTAGTGAATTCTTTGTTTCTCTGATTCAAGTTCAGTGATACAAACTGTTGCAAGTGAAGTGCTTTGTCAATGCTGTATCAATAAACCCAAGCCACAGTCCAGTGAAACAAACTGACGCCTTGGCGTAAGTACCACACCAGCATTTATTAATTTAGCCTTTTCTTGTATTTACTTTACTAGAATACTAATCACTGTCAACTTTTTTTTTGTTTTTTTGTCGGTTATGCTCTATCTATATATATATTTTTAATGATAATTAATAACTGAAGTAAATATCCTAAATATTGTACCCTTTAAACACCAACCTAATATGCAGGCTGACTCCACTTAGATTGCTTGAGAAAATATTTTTCATAGTATTTTATCTATTTTTTATTAAAAGAAATTCACAGAGCAGGTGTGAAGGCTCCAGCCAAAGTGTGTATTGGGTATGATCACACTCCTGCAGGGGCCTACTCTCTGTCGGCCACTTGATGGGGGAATTGCACGACAATATCAACTTCAGGATAGAGTAGGCTCACTCTATGGTCCTGTTTGAATACCATTTGAATATTTTCCTTCCTTGAGGAAATCACAGATCTGGCATGGAAAAATGGTGAAAGCACTGTGGAATACATGATATCACCTGCTATTGACACACACACACACACACACACACACACACACACACACACACACACACACAGGATCATTGACAGATCAGGATGAAATTATGTATTTTAAAGTCAGACAGAGTCAGACACCTGAGAAACTCAACAGAGTAAGGTGCTAGACAGCCAATCTATCTCAAGCATCGGTCTTTATGTTAAAAACGTCCATCACACTTCCCAGATCTACATCCAGGGGTTGTCACTTCAGAAGCTTATTGTTCACAGGATATTGTTTACACTTCTGGAATTGTCTTTGTTTAGCTGTTGGAAAGTATTCTAATTTTAGGCTAATTGAGGTGAGAGAATGTGTTTGCAGCTTATGTAGCCTGTGATGTAGGGCAGGCCTATGCCTACTGGTCTTTTATATTGTCTGGTGCAATGTGAAGTCTATTTTATGGGGATCATTTTAGCAAGCCTTTATGGAAATATAACCTATTTGTTTTGGTGGAAATGTTGTTTTCTTCCCTTAGCAACTGGCAGAACTTCATACTAGTGCTACAACAAGCCAAGTTCAGTTGTTTCATAACCGTTCTGTGGACAAGGGGGCGGGAAGGATGCCGAAGACGTCATGACTGCAGGAGTCCACTTCCATAGATATTAAGGGAGGAGAACGTTTCGAGGAACGACCGGAGTGAAGGCTTGACGACATCACTGCTGCAGCCTAGACATTGAGAAGCCCAATTCGATTGAAACGCTGCTCTTTTTGGCGCGAGGTCATCTTCGGAATTTCTTCAAGTAAGTGGGTCTTTTCTATGCACATTATAGCTGTTCCAGATGCAGAGCATTTTAATTAAATAACGGGAAAATCTTGAAGTTACCCCGGTACTTTTAAAAAACACGTTTTTTCTAAAAAACAGCAGTTCATGAAATAACAAAAAAAGTGTAAACTGTAGCCATTTATTTCCCTCTATGGTTTATTCGCCTTAGCATTTTTACTTTTTTGTGTCAGCAATTAGACATTGTTCTTAAGTGGGGCTAGTTACCCCCTAGTACGCTAATAGCTATCCAAGTCAACTTTAGGAAACTGTCTACCCTTGCCATAACTTGCTTTATGTGGTTGAGCAGGGGGGACTTGCCATCTGGCATTTCAGGCAAATGCCAGAAGGGCTGGTATACTTTTAGTCTAGTGGTTGGGCCTGTCTACTTTGTTTTCCCAGCCTTTTGCTGGGAAACGGTTGCCAGGGCTTTGATATGTGTTCTCTACTGCTTGAGGTATTTACAGTCCACTCCAAAATTATTGTCCCCCTTGATAAAGACTGTATAAAATAAATAAATAATAATACAAATACTAAGCTGTATTGGTTTGCAAAACATTTTGAGAAATTATATTGTTTTACACTAATCCAATTGCTCAAAGGAAGTGATTTTGTTTAACAAGTAATACAAAGAAATACAAAAAAAGATAGTTGTCAAAATTATAGGCACCCCATTAGAAATCAAATCTGCATTAACATTCTACTTTTAAAAAATGAATCTCAGTTTAAAATCACTGGAACAGTGGTAGACTTGTTGGAAGAGGACGGATGTGTGTCTTGTCCCCACACACAGTGGGGAAGATGGTTCAGGAGGCAAAGGAAAATCCAAGGGCCACAGTTGGAGAAATACAGAACTGGGTATCAACTTGGGGTCATCAAGTCTCTGAATCTACAATTAGATGCCACCTCCATGCCAATAGGCTCTTTGGAAGGGTTGACATATTTATTTTATTTTATTGAAAGCAACCAACAAATGTAAACGCCTGGAGTTTGCTAAACGATATTGGCAGTTGGGTTGAACCGAGTGCTATGGTCAGATGAGACAAAAATAGATTCGATTTTTTTATTTCACCTTTATTTAACCAGGTAGGCCAGTTGAGAACAAGTTCTCATTTACAACTGCGACCTGGCCAAGATAAAGCAAAGCAGTGCGACAAAAAAAACCCCACAGAGTTACACATAAACAAGTCAATAACACAATAGACAAATCTATGTACAGCGTGTGCAAATGTAGAAGAGTAGGGAGGTAAGGCAATAAATAGAGGTGAAATAATTACAATTTAGCATTTAACACTGGAGTGATAGATGTGCAGATGATGTGCAAGTAGAGATACTGAGGTGCAAAAGAGCAAGAGGATAAATAACAATATGGGAATGAGGTAGTTGGGTGTTGAGTGATCGGTAAGCTGCTCTGACAGCTGATGCTTAAAGTTAGAGAGGGAGAAATCAGACTCCAGCTTCAGTGATTTTTGCAATTCATTCCAGTCATTGGCAGAAGAGAACTGGAAGGAAGGCGGCCAAAGGATGTGTTGGCTTTGGGGATGACCAGTGAAATATACCTGCTGGAGCGTATGCTACGGGTGGGTGTTGCTATGGTGACCAGTGAGCTGAGATAAGGCGGGGCTTTACCTAGCAAAGACTTATAGATGATCTGGAGCCAGATTCTAGATGTAATTTTGGATTAGAGATGCTTAATGTGAATCTGGAAGGAGAGTTTACAGTCTAACCAGACATCTAGGTATTTGTAGATGTCCACATATTCTATGTCAGAACCGTAGTGATGCTAGTCGGGCGGGCAGGTGCGGGCAACAATCGGTTGAAGAGCATGCATTTAGTTTTACTAGCATTTAAAAGCAGTTGGTGGCCACGGAAGGAGTGTTGTATGGCATTGAAGCTCGTCTGGAGGTTTGTTAACACAGTGTTCAAAGAAGGGTCAGATGTATACAGAATGGTGTCGTCTGCGTAGAGGTGGATCAGAGAATCACCAGCAGCAAGAGCGACATCATTGATATATACAGAGCAGAGAGTCTGCCCGAGAATTGAACCCTGTGGCACCCCCATAGAGACTGCCAGAGGTCCGGACAACAGGCCCTCCGATTTGACACACTGAGCTCTATCTGAGAAGTAGTTGGTGATCAGGCGAGGCAGTCTTTTGAGAAACCAAGGCTATTGAGTCTGCCGATAAGAATGCAGTGATTGACATAGTCGAAAGCCTTGGCCAGGTCGATGAAGATCTCTTTGGCCACGCAAACCAGCGGTGGGTTTGGTGTCAAAATAATGATGGATGTGCAGAAAATAACCTTATACCTACTGTAAAATATGGTGATAGTTCTTTGATGTTATGGGGCTGTTTTGTTTCCACTGATACTAGGGCCGTTGTTAAGGTCAACTGCATCATAAACTCAACCAAGTACCAGGACATTTTAGTAAAAAAAAAACTGCTTGCCTCTGCCCAGAGGCTGAAACTGTCTACCTGCAAGACAATGACCGCAAACACACATCAAAATCCAGAAAGAAATGGTTTATTGACCACAAATTCTACATTTTGCATTGGCCATCTCAGTCTCTGGACTTGAACCCCTTTGAAAAGCTGTGGTTTGAATTGAAGAGGGCAGTCCATAACCGCAGACGAAGGATATCAATGATCTGGAGAGATTCTGTATGGAGGAATCGTCTAAGATCCCTTTCAATGTGTTGTCCAATCATTAAACATTATAGAAAGGGGAGAGTGCAAAACGTGTTGAAAACAGGGGTACCAATCATTTTTGACCTGTTAAATCAAATCTATTTCTCTGAGCAATTGTATCAGTATAAAATAATTTGGCTGCTCTGCCATGGAAACTAATTTCATGAAGCTCCTGACGTTGCTTCCAGAGGCAGTTTGGAATTCGTTATTGAGTGTTGCAACAGAGGACAGACCATTTTTATGCATTACGTGCTTCAGCACTCAGCGGTCCTGTTCGGTGAGCTTGTGTGGCCTACCAATTTAACTGTTGAGCTGTTGTTGCTCCTAGACGTTTCCACTTCACATTAACAGCACTTACAGTTGACCGGGGCAGCCCTAGCAGGGCAGAAATTTGACGATCTGATGTCACATCCCATGACAGTGCCTCATTGAAAGTCACTTAGCTCTTCAGTAAGGACATTCTCCTGCCAATGTTTGTCTATGGAGATTGCATGGCTGTGTGCTCGATTGTATACACCTGTCAGCAACGGGTATGGCTGAAATAGCCGAATCCACTAATTTAAAGGGGTGTCCACATACTTTTGTATTTTATAAATGCCCATCCATGTGGTAGGCGCACCATTTGTAAAACTGGCCTTTTCATTGGCTTTATTAGTCCTGATTCCTGTGACTAATCAATGTAGCTATTTAAGCCCTGAATATCAGCTACCCAACTTTATCAGCAGTTATTGTGAGCCTATTTGCAATGTGTTTACACAGTGGGAAATGCAGAAGTATTTTATTTTTCTCTATGATCAGCTGGTCAAAAATGTACCTATACAAACGTGAAACCACTGATCATGACAATGGTGTGAAACTCCTGGACAACAGTTGTGATTGTCCATTCCATATTGTCCCTTTTACTTTGACCCGTCCTGCTTTTAGGATATGTTGTTTGTTAATGTGACAGTGCATTTTTTATTTGATTGGGCGCCATTTAGGTTAGGCTATTTGTGTCCATCTCATTTCATTGTCGTACATTTGACCTCCAGCCCGTAGACTACAGAAAAGGCCACATACTCGTTCTACCATATCCTATATCTGCTACGTGATTTATGTTAGAATATTTTTTTTATGGAACGTTGGTGGAGAACCCCAGCGGCGCGCTGGGAATGGGCAAGCTAAATATCCATGTGCCTTTGACAAAGTGGCCACTGTTTATCACAGGGCGGCATTAGAGCTCACCTAAAAAGCCCATATCCCACTGGTTGAGAGAAATTGTCATTTTTTGGGGGCATAATTATGTGATGTTTTATGTGTTGTTGTTGGAGGTGCGTCTTGGTCAGTTTAACTCTTTAATGCCACCTCCTCAATCTGCCGTCAGAGACAGCCACCTAATCCTGCCTAATGAGCGGGCCGGTCTGCGTTATATATAATATTAAGGGGAAACAAAGATATTTAAGAGTATTTGATTCATTAAGGCTGATCATTTTGACCATTGCCCCCCCAAGTTTGCTACCTCAGCAGTTTGTTTGTCTTTACCATGACGTTGATAGGGTTAGTTGCCCCTAGGCTGGGGCTTACGTGCAGGGCTGTCCCCCCCCCCAACTTTCATGGCCTGGCTGAAAAGAAAAGAGAGGTAAAGCAAACATTTCCGTTATCTGGTTCCACAGCCCTGAGGGGTAGTAGGATCTCAGGCCCAGGCAGAGATGAAAACATAGGAGCATACAAAACACAACCACATGTGAAACGCATTAGGCCCCCTAAGTTGAGTCCCTGTCTGGGGCATGCCGTTCCCTTCAGCCCAGCAACAGGAGAAAAGCCTGCACTGCTGACAACCCTACACATACCTCTTGTCAGTAAATGGTGAAGCAAAGCAGTAACATTGCCATGACATAGGAGCAGGAGTAAATTAGTTTTCTCTAAAATGTATTATGGAGTATTGTGGACTTTGAACTGAATGGGGAAATCTTCCCATCCATCCACCCACCGATCTATCTATCAATCAATCCAACATTGCTCACTGCGAGAGATTTGTTTTGCTCCCACCATCCCCAATCCTCCAACATTGCTCAATCTACCCTGGCCTGGAATTGTGGTTCATTCTAGATTGTTGGAGAAGGCTGTGAGGTTGAATGTCTGCCAAATAGTCCGTCTCTAATGATTTGATGCTGACGACTGCGTATGATGCTCAAAACACAAGAAGACTTATTTCTGTCCGATAAAAAATGCAAAACGCATGCTGAGTGCTTGACTCAAACCACTCACCACCCAAACTGTAGCGGTCCTGTCTGTTTTCTGTTGGTATAAAGTAGATGTTCAATCATTTTTGAAATCCCTCAATTGTTAAAAGCTGTAAAAAATAACAATTTCTGCAACCCATAGCATATTACAATGGTCTTCAACTGGCGGCCTGTGGTCCAAATCTGGTCCACGAGTTGATTTGATGTGGCCCGCAAAAGTTGCCTAAATTAAGTTAAATACCCATGACATAATACTTATTATTGCTTATTGCTTATTGCAGTCATTCATTGGTCACTCTGGTCTGTGTCTCCCTCCTCCAGGTGGCCTACAGTACAGTGTGGTGAGTTACCTGCCCATTCCTAGCAATGCCGCCTCCTTGCTCTCTCCTGTGCCGCCTGGCCACGCTTCTCTGTGTGTGGGCACTTTGCCAGGCCCAGTTGGATACCAAACTACCCCCTGGCACCCCCATCATCCAGCTGCGTCTGGCAGGGGACAAACACAAGCACTACGAGGGCCGGGTTGAAGTCTACTATAATGGAGAGTGGGGCACGGTGTGCGACGATGACTTCTCCATCCATGCAGCCAACGTCGTGTGCAGGGAGCTGGGCTTTGTGGAGGCTGTATCCTGGTCTCCTTCTTCCAAGTATGGCAAGGGAGAAGGTAAGGAACGCAGGGAGAAGAGATGGTTCAGTAACGTGTTGGAATTTGAAATCCACTCTGACCATTAAGACTTTACTTAAAGGGATAGTTCAGAGAAATTCTATATTTTGAAACATATACATGTTTTTGTCATTTTTTGTCATTTAGAAGATGCTCTTATCCAGAGCGACTTACAGGAGCAATTAGGGTTAAGTGCCTTGCTCAAGGGCACATGTTATTTTTCACCTAATTGGCTTGGGGATTCAAACCAGCGACCTTTCGATTACTGGTCCAACGCTTTTAACCTGTTCTAATACAACTGGAAGATACATAGGTGAGATACAGTATGTCCCTCTTTGCAAGAACTATGATTAGCATAGCAAGGAGACAAAGTCTCAATGGGAACACGAGTCATTAACAAGGGGCGTCTGTGTTAATAACATCAACCATCTAGTTTTTATAGAGAGCAGCCAGAGCTTCATACAGCTCCAAACACACTATTTAATTAACAACCTTCAATCAGAATTATGGAGTTGGGAAAGTAATTAGACATATGACAGTACTAGAGATCTTCAAGACAAGGGGGTTGATGAGATTATGTCTATGCGTCTGGCTTAGTGTGTTTCCAGTTGTCAGTCATTTTCCCCACGTAGGGTTTGATTGGTGTGATAGACTGATAGACTGTAATTAGTAAAACATAGCTTTTTGAGGGATTAGGGTCCAAGACAGGGGAAACGTGTTGCATCAGTCCCAGGATTTCCATAGGACAAATCACATTCTGTTCTGAGCTGCTGAGATAGAAGTCATATAATGTCTGTGGTGTCTAGTTCACTGCATGTGCCCAGATGATTTCTTGATCTTGAAATATGTAGACTGAAGAGTTGTTCGCTTGGAATGCTAGATTTTTTTTCTCCACAAGTAAAATAGGAAAAAGGTGTGGATATCCACTAGCATAGGCCCAACATCCCAGCAGCAATTCTGCAACATTTAAAATCTCAAAGACTGAGTTAATATGCCCTATCAGAATCTGAAGAGAACAGTAGACCATTTAGATTTGTCTAAAGTGCCATAAACATTTGTTTTGACAAGTGATGGCAACTGGAATTCTGTAACACGTATTTCTTGCATGATATGGTCAAATGTGGTCAATCTAACCTAAGCAATAGGTGAGTTGTCATGAACTCAGTAAGCCTAGTCCTGGACTTAAAGTAATGTTCAATAGAGAATATACTGTACATTGAAAGTTGATAACTAGACAGGCCCAAATTGTTACCCAAAGATGTCGTCTGTTGAAGCCTAAAATGGAAATAGGGTTGTTGAGAATGAAGAATGGAGAGGGTCCCCTTACCTTCATGTGTGGTCATCAGAGAATATGTCTCTGTCCCCCGTTGTTCGTAGGTCGGATCTGGTTGGACAACGTCCACTGTTCGGGACTAGAGAGAACCCTGGCCCAGTGTGAGTCCAATGGCTTCGGAGTTTCCGACTGCAAACACTCTGAGGACGTGGGAGTGGTGTGTAGCCAGAGACGAATCGCCGGCTTCAAATTCATCAGTACCCTCACCAACAATGTGGAAGTAAGCCTTAAAACATACAGACACACGTGTGAGCACATAGAAATGTGCACACACACACACGGAAATGCACACAAGTATGTACGCATGGCCGCGCACACACGCCATCTACATGATTGCATCTTTGCTTTGATTGGATGCTGTTAACTTCCTGATGCACCCATCCCGTTCGCGGGATCATTTTCGTCAACATCCGCTGAATTGCAGAGCGCCAAATTCAAATAAATTACTAAAAATATTTAATTTTCATGAAATCACAAGTGCAATATAGTAAAACACAGCTTAGCTTGTTGTTAATCCACCTGGCGTGTCAGATTTCAATACAGCTTTTCGGCGACAGCATACCAAGCGTTTATGTAAGGACATCTCTCTCAGCAGACAAAACATTACAAACAGCTAGCAGCTAAGTAGATTGGTCACGAAAGTCAGAAAAGCAATAAAATGAATCGCTTACCTTTGATGATCTTTGGATGTTTCCACTCACGAGACTCCCAGTTACACAATAAATGTTCCTTTTGTTCCATAAAGATTATTTTTTATATCCAAAATACCTCCATTTGGTTGGTGCGTTATGTTCAGAAATCCACAGGCTCGAGCGGTCACGACAGGGCAGACAAATTCCAACTAGTATCCGTAAAGTTCCGGACGATAGCTTCTTCAATAGGAGAGAGAGTGAAAATGTCTGCTTCACTCTGTTGGCGCATGCAAAACGCTGCTGGCACCCAGCCATCCACTGACGCGACGTGATCTTTCTCGCTCATTTTTCAGAATAAACTGTTTACACCATGTGGAAGCCATAGGAAACAGAATCTGGTTGATATCCCTTTAAATGGAGGGAAGGCATGCAATGGAACGGAGAGCTTTCAGGAAAAACAGCACTTCCTAGTTGGATTTTCCTCAGGTTTTCGCCTGCAATAACAGTTCTGTTATACTCACAGACAATATAATGATATGCATATTCTAGATTCTGGGCCTGAGAAATAGGCAGTTTGATTTGGGTAAGTTTTTCATCCAAACATCAAAATACTGCCCCCTACACTCAACAAGTTAAGGTGCTTGTGCAGCAATTTCACAGCAATGCAGGACAGATGAGAATATGTGTTTGAAGTTTCAATAATAAACAGATTAATACTTACTTGATATCAGAGATCTAGTGTGGAAATGTCTTACAGTTAGCTAGGTTGCCGGAACCGTATTGCGGCCACGAGTCATGACCGCAGTCGAATTCCATGTGACCTTTATGCGCTCTGGACATGCGTTGCCTGGTACCAAGGGCTCTATTGTCCCTCTAACCACTCTGACATAAATGCAATTGAAAATCACATCAAACACATCATTCTTTAAAAATCACCTCACTGTGATGATCAATTTGAAGAAAGAAGTAAAAAAACAGGTTGGAACTGAGTGGAAAACATGGTTGTTGTGGATGTTGTTTCAAAGCGCTTTCTAAGGTGATGATTA
Organism: Oncorhynchus nerka; assembly: GCF_034236695.1. NCBI lineage: Eukaryota > Metazoa > Chordata > Actinopteri > Salmoniformes > Salmonidae > Oncorhynchus > Oncorhynchus nerka. Next base: position 60,489,915 of record NC_088410.1, on the reverse strand, counting down.
ATTCAAAACACCTATACAGCATATTAGCACTCCCCCCCCAAAAATGAATTCAAATAATGATTGTGCCGTTATACAATATGTAGTCTAATAGCCAACCGCATATTACACACAGCAGAAGAAAATTGAGGGCCAACAGTTTAATGAAATATGTTTAGTTGTGAAAACATGTTACTATCGATGTTCCTGAACAGATTTCACTTGTCATCACAAATTAAGCACTGGGTAGTTGCAGGAACAGGGTTGGAGAGCCCATGGCATTCGATTGCATACGGATAACATGTTTTTCCCCCCTGCCCCTGTTCCTGCCCATTTGATAATAGGCCATTCTAAATCGAAACTCATTTTATATTTTTAGTAAAGATAAGATTAAATTAAGTATTGTCTGATGGGTGAAATATGATCGCTTGATGAGAGAACAGGGTGTGCAACATTTGCTACTTTCCCAAATCATCAATAGCCTATAGTTACAACATGCAGCCCATATATGTTTTGATTTCTAAGACATTCTAAGGTTTGTATAATTCACTACTAAAGTTTCAAAATAACTCTAAATCTAGCATAAAGGACCTGTTTCAAATAATCATTTTTACGCTCAACATAGCCACTTCATATGCACACTCGTTCCAGAATGGGGAAAAAAATCCTTTCTATTTTATTCAGCTAGGTGCAATTATATTCTTCGTACTATAAAAGTATATAATATAACATAATGGCACGGGACTTATAAGCATACCTTGTCTGCTAAATGAAGATGGTGCCAACAGACATGGCAGCTCTGCTTCTAGCTGCTAAAAAAGCTCCTAAGCAACTTTGCAGTATTTCATTTTTTTTGTGTGTGTTATTTCTTACATTATTAGCCCAGAACATTTTTTGTGTTATTACATACAGCCGGAAAGAACTTTTGGATAGCAGAGTGGTGGTAACTCATCAGCATTACGACCAGGAATACGACTTTCCCAAATTGGATCCTTTGTTCATACCCCCCATGGTAATTGAACTTATCCCAGAAGCTGCTCCAAGCCGCCGTTGGTGGAGAAGAGGTATTCAGAGTGGACTTCTAGTCCGACTCAGGAGGAGCACACACCATCCACCACTTCCGAGTATATTACTTGCTAATGTTCAGTCTTTAGCCAATAAAGTAGACGAGCCCAAGGCGAGGATCTCCTTCCAGAGAGACATCAGGAACTGTAACACTCTGTTTCACGGAATCATGGCTTTCTCCGGATATACTGTCCCTATCCATACAGCCAGCTGGGTTCCCAGTACATCACACAAAGAGGAATAAAGAACTCTCAGGGAAGAAGAACGGCTACTCATGGTGTGATTGTGATAATGTACAGAAACTCAAGTCCTTTTGTTCACCCGACCTAGAATACCTCACAATTAAATGCAGACCGTATCACCTCCCAAGATAAATTATTTTCGGTTATAGTCATAGCCGTGTATATTCCCCATCAAGCCGATACAATGACGCCCCTCAAGGAACTACACTGGACTTTGTGCAAACTGGAAACCATATATCCTGAAGCCGCATTTATTGTAGCTGGGGATTTTAACCTGTTGCGTCGAGCAATACCGTATCCGGGAGCGTAATTATAGCCTCAAACTCATTACCATAATGCAACGTTAACTATTCATGAAAATCTCAAATGAAATGAAATAAATATATTGGCTCACAAGCTTAGCCTTTTGTTAACAACACTGTCATCTCAGATTTTCAAAATATGCTTTTCAACCATAGCTACACAAGCATTTGTGTAAGAGTATTGATAGCTAGCATAGCATTAAGCCTAGCATTCAGCAGGCAACATTTTCACAAAAACAAGAAAAGCATTCAAATAAAATAATTTACCTTTGAAGAACTTCGGATGTTTTCAATGAGGAGACTCTCAGTTAGATAGCAAATGTTCAGTTTTTCTAAAAAGATTATTTGTGTAGGAGACATCGCTCCGTTTTGTTCATCACGTTTGGCTAAGAAAAAACCCGAAAATTCAGTCATTACAACGCCAAACTTTTTTTCCAAATTAACTCCATAATATCGACAGAAACATGGCAAACGTTGTTTAGAATCAATCCTCGAGGTGTTTTTCACATATCTATTTGATGATAAGTCATTCGTGGCAGTTTGGTTTCTCCTCTGAAGCAAATGGTAAAATACACGCAGCTGGAGATTGCGCAATAATTGCAACAGAGGACACCAAGCGGGGTACCTGGTAAATGTAGTCTCTTATGGTCAATCTTCCAATGATATGCCTACAAATACATCACAATGCTGCAGACACCTTGGGGAAGCGACAGTGTAGGCTCATTCCTTGCACATTCACAGCCATATAAGGAGACATTGGAACAAAGCGCATTCAAAATCTGGGGCATTTCCTGTTTGAAATTTCATCTTGGTTTCGCCTGTAGCATCAGTTCTGTGGCACTCACAGATAATATCTTTGCAGATTTGGAAACGTGTTTTCTTTCCAAAGCTGTCAATTATATGCATAGTCGAGCATATTTTCGTGACAAAATATCTTGTTTAAAATGGGAACGTTTTTTTATCCCAAAATTAAAAGAGCGCCCCCTATATCAAAGAAGTTAACAAAGCAAATTTCAGGAAAATGCGACCGAAGTTCTATCAACATGTAGTACTCGCGCTGCTAAAAAACTCGACCATTGCTACTCCAACTTCCGGAATGCCTACAAGGACCTCCCCCGCCCGCCCTTCGGCAAATCAGATAATGACTCCTTTTGCTCATCCCTTCCTATAGGCAGAAACTCAAACAGGAAGTACCCGTGCTAAGGTCTATTCAACTCTGGTCTGACCAATCAGAATCCATGCTTCAGGATAGTTTTTGATCACATGGACTGGGATATGTTCCAGGTAGCCTCGGATTTATTTATTTATTTTATTTTATTTTATTTAACCTTTATTTAACCAGGAAGAGCTCATTGAGATAAAATAACATTGATGTATACACAGACACAGTGACTGAGTTTATCAGGAAGTGTTTAGGGGATGTTGTTCCCACTGTGATTATTAAGACCTACCCAAATCAGAAACCGTGGATAAATGGCAGTATTCGCTCAAAACTGAAAGCACGAACCACTGCATTTAACCATGGCAAGGTGACTGGGAATATGTTTGAATAGAAACAGTGTAGTTATTACCTCCGTAAGGCAATCAAACAGGCAAAACGTCAGTACAGAGACAAAGTAGAGTTGCAATTCAATGGCTTGGACACGAGACGTATGTTGCAGGGTCTACAGACAATCACAGATTGCAAAGTGAAAACCATCCACGTTGCGGACACCGACGTCTTGCTTCCGGACAAGCTAAACACCTTCAATGCCCGCATTGAGGATAACACAGTGCCACCGACTGTGGGCTCTCGTTCTCCGTGGCTGAAGTGAGTAAGACATCTAAACGTGTTAACCCACGCAAGGCTGCCGGCCCAGACGGCATCCCTCTAGCCGTGTCCTCAGAGCATGCGCAGACCAGCTGGCTGGAGTGTTTACGGACATATTCAATCTCTTCCTTTCTCAGTCTGCTGTCCCCACTTGTTTCAAGATGTCTACCATTGTTCCTGTATCCAAGAAAGCAAAGGTAACTGAACTAAATGACTCTCGCCCTGTAGCACTCACTTCTGTCATCGTGAAGTGCTAAGAGAGGCTAGTTAAGGATCATATCACCTCTACCTTAACTGACACCCTAGACCTAATTCAATTTGCATACCGCCCCAATAGATCCACAGACGATGCAATCACCATCGCACTGCACACTGCCCTATCCCGTCTGGACAAGAGGAATACCTATGTAAGAATGCTATTCATTGACTATAGCTCAGCCTTCAACACCATAGTGCCCTCCAAGCTCATTATTAAGCTCAAGGCCCTGGGTCTATGGTTCCGTATTTCACTGAAAGAATAAACGTTTTGTTTTCGAAATGATAGTTTCCAGATTTTACCATATTAATGACCTAAGGCTCATATTTCTATGTGTTATTATGTTTTAATTAAGTCTATGATTTGATATTTGATAGAGCAGTCTGACTGAGCGGTGGTAGGCAGCATCAGGCTCGTAAGCATTCATACAAACAGCACTTTTGTGCGTTTGCCAGCAGCTCTTCCCTGTGCTTCAAGCATTGAGCTTTTTATGACTTCCAAGCCTATCAACTCCCGAGATTAGGCTGGTGTAACCGACGTGAAATGGCTTGCTAGTTAGCGGGGTGCGCGCTAATAGCGTTTCAATCGGTGACGTAACTCGCTCTGAGACCTTGAAGTAGTTGTTCCCCTTGCTCTGCAAGGGCTGCTGCTTTTGTGGAGCGATGGGTAACGATGCTTCGAGGGTGGCTGTTGTCGATGTGTTCCTGGTTCGAGCCCAGGTAGGGGTGAGGAGAGGGACGGAAGCTATACTGTTACACTGGCAATACTAAAGTGCCAATAAGAACATCCAATAGTCAAAGGTATATGAAATACAAATGGTATAGAGATAAATATTAATATAATAACTACAACCTAAACCTAAGGAACCACCAGCTTTCATATGTTCTCATGTTCTGAGCAAGGAACTTAAACATTAGCTTTTTTACATGGCACATATTGCACTTTTACTTTCTTCTCCAACACTTTGTTTTTGCATTATTTAAACCAAATTGAATATGTTTCATTATTTATTTGAGGCTAAATTGATTTTATTAATGTATTATATTAAGTTAAAATAAGTGTTCATTCAGTATTGTTGTAATTGTCATTATTACAAATAAATAAATACATGTTAAAAATCGACCGATTAATCGGTATCGGCTTTCTTGGTCCTCCAATAATCGGTATCGGTATCGATGTTGAAAAATCATAATCGGTCGACCTCTAATCCAGAGGGTGGTGCGGTCTGCCCAACGCATCATCGGGGGCACACTGCCTAACCTCCAGGACACCTACAGCACCCGATGTCACTGGAAGGCCAAAAAGATCATCAAGGACATCAACCACACAAACCACGGCCTTTTCAACCCGCTATCATCCAGAAGGCGAGATCAGTACAGCAGCAAACTGCTTTTTATACTGTTCAACATACCTTGTGTCAATTGAAGCTTATCCTCAATACTGACAAAACTAAACTAATAATGTTTTCTAAAGCAAGAAATAGACCTCTGAACCTTTCACCTATTACTACCTGTCAGGGCAAGGAGATTGAGGTTGTAACCTCATATAAATATATTGGAATTTTAATTGATGACGACCTCTCTTTTAAATTGCATATTCAACAAAGTACAAAAAAATTGAAGCTGAAATTGGGATTTTATTTTAGGAATAAGGCCTGCTTTTCTTTTGAAGCCAGAAGGAGGCTAGTATCAGCTACATTTATGCCTTTACTAGACTATGGGGATATTTTATACATGAATACTTCCGCTCAGTGTTTGAGATCAATTGACACTCTTTACCATGGAGCATTGAGATGTATTTTAAACTGCAAAACCCTTACGCACCACTGCACTTTGTATACCAGGGATGGCTGGCCTTCTCTAGTCACTCGTAGGCTCAGGGACTGGTATACTTTTATTTACAAAGACATTTTGGGTTTACTACCTTTTTATTTGGGCATTTTTATTGTTCAGAAATGTGGTGGGTACTCTCTTCGTTCGCTGGACTTCATCCTGCTAACTGTTCCAAATGTCCGAACTGAATTTGGTAAAAGGGCTTTTATGTACTCTGCGCCATCGTCTTGGAACGCCTTACAAAATACTTTTAAACTGGAAGAACTTGTCCCGATTGGTATTTTTAAATCACTGATGAATGATCTTGAGACTGATTCCCTGACCTGTCAATGTTTTTAATTTGCTGTTTTTGATTTTGTTATACTCTTGTGAATTCTACGGTTTTTACTAGATTACTTGTAGTTTTTCATGTTGTTTGTCTGTAATTTTTGTAATGACTTGGTGCTGCCTATCTTGGCCAGGACGCTCTTGAAAAAGAGATTTTAAATCTCAATGAGCCCTTCCTGGTTAAATAAATAAATAAAGTACAGGTGCATCAAAGCTGGGACCGAGAGACTGAAAAACAGCTTCTATCTCAAGGCCATCAGACTGTTAAATAGCCATCACCACCCGGCTACCATTACCGTGAGACCGGCAGTAATTTGCATGACAATAACCAGCTGACAAAATGTCATGACCGCCACAGCCCTACTTACAGTAAACCATCGTTAAACCTAGTTTCCATGATATCACATTCCAGCCAGACAAGCAGAAGGGGTTCCCTTAAAACAGGGTTTCCCAACTGCTGGCCCCCCGCGCGCCGAATTAGGCTGCAGGTGGTTTTATTTGGCCCCCCATGTTTTCTGAGCAAAACAATTAAATATATATATTTTTTTCATTTTCATTTTTTTTCATTGTTGGACATAAAACACTAAAAACACCAGGAAATCAGATTCCAAGTGATTTTAATTAAAGAAATCAAGTATTCCCATGCATAATAAAGACACGTGATCGTATACAAGATTTTAAATGATTATGTTTTAGTCAAACATATCTGTTGGGCTTCTTGCAGTTAATTTGCAGTTTACAAATTATTTGTAATTGTGTTTACATTTACATTTAAGTCATTTAGCAGACGCTCTTATCCAGAGCGACTTACAAATTGGTGCATTCACCTTATGACCTCCAGTGGAACAGTAGTGCATCTAAATCTTTTCAGGGGGAGGGGGGGTGAGAGGGATTACTTTATCCTATCCTAGGTATTCCTTAAAGAGGTGGGGTTTCAGGTGTCTCCGGAAGGTGGTGATTGACTCCGCTGTCCTGGCGTCGTGAGGGAGTTTGTTCCACCATTGGGGGCCAGAGCAGCGAACAGTTTTGACTGGGCTGAGCGGGAACTGTACTTCCTCAGTGGTAGGGAGGCGAGCAGGCCAGAGGTGGATGAACGCAGTGCCCTTGTTTGGGTGTAGGGCCTGATCAGAGCCTGGAGGTACTGAGGTGCCGTTCCCCTCACAGCTCCGTAGGCAAGCACCATGGTCTTGTAGCGGATGCGAGCTTCAACTGGAAGCCAGTGGAGGGAGCGGAGGAGCGGGGTGACGTGAGAGAACTTGGGAAGGTTGAACACCAGACGGGCTGCGGCGTTCTGGATGAGTTGTAGGGGTTTAATGGCACAGGCAGGGAGCCCAGCCAACAGCGAGTTGCAGTAATCCAGACGGGAGATGACAAGTGCCTGGATTAGGACCTGCGCCGCTTCCTGTGTGAGGCAGGGTCGTACTCTGCGGATGTTGTAGAGCATGAACCTACAGGAACGGGCCACCGCCTTGATGTTAGTTGAGAACGACAGGGTGTTGTCCAGGATCACGCCAAGGTTCTTAGCGCTCTGGGAGGAGGACACAATGGAGTTGTCAACCGTGATGGCGAGATCATGGAACGGGCAGTCCTTCCCCGGGAGGAAGAGCAGTTCCGTCTTGCCGAGGTTCAGCTTGAGGTGGTGATCCGTCATCCACACGGATATGTCTGCCAGACATGCAGAGATTCGATTCGCCACCTGGTCATCAGAAGGGGGAAAGGAGAAGATTAATTGTGTGTCGTCTGCATAGCAATGATAGGAGAGACCATGTGAGGTTATGACAGAGCCAAGTGACTTGGTGTATAGCGAGAATAGGAGAGGGCCTAGAACAGAGCCCTGGGGGACACCAGTGGTGAGAGCACGTGGTGTGGAGACGGATTCTCGCCACGCCACCTGGTAGGAGCGACCTGTCAGGTAGGACGCAATCCAAGCGTGGGCCGCGCCGGAGATGCCCAACTCGGAGAGGGTGGAGAGGAGGATCTGATGGTTCACAGTATCGAAGGCAGCCGATAGGTCTAGAAGGATGAGAGCAGAGGAGAGAGAGTTAGCTTTAGCAGTGCGGAGCGCCTCCGTGATACAGAGAAGAGCAGTCTCAGTTGAATGACTAGTCTTGAAACCTGACTGATTTGGATCAAGAAGGTCATTCTGGGAGAGATAGCGGGAGAGCTGGCCAAGGACGGCACGTTCAAGAGTTTTGGAGAGAAAAGAAAGAAGGGATACTGGTCTGTAGTTGTTGACATCGGAGGGATCGAGTGTAGGTTTTTTCAGAAGGGGTGCAACTCTCGCTCTCTTGAAGACGGAAGGGACGTAGCCAGCGGTCAGGGATGAGTTGATGAGCGAGGTGAGGTAAGGGAGGAGGTCTCCGGAAATGGTCTGGAGAAGAGAGGAGGGGATAGGGTCAAGCGGGCAGGTTGTAGGGCGGCCGGCCGTCACAAGACGCGAGATTTCATCTGGAGAGAGAGGGGAGAAAGAGGTCAGAGCACAGGGTAGGGCAGTGTGAGCAGAACCAGCGGTGTCGTTTGACTTAGCAAACGAGGATCGGATGTCGTCGACCTTCTTTTCAAAATGGTTGACGAAGTCATCTGCAGAGAGGGAGGAGGGGGGGAGGGGGAGGAGGATTCAGGAGGGAGGAGAAGGTTGCAAAGAGCTTCCTAGGGTTAGAGGCAGATGCTTGGAATTTAGAGTGGTAGAAAGTGGCTTTAGCAGCAGAGAGAGAAGAGGAAAATGTAGAGAGGAGGGAGTGAAAGGATGTCAGGTCCGCAGGGAGGCGAGTTTTCCTCCATTTCCGCTCGGCTGCCCGGAGCCCTGTTCTGTGAGCTCGCAATGAGTCGTCGAGCCACGGAGCGGGAGGGGAGGACCGAGCCGGCCTGGAGGATAGGGGACATAGAGAGTCAAAGGATGCAGAAAGGGAGGAGAGGAGGGTTGAGGAGGCAGAATCAGGAGATAGGTTGGAGAAGGTTTGAGCAGAGGGAAGAGATGATAGGATGGAAGAGGAGAGAGTAGCGGGGGAGAGAGAGCGAAGGTTGGGACGGCGCGATACCATCCGAGTAGGGGCAGTGTGGGAAGTGTTGGATGAGAGCGAGAGGGAAAAGGATACAAGGTAGTGGTCGGAGACTTGGAGGGGAGTTGCAACGAGGTTAGTGGAAGAACAGCATCTAGTAAAGATGAGGTCGAGGCCCCCCGACCATCCACGCAAGAACAAAACGGCCTGTAGCTGAATCTAGTTCATGATCCCTGCCTTAAAAGATCTGGACTGTGATAGTAAAGATGAATCAATCAAATTTCAATCAAATGTATTTATTTAGCCCTTTTTACATCAGCCGATGTCACAAAGTGGTGTACAGAAACCCAGCCTAAAACCCCAAACAGCAAGCAAGCAATGCAGATGTAGAAGCACGGTGGCTAGGAAAAACCCCCTAGAAAGGCTAGAATCTAGGAAGAAACCTAGAGAGGAACCAGGCTCTGAGGGATGGCCAGTCCTCTTCTGGCCGTGCAGGGTGGAGATTATCGCAGAACATGGCCAAGATGTTCAAACGTTCATCGATGACCAGCAGGGTCAGATAATAATAATTACAGTGGTTGTAGAGGGTGAAACAGGTCAGCGCCTCAGGAGTAAATGTCAGTTGGCTTTTCATAGCCGATCATTCAGAGTTAGAGACAGCAGGTGCGGTAGAGACAGAGAGTCAAAAACAGCAGGTCTGGGAAAAGATAGCACGTCCGGTGAACAGGTCAGGGTTCCATAGCCTAAGGCAGAGCAATTGAAACTGGAGCAGCAGCATGATGCGGTGGACTGGGGACAGCAAGGAGTCATCAGGCCAGGTAGTCCTGAGGCATAGTCCTGAGGCATAGTCCTAGGGCTCAGCAGGTCCTAAGAGAGAGATAGAGGGAGCAGACTTAAATTCACACAATACACCGGATAAGACAGGAGAAATACTCCAGATATACAGACTGACCCTAGCCCCCCGACACATAAACTATTGCAGCATAAATACTGGAGGCTGAGACAGGAGGGGTCGGGAGACACTGCGGCCCTGTCCGACGATACCCCCGGACAGGGCCAACCAGGCAGGATATGACCCCACCCACTTTGCCAAAGCACAGCCCCCACACCACTAGAGGGATATCTTCAACCACCAACCTACTACCCTGAGACAAGGCCGAGTATAGCCCACAAAGGTCTCCCCCACGTCACAAACCCATGGGGGGTGCCAACCCAGACAGGAAGATCATGAGTTCCTGCATGGAAAGTTCAGTTCACTTAGCATCAACAGAGACACATTTCGTTGGTAATGTTTGTTCATTGAGAGGGTCTGTGTGACTTCAATCAGCATGTCCACAACACTAAAGCTCGAGTTTAGTTTAACTCAAGTTTGACTGTATCTGTATTGATTTTGGCAGTTCGCTGGGAGTTGAAAACAGCCTTAGCTAAGTTTAGGGATCACACTAAGTTTTGACTTGGAATCCCCTGAACTCATAGAGAAGCAGGTTTTGCAGTGGGATGGAAACGTGACATCATAGAATGTCAACAGACGTGACCCAGGTGGGCCACATGTTAAATCTTCCACTAGTGCTCTCACATTTGCCTACAACAGGAAACCAGAGACATTCTAGCCCACTGAGTTATGGTTGGTCTGTGGCCTGATGACTTTACCACAATACACCCTTCTTTCTGGCGTAACCACAGTAACGACCTCCTCTCTGGCATCTGGGATGCTAACCAGGTGACTCACAGAGAACCAGACTCTGACTGGTGTGGAGGAGATAACCACCGTGTGGATAACACACACAGGCACACACACACACACACACACACACACACACACACACACACACACACACACACACACACACACACATACGCACACACAGGGGGAAAACCATCCCATCCCGTCACTTTAATGAAAGCATCTCTGTGCCAGACGGAAAGTATGCGTGGGATTTATATACCTAAAGGGAGGAGGGAGCGAGGAATAGCATGAGTATGGCCATTTATGTGAGCCTAGCTCATCCAGTAGTGTTTGTGTTTGAATTGAAATAAGAGTTTAAAGCCATCTAAAGCTGAAAGGCCAGTCTGTGGTTTATCTTTTTAACAGTTAGTAGTTGAGAGCAGCAGGATAGTCAAATGCCACATACTGCGCTAGACTAGAGAATTGGCAGTGTTGCCCGGTTTAACATTTCAGTGGATTCTCCCTCAGTGTCTGTGTTTTCACTCGGCTTCATGAGATAACAAAGCTCTGGAGGACGTCTCAGATCCCTGTGTATCTTTCTCATTAAATGACCAACTCCGTGAGAAAGGATGAGGAAGCTGGGGCCAAGCTTCCTGCCATCCAGGATCTCTATACAGGTGGTGTCAGAGGAAGGCCCTAAAAATGGTCAAAGACTCCAGCCACCCTAGTCATAGATTGTTTTCTCTGCTACCACACGGCAAGCTGTACCGGAGCGCCAAGTCTAGGTCCAAAAGGCTTCTTAACAGCTTCTACCCCCAAGCCATAAGACTCCTGAACAGCTAATCAAAAGGCTACCCAAACCCCTCTTTTACGCCGCTGCTACTCTCTATTTCTAATCTATGCATAATCACTTTAACTCTACCTACATGTACATATTACCTCAAGTGCCCCTGCACATTGACTCTGTGCCGGTACCCCCTGTATATAGCCTCCACATTGACTCTGTACCGGTACCCCCTGTATATAGCCTCCACATTGACTCTGTACCGTAACACCCTGTATATAGCCTCGCTTGTTATTTTACTGCTGCTGTTTCATTATTTGTTACTTTTTTTAAATATTTTTTTTTTTACTTAACACTTATTTTTTTTAATTAACTTCTTAAAGCGTTGCTGGTTAAGGGTTTGTAAGTAAGCATTTCACTGTAAGGTCTACCTACACCTGTATTCGGCGCATGTGACAAATACAATTTGATTTGATTTGAAAATGGAGAGTGGAGGACGAGAGGCAGTGAAATAGGACACGTGGTCATGACATTTACTCCTTTCAAGGCTTAATAAAGCCTTCATCATACACCTTTTATAAGGCCTTATAAGATGCTTCAGGAATCGTTCATAAGCTTTAGCTTGGAATCAAATCAAATCAAAAGCTAGTTCAATAGATGAATCCCCATCATCAAACTTGACCCTGTCCTTTTAATACCTAGATGCCTGCTTCACAAGGATATGGCACTCCCGCTGTTAATTTGTGCCCTATTTATGTTTACCTCTCTATGGGTGTTATTACAGCTAACTGTCCCCACCCTGTCAATATTTCCCTGGACTGACCAGTCTTTCAACTAGCAGGGGAGTGGAATGGGAGTGGAATGGGAAAAGGTGTCACTTCGACCCTTCACCAGGCCTGACCTTGCGTCAGAAACAGGCACAAGCAGCTCCTGTGACTGACTGTCTTCCATTCATTCATGGGATGAAGTGGTATTCTATTCAGGGTTTCCGACCAGGTCACGCCCTGACCTGACTGTGTCAATATGTCTTTATTTAGCCTAGTTAGACCCAACCAGGCAAACCCGTGTTACATCAGTTATTCATATTCTATCAGAGATATTCCTATCTTGTAATGCTCTAGCCTGTCCTGAAGTTCAAAGCAAAAACAAAAAAGCACTATTTAGAAAGGTCTATGAGTGTTTTGGAGGTTCTTTGCTTATCAAAGGCTTGTTTGTTGTGTGTTTGTGTATGTGTGTGTGTGTCTATGTATGCATGTATCTGTGTGTACTTTACACTAGTTGGCTGTCAAAAAAAGAACAAGACCACACAGATCTGGCAATTAAATTAAGCCTTTACCACAAATGATAGGTTGTCCATATTGAAGACATGAGTACTGCAGGTGACTAAAAGTTGTCTTTCCGTCATTTCAAATAAATCAATGCTCTTTCGGTGGAAAGACACTGAATTATTGTAATCTTCTGATAATCGTTTCACAGACTGGCTGACATATTTTTGGGTTAATTAAGCAAAACTTAAATGTCATGGTATAGTAGTTTATGACCATTTCGTCCATCTCACTTCACACTGGGACTTTCAGGTGTCTCCTAGCATTTAGTCCTTATAAATCATCTCAGTTGTTCAGTTCTGCTCCAGGCAGATTCTCCTTGTATGTGTTAGTTCTATCCAAGCAGAGCATCCGAGACCATCACAACGCTTTGCTTTGACCCTGGTCATTTAGCTATTTCCTGTCCGTGACGTTAGCCTTTCTTTGGTGCCGCCTCATGTTGACCTTTTTTGGTCAGTGTCAGCCGTGTTTTGAGAATGGTACTAGATGGATGACTCAGCTCCGCTGTGCTATGTCGCTAATGAGAATCGTCTTGTGTTTACGCTAGTGTTGCATATCTTAGGAGGAGTCGTGTGATATTTGGTCTCTGCTTTGTATAATGTAGGTCTGTTTTGTCCTCTGTTTGGTTCCTCCAAGAAGCCAAAGAATGAACTGAATGAAGTCATCTAACGGGGGGTTCTCTCTTCAGACCCAAACATTAGGAGGTGGGCAGGAAGCGTTGTTTATCATTAGCTAACTAACGCCATGATTCAACAAGGACAGCTGCTCACGCAATAGTTCACATGCACGTGGGGATAATGGCTTGCCAAACGTGGAACCAATCGCCAAGGTGGCCGAGGGAGTTGGGTCTCAGAGTTGGGTTAGCTGGGAGGTGCATCTCGATGTGGAGGGATATTCCATGGGTCTTATTATACGCGATATGGGCAATGTATCGTATGATGCTACAAAGCAAAATCGTCAGTGTTCATATCCTGGTGTAAGCAGTTTTGGTGTTGATGTGGTGTTACTATGAACGAACTGAACGCCAGCTGGTGTTGCTTTTTAAGATGTTAAAAAATACTGTTCTTCCATTAGGGTGTCAAATTGGCCAGTGTTACCTAGTGTAGATTTTTCAGCTGAATATTTCTAGTGTCAATTCAGCTGTTACATTAACTCTGTAAGTGTTAAATGACCACTTATTGGTATAAAAGAACCACAGTGTTGGTGTTAATAACCAGTTTTAAACCAAAACCATGTCCATCATTATCATATTTCCCAGCATGCTCTATTGCAGTTAGATCTTTTGTATTGTTTGTTTCAATATCTATGTTTTTGCATGTACATGGATTGGTTAATTCATCTTATGCTAATCAAATATAAATATAAATACATTCTTCTCAGCTCATCAAGTCTGTTATATGGATTTATTGCACCCTTTACTGAAATGGTTGTTTGAGTTCAGATGCTTAAGGTAATCTCATGTCTTAGTCTTCCCAACCTGGCAGTCATTCTGAATGCAGGTTGCGGGTGGATGCAAATTCCAAATGTTGGATATCCCCACTCTGGCTGGATTCCAATATGAATTGCACATCACTTTGCAAGCCAGCATAATGTGACTTGCAAGCCTGGTGTTGGAAAGTATCAATGTTCAAAGGACAACACTTTGAAAAGTGTAAATTCAACACGTTCTGGTGATTCTCACATAAAGACTTCAAAAGTACCCACATTGTTCAAATTACAGATATAATTTTGCTGTGTAAGTATATGTTTATCACCTTGTTTTCTTGCTGTTTTTTAAATGAGCCTGGCAACAGTATCTACATCGGATTTGATTACGCTTCATGATCGTGTATGATGAATTTTCAGCAATGATCTTTTCAGAGACACACCAACACCCATGCAACATTAACTATTTGGAAGACTATGGTGTGTCCAAGCCTTAAGGGGGTTGTTTCCTGGAGCCAGATTAAGCCTAGTCCCAGACAAAAAAATCATTCTCAATGGAGAATCTCAATTAAAAGTGCTTTTTAATCCAGGACTAGGCTTAATCTGTGTTTGGGAAATCGTCCCTAAGAGTGTAAAGTCTTTGCCGGTTTTGATGAGCTCTCTCCCGAGTCATTGCAAGTATTGACTGAGAGGTCTTCCCCCAAGTACTTCTGAGTTATCACAACACATGATGTGAAGTTCTTCCATTAAAAAGAGCGAAGCAGCAGCTGCTAACACTCTCCAGATGTCGATTACGATTTTGTCTGTTGCTCCCGGCCAAACACACTGTCAACAGACTGCCTAGCAGACCTTTGAGGTCCATATACAGCTACGGGGGGCAGCAAAGGTTGCATTTTTCAACCGGGCAAACAAAGGTGTTTCCAAAATTCTGTGTGACACGGTGGAGTTGGAGAGTTTGAGACAGGCTTCAGAGGGGCCTCGTGAGCGAATTGGAGAAAGGAATGTTGCGTATTTGGCTGAAGAACAAGGAACGTGTATTAGACGGTTGTTTCCCTGGATGGCAATCGGAACAGAATGTCCTCACTTACTGCCTTCCCTAACGTCTCATGTTCGACAGCTGTACCGAATCATTTAAGGTTTAGTATATCCTCCAAATGATGATGCGCAGCTAGCAGGCAACGGTGTTGTTTCCCATGTGTTCATCCATGCTTGGCATGTTGCACGTATAAACAACCCTGGCCTTATGTTCTGTTTTTATCATAGGAAAAATTGTAAATGAGATGACGAAACAACAGGCTGTGGAAGTCATTGTGAAGGTTTTCAGCCTCGGTTTATTTACACTACAGGACTGCCTAGGCCTAAGGGGTAGAGGCTAGGGGTCAAACTGCTGCTAGCTCTGAAGATTCTGTTGCTAACAAGACTCCCCTTGTTAGTTAGATTCCTCCGGGTATTAGCTCAAGGTGTGTGTGTGTGTGTACAACATACAAATAATGATGATACGACTAATAATATTTTTGATAACCGATTTCATATACAGTAGGGTCCGAAAATATTGTCACCCTTAAAAATATGAGCAAAAATGACTGTATCAAATAAATAATTCCAATACTGAGCTATATTGTATGCTCAAAAAAACTGTGAAAGGATATTATTTTATACTAATACAATGCTCAGAGAAAGAGATTTTGTTTAAAAAGTAATGAAAAAAATCTCAAACGGTAGATTATTAACTCCTGTGTTTTCAATACCTTTCAAAACCTCACCTTGTGAGGATAACGGCGCAGCCTTTTTCTAAAATGTTTTATGAGTTGGAGAACACATTGGGAGGGATCTTAGAGCATTCCTCTACAGAATCTCTCCAGATCCTTGATGTCCTTCATCTGCGCTTATGGACTGCCCTCATCAATTCAAACCACAGCTTTTCAAAGGGGTTCAAGTCTGAGATGGACATTGCAAAATATAGATTTTGTCATCAATTAACCATTTATTTGTGGATTTTGATGTGTGCTTGGGGTTGCTGGAAGATCCGCTTGCGGCCAAGTCTCAGCCTCTTGGCAGAGGCGATCAGGTTTTTAGTTAAAAATGTCCTGGTACTGGGTAAAGTTCATGATGCCGTTGACCGTAACAAGCGCCCCAGGGTAAGTGGAAGCGAAATAGCCCCATAACATCAAAGATCCACCACCAAATTCACCCTGGTCTCATAGACTCCACATAAAATAGTACATATAAATCTGGGACACTCAAATTAGTTAGATATGTTACATTTGTGTCCCATATGGCACAGCGGTCTAAGGCACTGCATCTCAGTGCTAGAGGCGTTACTACAGACCCTGGTTCGATTCCAGGCTGTATCACAACCCGGCTGTGATTGGGAGTCCCATAGTGCGGCGTAGACCATCATTGTAAATAAGAATTTGTTTTTAACTGACTTGCCTTGTTACATAAAGGTTAAATAAATAAATAATAATAAAAATGTGGTATGCTTACATAAGACAGAATGTTACTTGTGCTTGGATGAATAGATGGGTGGGTGTATAACGTAAACGTCGAACAACTCAAAGGTTGTGTTTTCGAATCTCATCATGGACAACTTTAGTATTTTAGCTAATAAGCAACTCTGCAAGTACTTACTACTTTTTAGCTACTTTGCAAGTACTCAGTATGTTAGCTAACCCTTCCCCTAACCTTAACCTTAACCATAACCCTTTAACCTAACTCCTAACCCTAACTCCTAACCCTAACCTTAACCCCTAGCCTAGCTAAAGTTAGCCACCTATCTAACGTTAGCGTTAGTGACCTAGCTAACGTTAGCCACCAGGCTATCATACGAAATGGATGATGGACATCCACAACTGAATTACACACCATACGAAAGATAACATATCATACTAAATTGAGTATCACGGATTTACGTACAGAATCATACAAAATGCTCTGAGACGAGGATGCCATATTTTTACAGTAGGTATGGGGTTCTTTTCTGCTTATGCATTCTCATTTCGACACCAGACCCACCACTGGTGTGCGTGGCCAACGAGTTCTATTTTCATGTCATCTGACCAAAGCACCGGTTCTAATCCAAGTGCCAATGCATTTTAGCAAACTCCAGGCATTTACATTAAGTTGACGGGAAAAGAGAGTTCTTTAGCCACATACACCAGTGATGGGTTTGGCGTCGAAATGAGAATGCATAAGCAGAAAAGAACCTCATACCTACTGTAAAATATGGTGGTATATTTTTTACGTTATTGGGCTATTTTGCTTCCTTCCACATGTCCTGGGGCCCCACAAAACAATATTTTGGTCTTTGTTTTATTAGTCCATTGTTGATATTGTGTTGCATGTCAGCATTCAAGTTTTCAAGATATACAGTTGAAGTCAGAAGTTTACATACACCTTAGCCAAATACATTTAAACTCAGTTTTTCACAATTCCTGACATTTAATCCTAGTAAAAATGCCATGTTTTAGGTCAGTTAGGATCACCACTTTATTTTAAGAATGTGAAATGTCAGAATAATAGTAGAGAGAATGATTTATTTCAGCTTTCATTTCTTTCATCACAATTAGTATTTGGTAGAATTGCCTTTAAATTGTTTAATTTGGGTCAACTTCGGGTAGCCTTCCACAACCTTCCCACAATAAGTTGGGTGAATTTTGGCCCATTCCTCCTGACAGAGCTGGTGTAACTGAGTCAAGTTTGTAGGCCTCCTTGCTCGCACAAGCTTTTTCAGTTCTGCCCACAAATGTTCTATGGGATTGAGGTCTGGCCTTTATGATGGCCATTCTAATACCTTGACTTTGTTGTCCTTAAGCCATTTTTCCACAACTTTGGAAGTATGCTTGGGGTCATTGTCCATTTGGAAGACCCATTTGCGACCAAGCTTTAACTCCCTGATTGATTTCTTGAGATGTTGCTTCAATATACCCTCATTATTTTCTTTCCTCATGATGCCATCTATTTTGTGAAGTGCACCATCCCCTTCTGCAGCAAAGCACCCCCACAACATAATGCTGCCACCCCCGTGCTTCACGGTTGGGATGGTGTTCTTTGGCTTGCAAGCTTCCCCCTTTTTCCTCCAAACATAACGATGGTCATTATGGCCAAAGGACATTTCTCCAAAAAGTATGATCTTTGTCCCCGTGTGCAGTTGCAAACCGTAGTCTGGCTTTTTTATGGTGGTTTTGGAGCATTGGCTTCTTCCTTGCTGAGCGGCCTTTCAGGTTATGTCGATATAGAACTTTTTTTTTACTGTGGATATAGATACTTTTGTACCTGTTTCCTCCAGCATCTTCACAAGGTCCTTTGCTGTTGTTCTGGGATTGATTTGCACTTTTCACACCAAAGTACGTTCACCTCTAGGAGATAGAACACGTCTCCTTTCTGAGCGGTATGATGGCTGCATGGTACCATGGTGTTTATACTTGCATACTATTGTTGTACAGATGAACGTGGTACCTTCAGGCATTTGGAAATTGCTCCCAAGGATGAACCAGACTTTTGGAGGTCTACAATTTTTTTTCCGAGGTCTTGGCTGATTTATTTTGATTTTCCTATGATGTCAAGCAAAGAGGCACTGAGTTTGAAGGTAGGCCCTGAAATACATTCACAGGTACACCCCCAATTAACTCAAATGATGTCAATTAGCCTGTCAGAAGCTTCTAAAGCCATGACATCATTTTCTGGAATTTTCCAAGTTGTTTAAAGGCACAGTCAACTTAGTGTATGTAAACTTCTGACCCAGTGGAATTGTGATACAGTGAGTTACAAGTGAAATAATCTGTCTGTAAACAATTGTTGGAAAAATGACTTGTGTCATGCACAAAGTAGATGTCCTAACGAACTTGCCAAAACTATAGTTTGTTAACAAGAAATTTGTGGAGTGGTTGAAAAACAAGTTTTAGTGACTCCAACCTAAGTGTATGTAAACTTCTGACTTCAACTGTATAACTTTCAAAATACAGAAATACAGCCGTTATGGTGCATACCGTCTTACTTTCTGTATTTTGAAAGTTATATATCTTGAAAATGTGATTGCTGACATGAAAAACATTTTGGGACAATATCAACAATGGACTAATGAAACAAATACTAAAAGATAGTTTTTGGGTAGTTGTCCTTTATGAACTTTAACCTGTACAAGGACATGGTTCCCTTTGTCATAGAAGCTCGACTCTTGGCCACATGTCGATCTTCAAGCAAGACAAAACAAAAAATCAGCCCCCCCGTGGAAAAAAATATCGCAGCACCCCCACCCCCAAACTACTTCCCCGTGGCTATGAAGACAATAACCCCAAGCACAACGTCAAAATCCACAAAGAAATGGTTAATTGACCTTCTCTGGATGCATTGAAAACCTGTGGTTTGAACTGAAGAGGGCAGCCCATAAGCACATATGAAGGATACCAAGGATCTGGAAATATTCTGTATGGAGGAATGGTCTAAGATCCCTCCCAACATGGTCTCTAATCTCATAAAACATTTTTGAAAAAGGCTCAGTGCTATTATCCTCGCAAAGGTGAGGTATTTAAAAAAAGGGGTGTCAATCACTACCTTTTGGGGAGAAAAAAAGAGGACATGTCAAACAAAATCTCTTTCTCTGACCAGTTGTATTCGTATAAAATAATATAATTTCAAATATTTTTGAGCATACAAAATACCTCAGTGTTTGAATTATTTACTTGATAAAGTCATCTTTATCAAGGGTGTCAATCATTTTGGACCCTATTTAATGTGGCACAACCTTTTTCACGACTAAGTCTCCATTCACTCATCGAGGCTCTAAGGGCTGCCACTGTAAGAGCAGTTTCAGACTGGAATGTGATGACATGCTCTGTGTGTGTTGTGCTGTCCATTGACTGGACACATAATGGTTTAGTCTGCTGGTAGGACTGATGGGACTTGGCTTTGCTGGGCTTGTCCTTGTGTGTGTGTGGGGGTGATGGAGGGGTTCCTTGTACTTTCTGTCTCGGTGTTACACAATAATAGATATTCCAGATGCGAAACACACAAACGTATGCACGCAAGCAAACACGCACACACACACCGGCAGAGCCAATCCAGTTTCCAGTCATTTATGAGGAAAGGCCTTCGAAACGGCAGGGCTAGGGGCAGATGTGAAAGTAATTTCAAATAATTTATGAGCTCTTTTGCTACTAAACTGCTGCAGCATGATTAACATTAATTTCCCCCCATGTTTAGTAAGAGAAGGCAGGCACGTGTAAGCCCAACGTGAAGCACAGTCGGGCAGTGGGGTGAATGAGAGGAAAGAAATGCACAGTAGTTTCAGGCTAAATTAGTCAGTTACTGGAATGACCGTGGCCTACCTCACTTTCACATAGACACCTACTGATGGATGGGGAACCCAGACAGGAAAACATTCTTCCTTGTTCCAGATGGCTGCTGTGGAAATGGTTGAGTAATCAGTAGGGTATTAAAAGTCTAACTTACATAAGGACATGTCCAGTCCAGTAGAAATTCTACTTTGAGAGGTCCATCGAACTGGCAATGACCATTTTTAGACGTATTTACTTAGACGTAAGAGTTGTAAGATTTAAGTTGTTTGTGAATAGTCTTAGGATGAATGATACAAACAGGCTTGTCGGGCCCTAGGTCAGTTCAGGTTAGCATTAGGTTGCACAGATGAGAACTGAAAGGACTAAACAGAAATAGATTAATAGTTTATTTGAGTATCCGTTTTGTGATACAAGTATGTTGACCAAAGCAACTCCCACAAACATATGTTTTTAGTTATGATCTAATTATTATTTGTATTTTTTTTTTTAATTTAACCTTTATTTAACTAGGCAAGTCGGTTAAGAACAAATTCTTATTTAGAATGACGGCCTACCAAGGGACAGTTTGAAATTTACTGGGGTGGGGTGGGCTTGTCCAAAATAGGGGAGGACTTTTTTTTTGCTTTGGAGAGGTTAGTGTGCT
Organism: Oncorhynchus nerka; assembly: GCF_034236695.1. NCBI lineage: Eukaryota > Metazoa > Chordata > Actinopteri > Salmoniformes > Salmonidae > Oncorhynchus > Oncorhynchus nerka. The sequence continues at coordinate 60,468,967 of NC_088410.1, read as the reverse complement.
TTTTCCTAATTCACATGAGCCATTTTGCAGGTCTACTATACTATATAAGGTCTTCCATATAGCCACATTTCCTCATCTGCTTGCATGCGCCTCCCCTATGTTTTAGTACTACCCTTATGCAGTACGCTTTTCTGCATGCACTATACCACAGGTCAATATAGTCTATCAGTCAACTGTCTATCCTGCCCTCTATCAGCCATTCATGGTGACAATAGTGGTAGGTGGGTCGTTTGTTCAGATCTGCTGCATTTGACACCGTGAACCCTCTCAGGGCTGGGCGTCTCAGACTTTGCACACTCTTGGATTGCATCCTACCTGGAAGGCCGCTCCTACCAGGTGACGTGGAGAAGATCTGTGTCAGCACCATTTACTACTGGTGTACCCCAGGGCTCGGTTCTAGGTCCTCTCCTCATCTCTCTATACACCAAGTCACTCGGCTCCGTCATATCCTCACATGGTCTCTCCTATCATTGCGGATGACACTCAACTACTTTTCTCCATCGCCCCTTCTGACACTCAGGTGGCGACACACATCTCTGTGTGCCTGGCAGATATCTCAACTTGGATGTCGGCCCACCACCTCAAGCTCAACCTCAACAAGACGGAGCTTCTCTTCCTCCCGGGTAAGGCCTGCCTGCTCCAAGACCTCTCCATCACGGTTGACAGCTCCACGGTGTCCCCCTCCCAGAGTGCAAAGAACCTTTGGTACTTGTCTACAGAGCAGCAAGAGGACCTACCCTCCCCCCCTCATACCTTCAGGGCTATGCTCAAAACCTCTCTTGGCCCTCCCACCGCTACGTCAAGGCAGCGCCCACTCAAAGCTATTCTCTGTCCTGGCACCACAATGGTGGAACCAGCTTCTCCCTGAAGCTAGGACAGCAGAGTCCCTGCTGCCAAACCCTACCTATTCAAAGAGTATCTTAAATAATCCAACGGCACACCCCCTTGTACCACCTCCTCACCTCTTCATTCTCGCACTTGACTTTTTCCCCCCACTTACTAGCTCTGACCTTGCTTATAGCTACTTTATTGAGTAAAAATGTATTTACTTCGACTGTGATATGTGGTTGTACCACCTAGCTATCTTAAGATGAATGCACTGTATCTGGTCGTCCCACCTAGCTATCTTAAGATGAATGCACTAACTGTAAGTCACTCTGGATAAGAGCGTCTGCTAAATGACTCAAATGTAAATGTAAAATTACATTTGAATAATGGCGCAAAAGCCCTGTTATTTGAATGTTTCATTCCATTTGGATCAGTTGTGGGTCTACTTTCAACAGATTATAGTAAGACACGGTAGCAGCCCAGTCTGGCTGTTGCTGATCATCATTCTCCCAAGCTGTCCTATATAGTATGGCCACATACAGTGCCTATGGAAATTCTACACCCTATGGAACTGGGACTGAAATAGATGTAATTATATGTTCTGGTCATTGATCTACATAAAATTCTCCATAATTTCAAAATGAAAGTTCTATCAATTTTTACAAATTAGTATTCACCCCTTTGTGTGGGCAAGCCTAAATTAGTTCAGAAGTACATTTTGGCTTAACAAATCACATAAAAAGTTATATATATTTTTTAACGACTGCCCCTTCCTCTGTCCCCCATACATACAACATCTGTAAATGTTCCTGAGTGGCCATGTACAGTTTTGACTTAAATCTGCTTGAAAATCTATGGCAAGACTTGAACATTTCTGTCTAGCCATGATCCCAAACTCTTTGACAGAGCTTGAGGAATTTTGAAAATAATATTGGTTAACTGTTGCACAATCTAGTTGTGCAAAGCTCTTGTGAGGCGTACCCAAGAAGACTCACAGCTGTAATCGCTGCCAAAGGTTTTTCTAGCATGTATTGACTCAGGAGGGGGAACACTTATCTAACCAAGGTAAATTAATGTTTTCATTTTCATTCATCTTTACATAAATAGAATTTTGTTGAAAATCTGATTGCCCTCTAGCTGATCATTGTCTGCAGCCGGCTCTGATCGTAATGTAATGAAACAGGCAGGGAGAGTGAGCTCCTCTTTGGTGGTTGGTGAACCCTCAACCTTCTTGGCCCTGCATTGCATCGACTGTGCCACAAAACCATGCTGAAGTGGTAAAGTTGATATCCACATTCATAAACACAGGGTTTGCTATGGTTCTTGTTATTTATGGTGGTAATAATTCTTTTTGAGTACATTTTAGGAAGGGGGAGGGTGGGCAAAATATTTGACAGTACAAGGGGAGGGTCATGTGAAAATATTTTTTACGTTGGGGAAGGAGATGCATTTTTTTTTTAATGACACCTCGAGTTAGACCTTTGAGTATGACTACACTCGTCTGACCCCCGAGATGAGTATGAGCTAACCACGGTCCAAAGACAATACACTTGCTTGGGAGAGGTCATAACACAATCACCAAGGCTAAGGGTGATAACAATATTAGTCATTAATGAAGGTCACTAGTTCTGAGACATTTGTGTCTGAACCTTCACAAAATAGTGTTTTGATGTTTGTTAAGCACAATTTCCACATTGCTAAACAAGGTGTAGTTTTAGGTGGGCCTTGAGCAAACTGTCTGATGCCGGTGTTATGTCTGGTGGTCTTGTTTCGGGGAAATGAGTGTATATGCACCCCAGCTGAAGGTCTCATGTGTCCCCCCCCCCTTGCACATTCTCAGCCCTTTGGTTTCCTTTTGGACCATTCTGCCAAACCAAACACTGAGATGGTTTTAAGAGCCCCCACTTCAAACCGGCTTCCCCTCCGCCCGTCATGTATTTACATTATAGAGAGAAACATCGCCCACTTTGCGTCTAGAACCTCCAAGTCCTTTCAAGGCACTCTCTCCCTTGACCACGTTCACCCTGCCTTGCTCTGCTTTGTTGACGGAAACTCACAGTGATAAAGTGACCGTCGGGATTGAAATGTATGAAAGACTTTCTTCTCTCTTGCCACTGTAGTCAGTAGTCGGGTAACAGGGGTCACTGCAAAAACAGTCTCGACTCAATCACGTCTTTCCGTTCACCACTACATTTTTGGCGTCGAGGGAATACGAACATTCCCAGAGGCTGACGCCATTTCCGGAAAACCACCCCCATTTTTACTAAACGCTAATGTTTCTGGATTCACACAGAAATGTTGGACTGTCTTTCTTAGCAGGCGAGACGACTGGCTGTTGAAGAAAAGGCTGAGCTCAGCATTCATGGCTTTATCAAATGAGTTTTTAGAGGGTTGGCACTGAGTACTTCATGTCTCCACATACACATTACAGCCAGGAGTTAGACTATGGGTCTATGGTTCTATGGGCTTATGGGGCTGAACAGAGTCAGAGGGGTTGGGTTAAATGCGGAAGACACATTTCAGTTGAACTCATTCAGTTGTACAACTGACTAGGTATCCCCCTTTCCCTTTTCCTCAAATGTGAAGACGCCTTTAAGGGTTCTCAGGACAGACAGAGGAGGGTAACTGAGGACCATGACCCCTCTACTGGCCGGTTGAGTTTAGGGTTAGCCCCATACTTTAGAATTAGGAGACCACCCTCAGCTTACTTCAGCCCTCAGGCAACAGCTTTTGTCTCGACTGTTATTGTAGCTTGGTGAAAAGCTTGGTGTAGCTTGGGCTCCCGAGTGGCGCAGAGGTCTAAGGCACTGCATCTCAGTGCTAGAGGCATCACTACAGACCCTGGTTAGATTCTAGGCTGAATCACAACCATCTGTGATTGGGAGTCCCATAGGGCGGCGCACAATTGGCCGGCATTGTAAATAAGAATTTGTTCTTAACTGGCTTGCTTAGTTAAATAAAATACACGCAATCCAGATTTTTGTTATGTTGGATCAAGATTTGTGTTTTTGCAGTCCCACTTTGTATTTTAGTGATTGATTATAATTGAGAGAAGATCGATGGGAAAACATAATTGAATGATTGATTATGCAAATGCCATTCCCCTAGTCCCAATCAATTATATTTTCAACATCTCATTTACTTTCTCAAAAGTTGTGTAACATAGACCTACAGGAAGTGAAAAGTCACCAAGTAAAACAAATTGATGATGCGTGTGGTTCAAAGGTTATCTCCATGTTGAGAAGCGCCATCTGTGCTGCCACTGTGTACCCCAACCTGGCCCTTGATACACCTTACCCTGAACTCACCTCTCTGGTCAAGTTGGTGACACAACAAATTCTAGACATTCATAGGGTTAAGTAAGGCATTGCAGTTTAAAAGGATTGGACCCCTTTTTTTACATTTTCGCTTAAAATGACATTCTCAAATCGAACTGCCTGTAACTCAGGACCTAAAGCAGTGATATGCATATTCCTGATACCATTTGAAAGGAAACACTTTGACGTTTGTGGAAATGTAGGAGAATATAACACATTCGATCTGGTAAAAGATAATACGAACAAATTAACATGCGTTTTCAATTTGTTTGTTTTGTTCCATCATCTTTGAAATGCAAGAGAAAGGCCATAATATAATATTGCAGTTTAGGCACAATTTAGATTTAGGTCACTAGATGGCAGCAGTGTGTGTGCAAAGTTTCAGATTGGTCCAGTGAAGCGTTGCAATACTGGACAATATTTTGTATCAAGTCTGCCCAAAATGTGCCGAATTGGTCAAGTGATATATTTTCAAGTACATAACTATAGAAAACATACAAAAATGATATGGTAATACAAAATGTAGCTACTGTAAATTTGACAGTGCAGTTAGATTAACAAGAATTTAAGCTTTCTGCCCATATAAGACGTCTATGTCCTGTAAAATCTGCTGTTACTTACAACGTCATGCTAATCACATTAGCGCACGTTAGCTCAACCGTCCCGGTATAGGGACGCCGATCCCGTAGAGGTTTTAAAGGCAAGTATGTCTTCAAAAATGAAGAATAAGGCCTCAGTTGGGCTCCATGCCATGGCTGCACTGTCCCGAATCTTTCATTGATAATCTTCAAGTGAAATAATACATGATTGAATGACTGTGGCTGATCCAGGGACTCTGTGTCTCTCTCTTTCTGCAGAGTCTGAATGTCCAGGTGGAAGATGTGCGTATCCGGGCCATCTCCTCCCAGCGTAAAAGGGTTCCCATGACGGAGGGCTACCTGGAGGTGAAGGACGGGGGGAAGTGGAGACAGATCTGTGACTTGGAGTGGACTGAGATGAACAGCCGGGTCATCTGTGGGATGTATGGCTTCCCTGGAGAGAAAAGATACAACACTAAAGTCTACAAGTGAGCAGCATAACAGAAAAAGAGGGAAAGATACATGCAGACTTCATGAAGTGCTCCCAAATGTGTCTCTCTCTCTCGTCATATTCCATATAGTTGGACTCGAGCGATAGCCTGTGCGTGGGCACATGGAAAAGTTTTGCTTGGGTCAAACAAAATTGAATATAACGTTGCGATGAAGTTTGAAATGACACAATTTCACGTATACAGCATCTAAAGACCTGCACACCTGGACACTTCTATAACATGCCATTTACATCTAAAATACAGATTTAAAAAAATAGATTAAAAAAATTGAATCTCTCCTTTAAATTCGACAGATTGTTTATTCCAGCAGGCAGCCATACCATTCTGGCCTGTATCCCTCTAATGGCCCTCTTCTAGGGGAGGGGGTCGGTCCTTGCACCACCAGATGCTGTTGGAAGTAGTGTGGGGGGCCAGTAGGGGGCACTAATCCCATTTGGTGGCTCTACAAAGGGTCATGTCTCTAATGAGATATTAAACTAAGGCCCTGACTCTCTGTGGTCACTAAAACTCATGTGGGACTTGTGAGAGAAGTGGTGTTAACTGGAGCAGAAGAGAAAGTGGTTGGGCAACAATCACACTTTGTGTGTGTCCACTAATATTCTCACAAAATTATTTTGTTTCACATTTGGACCATGAATGACTTGGACTGGTAATGGTATCACAGGAGGTGGGACCTTAATTGGGGAGGAGCTTGTGATAATGGCTGGAGAGGAATCAGTGGAATGGTATCAACTACATCAAACATATGGTTTCCATGTGTTTGATGCCATTCCATTTGTTCCGTTTCAGCCATTATTATGAGCCGTCCTTCCCCAGCAGCCTCCACTGATGGGAATTGCATGTTATTTTGACTACAATACTGCCATTGTACTTTGTACTAAAACAGTCAATAAAAAAAAACCTTTAAACCTCCCAAGTTCAACTGGGGAAATGTATTAATGAGGGGTAGTAGGGTAGCATTTTATGTATTAAAAAACAAAAGTTGGTATAATGTTTCCTCATCAGGTACTGTAGACAAGTTCATGTTTTCACAGCAGGCTAAAAGAGAAAAATGAACTATTTAAATTCAGTGCAATTCAACTAAATTCAACTCAATCTCTTTGTTTCCTGTCTCAGGCTGCTGTCCAAGCGCAGGAAGAAGAACTACTGGGGCTTCGGGGTGAACTGCACGGGGAACGAGGCCAGCCTGCATGGCTGTAAGCTGGGCCACAAGGTGGAGCTGAGGGGGAATGCCACCTGTGAGAAGGGCTTGCCCGTGGTGGTCAACTGTGTTCCAGGACGGGCCTTTGCTCCCAGCCACGCCCAGGGCTTCAGCAAGGCCTACAGGGTGGAGGTAGGTTGGATCATCTGGAACGAGAGAGAGCATAGAACTGTGATTCATAGGACCTCTGTACAAGAGACTGCTTATGATGGAGATGTGATGTTACTGGAGTTTGAGCTGTCTCTGGCCTTGTATCTTGTATTGAAATGGAAAGCATTCAGAAGAGGAGAAAATTATGAAAGACAAACCTTAGTTGTTAATGTTAATTAATGTAAGGAAACAGTTACAATTACAGTTTGATTTCGTGATCTTTCCTATAAAATCCACTCTTTCATTTCTGCATTATGTGCTGTGCTGTTTTATATCACGTTGCATGTGATTCAACTTAGAGACTGCAGAACACTGTGTTCAAACACTTCACAGATGACTCATGGGCTCTGGACAAAAGGGAACATAGATACACTGAGATCTCAAACTCTCTCTCCCTTTCTCTCTCTGTGATTCACAATAAGCTCAGGATGTATGGAACAATACGATACTGTTTATTTTTGTGTGGTTCAACAAACAAAATCCAAATTTGAGTTACTGGACTGTTTCTGTAAAGAATACATACACACATATCAAAGTAATTGGATATTTTAACTATGCCAAGTGATTGTAAACTATTGTTTCTCAGTAACAGTAGGCCTAACACGGTCAATCGTTTCCGCAGCAACCCCTGGTGCGCCTGAGAGGCGGGGCCAACATAGGGGAAGGGCGAGTGGAAGTGCTGAAAAATGGTGAATGGGGCACCGTCTGCGATGATAGCTGGAACCTGGAGGCAGCCACCGTGGTGTGTCGAGAACTGGGCTTCGGTAGTGCCAAGGAGGCCCTCGCTGGAGGCAAACTGGGACAAGGTAGGTCTCCACTCTCTCTCTCTCCCATTCAAGTACATGAATCTGCTGTAATGGAATATGCAAGCGCTTATCCATAGTGATCCAAGTCTCAGACCAACCACCTCTGCCATCCACTATTCAGATACTGTATAACCACACAGTAACAGAGGATGGTGTCTTTTCTGTTTTCTTGACCTGCTGTCAGTCTGTGTCTCGGACCACCTTGAATCTAGTTACAGAGCAAACACTGCCAGAGAAATGTTCCTGTCCTGTCATATGCTGGAGACAGACACAGCAGGAAGGGAGTGATCACACATTATATTGTGGAAAATCCATTTTTATTCACATGAATTATTTCGACTTGACAAAGTTTTAAAAAGAGAGAGGAGGAACAGTTTAATGTTCCCAAGTGCCCCACTTGAATGGGTCAGAGTTGGCTTAAAATTGGCAGGAGAGTTCATATCCACTCTCAGTGGGATTTCTACTCCTGTTAGGCATTATTGCTATTCAATTAAACATAGTGGGACGGTTTCCCAGACACAGATTTAGCCTGGTCCTGAACTAAAAAGCTTTTTCATTGGAGGACTCTCCGTTGAGAATGCTTTTTAGTCCTGAACTACGTTAAATCTGTGTCCGGGAAACCAGTCCAGTGTCTGTGTCCTGGATTATTGAAAGCATAGAGATACATATTTAATTCTGTGATTGAGAGTGGGGTGGATCTGACTCCCAGTGTGTCTTCTCTCCCCTGTAGGAATGGGCCCGGTCCATATGAATGAGGTGAAGTGTTCTGGCTTTGAGAAATCCCTCACTGAGTGTTACTTCAATAGAGATGCCCTGGGCTGCAGTCACGAGGAGGACGCTGCAGTTCGATGTAATGTTCCTGCCATGGGCTTCCAGAACAGAGTGAGTAGACCTAGCACATGCAGCACGCATGTTGCTGCAAACAGTGCATTTGGAAAGTTTTCAGACCCCTTGACTTTTTCCACATTTTGTTATGTTACAGCCTTATTCTAAAATGGATTCAAGTAATGTTTTCCATCATAAATCTACATACAATACCCCATAATGACAAAGTGAAAACAGGTTTTTAGAAATGTTAGCAAATTTATAAAGTAAAAAAAATGGAAATACCTTATTTACAAGTATTCAGACCCTTTGCTATGAGACTCGGAAATTGAGCTCAGGTGCATCCTGTTTCCATTGATCAAATGTGATTGGAGTCCACCTGTGTTAAATTCAATTGATTGGACATGATTTGGAAAGGCCCACACCTGTCTATTTAAGGTACCACAGTTGACAGTGCATGTCAGAGAAAAAACCTGGCTATGAGGTTGAAGGAATTGTCCGAAGAGCTTTGAGACAGGATTGTGTCGAGGCACAGATCTGGGGAAGGGTACCAAAAAATTTCTGCAGCATTGAAGGTCCATAATAACACAGTGGCCTCTATCATTCTTAAATTGAAGAAGTGTAGAACCACCAAGAATCTCCCTAGAGCTGGCCGCTCAGCCAAACTGAGCAATCGGGGTGAAGGGCCTTGGTCAGGGAGGTGACCACCGGTAGGCATAGCCACGGGAAGTAGGGGTGCATCCGTGGATTTGCACATTTCTTTTGTTATTCTGATTCCGCTACTAACACCAACCACACATTTTTGCCAAACATTTTCATAGTATAAGAAATATTTGATGTTTTATTGCCTCTGGAAATACTTTAGGTAAAGCCTAAAGATAGGATTTATGGCAAATATTTGAGTTTTCCATGAAGAACAGAATACTTAACACATATGTGAGGGAATATACTACCTCTTTAAATCAAGTGGATTTTTGGCCTCATAATAAACAGATCATCTGTGGCCTAGCGGGTGATCTAGCAGTCTAAGTCGCTGACCCAGAACACATACTGCTGCAGCGTGGATTCGAATTGGACCCACTGCTATTTCAGCACACTTTCTCCTCCTGTCTTCCCTCTCCATCTCTACCCTGTCCAATAAACACCAAATATATGAGCAGAATGGGACAGCCTTTATAAACATCTAATCTCTGGTTGCAGCTGCGTCTGAGCGGTGGGCGGAACCCATTTGAAGGGCGTGTGGAGGTGCTGGCGGAGAAGAACGGCTCGTTGGTGTGGGGTACGGTGTGCAGTGACAGCTGGGGTACCATAGAGGCTACAGTCGTGTGCAGACAGCTGGGTCTCGGTTTTGCCAACAACGCCTTCCAGGTGAGTTTATACACAACAAAATATCATCACATTGGCTGGTCAGCCAGACAATCAAGAGCCTAACATTATTTGACAAAGGGTAAATATGCTTATGTGTAAGTATCAACAACATGTAATAATATTAAAAGGGTCAATTATACATTTTGTTGGGAAATAGTCTTCATAATACTTCGTAAAAGTACATCATCAAGTGGGCCTCAGTTATATATATGCCACCAGCAAACCCCATATATCCATATGGCTCTTATATACGTCATTTAGTTGTAAACAGCTGGAGATGTTCACTGAAGGAAAGTAAAAGGGGCTCTGACCTTAGAGCTTATAGTCTCCACACTGACCTTAGGGCTTATAGTCTCCACACTGACCTCAGGACTTATAGTCTCCACACTGACCTCGGAGCTTATAGTCTCCACACTGACCTTACAGCTTAGTCTCCACACTGACCTTAGAGCTTATAGTCTCCACACTGACCTTACATCTTATAGTCTCCACACTGACCTTAGAGCCTCCACACTGACCTTACATCTTATAGTCTCCACACTGACCTTAGGGCTTATAGTCTCCACACTGACCTTACAGCTTATAGTCTCCACACTGACCTTAGGGCTTATAGTCTCCACACTGACCTTACATCTTATAGTCTCCACACTGACCTTACATCTTATAGTCTCCACACTGACCTTAGGGCTTATAGTCTCCACACTGACCTCAGGACTTATAGTCTCCACACTGACCTCGGAGCTTATAGTCTCCACACTGACCTTACAGCTTAGTCTCCACACTGACCTTAGAGCTTATAGTCTCCACACTGACCTTACATCTTATAGTCTCCACACTGACCTTACAGCTTATAGTCTCCACACTGACCTTAGAGCTTATAGTCTCCACACTGACCTTACAGGTTATAGTCTCCACACTGACCTTACAGCTTATAGTCTCCACACTGACCTTACAGTTTATAGTCTCCACACTGACCTTAGAGCTTATAGTCTCCACACTGACTTAACACTTATAGTCTCCACACTGACCTTACAGCTTATAGTCTCCACACTGACCTTACATCTTATAGTCTCCACACTGACCTTACAGCTTAGTCTCCACACTGACCTTAGAGCTTATAGTCTCCACACTGACCTTACAGCTTAGTCTCCACACTGACCTTACAGCTTATAGTCTCCACACTGACCTTACATCTTATAGTCTCCACACTTACCTTACAGCTTATAGTCTCCACACTGACCTTAGAGCTTATAGTCTCCACACTGACCTTACAGCTTATAGTCTCCACACTGACTTTACAGCTTATAGTCTCCACACTGACCTTACAGCTTATAGTCTCCACACTGACTTAACACTTATAGTCTCCACACTGACTTAACACTTATAGTCTCCACACTGACCTTACAGCTTATAGTCTCCACACTGACCTTACAGCTTATAGTCTCCACACTAACTGAGGTGATGGAGTGAGGAAAGGCTACAGGCTACATTTGATGGTGGGGAGTTCATTCCTGCTCTTTGAAGTTTAATTGGCCTACAACCATCAGCAAACTGTATGTAGGGTAGGTACGCTTATCTGCTGATTAGTGCTGCTATTTTGATTATTTGTTGTATTTAAAGGGTGATTCAAGAGCTGTCTTTAGTCCCACAGTGTGATACACCTCTCTAAGGAAAGAACCTCGATACACGCCGAAAGGAAAGCACTATCTGCGTTCTTTATACATTTTTTCTTGCGGTTCTACAGTTTGAGAGACTTTCTCTAATTTGCAGTGTACTAACAACTGCTGAATGCCACTGGCAGTGGTGATATATGTCTGGAAAGTATTTATGAATCATGGAAGAACTGGGTTGATGGGTGGGAGAGTTTAATGACTGGAAATTGGACTGGGCTGATAGAACTCTTTTGCACAGTAATTGTGTGATTTTGATGATTGTGTACTAATGCCCCTTTTAATGGCAGTTTACATGAAAATGTCATTATGTGTTTGGGGATCCTTTAAATGTATTTGGACCTAGCATACACACCCACGTGCACGCACAGACAGACAGACAGACAGACAGACAGACAGACACTGAAACTGGAACAGCAGCACGACCAGGTGGACTGGGGACAGCAAGGAGTCATCAGGCCAGGTACTCCCGAGGCATAGTCCTAGGGCTCAGGTCCGAGAAAAGAGAGAAAGAGAGAGAGAGAATTAGAGGGAGCAGACTTAAATTCACACAGGACACCGGATAAGACAGGAGAAATACTCCAGATATAACAGACTGGCCCTAGCCCCCCCCGACACATAAACTATTGCAACATAAATACTGTAGGCTGAGACAGGAGGGGTCGTGAGACACTGTGGCCCCGTCCAACAATACCCCCGGACAGGCCCAACCAGGCAGGATATAACCCCACCCACTTTGCCAAAGCACAGCCCCCACACCACTAGAGGGATATCGTTAAACCACCAACTTACTACCCTGAGACAAGGCAGAGTATAGCCCACTAAGATCTCCCCCACGGCTCGAACCCGAGGGGGGCGCCAACCCGGACAGGAAGATCACGTCAGTGACTCAACCCACTCTAAGGTTGCGTCCTAATGGTACCAGATTCCCTATATAGTGACTGGTCAAAAGCAGGAGAATAGGGTTCCATTATTAACGCAGACTAAGTGTTTCTGCAGGCAGAGGGACAGATGGAACATATGATACCAAAGTCTAAAACTCTGTTCCGTAGATCTCCCTAGCCCCCCTCCTTCCCTCCAACCCACCTATACTTACTCCTTCCGTGGTAGACCCTGGAAATAATGAGTTTTACAGGAGTATTCCCTTGGCTTTGGGCGTTGTCAGAGACATACAGATGATACTAGAAAGAGGCAGAATCAGATCCATGAGGACAGATGTAATACATTATCTCTCTCTCTCTCTCGACATAGCAACATTTGACTTCAGACGGAGAGACTTTGTTTGCTTAAGGATCTTGCTACTTGCTTTATAAAGTCTCATCAGATACATGAAGTCTAGTAAACATCCGCCAAGGAAAGAGTGGCCTAACCAATATTCATCTATGTCTATCTTGTGAAGGGGTTTTGGACAATCACAATCAACTACATCTAGGCAGATGTTCCCGTATCGCAACAACAGCTGTGCAGTCTCATGACTTGCAAGAATGGAAATGTAGATAGGGAAACCTCTTGTGGTAGGATGATGAAATGACAGTTTTCCATTTTGAGTTGGAAGAATTGAAGCTCGGCCTATGTTTGATCAATTTGTCTGTGTTATTTCTCACTACCAGGAGACGTGGTACTGGCCAGGAGACGTGAGTGCTGATGACGTGGTGATGAGCGGGGTCAGGTGCTCGGGGACAGAGATGACTCTGGCCCAGTGCCTCCATCATGGGAAACACCTCGACTGCCCCCGAGGGGGAGGACGCTTCGCTGCTGGAGTCTCCTGCTCTGAGAGTAAGTCACTTACAGTAGCTGGGTCGCATTCATTATGGCACACCGTTGCAAAACATTAAAAAAAGAAAATGTTGTTTTTGAACAAGTCCATGTTACCTCCAAAAAGTGTTGGGCGGCCATTTTGCTGTTTGAATCCTTGATTGGGTCTCTATTCAAAGTGCAGCCTCTGATCTCCATATTAACAACAACCTATCCTCTGCCTCGGCATACAGCGGCCCCAGACTTGGTTCTAAACGCCCAGGTGGTGGAACACACCACGTACCTGGAGGACCGGCCCATGTACATACTGCAGTGTGCCAACGAGGAGCACTGTCTGTCCAGCAGCGCCGCCGCCGCCACATCGTCCTCCTACCGCCGCCTGCTGCGCTTCTCCTCCCAGATACACAACAACGGACTGACAGACTTTCGCCCCAGGGCCGCACACAACTCCTGGATCTGGCACGAGTGTCACAGGTATAGAAACATGGCGTCGGACGGGAGAATGAATTCCTGGGTCCTTCAGTTTTAGTCATTGAGTTAAGTAGTGGAAGGTATGATGAAGGAGGGGTTGGACAATGGCATGCAAGCGAGCATCGTTGTGTTGAGAACAATCACTGTGCTGCGATAAAAGTCCTCTGGAGAGGGTGGTCATTGTCGCAGTCTTGTGAGATCATAGATTTGTGGTCTGATTTGTAGTCATGTGGAGGCAGTGCCTGCTGTGGGTGTACAGGCTGGTTATGATGATGGACTGTCTCCGTCTCCCTGTCCAGGCACTACCACAGCATGGAGGTGTTCACCCACTATGACCTACTGAGCCTCAACGGCACCAAGGTGGCAGAGGGACACAAGGCCAGCTTCTGTCTGGAGGACACCCAATGTGAAGAGGGTAAAGAGGATTTAATGTGAAAAACAAATGATGAAAATGATCACAACAAACCTCGTCTATGTTCCTGATTCTGTACTTTAGCACTGTTGTCTCTCTGGCCGGCCAGGTATTGAGAAGAGGTACGAGTGTGCTAACTTCGGGCAGCAGGGCATCACTGTTGGGTGCTGGGATACGTACAGGCACGACATTGACTGTCAGTGGATAGACGTGACAGACGTTGTGCCAGGAGACTACATCTTCCAGGTGAGAATCGTATTTAATTTGTCTTATTTCAAAACATTTTTTTCTTCTTCCATCATTTAAAATAACAATTATGTTAGGAAAGGCATGCAAATCTCTACATCCAAATATGATATGGGAGCAAGGTCCTTGTATAACATGTGAATCTTATACTCTGATCAAAAATATAAACGCAACATGTAAAGTGTTGGTCCCATGTTTCATGAGCTGAAATAAAAGACCCTATAAATGTTCCAGATGCACAAAAAGCTTATTTCTCTCAAATTTAGTGCACAAATGTGTTTACATGCCTGTTGATGAGCATTTCTCCTTTGCCAAGATAATCCATCCACCTGACAGGTTTGATATATCAAGAAGCTGATTAAACAGCATGATCATTACACAGGTGCACCTTGCCTTGTAATGGGGACATTAAAAGGCCACTAAAATGTGCAGTTTTGTTACACAAGGCCACAGAAGTTGAGGGACTGTACAATTTGCATGCTGACTGCAGGAATGTCCACCAGAGCTGTTGCCAGAGAATTTAATGTTAATTTCTCAACAAGTAGACCCCTTCAACGTCGTTTTAGAGAATTTGGCAGTACGTCCAACCGGCCTCACAACCGCAGACCACGTGTAGCCACGCCAAGCAACAGGACCACACCCGGCTTCTTCACCTGCGGGATCGTCTGAGCCCAGCCACCCAAACAGCTGATGAAACTGTGGATTGGCACGCTGGTGAAGTGTGCTCTTCACGGATGAATCCCGGTTTAAACTGAGCGGCTTGCTGATGTCAATGTTGTGGACAGAGTGCCCCATAAGCTACGGCCAACGAACACAATTGCATTTGATCAATGGCAATTTGAATCCACAGAAATACTGTGACGAGATCCTGAGGCCCATTGTCGTGCCATTCATCAGGCACCATCACCTCATGTTTGAGCATGTTAATGCACAGCACCATGTCGCAAGGTTCCGTACAAAATTCCTGGAAGCTGAAAATGTCGCAGTTCTTACATGGGTTGCATACTTACCAGACATGTTACCCATTGAGCATGTTTGGAACACTCTGGATCGACGTGTACGACAGCGTGTTTCAGTTAGAAAACCAGATACGGACTAGTTTTCTAATCCACGCCCCTACCCTTTATTTTTAAAAGGTATTTGTATTCCCAGTCATGTGAAACCCATAGATTAGGGCCTAATGAATTTATTTAAATTCACTGATTTCCTTATGACTATAACTATAACTCAGTAAAATCTTTGAAATTGTTGCATGTTGCGTTTATACTTTTTTTCAGTGTAATAAGCTTGGAGTAGTGACAGTTCTTCTTTCCACTTCTTACTCCATGGGGTTAACAGGAGTCGATTCATTTCAATGGAATCCACTTTTAGTCATTTTGCTGGTCACTTTCCCAGCATTTTACAAATGTTAGAATTTCACTCATATTTGCTGCCAACACAGATCGGTCTTTTGGTCATAGCAAGAGTATGTGGGTGCTCTGATAACACCATCAATACGTTGCTTCTCTCCCTAGGTTGTGATCAACCCAAACTTTGAGGTAGCAGAGTCCGACTACACCAACAACGTTATGAAGTGCAGGTGTCGATACGACGGCCACAGGATATGGATGTACAACTGTTATATAGGTGAGAGACCGGAGATGACTGGCTACAACATTATTGAATGTGATGGACACTTGTCTTGTTCAAAGCCATTTTGTCTATGGATGACCACATTCCAAAGAGGTTTAAATTCAGAGAAAATAAATGCGTGAAAAGGCAATTGCAAAATGTAAATAAATGTTTTAATAGTACGGCATCCCGGTCTTGAACACAGACTTTTCACCTTGACAGCTCGGTTATTCGGACCAGCGACTTTCGATTACTGGTCCAACACTCTTAACCGCTAGGCTACCTACCTCATCTAGTGTATTGCTCAACTTGAATGATTCAGATGTTTGTGTGTGGCCATTTTTAGCATTGAAAAAATATATATACACCACTCTATTCTGTCTGGAATTTAATGTCTTTCGAGAAAATAAGTGCTTATGAAAATACATTTCACCCCTCAACACGTTTTTAGTTTATTTTTCTTCACAGTTAATTGAACATTTCACATGATGCATGCCTAATTTATACCCTAGGCACGACGTACACGACGTAAGAGTGCAAAATGGCGATCCTGAAAAGTTGCGTCAAGTTACAAGTGAAGTCGCTGCAGTTTATCAAATGAAACTTTATTTACATAGATCTTTTTACAAAAAGTAAATTAATCACCTATATATGTATCTGAAACCTACAACATAAATGATAGAGTTGCTTTGCTTTCCTAACAAAATTGTCCACATCCTGCCTTTTTATTCCCATCTCCAGACAAGATCTCTGTGTGTTAATTTAATGTCACCTTTACTTTTTATTTAAGTCACTGCACCTTTACATATTTTTTTCTATGCACGTTTGCAATTGGGGAGGGCGGGCTCGTGGTAATGGCTGGAGCGGAACAGTATCAACTACATCAAACATATGGTTTCCATGTGTTTGATGCCATTCCATTTGCTCCGTTTCAGCCATCATTATGAGCAGACCTCCCCTCAACAGTCTCCACTGATAGGAATTATACAACTGGTGCCTGTTTGCGATGCATCACCAACTCTGAGTATTACCTTATCTATCTATATATGGACGCATTCAGAGTGTAAAACTGACATGTAAGTGGTTGGCATAGAACAAATTACAAAGTAAAACACATAACTGTTGCCAACCCCCCCCCAAAAAAAAGGAGCCAGTCCAAGCTTTACTGAGTTGGCCTGGTTATACATCCACCATAGTTGTTGGAACCATGCTAGAAAAGACCACATGGAAATAAAATATCCAAGCCAGCATAGTGTGGTTTAGGTTGGCCCTATACTGTAAATCAGGCACTCGAGTGCTACAGTGGCATTAACAATAGGAACTTGAAAACAGGAACAAGACATAGGCTGGCACTGGTTTGACAGTTATTTATTAGCAAGGACATCAGTAGGTGTGTCGTCCAGTTGTAGCCTGACATTCCTGTAAAAGATCATGAAAACTATCAGTTCAGTTAAAAGAGAAGGCTTGTGAAGACTTCAGTGATTGAAGTATTTCTACCATTGTAACTATATAGATTTGTTTATATTGACAACCAGTGTACCCTGTGCTTTTCAAACTGCCCACGATTAAATGAGTGCAGTTCCTCATGTGTCCCGTTTGTCTCTCCTCTTCAGGTGGCTCAGTGAGCTCCGAGTCAGAGGAATCCTCTTTCAGTGGCCTCGTGAATAACCAGCTGGGACACAGATAGTGTGGACGGACTCAATGGAAAGACCAGGAGGAACATTTTATTTTGCGAAACTGATGAATGACCGACCAGCAAGACTGTTGTGAAATGACCAACCGCTAGAGGGAGACGTTGTGCCGTCTGTTCCCTCCCTAACGGTGCTGAATGAAAATAGAAAAGCAAAGCTCACCTCAGTGCCAACGTTTTATATAAGGACGTTGCAGACGAAAAAAACCCTGTTTTAAAGATCCAGCTTGAAGAAGCAACTCTGTCTTTACTGTTCTCACAAATTTCTGTCACATGTACAGCAGAGTGCTGGTGCTATCAAATCAGAGCTATTTTAGTTACCTGTACCCAACCTTTGTGGTCCACTGTAAGGAAAGTGATATTTTTCGACACCTGCTGCACTTTGAGACAGTGTCCTGTATTGTTTATTTCATTTTTTTTAGGACAATGTGTTGAGCAGGCAATTAACTATGCACCTATGAACACTAGCGTAACGCTAGTCCCATGCTGTCCCCAGAGTAGTGCTGAGCGATTAACTGAAGTCTTATTTTTCGGTTTTTAAACAACAACAACTGACGTTGAATCAATTATTTGTATTTCATTTAGTTACGTTATTTTTCCTGTAAGCTCAATGCACACAGTTTCTCTAAAGATAAATCAGATCCGTTCTGTGTTTCTGTTATGACTGCGACACAAGAGAGAAGAATGCGCGATCATTAAGGGATATAGAGAGCCGCTGTTGTTCCGTGAGGTAAACACATGATCTAAGTGGTTGATAGTTGGTATTCAGCCGTCATAAAAGTGTGCCTCGTTTCATTTGAAGAACTGCAAAATAGTGATTTCTTTTCAGACAGCATTAGGCAGCAGCTCTTTAGAGATGAGATGACTTGGAATTAAATAATATATTCATTAAAAAAATGTAATATACACCACAACTGAAATATTTTATTAAAGTAATGTGAATAAATGATGGTTAGTAATTGATAAGCAGTAATGGGCAGTCTACCATCATGGGACTTTTATTCATTGTTTTATTCTGTGTAACAGCATTCAACCCACAATGCATATTGCATTGAATGTTTTTAAAAATGAGCAAAACTGATTATTTTTTAAATAATTTAACCGAAACCGAACAGACCTCCAAAATCACTAATCGCTCAGCACTATCCCAGAGCTTCCTATACAGTTAGTCTCTTTCCTTAAAAGTGTTGAGGCCGGCAATTAAGGAGATTGAGAGGCTCAAATACAGATGTGCTTCTGTAACAACTTTCTTCTGCCCAGTTTCCCCTGATGTCGCCACGACAATCAAGATCTCTTTTTACCATCCCTGTAACTGTCGCTTCTGCGGAGATTGTTTACTAAACTAAAACTCATAGAACTACCTAAGAAGCATTAGACTTGTTGGAGGGTTACTGTCAAAACTATTTATTCAATAAATAAATAGACATGGATGACAGACACGTGGGCCACCAGTGCACGTGCCTATGAGGTGGGGGTGGGGAAAGTAGCGGAATAGTCTTACATCCACTGAGAATATTATTTGCGAGTCTGTGGCGTGATAATGTGGTAGAAGCCATTGTGAATATAAAATAAGGAAGAACTGATTGTTTTCTTGCTGTACGGTAATCACTAAGGATATGGCAGTATTATTACAACCATACAGCTACCACTAAGGAGAAACTTTCCCCCCCTCTCATCAAACCTGCATTTTTACGTCTCTAAAGAGGCAATGAGCATTTAAGGCAGAATCCCCAAGTTAAAATGTACACAAACTTCTGTCCACATTGGCGACAAACAGCATGATTTAGGTGAAAGGGAGTAAGTTATTCATAATTTGTGTTGGGATTCTGCCTCAAGTTAACAGTGTATCTTGCTTCACCTAATATCAACTCTGGCAATATATTTAATACCTTTCATCTTAGGATTCTAAGATACATATACATTTTAGTCTTATCACCATATTCTGCTCAGCTTAGTTCATTTTTCAAACATCCATTAAATTAAATTATTACCGTCAGGGACTCTTATGTTTGTTTTCTCAATTGTACAAGTCACAAATGACATGTGAAAATGCATCTTTGCATTCTATTTTTGTGACACTACAACTACAGGGCCCTTTATTTTACAAGGGTGCTCTTTACTAGATGGGTGATTATCCTATACTGTGTACACAGTTGAATGTTTTAAAGCATTTTGTGCTTGCTTCATATTTTCTCTAATAAAAATAAACAAGCAAACCATGCCATGTTCTTGATTTCCTAAACAGAGACTCAGCAATATGATGTGATGATGAGCAACAATGTGAACAAAATATCTTGCCGAAACCCTGTGGTTTACTTTGCATCTCTGTGCCTACGTTG
Source organism: Oncorhynchus nerka (assembly GCF_034236695.1). Lineage (NCBI taxonomy): Eukaryota > Metazoa > Chordata > Actinopteri > Salmoniformes > Salmonidae > Oncorhynchus > Oncorhynchus nerka. The sequence continues at coordinate 60,449,188 of NC_088410.1, read as the reverse complement.
AAATGTCATCTCACCTGCTGTAGCGGTCAGAAATGTTGTGAGAGCGCTCCACCTCTCCGCAGCCCCAGGGCTGTGGTCACCATTCTCCGAGCCACCGCAGAGTCTGTCCATGGCCTCTCCTTTACCGGCTGGATAAACTCTGGGAAATACAGAAGGACTTTACATTAGAGCAAGAAAAGAGGTAATAACATGGTATTAACATGGTAATAAGTTAGCTATTCACAACGAAAGCACGACAGACCACATACTTTCTGTTACAGTATAGATGGATCAAAAAACAAGAACAATACCCGCGCATCTCATGGCTTTCCCTTTGGCCTTCTTGCTCCCATCAGACAGAGTGCGTGTCTTCAGGAGAGGGTGCCAAATGGAAAGTGCATGGAGGGCTAAACAAACACAGGAACCGATTCAAAGATTTTAATCTCTTTTGTCATAAGAAAGAACACCAACTTCCCTTCACCGACCGTCAGAAGGTCACACAACTAACTCCAATGTGCCAAAGGGGACTCGTGACTCATATTGGAGTAAAATATAACTTAAAGTAACTGTCTAGTGTTTCCAGATTTCTATGAAATATAACTACTTACAAAATGAGAGTGAAATAGTTAAATAAACAATATTGGAAGGGAAGCTATGTTAAAAAGCAGCTATTCTGTGTGGGTGTACACTGGTCATTAAAATATTCACACAAGTTGTCACTTTCTTTCAAAATCGAACCCAGAAGCAGACCAGGACAAGGAGAGTAGGAAGAAGGTGAGTATTTATTTACAAGTGAATGTGAATGGGTAGATATATCCAGGTGGCGTAGCGGGCAGCGGTGGTGAGTTGATGGGAGTAAATAGGTGGATCCAATGGGGTAGCGGAATCCTCCGACGACCAGGCGGGAATGGGGTAAATGATCCGGGTGAGTAACTGAAGACAGAACAAACGGAGGTAAGTTTAAGGCAAGCAATACGTAAAAAAACAACAAAACAAATTCTATCCAACTTGAGGCTGATACTATGGCACAACATACTGTTCATGGCTAACGATCCGGCAGGGAATGGATGTAAGGTCCGGGCTTATGAAGAGGAGAGATGATGATCAGGACCAGGTGTGCAGATAGCTGATGGGATAAAGGTGCGGGTAATCAGAACTCCCAACTGGCTACATTGCCCGGCAACCAGACAGGGTGCGTTCCAGGACGCCGGAAAAAAACACTCCAGGACAGAACACAGGCAAAAAACAGACTCAGGAAACGGGATTCGTGACACAAGTAGACCGTTGATTGGCCAGCTCATCCTCTAGATCACTGACTGGCCAGCTCGTCCTCCCCAAGGAGATGACATGTTCTATGAGGAAACAGCAAGCATTTATTAAACAGTCTGAGATAGAAGTTTGAGGTGGGATTTTTTAAGTGTTTTTTCTTCTTAAATTTATGCTTTTAGCCACACAAAAATAAATGTCAACATTATTTGGATAGGAGTTCATAGAATATGAACTTTAAATAAAGTTAGATTTACACTGGGCAGTTACTTCAAATACGACTCAAAAGATGAAAAAAAAAGATATACTCAAAAACCATACCTGCAGATTGACTGGAGAACACGCCTAGGGCGCGTGTTGTCCATCCACATAATCTTCATGCCCCAGTCACTGAAAGACAGACCAAGATAAGACTGGGAGAGAGACAGACAGCCCTTGTGAGTGTGCTGTCGGCTTTAGTGAGGGGCATGGGGAGGCTTTCACCTGTGCTGCGGGGTGAGGTTTCCCTTAGGTACAGATCCAGGATAAGCTTCCCTTCCCCCAATCCTAACCATCAGTGAGGAAAAGGTAAAAGTGATCCAAGATCAGCATCTAGGGGCAACGTCACCCTACTCCAAGGCTTTTATCTGTAATCTGAAAAGGCATCCAGCAGGTCGTCTGTTTTGAACATGGCCGGGAAGTCGTAGATCTCGATAACGTGGGCATACTCGTCCTGGTTGATCCACACGTTCCCAAAACACGAGTAGTCGTTGTGGGTGTGTTCGATGGCCACGTGTGTCTCTGTCAAGTGGGCTGTGATCTGACAAGAAATTCAACCAGTTATTGACAGATATACCTATCCCAATGAAGTGTTTCTCAGTAATCCCTTTAAATATAATACATGTGAAATATAGCCTATATCTGAGACAATATTGTATATAGTCTATGCCTCCAAAGTTGATGTATTTAACTTGAGGACAATCTAAAATGTCATGGTAATTTGTGTTCCATTTTCATACAGATTTAGAAAAAACAACAACATTATAGTCATTTTAATTACAGAAATGATACACTCCCCACAGATCACCCCTACTCCACTCTATTGTCATGGAATTTGTCAGAAGCTCACGACACTAAACAGGATTCCATCCAACCTTTTTATGTGAGTAAACTACAGACATAACCATAAGTGAGTAAATGTTTCAGACATAACCATAAGTACAGTTGAAAATGTGATGTAAACCCATTTAACTGGTCTTTTTTAATATTCTGTACATGGTAATTTACCCACAAAAGTTATTTTTATGTGCACTACGTCATCATGTACAGCTTTTTATCCGCAACAAGTCAATTTGATAGAAACTCTGGTGAGAAAATTATTTTAATGCCGATTTTAGAATATTACAATGAAAATCAGTCGCTAATTGGATGGAAACCTAGTTGCTGTACCTTTTGGCTAAAATCAGCAGTGTCACGAGCAGCACCCTTGGCTGTTGTTGTATGCGAGGCATGGTGTTGGTGGGGGGCCACGTTGCTACTGCACACAGACTCCACCTCCGTCAGTACTTCTTCTGCTACTTCTTCCTCCTCTTTCTCAGTCTGGTCCTCCAGGGTTACGGCCAGACACAGTCTGGTCCCATGCAGGGGGCCAGGGGCAGGGCTCTTCTGCTGAGAAGCGAATAAAGTCGTCCTCCTGCCCAGCGCTAGAGGTAATAGAGGGCACACTGTCCTGGTTGGAGTTGGAAGGCGTTTCTGATGGCGTTCCCTTTGTGGTGTCTGAGGAGCAGGGGCAGGAGCAGCAGGACTCTGAGGGCGAGGTGCAGCCCGAGGAGGTGCAGCTGAGAGGGGGCAGGTCGAGGTCCACCCCTGCTGGTGGTACGTGGAGGGAACCCCCGCTGTCCCGCTGCCTGTCCCTGGCCGCCTTGGGGATGTAGATGGCCTTATCGGGGCGTTTGGTGTTACCTTCGCTCTTCCGGGCCGGGGGGTTGGATCTGGGCTGGGGGGGCATTTTGCTGCTCTGCATCACCATATCTCTCTGGGAGCCTCCTCATAGAAGCTGTCGTCCCCACACACCATACTAAAGTCATCATGTAACGTTGTGAAAATAATGGCCAATAATTCACATTAAGATGCCCATGGGGTTACTTTAGAACTACTTTGGCAGCCAGGCTTGGATCATTTTAATTTACAGTGTGACCTGATAATACATCATATGAATTTGTATTCGACAGTTGTTTATCCAGGAAGTCCCATTGAAGGTCAGAAGACTTATTTTACAAGGGAGACATGAATGTAAGACCTTGTTGTGTGTGCGCTACCTGTGGCGAGAGTAGCAGATGACCACCCTGCAGCTCCAGCCCTCACCCACCCACCCAGAAGGTAGCGAGGGTGCTTCTCGGTGGTTTTGTGAATCAGGTAGCGAATTCTCAAATCAAACCTTATTCAGAATATGGTGGGTGACTTGCAACGGTTTGCACGCCAGATAATGTAATACAACCAATACAATGTTGGTGTCCATTACTGGAAGTTACCGGTTTCCCTATATAAAAACGTTGCCATAAATGTTCAACTAACCTGGTATTGGCGATTCTCTTCGTTCTCGATTCTGGAAAACAGTTCTTATAAATGTCCGTGTCCAGTTGCAGGTGGTTCTACAAACACCAGAGAAAACACATTAAGATTGAAAATCCATGTTTTGTACCGCGCCTTGTCATCTTTGCTGCTGCACATTTCCTTGCGTCTTCGTGGGAACTAGTTTCACCGCCACGTGTAGAAGTATATAACGAGTCACACAGCGCGAACAAAACAAAGATCTAGACACCAGTGGCGATCTAGAGCAGTGGCGACCCGTCATTCAGGGCAGGTGGGGTTTAGAGCCCCACATGTTTTTGCAAAAAAATAAAAACAATACAAAAATATTCATAATTGGGGGGGGGTCTTGTCTGTTTTGCATGTTATTTTGTCATCAATACGTGTCACGTATCAGTTTGCAAACAATGTAAATATATATATATATATATATATATAAATTGAGTTAATAAAGCAGCATTCAAACATGGTCTGTTTTTTGTTTTCTTGAGTAATGTACCTCCAAAATGCAGGTGTTTCAGCCCAGCTCAGTGCTTTCTGTGGTGGTGGGGCAAGCCAGCAGAAAATATGGAGCGTTGCACCGTGATTGGCTCAGTGTTCTGTCACTCCACTCATGGGGAAACTACATCACCGCGAAATCTAAGGGGAGACCTTGAAAATTCGAGCCCTTTGGGTGCTGACATAGAGATACATTAGAAGTGCCCATCCAAGAAGCCTCAAGGTCATTGGCCACAGATAAAATGACGTCAAATCACGTTATATGTACAGTAGCTTTGATTGGACTGATCGTGTCAACATCATACTTTCAAAATCTTAGCTAGCAGTCATCATCGTGAATCAAGTCGACAATCTACTGTCAAATCCCTTTTAATTCTTGTCACGTGAAGAGAAATAATGAAGAGAAATTATAGATAAAACGTATCGGTGCTCATCGGCCATTGGACATAAACATTACACAACAAGTTGGAAATCGCAAATTCAACAATGAGTGGTTTGGAAGGAAGTGAGCACAGCTCAAGGTGAGTCCAAAAATGTATTGTATGCTGCTGCATAAATGATGTAATATGCCAGGGAGATATGTATACTGTAGCTACGAAAGTAATACTAAGTGTATGTTGTGTAGTAAGATGTTAGTAGCCCATGTGCCTTACCCTAAGAATTTGGTCCATTTACCCCTCTTAATTTCGCCTACCGTTCTGACTTGGTGGTGCACGTGCACATGTAGCCTTAGAGAAATGTAATCATCGAATATTGTAAGAGCTTTCATTGTCTGATTATATGGCCCAGTTACTTATCCTATAGTTCTGACTTAGTGTACAGGGAGAATACTGTAAGAACGGCTCATGTTCTGAATTCTGTCGCTGTACATTTAAAAAATGCTGAACAAATAGTTCACAACGTCCATCCTAGCTCGCTCATTAAATGTCTTAATCTAAATGATGGATTGCCTCTTATCCGCTCGTCGTTCCCTTATGCCATAGTTTGCACATCTCAATTGTCAGTAGAAACCACATTTATTTAAACAAGTCAGCCATATCAGCTATGTTTTTTTAAAGGCAGTAAATGAGGCTTAATTAACTGTTTTGCTGCCAGACAAGGCTCTGCTGATAACCAGGTGTAGCAGTGGTAAGGTGCTGATAGAACTCTGCTGATGGGACAGCTTTAGGTAGGCCCTAACAGTTTGTGGCCACCATTTGTCACCGTTATAGTGCAATTAATGTATTGTTTAGTGTTGTGTAGTGGCTTTGCTGGCATTTTTGTTTTGTTTGCCCCACCACCCTGGGGCGGCAGGGTAGCCTAGTGGTTAGAGCGTTGGGCTAGTAACTGGAAGGTTGCAAGTTCAAATCCCCGAGCTGACAAGGTACAAATCTGTCGTTCTGCCCCTGAACAGGCAGTTAACCCACTGTTCCTAGGCCGTCATTGAAAATAAGAATTTGTTCTTAACTGACTTGCCTGGTTAAATAAAGGTTAAAAAAAAAAAAAAAAAATACAAAACATGGATTTACTATCTTTCTGAGTTCTCTGGTGTTTGTAGAACCACCTGCAACTAGACATGGACATTTATAAGTTAACGAAGAGAGTATCACCAATACCAGGTTAGTTGAAGAAACTATGGTGGTGGTTTTTATGGGCAAACCTCTAAAGTCCAGTAATAATGTCAGACACACGAAATGGTTGGTTATCACACATTATCTGGCATACAAACTGTAGCAAGTGGGTGACATCAACTCACAAATAGGCTTTGATCACATATAGGTGTATTATGATCTGCGACACATAGCTAAATGCCACTGGTATTTAAAGGCAATTAATGCTAAATGTCACTGCCAGGGAATGTGTCTCACAAGGCAAATTAAATTAATTATACAAGCCCTCAATTCATGATTGTGACAGAATGCAAGAAATGTCAGCAGTTGAATCATTTGTGCATGTCCAGGGTTACAATACAAATGTGTACTGTTGAGGGTACTCGAGCACCAGGGTGGGGAAAACACTGGTCTACTTCATGACCAATGTTGGGGATACAGTTGACTCAGTGTGACAACTCAATGCTACAGTTAGCTAGCACATTTTGTTCATAAAGCGCAGTATTGGCTAGCTAGCCAGCCTACCGCCATTTCCAGGCTAATGCACCTAACAATACTGAACAAAAATATAAAACACAACAATTTTACTGAGTTACAGTTCATATTAGGAAATCAGTCAATTTAAATCCATAGATTAGGGCCTAATGAATGTATTTCACATGATTGGGCAGGGGGAGCCAGGCCCACCCAGTCAGAATGACTTTTCCCCCCCACAAATGGGCTTTATTATAGACAGAAAAACTGCTCAGTTTCATCAGCTTTCTGGGTGGCTGGTCTCAGACGATACCTCAGGTGAAGAAGCCAGATGTGGAGGTCCAGGGCTAGCGTGGTTACACGTGTTCTGCAGTTGTGAGGCTGGTTGGACATACTGGCCATATTCTTTAAAACGACATTGGAGGTGGCTTATGGTAGAGAAATTAACATTAAATTCTCTGGCAACAGCTCTTGTGGACATTCCTGCAGTCAGCTCAGCAATTGCATACTGCCTCAAAACTTTGGCATTGGTGGTATTGTGTTGTGTGACAAAACATCACATTTTAGAGTGGCCTTTTATTGTACCCAGCACAAGGTGCACCTGTGTATTGATCATGCTGTTTAATCAGCTTCTTGATATGCCACACCTGTCAGGTGGATGGATTATCTTGGCAAAGGAGAAATGTTCACTAACAGGGATGTAAACAAATGTGTGCCCTAAATTGGATAGAAAATAAGCTTTTTTTGTGCATATGGACAATTTCGGGATATTTTATTTCAGCTCATGAAACATGAGTCCAACACTTTACATGTTGCGTTTATGTTTTTGTTCAGTATAAGTTTAGCTATATCACACAGGAGGCTTTGTCCAGTACAGTACAGTGCCTAATTGCTTAGGTTAACTAGCTAAATTCTAATGCCAGTTGCAAACGTTAGCTAGCGAATGCTGAACACAAGTTGTTCAATTAAGCCGTTACAATTATGCAATGCTGATCAATGGATGCTAATCAAATATTTTATTCTGACCTTAGTTTGTCAGTTGAAAATATGGCTAAGTAATAGTGATGTTACAATTGATACCGGAGCCCCGAGGAATGCGTCAAAATCGCTAAACAGTTTACTTCGAAGTAGTGTGCCAATGCTTGTATCAGTTTATCAGAAGCACGTGATCAATGATGTCCAAAGCTTTGTTTTGTCAAATAACCACCTGATCCCTTTAGCTATCAATTTAGTTAATCTCTTCTCAGGTTTGAGGCAAAATATGAATACATGTGAGTTTATGGCCATGCATGACCATCCATTCATTTAATTACATAATATCTTGAAAACAATTTATTGAAAGCCAAAGTTATTAACATTTGGCTTCAAAGAGTATCTATATTTGGAAGAATTTTACAGACAAAAATGTAAAGTTTGTCTAGGATAATTTACCCAGCTTTATCACTAGCTGTCCGCTCAGTTTATAAAAATGATAAACCAAACCAACGTCAATTATATTAGGAAGAACAAGGTTCACTACATAAGGGTGATGTTTTAAGACCTTACAATGATGGGGGCTTGAATGTAATTGATTTAGAATGTATGAATGGTATGTTGAGACTAAAGTGGTTAGTATTTTGAGGACCTCTTAGGCCCCACTCCCCCTATCTGAGATATCTACTGTAGCCATCATCCTTCACATACAACACCCGTTCTGCTAGTCACATTCTGTTAAAGGTCCCGAAAGCACACATCCCTGGGTCGATCGTCTTTTCAGTTCGCTGCAGCTAACGACTGGAACGAGCTGCAACAAACACTTAAACTGGACAGTTTTATCTTAATCTCTTCATTCAAAGACTCAATCATGGACACTCTTACTGACAGTTGTGGCTGCTTTGCGTGATGTATTGTTGTCTCTACCTTCTTGCCCTTTGTGCTGTTGACTTTGCCCAATCATGTTTGTACCATGTTTTGTGCTGCTACCATGTTGTTGTCATGTGTTGCTACCATGCTGTGCTGTCATGTGTTGCTGCCTTGCTATGTTGTTGTCTTAGGTCTCTCTTTATGTAGTGTCGTCTCTTTTTGTGATGTGTGTTTTGTCCTAAAATAGATTTTTTATTTTTAATCCCGTCCCCCGTCCCCACTGGAGGCCTTTTGGTAGTCCGTATAGTTAAATAAAAGATTCAATCAATCAATAAATACATTTTCTCTGTGATATGGATGGCCTGTGTGCCTGCTTCCATCTTTAAAAAGATTGGAATATATTTCTTGCTTAGACTTTAATATTAACAAATTACCTGTGAAACTTTCTGCACTTCACCAACAAGTGTTATTATATAGGAAATCCACATATAAACACAACTTCACTCCACATAACACACCGATATGGAATAATAGGTGTATTCTGTACCGTAACAAGACCATAGTCTTTCTTTTTTATTTTATTTAGCTAGGCAAGTCAGTTAGGAACAAATTATTATTTTACAATGACGGCCTACCCCGGCCAGACCCTCCCCTATCCCGGACGATGCTGGGCCAATTGTGTACTCCCCTGTGGGACTCCCAATTATGGCCGGTTGTGATACGGCCCGTTATCGAACTAGGGTCTGTAGTGATGCCTCTAGCACTGAGATGCAGTGCCTTAGACCGCTGCGCCAGTCGGGAGCTAAGAGATGTAAGAATGGATTAACAAAAATATCTGTAAAAGACCGAATCTTTTAGATGAAAGTTGTAATATCCTCAGCTATAATGTTTAAGATAAAACATTACTGTCCTTATCGCCCCAAGCAATATTGTATTCATAAATGCTATTCCTTCTAGTCTTGTACTGCTGATGAAAGGGATGTTATTATATTCAGGTGAGTCTTTATACATAAATGGCTGTTGTTTGCAGGATAAGAAGTGTAACAATATACATCAGACAAGTTATTTCCAAATAATTCTTCCCAGAACAGTTAAAGGAACTATCTGTCAATTGTTTTTAATGTATCTGTAACCAAGAAAATAAGAACAAAATATTTGTCTTTCTCTATATTACCCAAGGCCAAAGAGAACCATTTAAAAATTCTAAATTATATTTATCCGTCAAATACATTTTTAAGATTGAAATTCAATGTAGAGCATAATGACAACATTTTGTGGGAATGACATTGAAACTACTGAACATATTTTATTTTCCTGTGATCATATTACCACTTTCTGGGAGGAGTTACATGATTTATTAATTTCAAAGAATATTAATATTGACAATTTCACATTCAATGACATCAAATTTGGGGGGGGATTTACTTGGCTCATTGTGCTCTAGTGACTCATGGCAGGCCGGGCGCCTGCCGGCCGACTTCGGTCGTCATTTGAACGGTGTTTCCTCCGACACATTGGTGTTTCGGAGGACGCATGACTCGACCTTCGCCTCCCCCGAGCCCGGCAGGGAGTTGCAGTGATGAGACAATATCGTAATCACAAAATTCGGGGGGAGGGAAATGGGGTAAAAATTACAAAAAATATCATACATGTAGTTTCAAGTCACCTTGTCTGAGAGAAATGTACATGGTTATCAAAACATCAAGCCAGGGTATGCCTACACCAAACACATCCCTTATTTTACATATTTCTAAAATTCCCTATGGGAAAAATGATTGGAAACATTTAGCAGTTTTATGGGTATTATGACACCTCCACTGTGGGGCTCTGTTTGACACAATTGACTACACATGCTCAATTCTTCAGGAAGCTTTGTTTTCCCATCACTACTAAGTAATAAGTTACCAAGCTATTTTGGGGGGTTGAAAGAATTGAAAAGCATTACAACCTATGAACACAACAGACACAAACAACATTACCAAGCATAGGCAGCCAACGCTTAAAGAACAGAAAAAGTAGCCAGCCCCTTCCAAATAATTATTGCTGGTTCCATCTGTGTAAATGTGTCCCCTTATGAGCAGGCGCAGAATGCACCCATAAACTGCATTTTATTATATTGCTAATGAACGATAACGCCATTGACTGCAGAATATTGTTAACTGCTATTAAAAATGGTAAGGACTCATTTGCCATTTTTGTCTAGCTAGCTACCATCACAGGTGATCTAGTAAAAACAAAACTGTATGCAATTTGATGCATGCTATATTTAATTGAGTATGGCTTTTTAGATTTTTCAAGAAAATAGTTTATTAATCGATACAGTACATATAATAAGAACAAGAACAAACAATACAGTAATGAGGAATTAACAGGCAGTCGTATACACCATTGAGAGTCAAAGCATGCTTAAGGTTTCTGTGGTGATTTTGTGTTGTGGTCAATAATTATTTACACATAATTGGACAACATCAAGGATATGGGGTAGTCTAAAAACTCTTCATAATTATGCTAAACCAGTCAGGGTTGCAGTCCCAATTCCTGTCAATTCACATTAAGTCAAGCTAAGCAGTGACAATATTGAGGTCAGATCTAGGTAAGTGATTTGTTACCTTTTCTTACAAATTCATAAATTAAACTAGCCAATGTGAAAACCTGATTCATATTGGCAATAACAGGTAACCTGTGTGCTTAAAACACTGTGCTTAACCGTCACTACAGAACAGACATCTTCATAATGCTATGCAGACCCACACAACATGTTGCATACGAAACAAGTTCATATTGAATAGCCCGCTAAGGTGGCCAAAAGTGCACCCACACAAACTCTATTAGTTCTCTTCATGAACATTTGCATACAAAATGACAGGAGGCTGAATAAAAGGTACAGTATGTCACATTTTAGCATGAACTTTGTTGATTTTTGAGGAGTACAATTTAGTAATACCTGAAATAACAAATCATAAACCAGAAACTTATCAGGATTGAAATGTTGTTACTGTTTTAGGTTTGCAGCCTCCAAGAACAAAAATCCACAAGTTGGAACGCGCTAGCAATGCCCCATTCCCCTCTCATTGTTTTTGGTCATTAATGCTCAAGTTAGCAGTTAGCAACTTTTAACCATAGCAGTAACAAATTGAGTTATAAAACCATGATGCATCTGCAACAATCATTCTTAAGACTAAGATGCTTAGTTTATGGCATAGTGCCTTACATTTTCACCCCAAATTATCATGACCAAAATGCATCCGGATTAAAATTGGGTAATTTTATAAAATGGTACTACTATTACTAGAAAAACCTAACTTATTTGAATAAACACAATATGTTTCTGCAGTTTGAGGATAAATCATAAAAATTCTGTACTAGTTGGAAGTTTACATTAAACTATATTTATTACATAAAGAGTGTCTGTGGACATGTTTCTCATTACCGTAACACTTTTTCAAATGGCTGTAAAAACTCCTATATTCATTTTTTATCAAGTTTTATTCACCCATGATGCTTCATCTAGAGAAGTAGTCCTTAAAGTTAATTTAATCTTTATGTCTTCAGAATGAGGATATTATTCTCCCCTTTACGACCTCATTACCAAAATGAGAGAAATGCTAAAATTGGGAAAAACAAAAAACTTGGAGAACCATCACCTTACCAGCATGGAGGCATGAATGGGCTTTAGTGATGTGGTCCATTTGCAAGCAATAGGAGACAGCAGACTGAGCTAAGTGCCTCTCATTACCGCATCACTTTTATGTCTTTCGTTAATGAGAACCTTAATTTCGGTAACGATAATAACCTCATTTTAATGTATAGTTGATGGGTGTGCTGTGGTGGTAACTAATTATTTACTAGGACTACAGCTTACACCTATTGTATAGATTTTTTGGTAAAACATCAGTTATTCGATTAAGTAGGATCAAATAATTATGGGTGTAAACCCCATTTAATTTACCTAAAGCCACAATCTGGAGTTTGTTTCAACAAAGAGCAGCCCTGCCACTTAAAGGAGGATATCCCCCATTTTGACATGTGTACCTGTTTTACCTCTCTTTTTGGTAAATATCCCAGATACTTTTTTGGCATATCATGCTATGCCATTTGCCCATAAAATGCCATGCAATTTACAAACCCATCTAAAATACCTTAGAACCACACATATCCATATCCTAATACACCAATATTACCTGTAGAAAGTGTCACCTTTTTATGCTTAAGTCCACTTTCACTTTTGAAAATACATGCACGTAATTACAGTACTTATGCTAAATTAAGGTATTTTAGTCAATTGTATTAAGACCTGTGATTTTCATATTACCCAAATCATTTGGGATTGACAAATGACATATTTTGATGATGAATCTAACAGAGCTCAGTACAGTTTTTAAACTGCAAACTATGCAACACTCATTACCAAAACATGTATTCTCATCGCCGGATCCAACTTATCATTACCGTAATAAACCAATATTTAGGAAATATTACAAAAAGTCAAATGTATACTTGTAATGTTGGCTTAATTTTATAGTGTGCCTTTTGTTCTTTATCCAAATAGGTTTACATAAAAACAAGTAATTATCACCAAAAAAACAAGATTCAGAAAAGGTTGTATGTTGCAGTAATGAAAAATTACAAAACACATGAATAATTTAATTTTAAATATATTTGTTTTCAGTGTTTAACTCAGGCCTTTTCATTAGGTGAGCAATGTTAAAAAAAATATATAGAAATTGGTTTGTCTATTACTTTTTGGGGACTTCGAAAACTATTACGGTAATGAAAATGTTTGCAATGTTAGTTGTGGAAATGCATAATATCTGATAAATAAACATAACAATTCTGAAATAGATAACTAGAGATCCTTTTCTTAGAGGAATTGTGGTGGAAAATGTGTTTATTTCTTGTTGTCAAGTGCCAGCTTTGTGAGAATCACCCAGTTGGTGTCAGCGGCTTAGTAGAAAAATATGTATCGTCGTGGATTACAGTTTCTCCTGGCCCGTAGACAACTGTCAAGTTAAGGAACCATCTTGCTAATGTTGTAATTTTGGTGAACCAAAGAGGGTATATTAAACACAGTTTTAAAAACTGTGGGTGAACTACACCTTTAAAGGCTATTTGTATTTGGAGATATTACACAATGCACCTTTAATGAGTAAGAGTTTAAAATGGCAATACAAAAGAAAACGGCACCATTCATACTAAAGGTGTGGTATTGGTTAACTAGAATAAGACATTTTCACATGTTCAAATTAATAATCTCAATAAACATGTAAAAACAGGGAGTGTTTGTTTCAGCGGGTCATAGGTTACTAGCACACATAGCCCATCCCTTTTGTGAAATAAATAAAAACAATTATCTACATCCAGAAAGACATCCATCTACATCCAGAAGGAATTATTGATGGGTGTGGTGAGATAATTGAGATGCACCAGGTCAAATAGGCCATCCTGCATGAGAGCAAAAACAAACAAATGTCAAATTAAGAATACTATTAAGGTAGTCTTGATAGCTTATAACTGTAGGCCAAGAGCTGTGATCGTGAAATAACATTTATTATAATTGCTGCTCCTTAACTACAGGGAATCAAAGCATATCATTTGACAGCATCTACAAGTCAATATTCTTCCATTCTTTCTAATTATTTAGAAACTTTAGTGAGGTTGCTGTGAAACTTAGTAAATTTCTCCATTGATATCCCCAGATAAGAGTGCAGGTTGAGAAGAACGCTCATTTCAATTAGGTGAATGATTTCTCTGAAAACACTCACCTTTGGTGTGGTTCATCTTCCGGAGCCAATACTTCTGTCCTCAAAAATGGTGATTTCAACCTGGTGAGAGGGTTAGTTAAGGAAACTAGGATCCAGCAGGACATTAAAGAAGGTTACACATGAAAGGTCTGAGTGTGTCCCAAATGGCATCCTATACCCTATATAGCGCACTACTTTTGACCAGACCAGTGCAATTTGGGATGTACCCTGTTTGTGTGAGCCACCAAGACAGTAATGGATACAACCCTGAGACCTCTCTCTATTGGGTCTGTCAGCAGGAGTCCAAGAGGAGCGTAGATCTTCTCATTCTGCTCCTTGACGAACCTAGCGATTTTCTTCAATACCTAGAGACAAAGAAAGTAAGCCCTTTCACCCATTCATGGCTTGGCCTCATAAAAAGACTACATCCAATATGGCCACTGGTCCACGTGTCATTCAACATTGGTTAAGTCCCAAATGACACCCGTTTCCCTAAAAAGTGCAATACATATTGTCTAGTTCTGTTTTTCCCTCAGCAGGAAAAAACTGAACTAGACAATACATTTGCGCCAGGTGTGATATCGCTCCTAAATAGCTCGTGCTAATATTCCTATCAAACCCAGTAAGGCCAGCAGGCTAGTCTCTTTTTATTGGTATGTAACTTATGAAAGTTGTACTGTCAATTTGTTTTGTATTTAAACGTGTACATGATACTGCAACAAAATTTCCCCAAAGGGACAATAAAGTCAATAAAGTAAAAGACTTAGGGACCTACTTTCTCATAGTGGGTCTCCATACAGAGGAAGATTGTGTAGGCGGTCATGCAGGCCAAACAGCCCTCCAGGTAAGACTTGCCACCAATTTTCTCAGCCTCGGCGTAAAGGTTGTTAAGTGTCTGCATCGTCTCCTCAAACTGCTGCTTATCAACCTGAAAAAATAACCCCTCAGTAAAAATGTCTGCATGGCCAAATTCACACCTTTGAAAAGGAAACAGGTGAGTAAGCTAGTTGTATCCATACATTGGGCCTAATTCAGGTGCTAATAAGGGTGAACATTGTACACAATCTTAAAGAAACCAATTCATTTCTAAGTACCTCTGTGTGCATGTATGTTAATAAAGTGCTGAGCGATTAACCGGAATTTCAGGTATTTTTCCATTTTTTAAAACAACTAATTGACCGGCATCGGTTCAATTATTTGAATTCCATTTGTTTTTCCATTGAGTTCAATGCGCACTTCACACAGTTTCTCTAGAGATAAATCAGATCCAGCCTGAACTGTGCGATGTAGTAGGGAGTTGCTGTTTCCAACAGTAATATTTTATAGTTTAGTGCATAAAATGTGGCCAATAATCCATTGTGCATCTACTTGAATGGTCTGTTTGTTTTAAGCCTGCTACGAAGAGAGAAGGATGTGCAATTGTGAGGTGATAAAGAGTGGAGGTGTCATAATACCCATAAAACCTAGTGGTCAAATATGGAAGTGGTTTCCACTCGTTTTCCCCCCCATTCATTTTCCCCCATAGGGTATTTTTGAAACACTTCAAATAAGGGCTGTGTTTCATGTAGGCTTACCCTGGCGTGACGTTTTGATAACCATGTAAATCTCACTTGGACAAGGTGACAATCAATATATGTCTCTACTTACTCTCAGATTTGAAAATGCTACTTAGCATCAAAAGTAGACATCACGCAAAGCTCCTGCACGCCATCTCTAGCCGACACCTTTGCTAACAGATAGTGTCCATTGAAAACTTGCAGAAGACAGTTCACAGAATTGTCCATTTAAAGAAATGTAGCCAATTAATTCATTACTACATTTAGCTAACATTAGATATATATGGATGAACTATCTTGTATTTATAAAATAGTCAGACAGCATAGGCATCAGCTCTATAAAATAAATGTAATATACAAAACTGAAATATTTTATTAAAGTTGTGAATAAATGATGGTTAATAGGTGATAAGCAGTAATGGGCCATCTATACCATCATGTGACTTATCAATTGTTTTATTCTGTGTTCCAGCATTCAACCCACAATGTATAGTGCATTTAATGTACAAAAAATATATTTTAAAAAATAATAATAATCAAAAACCGTGATTATTTGTATATAATGAACCGAAACGACCTTTAAAAAAAGCACAAATCGCTCAGCACTGGTGCGTTATCATACCCTGGACTCCAGCTCTGAGGGGAACTTGGTCTGGAACTTGCAGATTTTACCCGAGTTGTAGTCCCTCTGGACATACACTTTGGAGGCGACGGCTGCTTGTTGCTGCAGCTCCTGTAAGCTGTGCGTCTGGGTGGGGTAACGCATGAATTAAGTGAGGAAAGCATGACTTGAAAAAACATCTCATGGGATCACTTGAATCCATCAGAATTGTAGTTATTGGGTTAATGGGAAAAGCTAGCTAGCTAACGTTACATATCTCTGCTTCAGACAGACTAACGTTATGGGCCTTAAGATGTTTTTTGGAAACCGGGCCCTGGACAGGCAGAGCTAACTAACGTTAGCTAACGTACCTAGTTTGCTAGGCTAGTAGACCAAGCACCACAGCACAGGCAGCCACCAATTGGTGATATCTAATTTGGTCAGACACGGCTTATAATATAGTTGTAAATGTCTCAATACACACAGTTAAACCACAAATGTGAACGCAATTTACCTCCGCCATAGTGGACTGAGTGAGTGTTCCTTCCTCCAGCTAGTTCACTACTGCCGCGTTCAAACCAACTGGGATCTCGAGGAAAAACGAGCTCGGAATTCCAACTCCGGAACTAGTGCTTCTTTCTAGTGCCGCGTGCAAAACGACTGGGAACTCGAAAAAATACGAGGTAAAATCATGACGTCAGTTATCTTCAGGTCGGAAAGTCGGAGCTCAAGAAAAAGGCCCGAGATCGAGTTGGAATTCGGAGTTCGATAACCATTCAAATAAAACAGTTGTGTTGTTTTGAAAGCTCGGAAGTCTGAGATTTCTGGGACCGAGTTCCGAACTCCCAGTTGGTTTGAACGAGGCATAAACTCCGACCTGAAGAACACTGACGTCATGATTTGATCTGTATTTGTCAAAGTTTCCAGTTGTTTTGAACGCTGCATGACACCACTGTGAACCGGGCAAGAATAACTACGCACTTCCTGGTCACGTATTTTTGGAATCCTTTAGAATGAGAGTCCTTTCCTATATACTTTCTAAAATAATAACTAGGGCGAAATGATAAGTAATTTGCATAACTATCGATATATTTGATACTACTTATCATACGCCTGGGGCGGCAGGGTAGCCTAATGGTTAGAGCGTTGGTCTAGTAACCGGAAAGTCAAACCCCCGAGCTGACAAGGTACAAATCTGTCGTTCTGCCACCAGGCAGTTAACCCACTGTTCTTAGGCCGTCATTGAATATAAGAATTTGTTCTTAACTGACTTGCCTGTTTAAATAAAGGTAAAATAAATACAAATAATTATTGAAAATATTTCTGTAAGTTATTTGTTTATTTTTCCAAGCCTAAATGGTCAACCATGTTTTTTAACGTGTGTACATTTATTGCACAGTACATAATTGCTTGTACTGTTGTGTTACAGTAAAAGGGTGGTCCATTCTACTCAGGAGAAAAAACTATTGATACAACAGTAGCTAAAATGGTGAAGTCTGTCCATAATAAATCCCTACTCTACCTTCTAAACAGCACTATCAACAAGGCATGTCATACAGGTCCTAGTTTTGTCACACCTGACGATTGTTCAGTTGTGTAGTCAGGTGCCACCAAGAGGGACGTAGGAAAATTGCAATTGGCTCAGAACAGGGCAGCACGGCTGGCCCTTGGATGTATACAGAGAGTATACATGAATATTGTGCATGTCAATCTCTCCTGGCTCAAAGTGGAGGAGAGATTAACTTCATCAATACTTGTATATGTGAGAGATATTGACATGTTGAATGCACTGAGCTGTCTGTTAGAACTACTGGCACACAGCTCGGACACCCATGCATACCCCACAAGACATGCCACCAGAGGTCTCTTCACAGTCCCCAAGTCCAGAACAGACTATGAGAGGCGCATGGTATTACATAGAGCCATGACTACATGGAACTCTATTCCACATCAAGTAACATTTTATTTAAAAAAAACAGTAAATAATACACATTCTGGAACAAATCGAAATCAAATCCAACTTTGTCACATGCGCCGAATACAACAAGTGTAGACCTTACTGTGAAATGCTTACTTACAAGCCCTTAACCAACAGTGCAGTTCAAGAAGAGTTAAGAAAATATTTACCAAATAGACTAAAGTAAAAAAATAAGAATAAAAAGTAACACAATAAGAATAACAAGGCTATATACAGGGGGTACCGGTACCGAGTCAGTGTGTGGGGGTACAGGTTAGTTGAAGGTAATTTGTACATGTAGGTAGGGGTGAAGTGACTATGCATAGATAATAAACAGCGAGTAGCAGCAGTGTACAAAAGGGGGGACTGTAAAGTAACAGCATGGACTGTAAAGCAACACAAACATAGGCACAGACATATGCATACACACACACGATAACATACGCACTATATACACATATGGTGTGTTTACAGACATATTCAATCTCTCCCTATCCCTGTCTGCTGTCCCCACATGCTTCAAGATGGCCACCATTGTTCCTGTACCCAAGAATGCTAAGGTAACTGAACTAAATGACTATCGCCCAGTAGCACTCACTTCCGTCATCATGAAGTGCTTTGAGAGGCTAGTTAAGGATCATATCACCTCTACCTTACCTGTCACCCTAGACACACTTCAATTTGCTTACCGCCCCAATAGGTCCACAGACAATGCAATCACCATCACACTGCACACTGCCCTATCCCATCTGAACAAGAGGAATACCTATGTAAGAATGCTGTTCATTGACTATAGCTCAGCATTCAACACCATAGTACCCTCCAAACTCATCATTAAGCTTGAGGGCCTGGGTCTCAACCCCGCCCTGTGCAATTGGGTCCTGGACTTCCTGACGGGCTGCCCCCAGGTGGTGAAGGTAGAAAACAACATCTCCACTTTGGTGATCCTCAACACTGGGGCCCCACAAGGGTGTGTGCTCAGCCCCCTCCTGTACTCCCTGTTCACCCATGACTGCTTGGCCATGCACCTCCAACTCAATCATCAAGTTTACAGACGATACAACAGTAGTAGGCTTGATTACCAACAATGACAAGACAGCCTACAGGGAGGAGTTGAGCACTCTCGGAGTGTGATGTCAGGAAACTAACCTCTCACTCATTGTACACACGGCAACTGCAGCGCCCACAACCCCAGGGCTCTCCAGAGGGTGGTGCGGTCTGCACAACGCATCACCGGGGGCAAACTACATCTACAGTACCCGATGTCACAGGAAGGCCAAATTGGCAATCAAGGACAACAACCATCTAAGCCACTGCCTGTTCACCTCGCTATCATCCAGAAGGCGAGGTCGGTACAGGTTCATCAAAGCTGGGACCGAAAGACTGAAAAACAGCTTCTATCTCAAGGCCATCAGACTGTTAAACAGCCATCACTAGCACAGAGAGGCTGCTGCCTACATACAGACGTGAAATCATTGGCTACTTTAATAAATGGAACACTAGTCAGTTTAATAATGCCACTTTAAAAATGTTTACATATCTTGCATTACTCATCTCATATGTACAGTGGGGCAAAAAAGTATTTAGTCAGTCACCAATTGTGCAAGTTTTCCCACTTAAAAAGATGAGAGAGGCCTGTAATTTTCATCATAGGTACACTTCAACTATGACAGACAAAATTACTTACAGAAAACATTTGACCTCTGTCATTGCCAACAAAGGGTATATAACAAAGTATTGAGATAAACTTTTGTTATTGACCAAATACTTATTTTCCACCATAATTTGCAAATAAATTCATAAAAAATCCTACAATGTGATTTTGTTTTTTGCCCCATTGTATATACTGTATTCTATACTATTGCATCTTAGCCAATGTGCTCTGACATTGCTCATCCATATATTTATATATTCTTATTCCATTCCTTTATTTAGATTTGTGTGTATCAGGTATTTGTTGTGGAATTGTTAAATGAACTAGAAGCACAAGCACTTCGCTACACTCACAATAACATCTGCTATCCATGTGTATGTGACCAATACATTTGATTAGATTTTTACACATGGATTTTGTGTTGTAGATATGTGGTAGTGGAGTAGGGGCCTGAGGGTACACACTTAGTGTGTTGTGAAATCTGTTGTGAATGTATTGTAATGTTTTTAAAATTGTATAACTGCCTTTAATTTTTCTGGGCCCCAGGAAGAGTAGCTTCTGACTTGGCAGCAGGTAA
The DNA here is from genome assembly GCF_034236695.1 of Oncorhynchus nerka. NCBI lineage: Eukaryota > Metazoa > Chordata > Actinopteri > Salmoniformes > Salmonidae > Oncorhynchus > Oncorhynchus nerka. The sequence continues at coordinate 60,428,886 of NC_088410.1, read as the reverse complement.
TGGGGATCCATAATAAATTCAAATACTTATATAGTTTCCAAATCCACAGAGTTTACACCCAGAGGAGCTTCGCTGCGTCGCAGCCCTCAGAGTATGGCCAATCAGCTTAAATGCAGTACGATTTTTGCTATTGTGCGTTCCCCAGGTAGTGAGCGGAATGGCATCTCTTGAGAGGGCAAGAACGAGATGTATATTAGAGGAATTGCAATATTATCATAAGGAGACATATACTTGGAATAAAGAGGAGGAATGTAGAGAAAGAGATGTAGAAGAGGTCAAAGAGAGAAAGGGAGGAAGAGGGTGTCTGCAGCATTGAAGGTCCCCAAGAACACAGTGGTCAGCCACCAAGACTCTTCCAAGAGCTGGCCTGCCCGGCCAAACTGAACAATTGGGGGAGAAGGACCTTGGTCAGGAAGGTGACCAAGAACATGATGGTCACTCTGACAGAGCTCTAGAGTTGCTCTGTGGAGATGCGAGAACCTTCCAGAAGGACAACTATCTCTGCAGCACTCCGCCAATCAGGCCTTTATAGTAGAGTGGCCAGGTGGAAGCCACGCCTCAGTAAAAGCAGAGCCGGACCTGACCTCTCTGGGGCCCTAAGCAAAATTCTGCTAACGGGCCCTCCTACCTGACCCCTGAGCCATGTAAACCATTGCCTCACAGTCACACCTGACACCCCAGTGCTCCCACTACAATCCTCCCTCCTTTAAAACAGTTGGCTCCATCTGTCGGTCTAAGAATAAGTAGACCTATACCGAACGAGGTATAAACAAACAATATTTATTGAATATAAGAGTTTCTATAGAATCTTAAGTTAATATTAACATTAACATAAATAAGAAATTGTAGAAAATATCAAATGTAGAAAATAATAAAATATAACACTGCGCTTTGGCTCTGCTGCCTGGTAATTAGTCCAGTCCTCACAATATTATACAATTAGCTTTGTCTATACAATGTAAACATAGGCTATGGCTGCTATGGTTCCCTCTACAGCCCGGGCATTTTCAGCACCAGTCTATCTGGACTGTCTGGAAGAAGTTGAGAAAGTATGTCACATAGTTAAGCAGTCATTTACACAAATGCACTTCTGCCATACAATCTTAAATGTTACTAAGTGTGTAAACATTTGAATGTTTGAATTAAAATCTTACCATCAAAATATTCCTCTTCTGCACTTTATTGAGGCAAAATCATCAATGATGTCATCATAGGACATGTGTTTCCCCATGTCATGATTTATGCTCATGATGGCCAGACCACTCATACGTTCCTGTGACATGTGTTTCCCCATGTCATGATTTATGCTCATGATGGCCAGACCACTCATACGTTCCTGTGACATGTTTCCCCATGTCATGATTTATGCTCATGATGGCCAGACCACTCATACGTTCCTGTGACATGTGTTTCCCCACGTCATGATTTATGCTCATGATGGCCAGACCACTCATACGTTCCTGTGACATGTGTTTCCCCACGTCATGATTTATGCTCATGATGGCCAGACCACTCAAACGCTCATGTGACATGTTTCCCCACGTCATGATTTATGCTCATGATGGCCAGACCACTCATACGTTCCTGTGACATGTTTCCCCACGTCATGATTAATGCTCATGATGGCCAGACCACTCAAACGCTCCTGTGACATGTTTCCCCATGTCATGATTTATGCTCATGATGGCCAGACCACTCATACGTTCCTGTGACATGTTTCCCCACGTCATGATTTATGCTCATGATGGCCAGACCACTGATACGTTCCTGTGACATGGAAGACCTATGGTAGCTTTTGATGAGCTTTCATTTTGAAAAGCTCCTCTCTGCCGATGCTACTGTTACTGGTAGGGTGACTGCAATTCTTAGGGCCGTCCAAAGGTTAGGATAGAGTTCCTCCAGGGTTTTTCTCACAGAGAAAGGAAAGCAGCTCAAAGGCAGTCATCTTATCTGATGGCAGATCTGGTTAATTCTGAATCTCGTGTGCCAGATCCATTCCACTGAGGTCACAGTCATCTCTGAAGGTTAGAGTGTTTTCAACTTCCATGCAGTGAGCCTTTAAAGATTCACTGGACATCTGAGAGGCAGTGCTGAAGGACAGCAGCACTCCATATTGGGTTTTCACCTGGTTGAGTGTTTCAAATCTCTCATCCATGGATGTCACAGCAGTTGACCACAATGTTGAAGTAGTTGACCTCAAGGTTTTTCGGTGCATCAGTCACTGGTTCGTCAGAAGCCTCATAGCTGAAATGCCTATTGGTGTTTCTCAGGCTCTTCTCTATCAGAACAGCCTCCACATTCATTTCTTCACAAATGCTTTTGGCTGTTGTCTGGGCCTCAGAGAATCCAGTTTCCCGGTATTTAGTGAGGGAGGCCTTTGCGTTTGAGATTAAATTCACTGCGATATCCAACTGCATTGGGGTGGATTGGAGGAGCTTGTTCATCTTGTCTGTCATTGTCAGTATCTCACACCATACGACACAGCAAATCAAGAAGCGGTAGGACTCAACACCCTCTGCAAATGCTTGTGCCTCCACATTGGCCACAGGATCGTTGATTGTCTGTCTGGCTTCCAGTTATGCCTCCCGAACCTCAGAAGCCTGATACCTGATTATATGAACACTTTGGAGCCTACACTCCCATCTTGTGTCACTCCATGACTTCACAGTTATGTTCACGTGTTTCTTTAAAACACTCCATCTTTGTGTGCCAGCTGAAAAGAAGACTGGGGGCCAATCTGCTGGGTCATTTGGTGGAGCAGCAACTGTTCTATTAAATCACATTTATTTATATAGCCCTTCGTACATCTGCTGATATCTCAAAGTGCTGTACAGAAACCCAGCCTATAACCCCAAACAGCAAGCAATGCAGGTGTAGAAGCACGGTGGCTAGGAAAAACTCCATAGAAAGGCCAAAACCTAGGAAGAAACCTAGAGAGGAACCAGGCTATGTGGGGTGGCCAGTCCTCTTCTGGCTGTGCCGGGTGGAGATTATAACAGAACATGGCCAAGATGTTCAAATGTTCATAAATGACCAGCATGGTCGAATAATAATAAGGCAGAACAGTTGAAACTGGAGCAGCAGCACGGTCAGGTGGACTGGGGACAGCAAGGAGTCATCATGTCAGGTAGTCCTGGGGCATGGTCCTAGGGCTCAGGTCCTCCGAGAGAAAGAAAGAAAGAGAGAATTAGAGAAAGCACATGTGGGGTGGCCAGTTCTCTTCTAGCTGTGCCGGGTGGAGATTATAACAGAACATGGCCAAGATGTTCAAATGTTCATAAATGACCAGCATGGTTGAATAATAATAAGGCAGAACAGTTGAAACTGGAGCAGCAGCACGGCCAGGTGGACTGGGGACAGCAAGGAGTCATCATGTCAGGTAGTCCTGGGGCATGGTCCTAGGGCTCAGGTCCTCCGAGAGAGAGAAAGAAAGAGAGAAGGAGAGAATTAGAGAACGCACACTTAGATTCACACAGGACACCGAATAGGACAGGAGAAGTACTCCAGATATAACAAACTGACCCTAGCCCCCGACACATAAACTACTGCAGCATAAATACTGGAGGCTGAGACAGGAGGGGTCAGGAGACACTGTGGCCCCATCCGAGGACACCCCCGGACAGGGCCAAACAGGAAGGATATAACCCCACCCACTTTGCCAAAGCACAGCCCCCACACCACTAGAGGGATATCTTCAACCACCAACTTACCATCCTGAGACAAGGCCGAGTATAGCCCACAAAGATCTCCGCCACGGCACAACCCAAGGGGGGGGAACCAACCCAGACAGGCTGACCACAACAGTGAATCAACCCACCCAGGTGACGCACCCCCCCCAGGGACGGCATGAGAGAGCCCCAGTAAGCCAGTGACTCAGCCCCTGTAATAGGGTTAGAGGCAAGGAATCCCAGTGGAAAGAGGGGAACCGGCCAGGCAGAGACAGCAAGGGCGGTTCGTTGCTCCAGAGCCTTTCCGTTCACCTTCCCACTCCTGGGCCAGACTACACTCAATCATATGACCCACTGAAGAGATGAGTCTTCAGTAAAGACTTAAAGGTTAAGACCGAGTTTGCGTCTCTGACATGGGTAAGCAGACCGTTCCATAAAAATGGAGCTCTATAGGAGAAAGCCCTGTCTCCAGCTGTTTGCTTAGAAATTCTAGGGATAATTAGGAGGCCTGCGTCTTGTGACCGTAGCGTACGTGTAGGTATGTACGGCAGGACCAAATCAGAGCGATAGGTAGGAGCAAGCCCATGTAATGCTTTGTAGGTTAGCAGTAAAACCTTGAAATCAGCCCTTGCTTTGACAGGAAGCCAGTGTAGAGAGGCTAGCACTGGAGTAATATGATCAAATTTGTTGGTTCTAGTCAGGATTCTAGCAGCCGTATTTAGCACCAACTGAAGTTTATTTAGTGCTTTATCCGGGTTGCCGGAAAGTAGAGCATTGCAGTAGTCTAACCTAGAAGTGACAAAAGTATGGATTAATTTTTCTGCATCATTTTTGGAGAGAAAGTTTCTGATTTTTGCAATGTTACGTAGATGGAAAAAAGCTGTCCTTGAAATGGTCTTGATATGTTCTTCAAAAGAGAGATCAGGGTCCAGAGTAACGCAGAGGTCCTTCACAGTTTTATTTGAGACGACTGTACAACCATTAAGATTAATTGTCAGATTCAACAGAAGATCTCTTTGTTTCTTGGGACCTAGAACAAGCATCTCTGTTTTGTCCGAGTTTAAAAGTAGAAAGTTTGCAGCCATCCACTTCCTTATGTCTGAAACACATGCTTCTAGCAAGGGCAATTTTGGGGCTTCACCATGTTTCATTGAAATGTACAGCTGTGTGTCATCCGCATAGCAGTGAAAGTTTACATTATGTTTTCGAATAACATCCCCAAGAGGTAAAATATATAGTGAAAACAATAGTGGTCCTAAAACGGAACCTTGAGGAACACCGACATTTACAGTTGATTTGTCAGAGGACAAACCATTCACAGAGACAAACTGATATCTTTCCGACAGATAAGATCTAAACCAGGCCAGAACTTGTCCGTGTAGACCAATTTGGGTTTCCAATCTCTCCAAAAGAATGTGGTGATCGATGGTATCAAAAGCAGCACTAAGGTCTAGGAGCACGAGGACAGATGCAGAGCCTCGGTCCGATGCCATTAAAATGTAATTTACCACCTTCACAAGTGCCGTCTCAGTGCTATGATGGGGTCTAAAACCAGACTGAAGCATTTCGTATACATTGTTTGTTTCAGGAAGGAAGTAAGTTGCTGCGCAACAGCCTTTTCTAAAATTTTTGAGAGGAATGGAAGATTCGATATAGGCCGATAGTTTTTTATATTTTCTGGGTCAAGGTTTGGCTTTTTCAAGAGAGGCTTTATTACTCCCACTTTTAGTGAGTTTGGTACACATCCGGTGGATAGAGAGCCGTTTATTATGTTCACCATAGGAGGGCCAAGCACAGGAAGCAGCTCTTTCAGTAGTTTAGTTGGAATAGGGTCCAGTATGCAGCTTGAAGGTTTAGAGGCCATGATTATTTTCATCATTGTGTCAAGAGATATAGTACTAAAACACTTGAGCGTCTCTCTTGATCCTAGGTCCTGGGAGAGTTGTGCAGACTCAGGACAACTGAGCTTTGAAGGAATACGCAGATTTAAAGAGGAGTCTGTAATTTGCTTTCTAATAATCATAATCTTTTCCTCAAAGAAGTTCATGAATTTATCACTGCTAAAGTGAAAGTCATCCTCTCTTGGGGAATGCTGCTTTTTAGTTAGCTTTGTGACAGTATCAAAAAGGAATTTCGGGTTGTTCTTATTTTCCTCAATTAAGTTGGAAAAATAGGATGATCGAGCAGAAGTAAGAGCTCTTCGGTACTGCACGGTATTGTCTTTCCAAGCTAGTCGGAAGACTTCCAGTTTGGTGTGGCGACATTTCCGTTCCAATTTTCTGGAAGCTTGCTTCAGAGCTCGGGTATTTTCTGTGTACCAGGGAGCTAGTTTCTTATGAGAAATGTTTTTAGTTTTTAGGGGTGCAACTGCATCTAGGGTATTGCGCAAGGTTAAATTGAGTTCCTCAGTTAGGTGGTTAACTGATTTTTGTCCTCTGGCGTCCTTGGGTAGACAGAGGGAATCTGGAAGGACATCAAGGAATCTTTGTGTTGTCTGTGAATTTATAGCACGACTTTTGATGTTCCTTGGTTGGGGTCTGAGCAGATTATTTGTTGCAATTGCAAACGTAATAAAATAGTGGTCCGATAGTCCAGGATTATGAGGAAAAACATTAAGATCCACAACATTTATTCCATGGGACAAAACTAGGTCCAGCGTATGACTGTGACAGTGAGTGGGTCCAGAGACATGTTGGACAAAACCCACTGAGTCGATGATGGCTCCGAAAGCCTTTTGGAGTGGGTCTGTGGACTTTTCCATGTGAATATTAAAGTCACCAAAGATTAGAATATTATCTGCTATGACTACAAGGTCTGATAGGAATTCAGGGAACTCAGTGAGGAACGCTGTATATGGCCCAGGAGGCCTGTAAACAGTAGCTATAAAAAGTGATTGCGTAGGCTGCATAGATTTCATGACTAGAAGCTCAAAAGACGAAAACGTCATTTTTTTTTTTGTAAATTGAAATTTGCTATCGTAAATGTTAGCAACACCTCCGCCTTTGCGGGATGCACGGGGGATATGGTCACTAGTGTAGCCAGGAGGTGAGGCCTCATTTAACACAGTAAATTCCTCAGTCTTAAGCCATGTTTCAGTCAGGCCAATCACACCAAGATTATGATCAGTGATTAGTTCATTGACTATAATTGCCTTTGAAGTAAGGGATCTAACATTAAGTAGCCCTATTTTGAGATGTGAGGTATCATGATCTCTTTCAATAATGACAGGAATGGAGGTGGTCTTTATCCTAGTGAGATTGCTAAGGCGAACACCGCCATGTTTCGTTTTGCCCAGCCTAGGTCGAGGCACAGACACGGTCTCAATGGTGATAGCTGAGCTGACTACACTGACTGTGCTAGTGGCAGACTCCACTATGCTGGCAGGCTGGCTAACAGCCTGCTGCCTGGCCTGCACCCTATTTCATTGTGGAGCTAGAGGAGTTAGAGCCCTGTCTATGTTGGTAGATAAGATGAGAGCCCCCCTCCAGCTAGGATGGAGTCCGTCACTCCTCAGCAGGTCAGGCTTGGTCCTGTTTGTGGGTGAGTCCCAGAAAGAGGGCCAATTATCTACAAATTCTATCTTTTGGGAGGGGCAGAAAACAGTTTTCAACCAACGATTGAGTTGTGAGACTCTGCTGTAGAGCTCATCACTCCCCCTAACTGGGAGGGGGCCAGAGACAATTACTCGATGCCGACACATCTTTCTAGCTGATTTACACGCAGAAGCTATGTTGCGCTTGGTGATCTCTGACTGTTTCATCCTAACATCGTTGGTGCCGACGTGGATAACAATATCTCTATACTCTCTACACTCGCCAGTTTTAGCTTTAGCCAGCACCATCTTCAGATTAGCCTTAACGTCGGTAGCCCTGCCCCCTGGTAAACAGTGTATGATCGCTGGATGATTCGTTTTAAGTCTAATACTGCGGGTAATGGAGTCGCCAATGACTAGAGTTTTCAATTTGTCAGAGCTAATGGTGGGAAGCTTCGGCGTCTCAGACCCCGTAACGAGAGGAGTAGAGACAAGAGAAGACTCGGCCTCTGACTCCGACTCGCTGCTTAATGGGGAAAACCGGTTGAAAGTTTCTGTCGGCTGAATGAGCGACACCGGTTGAGCGTTTCCTTCCAGAAACCGTGAGAAAGTTGTCCGGCTGCGGGGACTGTGCCAGGGGATTTATACTACTATCTGTACTTACTGGTGGCACAGACGCTGTTTCATCCTTTCCTACACTGAAATTACCCTTGCCTAACGATTGCGTCTGAAGCTGGGCTTGTAGCACAGCTATCCTCGCCGTAAGGCGAGTACAGCGACTGCAATTAGAAGGCATCATGTTAATGTTACTACTTAGCTTCGGCTGTTGGAGGTCCTGACGAAACGTGTCCAGATAAAGCGTCCGTAAGTGAAAAAGTTGAGGGGGAAAAAAAAATATATATATATATATAAACGGTAATTAAAAAGTAAAAACCGTAAAGTTGTCAGGTAGCAAAATAGGTTTGCAACAAAACGCACAGCAACTCGAAAACAAGTCTGCAAGTTGTGACCGGAAATGAGCTGCTTGTATCTGATGCTGGCTGTACACCTCTGGTCGTGCTAGTACTGGCTGAGGCTGCCTGTACTTCACCTGGGTCTGTGTTAGTACTTGCTGAAGACGGTTGTACTGGGTCTGTGTTAGTACTTGCTGAAGACGGTTGTACTGGGTCTGTGTTAGTACTTGCTGAAGACAGCTGTAATGGCTCTGTGTTAGTATTTGCTGAAGATAGCTGTAATGGCTCTGTGCTAGTATTTGCTGAAGCTGCCAGTACTGGGTCTGTTAGTACTTGCTGAAGACGGTTGTAATGGGTCTCTGTTAGTACTTGCTGAAGACGGTTGTACTGGGTCTGTGTTAGTACTTGCTGAAGACGGCTGTACTGGATCTGTGTTAATACTTGCTAAAACTGACAGTACTGGGTCTGTGTTAGTATTTGCTGAGGCTGCTGGATGTGGATCAACTGAGTCTGTGCTTGTATTGGCTGATGATCTCCTCTACTGACAAACTTAAGCAAATTATAGATAACAATACAATTATTAATTTATCAACTGCATCTGGCCCATTCAGACTGGCTCCCCCAGATTTGATTTTATACATTTAAAAAAATAAAATACTATATATACTATGGGCTTGGCTGAATACTTGATGGTTATTATTTACTGAGAGCTGTGCATCCATATTGCCCAGTATGCCCAGCTAATCAACATTTTAAATTCAATATATAAATCAATAGTCAGTGTTAATCCATTGCTTTCCATCTTGCATTAGTCCAGAGTTGTAACTAAACCTTGACTGAGTGTTACGATCAACTAGGAGTGGTGGGTGGAATCAGGCGCAGAGAGCAGGGTTCAGTCTTTCTTTCACATTTATTCCCCAGCGCAACAAAACAGTCACGCCAACACACAGGGCGTATATAAGTTGCCAGTCCTAACAGGACAAAATAGTCCGGAGAATAAATACATGAATAACTCACACCATCAAACCCAGAGTAACACAAACAAGCCCGCACAAATACCCAGCGGGCCTAGTGCCCTTAAATACCCTACAAACAAACCTTAATACAAAACAGGTGTACCCAATTACCCAAAACAAACGGAAAGGGAATCGATGGCAGCTAATAGGCCGGCGACGACGACCGCCGAGCACCGCCCGAACAGGAAGAGGCACCATCTTCGGCAAGGTTCGTGACACTGAGAGACTTGATAATCATTGTCTTGTTTTAAAATGATGTGCTCCTATGGGGAGTGTCATCACACCCATATATCGTCTGGACTGGTCCCCACAGAGGTTGCTGCTGGAAAGCGCAAGTTTCATTTTGTGCACGCGCATTTGAACGCATGTTCACGCTTGACACGGTTATCTTTTTCAAGTTGCAGTTTATAAACACTGTTGCCCGTTGGCGTTTATCAAACGTAATAAATAGTTGTATTTCACTCTCACTTTTGTCATGCACAAAGTCACAGAACACAGTCCTGGAAGTGGCTGGTGTAAAGAATTGCTATTATGCAGGAGACCAATCTACTGCTAAATACATGGCTATTGCATTGTTATAACTGAGAAAACCCATAGCAACGTATTTTCACAGTAAAGCCTGTGGGGTCCCCTACAGGATAGCTCCCACATTACACATATAATCTCCCTTTTAACCGAACACTGTGTGCCCGAAGAAGATTCTACGATGACGGACAGACAACTGAGCCAATGGCGGAAGACTACAGACTACAACCAGCTGAACCAATCCGGAGATCCGATCTTCCTAGAGTCAACCTACTTTCTGTGACGTATATAAGGGCTGTGCTGACTGTTTTACTCTCTCTCTGCATGCTGTTCCACACGAACTAACGGAAGAGCCGTAATTACGCTGTACTAGATATTTTCACTCTGAATAAACTGTTACTTGACATAAAATTGAATCCTTGACCGGCTCACCCATCTTCATATCCAATTTCTAACAGAAATGGTAGCAGAGGATTGTTAACTAACGGTCCAGTCGAAGTGAGCAGATTGGGTGTGATAGAGGGGGTGAGCTCGTGGAAAGGAAGATTCGAGAAGGACGGTGATGATTTGATTTTCGGGGGGTGGACAACAATTCTGCTCAACTCGGGAAACTGATCTAAAGGTGCACCATAAATAAGGTAAGCAAAACCTGTTAAATCAAACTTTGCATATTGTCGTATAGTCTGCCTAAATTTTGATCAGTATTTCCGAGTAAGTATGAATTCTTGTGTAAATTTATAATTTGCTGACGAGTCGAAAAGAACAGTGTAGTGAAGATATGTAGAAACAAGCCAGCGACGGCTGGTGTGATATAAATCATTGATGAGATATCAGTAGGGGATAGTTAATTACTATTCATTAAACCTGGAACCGAGGGGAAAAATTGTAATTTTGTCCCGTGACCCGGTCAGCACAGTCTGATAGCTTTCAATGATGAGAGATCACTTAAAGGCCTAGATAGTTCCGATAGGGGTCGAACATATATAAATTCAGTTTCGATAGGGGTCGGACATGTGTATCAATGCTGATAGGGGTTAGTTCGATAGGGGTCGGGAATAGAGATCAGTCAGAAACCTAACGCCGAGGGGGAGAAATTGCAATTTTGTTCCGTGAACCGGTAGAGGCTAGTCTGAGAAATTCACTGATAAGAGTCGGGAATAGAGATCAGTCAGAAACCTAACGCCGAGGGCCGTGAACCGGTAGAGGCTAGTCTGAGAAATTCACTGATAAGAGTCGGGAATAGAGATCAGTCAGGGGATAGTTAACTACTATTCAAGAAACCTAACGCCGAGGGGAGAAATTGCAATTTTGTCCCGTGAACCGGTCGAGGCTAGACTGATAAGAGATTCACCGATAGGGGTCGGCTTTCAGGGGTCAGAGAGATAACGTATATTAATTCTGATAGGGGTTAATTCGATAGGGATCAGTAGGGGATAGAATTGAATTCTAGAGTTGAATTCTATCCAGTAAATCCGCTTAGTCCGGTCTGATAGGGGTCGATTAATAGAGGTCAGAGATATAACCAGTATTTGTATGTTTTGTCTTGTTTTGTCTATTTGTAACTGTTAATATGTACCTATGACTTCTGTGTTCTGACAGTTGTTATATAATTTTATTAATTGGCCTGTACTGAGTTATTTTAATAGGAATGAGTGAATTGTGATTGACCAATATGTTAAATTCCTTCGGGACCCTGTTTGTTCTGAAATCTGCATAGAAAACTGTCCTAATTATATATATATTAGGTTGTGTATAGAGGTGAGGGAAAGCAGAGGCTGTGTTTTAACATGTAAAGGACACGATTATGAATGTTGGAAATTCTATGTGAATTTCGTATGAATGACTGTAGTATTGAGAAAACATATTAACCAGAGTTTGCGTTCCATGATTTTGAGACCGGGGAAATTAAATTGAGAGAAACGTTTGTCGCGGAGTAAACCGCTAGGTGGGGATACGTAACTGGGCTATTATGCACACGTGCTGATAGACAAGGCTACCTCAGTAGTCGAATGGCCGTGCAAACTTGATTGACAGCCGCCGGGCTAAAACACTGATTTTCGCTTTTTTCATTCCTGTTGATATTGCCGAAAGAGATAGAATTATTCTGACAATTGCTATAGAATCGCTCAAATTTAAATGTATAATCAGGAACAAAATGACTGATGTATAATTGAAATAATATCTGAATATAATATTTAAATATTGAGACTAAATAGTCGAATAGATCCCTTGGTTGTGCGCTCCACAAATGCTATACCAACCCATTTGTTTTTCTCGAACTAAAACATACAAAGGAGAAGCTCAGAGATAAGACAGAGCACGTGCAGCAGTGTCTCTTCGAGTACATCGTGGGTATTAATCAACGTCGGGCGAAGTATATGCTAACTATATTCAGATAGAAGGAGAGAATTCTGATTAAAACTACGATTAACTTCCGATTGAATTAAATTAAATTACGATTAAAGCAAATTCACAATGGCGACCCCCAATACTCCAAAACTGAGGTTTAATGAGTTCCTAGAACAAAAAATAGAATATAGATCAGGGGGAAAGGGACAATGGAAGCACATGAAGAAAGTTTGGGAGGGATTAAAGCTAAAATGGACACAAGAAGGTTATTTAGGAGGGGAACCGCCATCCGCAGTTAAGCTGAAAACAATGGAATGTGGGTTAAGAGAGAAAGAGGCAGAAAAGAACAAAATTCACGTATTTAAGAAAGAAGGGTCAGATACGAAGGGAGCAAGATTAATGAGAATCCTAATTGAGGGAAAACTTTGGGCGTTTAAATTATTGCTATTTTCTGTTGTTCAGATGCCGGAGTAACAAATACAGATAACTGTAAATTGGGTCTATTTGCGGAGAATCTCAGTTCCATAGTGGTTCAGTGGTAGAATTCTCGCCTGCCACGTGGGAGGCCAGAGTTCGGTTCCCAGCTGAGGTGTAAAGAATAGTTATATATGTCTGAGTTTTTGGTTGTAATTAAACTAATTGTTTTGCAGAGAAAGTTATAGTCACTAGTATTGGTATAAGATATAAACTGAACGTTTTAAATAGTTTGTTTGGTTCAAATTGAAAGACTAATTCATTCAACTTAATATAAGAACGGAGATTTTGATGCAAGGCGATGTCTGTTCACTAAATGATTTGTTGGGAATAATACATTGGGAAAAGAGTCGTAATTAAAATGCTAATTCAAAGACGAGACAGTAACTTAAATCAAATTAATTCTGAATAATAACGGGGGAACAATTACGATAGATTTGTGTCCATCGAAATGTTTTTATAAGATTAGCGAATTGAGAGATGTTGATTGATGTTGTAAACTCTAATTCAGGATTCAACAGATGTGATAAATTAGGTTTGGTTTATCGAACCCGAAATACTGTTGTTGCAGACAGCCAACCATTATTTACAATGAGTTGAAAATCGTTGCGAAATGAGTCAAGATTGAGCGCTTGTTGATGACATCACTCATGAGGTTTCCGTCGCCACGGAAATGATGTCTTGACTGGGGGTGACAGAGAAAATGGTTAGTGTCCTTTAGAAGGAGGTGCGGGCATTAATGTTGAGTCACTTTTCAGAAGTTGATAAACATTTCGAAATACATTTTTAAAAAGGAGTATGTAAATCGTCAGGAAAGATGCTAAAAACTAGCAGCTGATTCGCTGGGTGGGTATCATTGATTTGTGGCGTTTATTTGGACTGTAATTGGGCCGAGAGAGAGAGGGATTGGATGTCTGAGTCATAAAACATCGTGATGGTGGATTCTGATGGTTGTTGATTCTTGGTTTGATCGTTTGAATAGCACCAGTGAATTTGAGCACTGTTTCTATTATGTGGAACGGTGTCAGGGTATTAATGGTGAAAAGCAACCTCTATGGTAAAACATCATTGTACATGTTTCGGTAAACTAGCGAGGTTGAATTTGGTTATTTGAACGTTTCCCTTGATACGTAGACATACGTAACAGGGGCAAGTTGTTTTTCCTTGAGGAACACGCAGATGGTGTTTTGTTTTATTGAGATGTAAATGTGAGTTGAAGGAGCCAAGGGAAAATACGTTATTTTTTATTAAATATCAGGGATTATAATCTTGGGGAGAATGAGGCCATAAACGACCAAATTGGAAAGGCCTGGAAGTTTTGATTAATCATTAAGGTTTGCAAATATATACACATAAAACATTTGTTAGGACTATTTGTTTTGGTGCAAAGGTATTTTAAAGAGACACGCTCAAATATGGAACTTTATGAGTTTTTATTTTATAAGTTTTAAATTACACAAGTGAATTTGGATTTTAAGGATAAAGGGTTCTTTAATATGTCTAGTGTAGTATAGAACTTGACTATAAAAGGGTGGGTTGACTCATGGACCTTATCATGACTGTCTTCTAAGGTCTGATCAGCCTTAGGGGAGAGTCATTGGTATAATGAATGTGGTCATATTGAGTTACTAGTTTTAAGGTAAATTCATTATAAAGGAGTTTAGGTTAGGAGGTTAGGATAGGAGATATATTAAGCCAATAGGGCAGGGAATTACATAGAAAAATAAGTTTCAGTTCTTAGGGGTGATAAATTACTGTAGATAAGGAATTCCTGCACTCTGCAACATATATTAAATTCATGTTATTGTCAGATAGAATACTGAGGGTCCTTGAAGGAAGGATTTTGATATGATAAGCATTTTTTTTGAATTTTTTGACCATTAGGGGTTTAAAAAAAAAAAAAAAAATAGTATTAAATTTAACAGGTATATAGGACATCTGTGATGATTTAGGATTATTGTTAGGTTGATTAAGGAAATGTAAGGACTTTTAGAGATTGACACTCATAGACATGATTTTAGATAAAGTCAAACAGTTAGAAGCTTAGTGGTATTTGAGAAATATGAGAGAAAAGGTTTAAATTGGTAAATATATATTTAAGAAAATATATAAGTAGCGCAGATAGTTCTTAAGTAGATAAGAAACTTGACAGGGAATTGGTACTGGATTGACGCCCAAGGGAGAATTGGACATGTGGAAAACTAAAAGGGGCTCCATCATGATGATGTCAGACATAAGGATAATATACTAATCTTACCTAAGTCATTATTTAGAGTAGGTAAGGTTGATACCTGGGCAGAGTCAGGTATCAAAAGGGGGATGGGTAAATTGTGGTCTAGGATAGGATGGGGCTTATTGGATAAGAAACTAATACAAAAAAATGTAAGCTAACAATTGGGCATAGAAGTTAAAGATATAATCAGATAAAACATATGAGAAATTGTTTGTTAACCAAGCCTGTATGTCCAGGATTTTATGCATTACAGGTGAACTACAGGTGAAGTCACTCAATCCAGTCCCAGAGGCTTGGGGACCATAGAAGACCCCCGGTGACAGCTAGCTGAAAGAGCTACCCAGATTCATATCGCACGGCGGAAGGGTAAGACACTTTTTCACTGTTGGACTATAAACAGAGTTCGGGAGAAGAACTGGAATTAACAGAATTCCGGGGGCCAACTCTCGAATGAAGTAACCCTACCTGTCCTATCACCCCTGTTTTTGTTCATAGAAGTGAAGATGTGTCTGGCTCTGGCTAAGTGATGTGTATTTTGTTCCAAAATAAGCATAAGAGATCCCTAGATCTGGGTAGACAAGAAGTTAGAGTAGAGATTACATGATAACCGACTTCGGACAGTTCTAGGATTGGAGAAGAGGGTATCCTTATAGCATGGGGGATCCCACAAGGGTGGATAGGTTTTCCATGATATGGGGAAACCTGGGAGTAATGTTGAACTTTGTAAAGGTGATGAAATCCTACTAACCATCAAAACTATTAAGCTCTCTGATGCAGGCACTCACACCCTCGGACTACAAAGGACGAGGACAGACATGATGGGTGTGTTTTCTATTAAGGTACTGCCAAGACCAGAGGTAACCGGACACACTCCTCTACCACCACTGCGTTAAAAATACCATTCAGGTAAATCATGTTAGAGACTATTCGGCTATGGATCAATTAGAAACTGAGACTGGTTTTGATAGTAGGGACAATTTGTGGCTGTCTTATATGAGGTACACAGCTAAAACCCTGAGAAGAAAGGACTGTATTATTTGTAGTCATTATAGACCTGTTCTGGCTACACACCCATTTGCTGTAGGAGAAGGAGAGGGGTGGTTGTGTATTCTGAGAAGTTTTTACCAGGTTAAGCCCAATTCAACCCTCTGTTCCTCTTTGAGCCTTGTGTTTCCTGCAGTACCTCCTCATCGGGCCTCTTGGGGTGTTGAGGCATATGGGGGCAATTACGAGTGCATCACGGGTACAGGTAATGGCATTGATTATGGGAGATTGCCTGAAGCTGATTGCAGGAGTAACATAACCATTAATTCCACTTGGCCAGTTACAGGCCTAAACCAAACTAGTGGTCTGGCTGATGTATGTTGGATGAGTGGAGCCAAAAGAGTGCTGAGACCCATTCTTAGAGGAGAATGGCAAGGTATGTGTGGTCTGACCAGTTTGATAATTCCACTGACCATTGTTGATGTTGTTGCTGAACAGCTGCTGAGTTCTGTAACCAGGGGACCTGAAAACATTCTATCCCATGGGAGACATAGATGTAGTGCTCCATGGACAGAGGATGTAGTTGACATACACACTAACCTATTGGGAGTGCCAGTGGGGATTCCTCATGAGTTTCAGGCCTTGGGTAGGAATGATGGACTCTGGCACTTACTACCTACTATGGGTCTAGCCATAGTGGATGCTAGACAGACTGCATGGACTAATTATATCTACTATGGTCAACAGCGTTTTGTGAATTACTCCCGTGATGCACTCACTAGTATGTCTGAACAGCTTGAGGCCACATTTGGGGTTTCCAGACAGAATAGACTTGCCTTGGATATGCTTCTTGCCAGTCAGGGGGACGTCTGCAAGATGTTCGGTAAACAATGTTGCACGTATATTCCTAATACCAGTCCAGATGGTGGTATGTCTAAGGCGGGGTTGATGCACTATCTGCTAAGATGAGGTCCACAGGGGGGGTGGAGGAGTCTGTTCTCTTGGCCTGGTTTGGTAAGTACACTGGTATGATGGTTACTGGATTTCTGACCCTAATTCTTGTATTATTTGTTATTGATGTGATGTGCTGCTTGCATCATACCGTGTTTTGAGAAGTCTGTTACAGATGTGGTGAGGGCTTCAGGCATGATGCCTTTGCTTGATGCTCCAGTTGGCGATGCCGATACGGAAGCATGCTTTCAGGGGAGGATGGGACTGACTGAGGATGACACATGGTTTTTAGTCCCTGGGTGGCAAGGAGCCCACCTGGTACAGGATAGGAGTAGCTGAGAGGACCAGATGGTTTCTAATAATTCTTTACTCTGTTTTCCATGACCAAAGTTTTATCCTACATCTTACATGTCAATAACAATAAAGTTTTATCCTGTTTTTGATAAGTGACACCCTTGGGGGAAACAAAAGCATACAACAGTAGTAATAAACTTTTTATTATTTTCATGAAATGCTATGACTGCTGCAATAAAGGATAATGAGTGACACCCTAGCGGGAGTCAAAAGGGGGACCTAAATTTCACACTATTTTCTTTTGTTCTGTTTTTGAATGAGCTGTTCTCTTTTGACATGAAGGTAGTTTAAACTTTGTAACTGTTATATGATTCATTGCTGAGTTTTTGTTCACACCCTTGGGGTTATTTTACATTATAGCCATTACCATATATATGATTGAATATTATCTGCTGTTGCCTTGTGTGGATGTATGTATGTGTTATACTACCTAGCTGATTTGAAACATTGTTAAAAGTATCAGGGCCATGGAACTTTCTCATGCTGGAAAAATACAGAAGGGAGGGCACATTCAGAGCGTGGGGTTGCGAGAACAAGCGGTCTTTTTGGTTAGATAACAGGAGCCAGGTGCGAGATAACGGTATGGAGCATGAGACCCATCTTTCAGTTTTTGCAGCAATTTTAGGAGGGGGATCCAGTTGCTTTTATTGATTAAGCTTCTCCATTGTATGTCGTGTCCCATCTGGGATGGGAAGAGGGGGAAATTATTTTTCTTTGTGGGCCATTTCCGGATAGACATACCTAGTTTAGGATATTTTTCCTTTTTGGATTATGTTTTCGTTTTTGCTTGGAGTAATGTATCTGGACTATATCACATCTCTTAGGAGATGTGAAGAGAGGGTATCACAACTTTTTCCTGCTGGAAAAAGTTGGCTAATGTGGACAATAATTTTTACTTTTATTTTGAGCTGTTCTCCGCTCTGTTAAATGAGGGTTGTAAGTTCCTAGGTGGCTGGTAGCCAACTTAGTACATAGTGGGATTGAATGGAGAACATGATGGTAATACATACATATCTATTTCTGTTTAATACCGTGCCTTATTTCATAGTCCTTTTGGGAGAAGTTTCTCTTTGTGTCTGGATCTAGTTAGGTTGTGTCACGTCTCTGGTGAGACGTGAAGAGAGGGTTTTGTAAAGAATTGCTATTATGCAGGAGACCAATCTACTGCTAAATACATGGCTATTGCATTGTTATAACTGAGACAACCCATAGCAACGTATTTTCACAGTAAAGCCTGTGGGGTCCCCTACAGGATAGCTCCCACATTACACACATAATCTCCCTTTTAACCGAACACTGTGTGCCCGAAGAAGATTCTACGATGACGGACAGACAACTGAGCCAATGGCGGAAGACTACAGACTACAACCAGCTGGACCAATCCGGAGATCCGATCTTCCTAGAGTCAACCTACTTTCTGTGACGTATATAAGGGCTGTGCTGACTGTTTACTCTCTCTCTGCCTGCTGTTCCACACGAACTAACGGAAGAGCCGTAATTACGCTGTACTAGATATTTTCACTCTGAATAAACTGTTACTTGTCATAAAATTTACCACTTAGTCTGAATCAATCCTTGACCGGCTCACCCATCTTCATATCCAATTTCTAACACTGGCAAGCAAGCAAGACACAGACAGACCAAGAGATGCACTGCCCAGCTAGGTTAGCCAAAAGGCACCTAAAGACTCTCTGAACATGAGAAACAAGATTCTATGGTCTGAGGAAACCAAGATCAAACTTTTTGGCGTGAATGCCAAGCGTCACATCTGGAGTAAACCTTGCATCATCCCGATGGTGAAGCATGGGGATGGCAGCATCATGCTGTGGGGATGTTTTTCAGCGGCAGGGACTGGGAGACTAGTCAGGATCGAGGCAAAGATGAACGGAGCAAAGTACAGAGAGATCCTTGATGAAAACCTGCTCCAGAACGCTCGGGACCTCAGACTGGGGCAAAAGTTCACCTTCCAAAAGGACAATGACCCTAAGCACACAGCCAAGACAATGCAGGAGTGGCTTTGGGACAAGTCTCTGAATGTCCTTGAGTGGCTCAGCCAGAACCCAATTGAACAGCTCTGGAGAGACCTGAAAATAGCTGTGCAGTGACGCCCCCCATCCAACCTGACAGAGTTTGAGAGGATCTGCAGAGAATAATGTGAGAAACTCCCCAAATACAGGTGTGCCAAGCTTATAGCGTCATACCCAAGAAGACTCAAGGCTTAATCGCTGTCAAAGGGGCTTCAACAAAGTACTGAGTAAAGGGTCTGAATACTTATGTAAATGGGATATTTCAGGGTTTAAAAAAATATGAATTAGCAAAAATGTTTTTGCTTTGTCATTTTGGGGTATTGTGTGTAGATTGATGAGGGGGAAAAAACAATTGAATCAATTTTAGAATAAGGCTGTAACATAACAAAATGTTGAAAAAATCAATGGGTCTGAATACTTTCAAAAGGCGCTATATAAGCAAGCTGTATGTCAGAACGAAGACAGGAGGAGAAATGGAAGTGAGGTGCCTTTGGGTGAAAACAGAGTTGGGTGCTGTGGAATCGGTGAAGGTCACCAGAAATGGTCTTGTGATAATTGTTTGTGTTTCTGTTGGTCAGAGGGAGCATGCGCACAGCCTCAAACAAATGGGGACAAGAGATGTGAATTGTTTTGCTCTCGAGAAAAGGGTGCCATTGAAAGGAGTGATTACTGTGATTAATGTGAAAGTTGACCAATTGAAGGGGAAGATTCCCGTGATGCTCGTCGTTTGGTGCGACACAGACACAGTGGCGTGAGTGGTGAAACAGAAGAGTCTGTCTGTTTTTTTGTTTGTTTTGATTTTGAGTCTTTGCCTGACAAAGTGATGTTAGGATATATAAGTTATCCCATATAAGCTTTTGTGCCGAATACATTATGGTGTTACAGGTGGCAAGTTTATGGGCATGTGGCAGAAGTGTGTATATAACATTGCAAGAGTGCATAGTTGGATGGTGAGCCGTGCATTGCATGACATTTAATTTTGTGCTGTTTCTATCAGGTACATTGTTAAAGATATTATATTGTATATTGTAATTGTATTATCTTGGTAACTACATGCCCAGTGAACAAGCACCAAACCAGTGTGCGTGAGTGCAGAGTTGGATGGTGAGCCGTGCATTGCATGACGTGGAATTTTGTGCTGTTCCTATCAGAGTAAAGCTCCGTGACTGGTGCTACAAGTCGGAGTTCGTGTCGATGATTGATTGTACACAATGTAAGCAGAGTACTGTTACATGTAGGAGGGAAGTTCCTAGGTGTGAGAAGTGTGCAGAAGGGCATGAGACAAAGGAATGTGTAGCATTGAGGGAAGAAGCACTATGTATTAATTGTAGCGGTGCCCATGGGGCTGGGGATCAGAAATGTCTGGTGCGAGAGAGGCAGGTTGAGGTTACCGGGGTTAGAGTAGTGCAGAAGTTGTCATATGCTGAGGCAGTGAGGAAAGTAGAGGAAGATGGGTCAAGGTGGAGGTATCCTGAGAGGAGTGGTGTGAGTAGTAGAACTGTACCAGTACAGAGGGATAGGCCAACAAGGGATATGTTTCAGTAAGATTGGATTTTTAGCGTTTATAGAAATGGTTATCAACTGTACAGCAGGGACGTAAGTCACAGTAAATTGAGGTTATGTTGGCAGCTGCAGAGTAGTATTTGGGTGTACGAGACTTGACGTCAGAGGAGTTACAGGGTGTGTTGAGTGGTGGTGTCCCGTCCTTTCAGGATGTTGGCCTGAGGTAGGTCTAGATAGATTGAAATAGTGGAGTAGGGTGGTGGGTTTTTAATGAGTGTAGGGTTAGATGGTAGGGTATTTGAGGGCTGACTGCTCCGGGAGAAGATAGGGCGTGTTATGTGTTGTTTAAGCACCCACCGAACAGTGTGTTGGAAGCAGTGTTAGGGTTGTATAATAAGGTGTGGAGGACTGGGGTGTTACATGCGGGGTGGAAACGTGCGGTGGTGTTGCCATTTGTGAAACCTAGGCCTATCGCGCTGACTTCCAACGTGTAAGTTGATGGAAAAGATGATAGTGAGTAGGATGATGTATTTTGTGGAAGTTAGGGGTTTGATGAGTGTAGCACAGAGGGGTTTCAGGAGAGGGCGGTCTGCCATGGATGCCCTGGTGACAGTTAGTATAGAGATAGCCAAGGCCCTGTCAATAAAAGAGGGGATGAGTGTTGTGTATTTTGACATTGAGAAAGCTTATGATACCATGTGGAGGGAAGGGCTTTTGATAAAATCAAATCACATTTTATTGGTCACATACACATATTCAGCAGATGTTATTTAAAAAATATGTATATTTCACCTTTATTTAACCAGGTAGGCTAGTTGAGAACAAGTTCTCATTTACAATTGCGACCTGGCCAAGATAAAGCAAAGCAGTGCGACACAAACAACAGATTTACACATGGAATAAACAAACATACAGTCAATAACACAATAGAAAAAAAGTATATATACAGTGTGTGCAAATGAGGTAAGATAAGGGAGGTAAAGGCAATAAATAGGCCATTTTTATTGCTGGTGTAGTGAACTGGTTAGTGTCTTCACTGACATTTTCAACTTCTCCCTGACCGAGTCTGTAATGCCTACAGTACCCGTCAAAGTTTGGACACACCTACTCATTCCAGGGTTCTTCTTTATTTTTGACTATTTTCTACATTGTAGAATAATAGTGAAAACATCAAAACTATGAAATAACATATATGGAATCATGTGGTAACCAAAAAAGTGTTAAACAAATCTAAATATATTTTATATTCTTCAAAGTAGCCACCCTTTGCTTTGATGACAGCTTTGCACACTCTTGGCATTCTCTCAACCAGATTCATGAGGTAGTCACCTGGAATGCATTTAAATTAACAGGTGTGAATTGTGTCATGAATTTACTTTCATTCATCTGATGACTTATTTATTTCACCCACTAACTATGTTTAATTGTTACCCGATTAAACAGAATAAGTTGTTTAAAGAGTTACCATCTCCCGAATGAAACTCTATAAGGTCTTTACCTACAACATCCATAAAACAGTCAACATATTAATCATAACCTCTTATCATATCATCATTCTGAACAGTCGTAACCTTATTGGATCTGCAAAAACCCCAGCCTTGCTCATGATTCAGTACTACACAAATTAGTTGAATTATTTATTTACTAGCTAACTAAATAATAACACAGAATAACCATACACCCTTTACATGAGACAAAGGTCCCTAGTGAACTGACAAAATATGACTGCTTGTTTACCAAAAGAGGGAGGGGTAGAGAGAAAGGGAAAGGGAGACACAACACTTGGATACACTTGGAAACTACTCTCACATAATCCCAATACCTGGCACATGAACCACTGCCCAGTTAGAGTAAGAAATCATGAATGTATTGACGTGTGAATGCCTTCATTAATTGTTTATCTCTGTCGGAACCAAGCCTCCTTGGAAAAGGGTTTGGTTGGGTCTCCTCATGTGTAAGGCTCTGATTGTCCACAAGAGGTCTCAGTGTCCTTCTTCTTAGTTGTCTGGTCTCCATTGGGTGTTCATTCCTCAGAACAGATACTTAGCTGTACCAGTGATTGTCTGAGAGGGGAGTTCTCCTCTCTACACCTCGGGTAGATAGTCAAAAGTTCCAAACCACTTTACACGCGCAGCTGCAGACTGCCGATGTCCTGGTCTGGTAGGTGAGTTAATTTTCTTCACCTCGTGTTGAGGTTCAAAGTTACAACCATTTCAGATGTGTAACGACCGCTCCACGCTTTTCTGGTCTAATGTTAATTTTGTTACCAAGGCTTTTTATGCATTCTGGCCAAAGGGGACGGCTCCATCCATCTGAAAAGCTCTCCGACCTCACTCAGAGCATGGCTACTTATTTATACACAGTTTATAGGAGATAGATTCTCACATTCCTGTTAACGAAAATACATTAATACATTTTTCATATTATATGCACAACGTATTGGATGGAAACTTGACAGATAAGAGGGATATACTTTCCAAGTTACAGTATTTCATCCATACAGTTTTTAATGACGTCCCAAAATGAAAACCAATATTATATTTGTTTTCCAGAGTTCCCTCTGACCATTTCCCATATTGTTCCGGTATTCACTTTTTGGATGTTAGAGTTTCAGGTGGCAAACGTATCTGGAGACATAGGACATTCCTTTAGTTGATCCTAAAGGGGGAGAAAGAGCCACCCCTTCTCCTTAATTTACAACAGGGTGTGGAGGTATCAACACCCCCACACAAGTTCCCTCCTCCCCTCTGTGGGCATCTGTGGGGGATGTTGTTATTGTCAACCATTGCCAAGCTGATATGACTCATGGTGATCCTCACAGGACAGTTATGACACTTGTTAAAAGTTTGTGGAACTTTCTTTCTTTCTTAATGCGTTTCATCCTATCAGTTGTGTTGTGACAAGATAGGGGTGGTATACAGAAGATAGCCCTATTTGGTAAAAGACCAAATCCAGATTATGGTAAAAACAGCTGAAATAAGCAAAGACATGAAGGTCAGTCAATGCGGAACATTTCAATAACTTTGAAAGTTTCTTCAAGTGCAGTCGCAAAAACCATCAAGCGCTATGATGAAACTGGCTCTCATGAGGACCGACACAGGAAAGGAAGACCCAGAGTTACTTCTGCTGTAGAGGATAAGTTTATTAGAGTTACCCGGCTCATAAATTGCAGCCCAAATAAATGCTTCACAGGGTTCAAGTAACAGACATATCTCAACATCAACTGTTCAGAGGGGACCATGTGAATCAGGCCTTTGTTGTCTAATTGCTGCAAGAAACCACTACTAAAGGACACTAATAATAAGAAGAGACTTGCTTGGGCCAAGAAACACGGGCAATGGACATTACACCGGTGGAAATCTGTCCTTTGGTCTGATCAGTCCAAATTTGAGATTTTTGGTCCCAACCGCTGTGTCTTTGTGAGATGCAGAGTAGGTGAACGGATGATCACTGCATGTGTGGTTCCTACCATGAAGCATGGAGGAGGAGGTGTGATAGTTACCACAGCATTGGGCAGCGATATGCCATCCTATCTGGTTTGCGCTTAGTGAGACAATCATTTGTTTTTCAACAGGACAATGACCCAACACACCTCCAGGCTGTGTAAGGGCTTTTTGACCAAGAAGTAGTGATGGAATGCTGTATCAGTTGATCTGGCCTCCACAATCACACAACCTCAGACCAATTGAGATGGTTTGGGATGAATTGCACCGCATAGTGAAAGAAAAGCTGCCAACTAGTGCTCAGAATACATGGGAACTCCTTCAAGACTGTTGGAAAAGCATTCAAGGTGAAGCTGGTTGAGAGAATGCCAAGAGTGTGCAAAGCTGTCATCAAGGCAAAGGGTGGCTGTTTGAAGAATCTAAAATCTGAAATATATTTTGATTTGTTAAACACTTTTTTGGTTACTACATGATTCCATATGTGTTATTTCATAGTTTTGATGTCTTCACTATTATTCTACAATGTAGAAAATAGTAAAAAATAAAGAAAATCTCTTAATTGAGTAGGTGTGTCCAAACTTTTGACTGTTACTGTACATGTTTCAAACAGACCACCATAGTCCCTGTGCCCAAGAAAGTGAAGGCAACCTGCCTAAATGACTACCGCACCATAGCACTCACGTCGGTAGCCATGAAGTGCTTTGAAAGGCTGGTCATGGCTCACATCAACCCCATCATCCCGGAAACCCTTGTTAGATTCTGGGTTAAACATGGAACATTGTTATACTAGAGAGATGATACATCAGGAGTAATACTATAGTATCTGAGGAGTGATAGAGACTGGTTTTTACATTAGAAATATCTGTAGGAGCCAGGTTGCTCTGGAACGTGCTGGGTAGAGGGGAGGCAATTAAGGGAGTTTCTATAGGTGACACGGGTGGAGAGTTTAGGATAAGACATCAAGGCAGTTGAGGTCAGGTCAGCTTAAGGGAGGAGTAACGGTTGATTATTACATCACTTCGTCTTCCTGTTGAACCATAACAGATGTCAGGGTTGGAGAGAAGGAGGAGTGCATCTAAACTGGAGTATATATACTTGTGTTGATGGAAACATGTTTTGTCTAATGCAGCTGTATTGACCCTCTGGGAAGAATTAAACTTGGTTAAGCTTTCATAATGTCCGTTGAGTTTTTACTCTGAGAATTAGAACCTAACACCCTAGACCCACTCCAATTCGCATACCGCCTCAACAGATGACACAATCTCAATCACACTCCACACTGCCCTTTCCCACCTGGACAAAAGGAACACCTATGTGAGAATGTTGTTTGTTGACTACAACTCAACGTTCAACACCATAGTGCCCACAAAGGTCATTACTATGCTAAGGATCCTGGGACTAAACGCCTCCCTCTGCAACTGGATCATGGACTTCTTGACGGGCCGCCCCCAGGTGGTAAGGGTAGGCAACAACACATTTGCCACGCTGATCCTGAGGGGTGTGTGCTTAGTCCCCTCCTGTACTCCCTATTCACCCACGACTGCGTGGCCAAGCACGACTCCAACACCATCATTAAGTTTGCTGACAACACAACAGTGGTAGGCCTGATCACTGACAACAATGAGACAGCCTATAGGGCAGTATGGTTCCAGGACAACAACCTCTCCCTCAATGTGAGCAAAACAAAAGAGCTGATCGTGGACTACAGGAAAAGGAGGGCCGATCATGCCGCCATTCACATCGACGGGGCTGAAGTGGAGCAGGTTGAGAGCTTCAAGTTCCTTGGCGTCCACATCACCAACAAACTAACATGGTCCAAACACACCAAGACAGTTGTGAAGAGGGCACGGCAACACCTTTCCCACCTCAGGAGACTGAAAAGATTTGGCATGGATCTCCATATCCTCAAAACGTTCTACAGCACCATCGAGAGCATCCTGACCGGTTGAATCACCGCCTGCTATGGCAACAGCTCGGCATCCAACCATAAGGCGCTACAGAGGGTAGTAGATACGGCCCAGTACATCACTGGGGCAAAATTCCTGCCATCAAGGACCTACAGTGGGGAGAACAAGTATTTGATACACTGCCAAGGTTTTCCTACTTACAAAGCATGTAGAGGTCTGTAATTTATTATCATAGGTACAATTCAACTGTGAGAGACAGAACAAAAATCCAGAAAATCACATTGTACGATTTTTAAGTAATTCATTTGCATTTTATTGCATAACATAAGTATTTGATACATCAGAAAAGCATAACTTAATATTTGGTACAAAAACCTTTGTTTGCAATTACAGAGATCATACGTTTCCTGTAGTTCTTGACCAGGTTTGCACACAATGCAGCAGGGATTTTGGCCCACTCCTCCATACAGACTGTACAGGGCTGTCGCTGGGCAATACGTACTTTCAGCTCCCTCCAAAGATTTTCTATTGGGTTCAGGTCTGGAGACTGGCTAAGCCACTCTGGGACCTTAAGATGCTTCTTACGGAGCCACTCCTTTGTTGCCCTGGCTGTGTGTTTTGGGTCGTTGTCGTGCTGGAAGACCCTGCCACGACCCATCTTCAATGCTCTTACTGAGGGAAGGAGGTTGTTGGCCAAGATCTCGTGATACATGGCCCCATCCATCCGCCCCTCAATACGGTGCAGTCGTCCTGTCTCCTTTGCAGAAAAGCATCCCCAAATAATGATGTTTCCACCTGCATGCTTCACGGTTGGGATGGTATTCTTGGCGTTGTACTCATCCTTCTTCTTACTCCAAACATGGCGAGTGGAGTTTAGACCAAAAAGCTCTATTTTTGTCTCATCAGACCACATGACCTTCTCCCATTCCTCCTCTGGATCATCCAGATGGTCATTGGCAAACTTACGGGCCTGGACATGCGCTGGCTTGAGCAGGGGGACCTTGCGTGCGCTGCAGGATTTCAATCCATGACGGCGTAGTGTGTAACGAATGGTTTTCTTTGAGACAGTGGTCCCAGCTCTCTTCAGGTCATTGACCAGGTCCTGCCGTGTAGTTCTGGGCTGATCCCTCACCTTCCTCATGATCATTGATGCCCCACGAGGTGAGATCTTGCATGGAGCCCCAGACCGAGGGTGATTGACCATCATCTTGAACTTCTTCCATTTTCTAATAATTGCGCCAACAGTTGTTGCCTTCTCACCAAGCTGCTTGCCTATTGTCCTGTAGCCCATCCCAGCCTTGTGCAGGTCTACAATTTATCCCTGATGGCCTTACACAGCTTTCTGGTCTTGGCCATTGTGGAGAGGTTGGAGTCTTTGATTGAGTGTTTGGACAAGTATATTTTATACAGGTAACAAGTTCAAACAGGTACAGTTTATACAGGTAATGAGTGGAGAACAGGAGGGCTACTTAATTAAAGAAAAACTAACAGGTCTGTGAGAGCCGGAATTCTTACTTGTTGGTAGGTGATCAAATACTTATGTCATGCAATAAAATGCAAATTAATTACTTAAAAATCATACAATGTGATTTTCTGGATTTTTGTTTTAGATTCCATCTCTCAAAGTTGAAGTGTACCTATGATAAAAATGACAGACCTCTACATGCTTTGTAAGTAGGAAAACCTGCAAAATCAGCAGTGTATCAAATACTTGTTCTCCCCACTGTATATACTAGGTGGTGTCCCAAAAAACTCCAGCCACCCATGTCATAGACTCTCTCCAATGCAGCATGGCAAGCGGTACTGGAGCGCCAACATATGAACATATGAAAGTTGGTGGTTCCTTTTAACATGAGTCTTCAATATTCCCAGGTAAGAAGATTTAGGTTGTCGTTATTATAGGAATTATAGGACTATTTCTCTCTATACGATTTGTATTTCATATACCTTTGACTATTGGATGTTCTTATAGGCACTTTAGTATTGCCAGTGTAACAGTATAGCTTCCATCCCTCTCCTCGCCGATACCTGGGCTCGAACCAGGAACATATCGACAACAGCCACCCTCGAAGCAGCGTTACCCATGCAGAGCAAGGGGAACAACTACTCCAAGTCTCAGAGCGAGTGACATTTGAAAGACTATTAGTGCGCACCCCCTGAAATGGTTAGCTAACTAGCTAACCATTTCACATCGGTTACGCCAGCCTAATCTCGAGAGTTGATAGACTTGAAGTTATAAACAGCTCAATGCTTGAAGCATTGCGAAGAGCTGCTGGCAAAAACGCACGAAAGTGCTGTTTGAATGAATGATTACGAGCCTGCTGGTGCTTACCATCGCTCAGTCAGACTGCTCTATCAAACCATAGACTTAATTATAACACAATAACACACAGAAATACGAGCCTTAGGTCATTAATATGGTCGAATCCGGAAACTATCATTTCGAAAACAAAACGTTTATTATTTCAGTGAAATACAGAACCGTTCCGTATTTTATCTAACAGATGGCATCCCTAAGTCTAAATATTGCTGTTACATTGCACAACCTTCAATGTTATGTCATAATTACGTAAAATTCTGGCATATTATTTCGCAATGAGCCAGGCAGCCCAAACTGTTGCATATACCCTGACTCTGCGTGCAATGAACACAAGAGAAGTGACACAATTTCACCTGGTTAGTATTGCCTGCTAACCTTTCTTTTAGCTAAATATGCAGGTTTAAAAATATATACTTTTGTGTATTGATTTTAAGAAAGTCATTGATGTTTATGGTTAGGTATACGTATATGTTCAACGACAGTCCATTTTCGCGAATGCACACCGCATCGATTATATGCAATGCAGGACACGCTAGATAAACTACTAATATCATCAACCATGTGTAGTTATAACTAGTGATTATGATTGATTGATTGTTTTTTATAAGATAAGTTTAATGCTAGCTAGCAACTTACCTTGGCTTCTTACTGCATTCGTGTAACAGGTGGGCTCCTCGTGAGGCAGGTGGTTAGAGCGTTGGACTAGTTAACCGTAAGGTTGCAAGATTGAATCCCTGAGCTAACAAGGTAAAACTCTGTCGTTCTGTCCCTGAACAAGGCAGTTAACCCACCGTTCCTAGGCCGGCATTGAAAATAAGAATGTGTTCTTAACTGACTTGCCTCGTTAAATAAAGTTGTAAAAAAAAGTTGTTTTAAAAAAATAAAGAAATCGGTGTCCAAAAATACCGATTTCCGATTGTAATGAAAACATGAAATCGGCCCTAATTAATCGGCCATTGCGATTAATTGGTCGACCTCTACACTCAATTAGTATTTGGTAGCATTGCCTTTAAATTGTTTAACTTGGGTCAAACATTCCGGGTAGCCTTCCACAAGCTTCCCACAATAAGTTGGGTAAATTTTGGCCATTCCTCCTGACAGAACTGGTGTAACTGAGTCAGGTTTGTAGACCTCCTTGCTTGCACACACTTTTTCAGTTCTGCCCACAAATTGTTTATAGGATTGAGGTCAGGGCTTTGTGATAGCCACTCCAATACCTTGACTTTGTTGTCCTTAAGCCATTTCCCCACAACTTTGGAAGTATGCTTGGGGGCATTGTCCATTTGGAAGACCCATTTGCAACCAAGCTTTAACTTCCTGACGGATTTCTTGAGATGTTGCTTCAATATACCCTCATTATTTTCTTTCATCATGATGCCATCTATTTTGTGAAGTGCACCATCCCCTCCTGCAGCAAAGCACCCCCATAACATAATGCTGCCACCGACGTGCTTCACGGTTGGGATGGTGTTCTTCGGATAGCAAGCCTCCCCCTTTTTCCTCAAACATAACGATGGTCATTATGGCCAAACAGTTCTATTTTTATTTCATCAGACCAGAGAACATTTCTCCAAAAAGTATGGTCTTTGTCCCCATGTGCAGTTGCAAACCGTAGTCTGACTTTTTTATGGCGGTTTTGGAGCAGTGGCTTCTTCCTTGCTGAGCGGCCTTTCAGGTTATGTTGACATTGGACTCGTTTTATCGAGAATATAGATACTTTTGTACCTGTTTCCTCTAGCATCTTCACAAGGTCATTTGCTGTTGTTCTGGGATTGATTTGCACTTTTCAGATGTCCTAACCGACTTGCCAAAACTATAGTTTGTTAACAAGACATTTGTGGAGTGGTTGAAAATGGTTGAAAATCATTAAAACTATTTTTTCAACCACTTTTAAAATATATTTTCCTTTATTACTTTCTAACCCTACCACCCCTCCCCTAATTTGAGTAAACTAGTGACCAACAACGCTTAGGTTTCTACTTCCAGCTTATACATACTATATACATTTATGGACACAATCTATTTTACAATAGCTATATTTTGTTTGTTTTTACTCCAGTCCTTCCTCTTCCCTCAATCTCTCCCATCTATTTCTGATTTCCATACGGTTTGATTTGTATTTGCCATATCTTTCAAACTGTCTGATGTGAAACTATATATCGGCAACTAAATGTATACAACCATTGAAATATCTAAGTTTGACCAATTATTTTACTACACTGATTCCACAATCGAATGTCAATATATCATACATCTCTTTTATTAAGAAAATGTTTCATACACAAATCAAAATTTATGAAGACAAATACAATTAAATGTTTTTTTCAAGTGATTTGGAAAACTATTTAGAATCATTAAAACATATACAAAACAAAATGTCTAAAAAATGTATTCGCTACATGTCTGTATTTGATTTGATATGTGCATTTGTATTATTAGTATTTTTCTTTTTTCTCTTCCTTATTTCTTTGGGTAATCCCTCTGCCTGTTCTTTTTTGTGTGTGTTTTGTATGTTACTGTTTAATAATAAAAACATATTCCTCAGGGAAGTGTGGTTAGTCCGGTGTTGTTCACCGTGATGATACAATATATAGATAATCGGTTTTATTCATTTTTGAGGATATGTACAGATGGTTCAAAGGATCCAGTCAGTGGTATGGTGGGAGCATGGGTATATATCCCAGATTTCAATGTTAGAGTATGTAAGCGGTTAACTGATTGTGTCAGTGTATGCGGCGGAGTTGAAAGCCAAGTTTATAGGTTTGACATGGGGGGAGAACGTGAAACAACTCAGAGTGGGGATCTGCTCTGATTCGGCTGCAGTGTTGAGTAGTGTGAAGACAGGCAGGTCGGATAGGGGACACTTGTATGCGGAGATGGTGCTGTTAATGGGATTGGAGAAGATGGGAGTGGTGGGAATCATTTGCTTACCATGGAGGGGGATGCTAGTAGTAAGGGGAGGCTATTTTATCGCATGCACCGGTCAGTAGAGGAAGAGGTGGAGAATATGGGATGTAGGAGAGATGAAGTTGTGTGGAGTAGATTACGGTTTGGGCACACAGGTTTGAATGCCACATTGTGGATGATAGGGAGACATGAAACAGGTCTGTATGATGAGTGTTTCATGGAGGAAATGGTGGCGCATGTGTTGATATTTTGTAAACTGTATGACGTAGATAGGGAGAGATTGTGTGAAAGGGTTAGAGAGGCTGGACAGGGTTGGGGTTTGGGTGGTGTCGAGGGCTCTATTTCACTTTCTTAGAGGAACAGGACTAATGAAGAGAATTGAATGTATTTAAGCCATGCAGTACACAATCCAGTACAGTAGGTGGCGGTGTATGCACCTTAAAAGTTGGATGCGATCCGCCAACTCATTCTCAAAGAAGAAGAAATGGAGTACGTTTTTCATGTTGGACATACCATACCTAATTGCCTGCACATTGTGTTGCAGCAAAAGTGGGGTCCATTCTACCTAGGATCACTTTCCAAATCCAGTTTATACCCCCAAGGCCGTCATTGATATCGTGTCCCTTTAAGAACAGGAAATCATCTTAAATCCAATAATTCCCCCCCCTGTCATATTAGAGGGATAACTTATATTTTATACAAATACATGTGCTACAACAGAGCACTTTGGCAGTTTAGAATAAAACCGAATTGCTGTGCAGTTTCCATAAGATGTAAAAAAAAAAAAACACAAATAAAAAATAAACACAATCCACTTTTCTTCCATAAATTTGTGCACATCTCACAAGTATATGATATATTTTCACAACTCTCAGCACAGAGATCTAAAGAGATCATAAAAATTGCCCATGTTTCAAAACTCTAAGCACATTTTCAATTAAGTACAACAAGCAAATTCACAGTCACACATCCTACGTATACTGTATAAGGATCATGAAACTCTAAGACTGACATGTTTCTCAAAATGCTCACAACCTGCCATTGGATACAAATTATACTTTTATTGGTTTGTCAAAAAAGAACTGCAAGCTATAGTCAAATACTGTATAGAAAATATTTACCATCTACTTTGATTTATATTGGACACTTCAAATAGAATAGTTTAGAAATTTGTATGTATATATATATTTGTTAAATGTTAGTTAAAATTACTAAACTATGAGCCCATCATCCATTATCTTATGTAGGCCTATTGGGGACTAAAAATGTTGAAATGGTATTTCACAGAAAATGCCATTTGCATGAATGGCTCAGGGGTGAAAGATGTGTTCAACTCCAATGAATGCACAACAAATGTTCTGAACATAAGATCGGGACATTACAAGTGTTATCAGTTAAGAGTTTTACATCTGAAAAATGTGTCAAAGTGAGTAAAAAAAACATTTAATTGAAATGCCCCATCTAGTGTCCTTTTAAAAGCACAGCTAATGATTGAATTGAGTTTACACCCTCACAGCTGCTTATGTGTGTCCCAAAGTCTGAAGTCAGCTGAAATGCAATAAACTTTGCATATTGAACTCAGAATATACATTTTGCTTGTGATGTAACATGTTATATACCTGCAAGGACTGGGAAGGGATATGAGATAGGCCTACACCATTCACCTATGAATATAGCCTAGTGCAGTTTCTACTCTATAAATTGATATTTGGTCATTGTTTCCTTTCACAAAAATGACACATGACTTGAACATGTTTCCGACTTTCCCAGGTGCTTAACGACCGTCTTTATTGAGACGCATAATAAAACAGAACGGAAATCTGTTTTGACGATGCCTAACAGACTGACATGCCCGTCTAATTAGTTAGATTATCATGGTCATGTCAGCTGGTCCCTTTGTGGCAGGGCTAAAATGCAGTGGAAATGTTTTTTGGGATTCAGTTAATTTGCATGGCAAAGATGGACTTCGCAATTAATTGCAATTCATCTGATCACTCTTCATAACATTCTGGAGTATATGCAAAATGCCATCATACAAACGGAGGCAGCAAACTTTGTGAAAATGAATATGCGTCATTCAAAACTTTTGGCCACGACTGTAGGCTAGAACACACCCGTAGATTAAAACTGGTTTCAACGAACCTAGTTTGGAAGAAAATAGACTTGGACATCACACGTGCACTAGGTGCAGCGACTACATCCAAAACCATGGCAGACATTGGATGTTCCTCTGCATTATCATTACCTCAGTGAAAACAATTTCCTGAGACATCAAATTGGCTTTTTAGCAACTTACGGTTTTAAAAAACACCTTTGACTCAATTTGGCATGATGTTCTGCTATATACATATCCATTGAAAGCAGTGTTTGGGGGAAAACAAATCGATGTAAACAAACTGCGTTCAAAATTGTATTTCTTTACCGGGCCTGGGGGTGAGACGGATGCAGCTCGAGTTCCACCCTCAACATTAATCAGTTAACTGGCGAGTGAACAGTCTGCAGCACTCGGGTCTCACCCAACTTGACTCAAGTCAAATGTTTAGATTGCAGGTGATCTGGTGCTTCTGTCCCTAACCAAGAAGCGCCTACAGCAGCACATGTACAAATTCCACTTAGATGCCGTTGCTCTAGAGCACACATAAAAATGATACCTACCTCAGCATCACAGGTAACTTCTACGAAGCTGTGAACGATCTGATTAAAGGCCATGGCATTTTTACACCATCAAAATTCAAACTTGACATCCCAATTAGGATCTGGCTAAAATTACTTGAATGTCTTTAGGCCATGCAGTTAGAGCCCATTGCCCTCTGTGAGGTCTGGGGTCCACTCACCAAGAATTCACAAAATTGAGGCTCTGCACAAACATCATGTACAGCATGCAGAAATACGATACATGCTCATAAAAATCCAGAAACAATTAAATCCTACAACCACCTATAAGAGATTCTCAACTTTCATAAAGCCCTCACCTAGACATAACCATGAGAAAAATCCCTTAAACCAGCTGGTATGGGGACTACAGACCCCAGAGCCCGAGGACAGCAACACAATTAGACCCAACCAAATCATGAGAAAATCAAGATGACTTTAAACATTAGAATCAACAAATACCATTGGACCCTAAAAGTACAGTAGCAGAATGACTGACCCAGCTGCACCTCCTCCTGCAAATGTATGACCATAGCACCACAAGAAAATAGTTTCATGTTGATTCCCTTTCACATGGCAACTAAGTTGCATTGTTTCACTATACATAGACCGTACCACTTGAATGTGTCATGTTGTGCACAAGTGCTGACTAAAGTGGTACGAACTTTCAAAATCTGACTTTTGGCCATTCGGAAATCAATATTTGGACCAGGCGTCAGTTAAAGTGCAGTATCAAAACAAATCCGTACCTTTTAACCGAAACTCTGGCCTCAGAGGTCAGACAACCTTTATGTACTAATTCTGGCAGACACCACATCATATGCTGCTTCTCAGGTTGAACACTGTACCATACACCAAATATCTGAGGTCAATTCTCAACCTGTGCAAGACATGTTCAGAAAGATGAGAACCGATCATAGAACTCTACCCACAGGCACTACAGGTTTTATTTCTGTACCCATATACATCTATTGGGAACATTGACATCCTCCAGTCCACAAGACTAAATAGCTAAGCAGCTAGTTCAAGACTACAGGTTTTTAACAATACATGGTGTCAGACTTACACTTGACAAAAACCTTCTCATCCAGGTGTGCCAGCCACACCAATCAGGTTGTGGCCCAAGAACCTGACTTTACATTTAGCAACATTGGTAAAACATACACACAAACATGAATTCATTTTCTAGATTTTATTTAAAATTCAATGATCTTCTTGAATTCGGTCAGCAACCATAGGAGTGGAGTTTACTGCAGTCTAATCAAACAGGCCAAAGCCCATGTCGTCGTCCGAGCCCTCCTCAGACTCCTCCTTGGCCTCTTCTTTAGCAGCGGCTGGGGCAGCAGCAGTCACTGCCGCAGCCACAGGAGCAGCTACAGCGAAGGCAGTGGGGTCAGCTAGGTAGGCCTTCACCTGGGAGTAAAAGGGGGTAGAGAAGCAATGTGAACTAAAATATAGAAAGCTATGGATAAAACATGCTGATGGGCAACCTAGTGTCTGAGACCAAGCGTCCCTGCCAGCCGTGGGATGCAGACAGACAGGGATAGTAGGAAACTAGTTAATGTGTGCAGGGGGAACGACAGAGTAGCACTTAACAAGCTGCACTGTAACTTATCCTGCAGCTGGGACTCAACGGTGGCACCTATTCCCCATGTAAATGTTAGAGCAAAGGATTTGATAGGCATAAGCGATGGTGAACATTCCTTAGCCTGGAGGGCAAGGTGGAGCTACAACCATATTACTAATACAATTATTTCAGCCCTACAGCAACTGTTTGTGGACTGGGCCAGTATTTGGCCCGTCATCCATTTCAATACCATGTGGTCCAACATACCTTGTCTGCCAGAGGGAAGGAGTAGTCAGTCTCCACAGCGACTGCCAGGACCCTCTTGTATCCGTTGATGATGGTGTGAGGGACAGAGGCCAGAGTGGGGTATCCGATCTCCAGACACACACTGGCTATGTTACGAACACCCTGAAAGAAACGAAGTTGTCAGGACAGCAACTTTCAGCACTTCACCCAAGTCTGTTCAACACATCAAGATTTGTTTGAGACCAAGCGTCCCTGCAAGCCGTGGGATGCAGACAGACAGGGATAGTAGGAAACAAGTTGATGTGTGCAGGGGGAACGACAGAGTAGCACTTAACAAGCTGCACTGTAACTTATCCTGCTACCTCAGAAAAAATGACCTGAAATTCACAGCTTCTATTACATTCCTCTTCCAATGGTTGTGTTACTCGTTTTTATAACTTTAGATATGACGGAAGACCATGGAGGAAGGGGAACCAATGACAACATAATAGGACACAGCACTACACTACCCAAGGCACCAATACAACGGGTTTTGGATTATGGACCCAAGGCTTTACAAGGCATATATGCTTCCTCACCTCCAGGAACCTGGCGTGCAGAGCATCCTCAGTAATGTCGAGCACCTCAGGGCTGTAGACACTACCGTTGTCATACACCTGCTGGATGAGCAGACCGAAGGAGAAGGGAGAGATGTTCAACATGTTGAGGAGCGTGGCCTCGCTGGCTCCCACCTTGTCTCCAGGCTTGATGAGCATCACGTCGCTCTGTGGGGAGAAATGAAGCAACCAGACAATTAGTCAACAAGTGTTTCATTTTCAGAAACCCTGTTTATTGTTTTCTAGAGAATAAATGATTATATACATATCCTACAGGACAGGTCATTACACCCACACAAGCCTAGCAACATAATTGATCAAATCAAGAAGAAACCCTTCTCAGACAAATGCCTCGATGTCTTCAAGTGAAAAGACACACTGCTCTGGGGACCTGAAACCAAAGACACAGAACGTGACCCTGACCCAGTGACCCCAGAGACAGATCGTGTCCAATTCCGACTCGTCATCGTCTCATCACTGAAGAATCTCTTATTTTGATGACTGAATGCAACCATCCCACTAGTTTATAGTAGAGCCCATTAAGCATAGACTGGCTGAGATACTGCCTGAGGACTATGAATACAGTTGCCACACTCACCAATATTTCAATAGTTCCTCTGGAGATCTTGGTGGTGATGCCCAGGGCCTGGAAGAAGGAAGTCTTCTCAGGACCCAGCCCAGTGTTCTGGGCTGGCACAGTCACGTCACAGGGGGCAATAGCACCGGCACGGGCAGCAGCTGGCACCTGAGGGGCAGAGGGTTGGAGGTCAGTGAACAATCAAGCCATGGCTCCAATTCAAACAAAAAGTGCACCGCCCATGGATGCATGCCAAATGACAGCCTACGAGACTGAGCAAAATCCACAGGACAGTGTCTGAGACCAAGCGTCCCCGTCAGCCGTAGGATGCAGACAGACAGGGATAGTAGGAATCTAGTTGATATGTGCAGGGGGAACGACAGAGCAGCACTTAACAAGCTGCACTGTAACTTATCCTGCGTCGCCATCTCATCCTGAAGCATAATCCAAAATCTGGATCTGCTACATTGTATTACTAAATAATATTGTATTTGGTCCAAATGGCACCCTGCCCTATATAGTGCCCCGTTCAAAAGTAGTACGCTACAAGAGTGCCATTTGGGACAAATCTTGACAATTCCCTGCTAGACCAGAGCATCCGAAACGGCAGTCACCTTATTGGCCAGCAGCATGTCCCTGATCTCAGCCAGGTCCTCCTTGGTGAAGACAAAGCCCACATTTCCTTTGATGTGAGGCAGCAACCTGTGAAGACGGCAACACTTAACATCTCAAACCATCCAACGGATACACGATTAGCAAGACTGAGAAAACACTTGTCTGAGACCAAGCGTCCCTGCCAGCTGTGGGATGCAGACAGACAGGGATAGTAGGAGACAGGTTTCTGTGTGCAGGGGGAACGACAGCGCAGTACTGAACACGCAGCGCTGTAACTTATCCTGCTTTATAAATAGCCAATCCATGGGCCCAATAGCTGCCTTTGATAACTGGGTCGTGCACACAGCAGCAAAAGTTTGCAACCTATATTGATAACAAGCTCATCTTATTGGCCAACTTCAGGCTGTCCCTTATGCGAGCATGGCCAGCCTCTTAGGCCAAAATGTGTTTGCTGTGAACTTACTTCTCCAGGGCGGGGTTGTTCTCCAGGTGGCCGCGGATGGCTTTGCGCATCATGGTGTTTTTACCCATGAGAACCACAGCCTTCCCACGCAAGGACAGGCGGATGGCCTGCATCTGCTTGGAGCCCACATTGTCGGCGCCGACAATGAAACATTTGGGATAGTCATCCAGCAATTGCTGCAAAAAGAAAAGTAAAACACAACTTCTAAATTTCACTGCTTGAGGAAATGTAAACCCACTACCATGGGATAACAAGACTGCAAAAGCTTTATTCAGTTGGCTACAACGCCTGTACAAAAGTGTCTGAGACCATGCGTCCCCGTCAACCGTGGGATGGAGGCAGACCGGGATAGCGAGGAGACAGGTTTCTGTGTGCAGGGGGAACGACAGAGCAGTACTGAACAAAATGCACTGTAACTTATCCTGCGTTGTACATGGTCAATCAAACGGTTTATTATGGAATGCCGTTTTGAGTCTTTGCGTGTCAAAAAAAGCTTTTAGTTTTGACACATCAAACAAATTGTACTGTGTTGGACCACAGCTTCTGGGGTAGCTAGTTTTCGCTTGGGCAAAGGACTGTGAAATCCCTTCCCCAGTCAGCCTATTGTGTGTATTGACATTCATATTGCACTGCTTTAGGGTAAGGATTGGGATCAAGAAATGGTGTATCAGTCTACTCAATTAACCAAGACTTGCCCCCCATCATCTTCAGTTAAGACTCAAACATCCACGTAGTATTGTTTTCCCTCTGGAATAGTGTTCAATACACATGGGTTGACAATAAATGTGGCTCAAATCAGTAATTCCAGATTCCCGCAATAAGAGCTACCACACTAATGTTCTCTGGGTGTCACTGAGTAGACTGACACCATGTCATTGAGCCACACTCATAGGTAAGCCTGTAGAGTTCAATAAGTATGTTCCCAATGCAATTCTAAAGTATAGTGATTTCAGATTAGTTTGTTGATTTTCTATAACATTCCAACCCTGTTTAGCAATTATGGCATAATTCTACTATTTGTACCACTGTCAATGGCATACTTATTTTGAAGGCTAAACGTAAATTCCACTATTATGGCTAGCTTCAAATAGACGAGTCCAACAGAGCAAATAAATACTGTCTTATAAATTGTGGCTATTTTAGATGACACCTAGCTGTATAGTTAGCTAGTTAAAACAATAGCTACTGAAACAGATGTAATTTCGCTATGTTTTTTGAGAAAAACATTGCTGGCATCCATAAGTTACCTAGCTTTTTTGTATGACCAGCACTGTAAATGCGCGAGACAACTGCATCATAGCATACGTATCGACTAATCGTTGTGACATAGGAAATACGAGTAAATGTAATCAACGTGTAATAGTTCCGTAAAATTATTATGTGACGTGCAGTCATACCGGTCCTGATTGGTCAACAAGCTTATTTAACGTGCCTCTGACACGCAAAGACCTTAACGGCGTTCCATAGTTTACACACTTCCGTGCATCAAAAGTGTCAGTTATTTCAACGTACGATGATTTTCATAAAATAGTTGGACTTCCACGTGGTCCTGTCTTCCCTCGGCATCTTTGCAGTGCTTCGAAGGATCGCTTAAACAGCTGGTTTAAAGACAAGATTTTCTATGGAAAAGAGAACTATTTTAGACAGGTATCAGGGCCACAACGTTACAATCACAGTAAGTAGCCACTTGCTAGCAGTCACTATCGTTACTCACCTAACTAGCGCTAATACACTGCAAAATAGGACTAGCTTTAACTTGTAGCTAGCTGACGTAGCAAATATAAAACGTAGGCTACATACATATAGCTAGATAACTAGTTAAGACATGTTATTGGAAGTGTCTTTAAGGTGAAAATGTTGTACCATTATGGGTTAGAAGCAAGTTTAGCTAGCTAAAATGTCACGGAAATAATGGTAGCACATGGTGGCAGTGTGCCGAATAGGCCGCACAGATGAAAAACACATTTAAATAAGTAATCCTATTGATCTTGTGACATTATCACAGTACTGTAGTTCAACGTAATCAAAGTATTTTATCAAATAATACAGCGAAACACATTTTAACGTGTAATCCTACATAAAGAATCAAGCCCATGAAAACTCCTTACCTCTTACCAAGGACGCGTGAAAGAAAGAGAGCTACATAAGGAAGCGCACAAGTAATATACAGCGTTAACAGCCAATCACAATCCACTACGACAACAATGGTCCACAGACATGATTGGCCAGCTGTGTCAATCTTTTTGTCGGATGCTAACCGTGGGTGCGATCGTTTTATGCCGCCTGAAAGCAGCCACGCCGGCTGTGGATTTCCAGAACGAGTAAAGCAGGAAATGCAGACTAGATTGGGGACGTGAGTTTGTCAAGATCAAAAGAAAAAAAAGCAACCTATCGGCTCATAGTCTTAACTGTGAGAATTCATTGTGTGTCTTGTGTGCATAGTCGTTGAGACAAAAACAATGAATGTCAGAAATAAACTATTTATTTATTGGCATCAATCACATTGAATTAAAAATGATCAGCAATCAGGTACCATATAGCCATCCCATAAAACATGACAACAGAGGTACATGGGCAAATAAAACAGGAAAGAGGAAAGGAAAAAACAAAACCACTTTTTAAAAAATTAACTAGGCAAGTCAGTTAAGAACAAATTCTTATTTACAATGACAGCCTACCCCGGACAAACCCGTATGACGCTGGGCCAATTGTGCGCCACCCTATGGGCACTCCCGATCAGAGCTGGTTGTGATACAGCAAGGGATCGAACCAGGGTCTGTAGTGACGCCTCTAGCACTGCGATGCAGAGCCTTAGACCACTGCACCACTCAGGAGTATTGGGGTAAAATAGTTCCTTTCAGATAAATTAAGGGGATTAAATGACAAGGTTCACTTGTAAACAATAAAATAAAAAGGCTTTGAGAGTAGTCAGACGGGTTGCTTCCCACTTAGGTCTGGGATTTCTGAGTCAACAGAGAGAGCATAGAACTAAAGCAAAGAAATGTAATAGGATGAATACATGTAGAAATAACTAATAATAATTACAATCCCTGATGATTTACATAGGGTGTAGATAAATTTAAAAAAAAAAAAAAAAAACTTACATAGGGTGTCTAGAGATACACCAAAGTAACATGCTCTCAAGCCTCTCTTTAAAGGGCTCCATTTGTTGCATTACATTTGGGCTGGTGCCTAAACCTGTGGTCATGGCTACTCTCAAGAAATCTTTCCAGTAATTTCCCCTTGATTGAGGAACTCATTCAACTTTAAACTGTAACTGTCCAGGGCTAAATTCAGGCACCCTGGCAGCACTTACACTTGTTTTCATTGTCTGTGTCTCCGGTCTCCAAAGCATGGCTATAAAGGCTATCAGAGGGATATTTCATTGAGCTTGATACATTATTTGGCACACTAACTTGAACAATTTAGGATTTAATGGCTTAGAAAGAGAGCCTGACTTAAAACAGGGTCAATATGAAGTGGTACTAACCCTTCTTCTGTTACACCTCAGTCTATGAATTTCAAAATTAAATTAGAATATTATGTTAGCAGCATTCCTCATTAACCAGGCTAGGTGAAATGCCCCTCTGAAATGCCCCTCTCATCATGTTCATGTCAACACAGTTGCACTACTCGAGAAGCTCAAGGAATCTATGGCATAGCAAGGCTGAAAGTGCTTTAAAAACCGTCTCAGCGGGTGAAGAAACAAAACCGTTCCAAACATCACCAGAAATGGCACCCGAGCCTGAGGAGGCCAGACATAAAAAACACCCAATAGTAACATGTAGTAATTTTAAAGCAACAATTACTATACACCTTTAAACTGCCGACTATACTGTGCTGAGGACATCCTCAGTTTGCCCCCTCTAAGTTATTTGCCTCTCTTTTACTGACACCCAAAACCCAGAGGTGCATCTCAATAGTCTAAAATGGCTTCCCTATTTGTCTCTTCTTAATGTACACTTCACTGTAAGCTATATTGAGGTTGTATTCAAGGGGTTTGCTTTCACCTGTCCAGTACTTTCACATCAACACAAATGGAGGAAATAAGTAGAGGAAGCCAATTTAG
The DNA here is from genome assembly GCF_034236695.1 of Oncorhynchus nerka. Lineage (NCBI taxonomy): Eukaryota > Metazoa > Chordata > Actinopteri > Salmoniformes > Salmonidae > Oncorhynchus > Oncorhynchus nerka. Next base: position 60,386,955 of record NC_088410.1, on the reverse strand, counting down.
ATGTTTGAGATGCACCCCATGGCACTGGCTAATCCAGCCAATGTTGTTCTACGACATCCAAAATGGCTTCACCAATCCGATCGCAGCAAGGACTTGGACGTGCGCCATATACCTCAACAGTGTTAAAGACATTGCATTGAAAATTTGGCACTAGCACAATTATCTTTATTCTTTCAAAGCATTAAGAAATTCAAATGAAACGTATGTGTGTATTTATACCACAACCAACATGCCAAGTGATGACAACTGGGTTGAAAACCATAAAAAACAAACATTTAGCATAAAAATATAAGCAACATGTGGAAAGTTAAAATCACCTGCTTCACAATGATTCAAATATGCAACATTACAAGGACACTTGAAAAAAATAAACAGTGAATGATGAAATAAGTAAATCAATTACGTACATATCAAAAACAAATGCTCAAACCTGACCCACTGCAGTGATTTGTGATCAGGTAACGAGGATATTTGGATGCCATTATTGACTTGTTGTGCATCCCAAATGGCACCCTATTCCCTATATAGGGCACTACTTTTGACCAGAGCCCTATGGGCCCTAGTCAAAAGCAGTAGACTTTATAGGGAATAGGGTGTCATTTGGGAAACAGACTAGGTACTGACTGCAGATCTGTGTGTACAGATTACCATGTGCATCCCAAATGGCACCCTATTCCCTATATAGGGCACTACTTTTGACCAGAGCCCTATGGGCCCTAGTCAAAAGCAGTAGACTTTATGGGGAATAGGGTGTCATTTGGGAAACAGACTAGGTACTGACTGCAGATCTGTGTGTACAGATTACCATGTGACTCTGAGGGCATTTCAGGGACCCATGGTTAGAAAGGTCCCTGTTGCCTGGAAACGAACCCAGTGTGTGTGTGTGTGTATTAGGGTCCATTTATGTCCTTGTCCATAGAGCCAGCTCTTTGCATATCAGTGTGAGCTACAGAGCTCAAAATCATACAGTGACAATACTGCTCCATGCCACTAAACCAAGTATGTTAAAGTCAATTTAATATTGTGATTGTAATGAAATTATGCAGAAAATGCTGACAAAAACCTCTACACAACTTGTATTGCAGAATGTGTGTTGCTCAATAAGTCAATAAGCAGTGAGGTTAAAAACCAATCCTCCCCCCGTACATTAAAAGGACCCCTCTATTAGTTACTTTTTAAGTATCTGAGGGAAAACACACACATTGTCAGTAGCTAAATGTACAACAAAACATTGCCCCAAGAAAAGCACTCCCCATTCACTCTGAATTATTCATTTTAAGACTTGGATAAATGTGTGGGCGAATACAGTAGCAAATCAAATACACACAATTAACATGTTGTTTCAAATCAACATGCTCTAGTATTTTGTCCTGTTTCCTTATAGAAAGGGAGAATCCTAGCCTGGTCACACCAGACTGAAGAACGCTGTGCTCAGTTTGGTTGCCAGGCTAAGAGCTGCCTCCCTACCCAAAGCGGATGGAAAGTAAGGGACGAGCAGAGTGCCTCCGAAATGAGAGGTTGCCAACACTCACCCAAACACCGCCATCCTCTGTCCACATCAAGGGAAAGACAACATTCAAATGCACGTTCTTTTAAAATCAGATTACATGAATGAGAATTCATATGAGATCGGTGGCGCAAAGGCTGATCTACAGAAAATAGAAACGGAGAGTCCATAGCACATCGAAAAGAGCAGTAAATCTGGAGAAAGAGTGTGAGTATGTGTGTCTGAACAACGTGTCTCGTTTGGCACAAACACATTTGAGAGTTTTGTACAGTTCCATTGGACAAATGAAGCGAAAAGGAAAACGGATCTACTAAATCTATGCCGCTGAGCTGTCCTTGTTAGTATATGAACATTTCCATAGGAAAAGTGTACAAAAATAGGACCCTGATATCGTGACCATACCAGGCTGTAAAATGACCCCAAAAAGGCCACAGAGAGAGGACTCTATGATTGAGTTGAGTGAGCACCAAGTGTTTGAACTGGTCTCACAGAGAAGTGAAGAGAAAGGGAGGAGGGAAAGAGGAGACGAGAGCTTTTCCTCTTCTCAGAGTATAAAGTGTGTGTGTCTGTGTGTGTGTTTGCGTTTGAGATCAAGAGACAGTTCATAAGGTGTGCATTTGCAATGGCACCGACATACTGCATATTTTGGACTAATAGGCAAAACGCTGCCTAGTGAATGTCAACAACATTCTATGTGTACTAAGTACTGCCTGAACACCTGTCTAAACCCATCCCAGGACCCCATAACCTGACCTCCACACGTCGGTCACATGATAACGCAGTCTACCATTATTAGGACAGGAAAATAAATCGAACAGAACATAAAACCGCCTCTCACACAAAAATGGCTTCTCTTGCTCGTTTTACATTGACAAAAATCTCTTTGGGCTCGCTTTAAACCTCATGCTTTCTGGAACTCTTGAAATGTCAACCCCACGGCCCTGAAGGCTCTGTTGAGCATTGAGTCCTGTCTGCAGTAACCTCCAGGTGACTGTATGGGAGCTTTTCTAATGGCCAGTCTCATCTCTGCTACATGCACAGTAAGGGAAAACTCTCTGCTTCCTCTCATCATAGCCACCGACGGCCTTCTATCCAAGCCTTCACCTTTTGACACGCACGTGTCCCCGATTCTCTTCCTGTGTACTCCTCCCCACACATTTTAAAGCATTGGATTGGTGTAGGCATGGGCTGGAGTTTCCACAGTATTTCATACACCTGTCATTTCCTTTTAAATTCATGAAGGGTGCAAGTGCACACTTAGGGCTGAACCGTAGAGAATTGGGACAAAGCATGCACACACGAATGTGCACAAACGCAGACACACACACACACACACACAGCTGGGGAGTGGGTTAGCTCCCTAGTTGAAGAGCTTGATGAAGCAGCCCTGGCAGTATGGCTTGTCATTCTGCTCCTTGAAGGTGCCCTTATTGAGCTGCTTAAGGCAGAAGGCACAGACAAAGTGCTCGGGGTGGAACTTCTTGGCCATGGCTGTGATGCAGCGGCCCGTGATGGGCTTCTGACAGCCCGAGCAGAGAGAGCCGCGGCGCTCGTGGTAGTGGCCCTCGCAGTAGGGCTGGCCCTCGTGCTCAAAGAAGCTCCCATTTATAAAGGGGGTGAAGCACTCCTGTAATGCACAAAGGTGGGAAGAGAAGGAAAGGAGGTTGTCACAAAATGGCTGAGGCAATCAAGGCTTTCTATACTGTTTTTCTAAATACCCTTTTTTCCCCAAGAACTGTATGAAAGCTATGGAAGCTACAGGTAACTGCCAAAATAAAGGAAACTCACAAGTAAATAAGGTTTCTGGCGGCTCTTATGGGGTGGGGTGCATTTTCAGGACTTGGTTTAGGTCTGTTCAACCCCTTAGAGGGCAAGGTAAATGCCAATAACACAGACATTCTGAGTGATCACCTTCAACCTATGGTGAATCATTTCTATCCTGATGGGAGTGGCCTCTTCCAGGATGACAACGCCCCCATCCACAGGGCACGAGCAGTCACTAAATGGTTTGATGAGCATGAAAACTATGTAAATCATATGCCATGTCCGTCTCAGTCACCAGATCTCAACCCCATTGAACACTTATGGGAGATTCTGGAGCGGCGCCACCATCAACAAAACAACAAATGATGGCATTTGTCGTGGAAGAATAGTGTCGCATCCCTCCAATAGAGTTCCAGACACTTGTAGAATCTATGTCAAGCCGGCGGCTCGTGGTGGCCTATGTTGGCGTTTCATTTATTTTGGCCGTTACCTGTATGTCTCACCATAGGTAGATGCGGGATAATGCGCTTAGAATAGCACCACAGCACACACCCACTTACCCTGCAGACGAAGCACTCGGGGTGCCAGAGGGAGTTGAGGGCTGATATGTAGTTCTCCAGGATGGCGCGGGCACAGCCTCCACATTTGGGTGCAAACATGTCAAAGTAGTCCTTCCGACAGTACGCCTTCCCATCCTTCTCATGGAAGCCTGTGGAGGATGGGCAGAGAAGGACACCGCCTTAAGACAACAGAGAGAGAGAGAAAAGTGGAGAGGAGGAGAGAAGAGAGACAGAGGAGACAAGAGAGCAAAAGAAGAGACGCTAGAGAGAAAGGAACAGAGGAGAGAGAGAGAGAGAGAGAGCTTACCCTCTGGACCAAAGAAAGCTCCACACTGAGCACAGAAGAAGTGTTCTGGATGCCAGTTCCTGTCCAGTGCAGTCACCACTTTCTGTAGGGGGCAAAAAAAGATAAATATTTTTCCCTAGATGCAGTTAGCATACACCGAGTATACAAGCCATTAAGAACACCTGCCTTTTCCATGACATAGACTGACCAGGTGAATCCAGGTGAAAGCTATGATGATAGAGGAACTACGTCGCTGTCTTATCTGCTTGTTGGCCCCCCCTTCACTAAAACCACCGCAAAGCTTTTGCCTGCAAATCGCCCAAACCGCGACGTTCTGGCATGTCTGCCTAGTGATTTGTTGGGAGAGTTGTCCGTCTGAAGAAGTCCCTCCCTGGAACCCCCCCCCCCCCCCTTTCGAAGTTAACACGAGAGTCAGTCCTTAATCTGAGGCCAGTTAGCAGCAGATTGAATTCCTAAAATCAAGGTTTTAGGCCTTTTACCCATTTATTTTATATCCAACAGATGGCAGCACTAGCGAGGCTGACGACAGTGGACATAGTAGCGTGACAAGAGAGAGAAATAGAAAGAAAGGAGAGATAAAGGAGTTATATGAACACACAACAACTGGACCAATGAGGAAGCTCGTCTCCACCGGGACTAATTTGACCGATCCCGAGGCCAAAGTCCAGTCGCTCTCCCCTTTTGCTGCGGTGCCTCACCCCAGGCAGTGTGTGTGTGCGCGCGCACGTGTGTGTGTGTGTGTGTTCATGTGTGCAGTGACTCATACACATGCTGCAGTGTGTCAGAGCAAGAAAATGAGTGAGTGTTGACGTGCGGAGTGAGACAGACACAGAGATGACGGGTGGCTCAAAGCTGGGTCTGTGGGATTCAAGGTGGCATAATGTGTGTGTGTGTGTGTGTGTAATACTAACGTCCAGGATAGGTCCGTTACAGTAGTGGCAGCGTGGGGAGAACAGGTTGTGGTAGTCCTTCTCACAGTAAGGCGCTCCGTCCCGCTCAAAGAAGTTCCTGGAACCGATCTCCTCTTGACAGTGGGTACACACAAAGTGCTCCGGGTGCCACGTGCGCCCCATGGCGGTCACCACCTGGGCACAGGGAGGGCACAAGAAAGACGCATCACAAATCTAAACTAGGAGCCTCGACCTAAGATTTTGTGAATGTGGAAGGGCATTCATAAACCGCCTCAGACTAGGAACACGTAACCCCTTGTCCATGTAAATGTAATCATTATGATCTAAAAGACCCCTGATCCTGGATCAGCTCTCCTACTAGGAGTCTTCACGAATACGCGCCCCCAGGGGTGAATCCTAATCAGAGATGTGCGTATGACTATGCTAATGTCCCATTGACATCAATGTATGATTGATTTCCACCGGTTAATGGTGCATATCTCCAGTTCAGATTCAGTCCTCACTGTGGAACAGTGACCTTCCTATGGTGGACAAAGTACTTAACCTTATTTCCATTACCAGCCAACATTGATTATATGTAGGCAGCTCAATCTAATCATGAGCACATTATTCACACCTACTGTGGTATTGACCGTCAAAATGGATCTAGGAATAAATTCAACGGGGACCAAAAAATGGATGTAATAAGCACAGTAAAGGGTGCATGTAAGTGTGTGAATATGGCCTGTTTGTGTGTGTGTGTGTGTGTGTGTGCGTAAGGTCACCTGTCCAACTATGGGCTTGTTGCAGGCCCCACACACTCCCTTGGCCACAGTCTGGACGCCCAGTTTATGGAGGTCTGACTGGAGGCTTCCCAGCATGTTGTCCAGCTTGTTGGCCTGTTTGGGGGGAGCCTTGGGCAAGCTCTTCCCCTGGGCCAGAATCTGTGGATGGGTCACACACAGACAGACATGTCAGAGAAAGAAACAGATGCACAGAAACACACACGCAGACAATAAGCAGACACACTAACACTCGCATATAGAAACGTACACACGCAAACAACACAGTTCCACAAATAGAGATCCCTTCCCAACTCATGTTCTGCTCAACTCACAGAAAACCCCATTAAAGCGTAGAAGAGTCTCTCTTCAACAACTCTGCTGATTACATCTGAACATAATTGCTCCCCTGGGATCAAGTCTTTTGGTTTGAACTGAGTCTTCATAGACACAACAGTAATTATTCTTGACGAAACAGAACACACTCTCCCTGGCCTTATGTGACCCGCCACAGAAATCAGTCTTTTTAATGGCTGAAATGGAGAATGCCGCTGGCATGCATGCCAGGCTAGAAAGAACATGTTCGGCTCATCGCATAAAAGCTGACATTACATAAAGCACTGCAGTCCAACTACTGTCTCCAAGAGTAACGCTGCTTATTAGCTACCTATAGAGCCTATTGATTGTCTGTGGGTTGTTGATGGGCAGAAGCAAGGTGGGAGGGAACTACACTTCTCAAATGGGTTTGGTCATTGGAGCTTCCTGACCCAGTCAAATTCCACAGAGGGAAAAAATAGCCTGTCAGTGGGCCTACTGCTTACAAAAAACGTGCACACACACACACACACACATAAACACGCACATAAACGCACACACACACACATAAACACGCACATAAACGCACACACACACACAGGGACTAACAGTCACGTACAGGCAAATTTCACCAACGAAAGGCAACCCTCACTAAACAACCACCCTTCCATCTGGAGTAAAATCAAATACCAACTTGGTTTGGACCTGGATGTGTTTGTTAAAGAGAAAGAGGTAGGGAGAAAATGAGATTAGGTACGAAGAGAAATAGTGGCATATAATAACAGTGTCTTAACAGAACACTATGCAGTCAGCTAAATCACGAGTCAAGTTATTTCAACCTGTTCAGATTTGGGCTTGGCAAGTTAAACAGTCAAAAGTTAGGTCTGAAGTGCCTCTGGTGGAGGCAAGTCCTCTGGGAGGTGGGAACCATTCCAGCGTCATGACAGATATCAGGACAGTGTGGCTGTAATATCAAGGAGAGAGCCATGATGTCTGTTCCCCACCAACCACCCGATACTGATTTCAAGGAACAACATGGCCCAAGTTGGTGCCATTCTCCAAAAACCCGAGACGGTTCACTCGCCAGCCTGGATGTCATACTCTCATCTCTACAGAATGGATTTCACACATCCTTAAAGAGCTCCTTCCTTATCACAACCCCTCTCCTGGACTCTTGGTGGAGAAGTGGCTAGAGATAGGGCCCAAAATACATCTGTTTTCTCAACACACACACACACACACACACACACACACACACACACACACACACACACAGTGAAGAGTTTTGGTTTTGACACTCAGACAGATGACTCAATACAAACGACGAAAAAGAGAATAAAGTTGGTGATAGTGAGAAAAGAAAGAGGTGAGAGGCAGATTAGGCCAAAGAGAGAACGGGAGAAATAGAGAAAACAGAAGGATAAATGAACAAGGTGGATTGAGTTTTCCATGCCTCCATTGGTGGGAAGATGGGATCGTACTCAGTCTGGCAGCCAACAGACACAAAGACCTTGGGCGGAGGGGGCGGGGTGACAGACTTGGGCGGGGGGCTGGGCGTTTTGGGCGGGGCAGGTTCCCTGGATGGAGGGGTGGGCTCTCTGGGGGTCGGCATCCAGGGAGGGGTGGGCTGATGCACCACAGGTGGGGGGAAGGGGTGCATGGCGGGGGAGGGGTGGGTACCCTGGGAGGGGCGAGGGGGTGGGGGAGGAGGCAGGGGCGGAGGGGTCTGCTTGACAGGGGTTTGCTTTTTGGGCGCCGGGGGGGACTGTGGAGGCGGGATGACTTTTCTCTGAGGGACAGGCGAGTCAGGAGGGATGATGATCTGGGTGTGGGAAGAGACAGAGAGCAAGAGAGACATCAATAATGAGTGAAATTAAACCACAGGAAATAGAAAGCCTCAGGTGGAGCAAAAAAACATCAACAAGTGGTTACAGAAGAATACGGTTGAGAAACTGTTCGCTAGTCATAGTCCATCTGTGTGGTATAGAACATTGCCTTGATAACGTTACTCTAGAATAACAGCACTAATCAAGAAACACGCTACTGGAAGGTGCTGTATTGCTCTACAACTAGTCGGTCCAAATTTGGCCCAATGAGATGACTTAGAATGGGCTCCGGCCACATCTCTGTACCTTGTCCACCACCGGCGAGGCCCTGTCTTCCCGCATGCGCTGCGGGTTGTTCATGACGATGACCCCCTCAGTGAGCCAGTCGTCTGACTGCTTCTTGCGTCTGCGCTCAACGGCGCGTTCGATTCCCAGCTTGCCCTGCAGCTCTGCGATGAGACAGTCCTGGGAACTGCTCTTGGTGAAGATGACAGGACCCAGTTTACGCCTTAACACATGCCCGTCTCGGTACATGGGGTGCACGTTGGGCGTCTCTTTGGTGCGGCGGATAACCGACTTGAGCTACAGAGTTGGGTAGAATGAAGTAAGGGGGGGGGCATGGTGGTGCTTCCCCATACCTCCCATGACAACGCACATATGGGTTGTGCTGCAGAGCCAGGCACGAAACACCAGAAAGCACAATCCTTCAGGCCAGGCCGGCTCATCGCAAAAGTCAAACGGCACTCCACTCGACTGCATTCCATTACACTCTTTTCCGAGGCAGTCTATTTCACACGTGCTAGACTGCAGTGTGTAAGCATGCTGGGTGATTGAAAACACTTAGCAAACGTCCATTCTTCTCAGTGCAAAAACATACAGGGCAGCAGGTAGCCTAGCGGTTAACAGCTTTGGGCCAATAACCAAACGGTCACTGGTTTGAACCCCGAGCTGACTAGATGAAAAATCTGTTGATGTGTCCTTGATCAAGGCATTTAATCCTAATTGCTACTGTAAGTCACTCTGGATAAGATAATGACTCAAATGTAAATGTAAAATACACGATGTGCAAAACAACGACTAGGACTCTAATGCTCATGCAATACACAGGCAGGCGTAAAATGCAAGCAGCAAAACCGATGGTCTTAGATTCTTGTAGTAATGTCACTGTAGAGAAGTAGCTAATGTCCTTAAACAGATTCTAAAACTTGGTTCCACAGGCCCATATAAACCCTCTCTGCTCCACTCGCATGTTGTTTTAGGTTTGTCCCTTCTCCACCCAAACATGTGCACAGAGAATGTGTGTAGTACCTAGCCCTGTGGAACACCCGTAGTGAGACAACACGGTGTAAATACAGACCTTCATGTCACCTGGAAGAAGCGGTAACGCGGTCAATTCAAATCAAATTACTCTTCCTTAACACCACAGGCTCTATTTTTGGCTGCCGCTAAGGAGGCACAAGTGTCAAACATGGGAGGGGTGGCAATATTTGAGGTGTGTTCTTAAAAACAAGGGCAAAAGTGACAATTTCATGCAGCGCTGAAGGGAAATTTTAAGACCCACCAAAAGCAGGTCTTAACGGTAACGCATGGATTTTGACGCACAGTCCATATGGAACGAGAAATGTGCCTTTTGCGCCAGTGAATCTCGTATTTAGAAACATAAAACAATATTTCCCTCCCATTTCATTACATGAATAGCCTACCTTTCCCCTTAATTAAGGCTGGTTTAGCAGCTTCGGATAGGTGTGTATTTTAATCCTGGCCATGCATAAACCAAGTCGACTATGAATAAAGAGGTTTTAAATGGTCCGCTGAGAGTGCCTTCAAATAAGAGTTTTTTTTGCCTTCATGCTTTTTTATGATTCACAATTTACATACCTGCATAATTAATTTAGCTTGTTCAAGTAGGCTATCCATGCCCATTTTCAAAGAGTGCACCTGGTACGATTACCAAAGACACACGCTCATCTAAACTATTCAGTCCTCCTATACTGCCATATCAACAGCTGACCAATGCATTCGCCAAATAGCAGCCAATCAATAAAGGATTTCGCTCGTAAAGACTGCGTTGAAAATACATGTGAAATCCCCAAAACGTTATTAAACGATCAAGTTTGGGAGCAGCAAAATAGTGAGCAGACATCCCATTTATCACTATTTTTTTATTTTATTATTTTGGACGTGTGTAAAAGACTCCATATGGTCTACCTTTATATATCCACGGGAAGCAATGATGGTGCCTGCAACTGTAATTAGACACAGCTTAGCTGCTGCTGTTTAGTTTTGTTTAGATTTTTGATTATAAGCCTTATCAATGGTGAATTTAATCTAGTTTATTAACAACATTTGGCATGTCTATGGCTCAGACATAATGCAATTTACAGTAGGCCTAGCCAGTGTGAATGTTATATTTAACAATATATTTCCAAATTGAAGCCATACAATAAGGCTTCATACAATGTGGACCGCAAACACCTAAACATTTAGCAAAGATGGAATAGATTACATTTTGTTGTTTTGTTTCTGTAGGCTATGCCAAACCTAGATAATGGCGCCGGAGGGGGATGGCTGTGTTTTATGGGCTCTTAAAACCAACCATGCTATATTGTTTTTTTGTTGTTGTATTTTTTTGTATTTATTTTGTACATAATGTTGCTGCTACCGTCTCTTATGCCGAAAAGAGCTTCTGGACATCAGAACAGAGATTACTCACCTTGAACTGGACAATGAATTTTTCTTTAAAGAGTCGGACGAGAGAGATTTAATCCAGACACCCAAACAGGCCCTCATCCCAGTCATTTACAGGAGAAGGAGACAGAGATTTCGCGGAAGGAGATTTGGGTGCCTTTGTAAGGATCTGGCGACGAGTGGCTAATCTGACTTTGTCATTGGTACTATTGGCCAACGTACAATTGCTAGATAATAAAGTGGACAAACTACAAGCACATATATCCGACCAACGGGACATTAAAAACGGTAATATCTTATTTCACTGAGTCGTGGCTGAACAACGACATGAATAACATACAGCTGGCGGGTTACACACTGTATCGGCAGAATTGAATAGCAGCCTCTGGTAAGATACGGTCTATGTATATTTGTAAACACCAGCTGGTGCACGATATCTAAAGAAACCTTGAGGTTTTGCTCGCCTGAGGTAGAGTATCTCATGATAAGCTGTAGACCACACTATCTACTATATTCTTCGTACCTGTCCATTTACCACCACAAACCGATGCTGGCACTAAGACCGCACTCAATGAGCTGTATATGGCCATAAGCAAACAGCAAAACGCTCATCCAGAGGTGGTGCTTCTAGTGGCCGGGAACTTTAAAGCAGGTAAACTTAAATCCGTTTTACCTCAGTTCTACCAGCATGTTAAGTGTGCAACCAGAGGGAAAAAACAACTCGAGACCACCTTTACTCCACACACAGAGACACAAACAAAGCTCTCCCTTGCCTCCCATTTGGCAAATCTGATCAGAATTATATCCTCCTGATTCCTACCTACAAGCTACAATTAAAGCAGGAAGCACCAGTGACTCAGTCAATAAAAAAGTGGTCAGACAAAGCAGATGCTAAACTACAAGACTGTTTTGCTAGCACAGACTGGAATATGTTCCGGGATTTTTCCGATGCCATTAAGGAGTACACCACATCAGTCACTGGCTTCATCAATAAGTGCTTCAATGACGTCATCCCCACAGTCACTGTAGGTACATACCCCAAACCAGAAGCCATGAATTACAGGCAACATCCGCACTGAGCAAAAGGGAAGATCTGCGGGACTCTAACCCGGAAGCTTATAAGAAATCCCGCTATGTCCTCCAACGAACCATCAAACAGGCAAAATGATCGAATCGTACTAAGTCGGATGTGGAAGGGCTTGCAAACTATTACAGACTACAAAAGGACGCACAGCCGAGAGCTGCCCAGTGACACGAGCCTACCAGACGAGCTAAATAACTTCTATGCTCGCTTCGATGCAGTTAACACTGAAAAATGCATGAGAGCATCAGCTGTTCTGGACGACTGTGTGAGCACGCTCTCCGCAGCCGATGTGAGTAAGACCTTTAAACAGGTCAACATTAGTCCGGAAAGGGCTGCAGGGCCAGACGGATTACCAAGATGTGTACTCCGAGCATGCGCTGACCAACTGGCAAGTGTCTTCACTGACATTTTCAACCTCTCCCTGTCTGAGTCTGTAATACCAACATGTTTCAAACAGAACACCATAGTTCCTTTGCCCAAGAACACGAAGGTAACCTGCCTAAATTACTTCCGATCCGTGGCACTCACGTCTGTAGCTACGAAGTGCTTTGAAAGGCTGGTCATGGCTCACATCAACATCATTAGAAACCCTAGACTCACTCCAATTTGCATACCGCCACAACATATCCACAGATGATGCAATCTCTATTGCACTCCACACTGCCCTTTCACACCTGGACAAAATTAACACCTATGTGAGAATGCTTTTAATTTACTACAGCTCAGCGTTCAACACCATAGTACCCTCAAAGCTCATCACTAAGCTAAGGACCCTGGGACTAAACACTTCCCTCTGCAAATGGATCCTGGACTTCCTGACGGGACGCTACCCCAGGTGGTAAGGGTAGGTAACAACACATCCGCCAAGCTGATCCTCAACACGGGGGCCCCACAGGTGTGCGTGCTCAGTCCCTTCCTGTACTCCCTGTTCACTCATGACTGCATGGCCAGGAACGACTCCAACCCCATCATTAAGTTTGCCGATGACACAATAGTGGTAGGCCTGATCACCGTCAACAACGAGACAGACTATAGGGTGGAGGTCAGAGACCTGGCCGTGTGGTGCCAGGACAACAACCTCTCCCTCAACGTGATCAAGACAAAGGAAACGAGTGTGGACTACAGGAAAAGGAGGACCAAGCACGCCCCCAGTCTCATCGATGGGGCTGTAGTGGAGCAGGTCGAGAGTTTCAAGTTCCACTAACATGGTCCAAGCACACCAAGACAGTCGTGAAGAGGGCACGACAAAACCTATTCCCCCTCTGGGGACTGAAAAGATTTGGCTTGGGTCCTCAGATCCTCAAAAGGTTCTACAGCTGCACCATCGAGTGCAACCTGACTGGTTGCATCACTGCCTGGTATGGCAACTGCACGGCCTCTGGCTGCAAGGCACTACACACAGCAGTGCGGTGAAGGATTGCATCACTCTTGATTGTCCAAGTGACAAGCTCACAGCTGCAAGTTGAGACATGCAATATAGCCATAAACAACACAGAGAGGACATTTCAACATGGACCACGGTAGGCAGTTAACCCCCTTGACCACAATGAAAAAGCTTTAACAGGTTTTTAGACATGTTTGCAAATATATCATAAAAAAAAAATAGAAATAGCTTATTTACATAAGTATTCAGACCCTTTGCTTTGAGACTAGAAATTGAGCTCAGTTGCATCCTGTTTTCATTGATCATCCTTGAGATGTTTCTACAACTTGGGGAGTCCACTTGTGGTAAATTCAATTGATTGGACATGATTTGGAAAGGCACACACCTGTCTATATAAGGTCCCACAGTTGACAGTGCATGTCAGAGCAAAAACCCAGCCATGAGGTTGAAGGAATTGAAGGAATTGTCCGTAGAGCTCCAAGACAGGATTGTGTTGAGGCACAGATCTGCACCATTGAAGGTCCCCAAGAACACAGTGGCCTCCAATATTCTTAAATGGAAGAAGTTTGGAACCACCAAGACTCTTCCTAGAGTTGGCCACCCGGCAAACTGAGCAATTAGGGGAGAAGGGTCTTAGTCAGGGAGTTGACCAAGAACCTGATGGTCACTGACAGAGCTTCAGAGTTCCTCTGTGGAGATAGGAGAACCTTCCAGAAGGACAACCACCTCTGCAGCACTCCACCAATCGGAAGCCAGGCGGAAGCCACTCCTCAGTAAAAGGCACAAGACAGCCCGCTTGGTGTTTGCCAAAAGGCACCTAAAGACTCAGACCATGAGAAATACGATTCTCTGGTCTGGTGAAACCAAGATTGAACTCTTTGGCCTGAATAAAAAGCGTCTTGTCTAGAAGAAACCTAGCACCATCCCTATGGTGAAGCATGGTGGTGGCAGCATCACGCTATGGGGATGTTTTTCAGCGGCAGGGACTGGGAGACTAGTCAGGATCGAGGCAAAGATGAACAGAGCAAAGTACAGAGAGATCTTTGATGAAAACCTGCCCCAGAGCGCTCAGGACCTCAGAATGGGGCGAAGATTCACCTTCCAACGGGACAATGACCCTAAGCACACAGCCAAGATAATGAAAGAATGGCTTAGGGACAAGTTTCTGAACGTCCTTGAGTGGCCCAGCCAGACTTGAACCCGATCGAACATCTTTGGAGAGACCTGAAAATAGCTGTTCAGCAACGCTCCCCATCCAACCTGACAGAGTTTGAGAGGATCTGCAGAGAAGAATGGGAGAAACTCCCCAAATACAGGTGTGCCAAGCTTGTATGACACCCAAGAAGACTTGAGGCTGTAATCGCTGCCAAAGGTGCTTCAACAAAGTACTGAGTAAAGGATCTCAATACTTAGGTAAATGTGATATTTATTTTATTTTATTGTACAAATTAGATAACATTTCTAAAAACCTGTTTTTGCTTTTTCATTATGGGGTATTGTGTGTAGATTGATGAAAACAATTTAATCAATTTTAGAATAAGGCTGTAACATAACAACATTTGGAAAAAGTCAAGGGGTTTGAATACTTTCCGAAGGCACTGTATATCCTTGTTAAGTTCACAATAGCCAACATTCTACACAAGGCAGAAAATACAAACTCCATGCATAACTTCTCAGGTAAAACTTCGACAAGATGCCCTATACATTCAAGTCCTTGTGTCCTCATGTTGTGTTCATGTGAGTCACTCTCCCAAAATAAGAGCCCATCTCAAATCACTTCAACTTGATAATAACTGACATACTGTAACAGAGCTAAGTTGAACTTGAATGAGCCTAGTGGATACAGTCGGATCGCTGCTTAATCCAAAAGATGTGAATTTGGAATAAGCCAGAAAATTGACAGTCCAATCAGCATCCTCTCAGAAACAGTGGGTGGGTTTTGGACAAAAACCATCTCAGTCAAACTTTGCTTTGAATTAGGCCATCCTCTGATTGGTTGAAGGTGATCCAATCGCTGACAAGTTAGTTTTGAATAATGCCCCATTACAGACACAGACTCGAAGATGAGAAATCCCAGACATATAAGCGAAGTGAAAAAGGATGGTGAACTTAGCGATCAGACTGATTCCACCAGGCTAGAATGAGCCATCATCAAATAAAAATTGAATGGCATCATATATATTAGCGATCATTATCATCTCTGTATGTTACTGGCTCCGTTACACGTATTAGTGTGTGACACCACCAGTGCCAGGATACATGGGAACGATGAAATGTGTCAAAGTGGGGATTTGGCCTAAAACTTGGCCTAATAAAAGATAAACCATACGGTGTCTTAGAGCCTTTAATCTCACGTGCCAGCTTATTTTGGGAGAGCGTTGTTGCGGGTGGGTGGTCTGTTGGGAGGGAGCATCGTACTTGGCCCGAGGTGGACAGCCTCTCCACGGCCGAAGGCTGGTTCAGGGGCAGGTCCAGGGTGGTCTCGGGGGTTCCTGGACACGTCGAGGGGGTCAAACAGTCATCCATCCAGCTGGCCTTGTTAATGGGGGTCATCGTCCCCTCGCGCCCGTCCAGGGACGTGCTGTGCTTTGGGTTAATACTTTCCTTGTCCTCCCAAGTCCTTTCCTTGTCTCTTGCCATGGAATAAAGCTCCTCTTTGTCCTGATGGGTCTCCTTGGCATGCTTCACTTCTCCCTCTGGCAGGGTAAAGTCGAAGGACAGCAATCTGTCAAGGGTGTCCTCCAGCAAGGGCTCCCGACATGGCCATGTTATCCCCAAGTCAGGACATGCAGCAGGGGGCTCTGCTAGCTGAGCAGCAGGTGTTTCTGGATGCTTCTCCTTCAGTGAGGAAGATGGCTCAATGGAGGGTGACTGAGGAAGGGTGATTGTTTTAGGAGTGGGACTCTTAGCAACACTAACAAAAACAGGGCTCTTAGCAACCAGAACTGGACGGGGGCTCTTGGCAACTGGAAGAGGACTGAGGCTTTTAGGAATCGGAACAGGACTGGGGCTCTTAGCAACCATAACTGGACCAAGAGTCTTGGCAGCAGTTATAGGACTATGGGTCTTGACAAGAGTCATGGGACTAAGGGTCTTGGCAAAAGGTACCAGACTAGGGGTCTTGGCAACAGTTACTGGACTAGGCGTCTTGGTGGTCTTATTATCCACTGCAGGACTTGTGGTGTTAGAGACCACAGTGAGGGACTCCATGTGGGAGGTCAGCGTAGTTCTCACGCTGGGATCAGTTACTCCTCCCAGCTGTGTGTGAATCTGGGTGTACTGGAGGCTCTGGGACGAGGCCAACAAAATGGAGGAGGCTGAAGCAGCTGAGAGGGGGGTGGAGGAGGGCGGGCCAGAGCAGGCATCTTCATCTATGTGGAGGTCTAAAGGAACAGGGTTACAGGAGGGGGACGTGTCACTGGGGGGCTCCAGCTGCAGATCACCAGGCCCAGTTGGGTCTCTGGTTACAACTACTGGGGAAGCAGGTGACTTCGTCTCCAAGGAGGAGGGTTCTGATCCTTGACTGATCAGGAGGGTATTCATATTGACAGACAACTGAGAACCAGACTGGAGGACGGGCAGCACAGAAACAATAATAGAAGACAGGGAGAAAAAAAAGGGGAAATGGTTTCAGGAGAGGTAGAAAAGGGAAGTTGCCACAGCGGCAGACATGCACCATGGCAAATGAACCATGACAACTTCCTCAATAAAGCTGTGTGAAAATTGGAATTATATATATATATATATATATATATATATATCACTGTGATGGATATACAAATCATTCACATTCCACACTCATTGCATCAGTGTAAATAAATTGTTGTATCAATAAGGTAAATGGTAGGAAATGCCTGATCGAATGTACATTAGAGTCTAGACCACAGCAACACTACAGCAATCTACCTGTGTGAAGAACCCCCACATCCATGCTAAAAATCAAAATACAACCAACCTTTTAAAAACATATGCACCATTCATTTGACTGCACATTTCACCCTACAGTATGTCCCTTCACCCATCTGCATCTGCCTACCTCTCTTTCTATCCATCTCTACACCCTTGAATGAGTAGGTGTCCAAACTTTTGACTAGTACTGTACATACGCACATACAGTACCAGTCAAAAGTTTGAACACACCTACTCATTCAAGGGTTTTTCTTTATTTTTTTTACTATTTTCCACATTATAGAATCATAGTGAAGACAACAAAACTATGTATTAACACATATGGAATCATGTAATAACCACAAAAGTGATACAACAAATAAAAATATATTATATATTCTTCAAAGTAGCCACCCTTTTGCCTTTATGACAGCTTTGCACACTCTTGGCATTCTCTCAACCAGCTTCATGAGGTAGTCACCTGGAATGCATTTCAATTAACAGGTGTGCCTTGTTAAATGTTAATCGGTGGAATTTCCTTCCTGCTTAATGCGTGTGAGCCAATCAGTTATGTTGTGACAAGGTAGGGGTGGTATACAGAAGATAGCCCTATTTGGTAAAAGTCCATATTATGACAAAACAGCTCAAGTAAGAAAATAAAAATGACAGTCCATCCTCAGTTTAAGAAATGAAGGTCAGTCAATCCGGAAAATGTCAATACTTTGAAAGTTTCTTCAAGTGCAGTCGTAAAAACCATCAAGCGCTATGATGAAACTGGCCCTCATGAGGACTGTCTCAGGAAAGGAAGACCCATAATTACTTCTGCTGTAGAAGATAAGTTACCAGCCAGAAGAAATGGCAGCAGTTTTACGGGCGCAAAACCAATTGTGCTATTATGTGGGGTTTTTTGCGTTATTTGTAACTTATTTTGTACATAATGTTTCTGCAACCGTATCTTACGGCAAAAAATAGCTTCTGGATATCAGGACAGCGATCACTCACCTCGGATTAGACAACAATCTTTTCTACAACAAGGACGACGCACAAGACATTCTCCAAACACCCCACATGGCCGACATCCCCGTTATTTGCAAGAGGAAGCGACGCAGTGACAGAGCACAATGAGCCGGATGCCTGGTCAGGACCCGGAGAAGGAGAGTGGGAAAGCTACCGTTACCGTCAATACTACTCACCAATGTGCAATCATTGGACAATAAATTAGACGAGGTATGATCACGAACCATCAAACAGGCAAAGTGTCAATATGGGACTAAGATCGAATCGTACCACACCGGCTCTGATTCTCGTCGGATGTGGCAGGACTTGCAAACTATTACAGACTACAAAAGGGAAGCACAGCCCAGAGCTGCCCAGTGACACGAGCCTACTATATGAGCTAAATAACTTCTATGCTCGCTTCGAGGCAAGCAACACTGAGGCATGCATGTGAGCATCAGCTGTTCCGGACGACTGTGTGATCACTCTCTCCATAGCCAACGTGAGTAAGACCTTTAAACAGGTCAACGTACACAAGCCTGCGGGGCCAGACAGATTATCAGGACGTGTGCTCTGGGCATGTGCTGACCAAGGTATGATCACTGACATTTTCTACATGTCCCTGATTGAGTCTGTAATACCAACATGTTTCAAGCAGTCCACCATAGTCCCTGTGCCCAAGAACACAAAGGTAACCTGCCTAAATGACTACAGACCCTTGGCACTCACGTCTGTAGCCATGAAGTGCTTTGAAAGGTTGGTAATGGCTCACATCAACACCATTATCCCAGAAACCCTAGACCCACTCCAATTTGCATACCGCCCAAATAGATCCACAGATGATGCAATCTCTATTGCACTCCACACTGCCCTTTCCCACCTGGACAAAATAAACACTTATGTGAGAATGCTACTCATTGACTACAGCTCAGCATTCAACACCATAGTACCCTCAAAGCTCACCACTAAGCTAATGATCATGGGACTAAACACCTCCCTCCAACTGGATCCTGGACTTCCTGACGGGCCGACCCCAGGTGGTGAGGGTAGGTAGTAACACATCTGCCACGCTAATCCTCAACAATGGAGCTCCACAGGGGTGCGTGCTCAGTCCCATCCTGTACTCTCTGTTTACCCACAACTGCATGGCCAAGCACGACTCCAACACCATCATTAAGTTTGTAGACGACACAACAGTGGTAGGCCTGATCACCGACAACGACGAGACAGCTTATAGGGAGGAGGTCAGAGACCTGGCCGGGTGGTGCCAAAATAACAACCTATCCCTCAACATAACCAAGACTAAGGAGATGATTGTGGACTGCAGGAAAAGAAGGACTGAGCACGCCACCATTCTCATCGACGGGGCTGTAGTGGAGAAGGTTGAGAGCTTCAAGTTCTTTGGTGTCCATATCAACAACAAACTAGAATGGTCCAAACACACCAAGACAGTAGTGCAGAGGGCACGACAAAGCCTATTCCCCCTCAGGAAACTGAAAAGATTTGGCATGGGTCCTCAAATCCTCAAAAGGTTCTACAGCTGCACCATCGAGAGCACCCTGACTGGTTGCATCACTGCCTGGTACGGGAAATTGCTCGGCCTCTGACCGCAAGGCACTACAGAGGGTAGTGCGTACGGCCCAGTACATCACTGGGGATAAGCTGCCTGCCATCCAGGACCTCTACACCAGGCGGTATCAGAGGAAGGCCCTAAAAATGGTCAAAGACCCGAGCCACCCCAGTCATAGACTGTTCTCTCTACTACCGCATGGCAAGTGGTACCGGAGTGCCAAGTGTAGGACAAAAAGGCTTCTCAACGGTTTTTACCCCCAAGCCATAAGACTCCCGAACAGGTAATCAAATGGCTATCCGGACTATTTGCATTGTGTGCCCCCTCTTTTTACGCTGCTGATATTCTCTGTTTATCATATATGCATAGTCACTTTAACGATACATTCATGTACATATTACCTCAATTGGGCCGACCAACCATTGCTCCCGCACATTGGCTAACCAGGCTATCTGCATTGTGTCCTGCCACCCACCACCTGCCAACCCCTATTTTACGCTACTGCTACTCTCTGTTCATCATATATGCATAGTCACTTTCACCATATCTACATACTACCTCAATCAGCCTGACTAACCGGTGTCTGTATGTAGCCTCGCTACTTTTATAGCCTCGCTACTATAGCCTGTCTTTTTACTGTTGTTTTATTTCTTTACTTACCTATTGTTCCCCTAACATCTTTGCACTATTGGCTAGAGCCTGTAAGTAAGCATTTCACTGTAAGGTATTCGGCGCACGTGACAAATAAACTTTGATTTGATTTGAAATTGCGGCCCAAATAAATGCTTCACAGAGTTCAAGTAACAGACACATCTCAACATCAACTGTTCAGAGGAGACCTTCATGGTGAAATGAGGCCTTCATGGTCAAATTCCTGCTAAGAAACCACTACTAAAGGACACCAATAATAAGAAGAGACTTGCTTGGGCCAAGAAAAAGGAGCAATGTACATTAGACCGGTGGAAATCTGTATTTTGGTCTGATGAGTCTGAGATTTTTGGATCCAACCGCCATGTCTTTGTGAGACGCAGAGTAGCCAACAAGTGCTCAGCACATGTGGGAACTCCTTTAAGACTGTTGGAAAAGCATTCCAGGTGAAGCTGGTTGAGAGAATGACAAGAGTGTGCAAAGCTGTCATCAAGGCAAAGGGTGGCTACTTTGAAGAATCTAAAATCTATTTTGATTCGTTTAACACTTTTTTGGTTACTACATGATTCCATGTGTGTTATTTTGTAGAAAATAGTAAAATAAAGAAAAACCTTTGAATGAGTAGGTGTGTCCAAACTTTTGACTGGTACTGTATATACATACACATATAGACACATCCTGGTAAAAAAAAAAAAAATTCTGTAAAACTTACATTGCTCTGGACTTTGAAGTCGGACAGCGAGGCCATGAGCTCGTCGAGCTCCCGCGTGGCGGAGGAGGCAGAGATTCTGGCCTGCAGCTGGGAGGGTGTCTCCTCCTCCCCCTCCGTAAACTCCACCAAGGGGATGGGACTAGAAATCAAATAAAAACAACAAACATTAGGCCATAAATGACCACAGTCAAACATGAGAAACACACAGGAGAATAGTACAATCAGTGTGTAAGATGAAACGGTCTTCCGGAACATAAGGTGCAGTGTCACTGCTTTGCTGTCAATTGTCCCTCATTTCTGGGGATAGGAACGTTTTTGACCAGCTCTAAAGCCTTCCGCATGTTTCGGTTCGGCTGGCACCTAGTCGAACCGAACAAGTATGCTCGCATATTCCCCTAAAATACCTTCTCTTGAAAATCGCGGCAATTGTACAATTTATCCATCTTGTGATGACGCAGCCAGTATATACTTCCACAAAATAATTAATCTAACATAACTCAAATAATAATTTTGACCTTTTTGTCAAGGAGATCTTAGTCGTGCAATTTTACATCTGAGGTTGGTGCAGTATTTCTCAAGTGAAATGATAAAAACTTAATTAATCAAATAAAAACAACAAACATTAGGCCATAAATGACCACAGTCAAACATGAGAAACACACAGGAGAATAGTACAATCAGTGTGTAAGATGAAACGGTCTTCCGGAACTTGAGGTGCAGTGTCATTTTCCACCATAATTTGCAAATAAATTCATAAAAAAATCATACAATGTGATTTTCTGGATTTTTTTGCTCATTTTGTCTGTCATAGTTGAAGTGTATCTATGATGAAAATTACAGGCCTCTCTCATCTTTTTAAGTGGGAGAAGTTGCACAATTGGTGGCTGACTAAATACTTTTTTGCCCCACTGTATATGCTCAAACTGGGAAGCACGAGGACGCCTTAATCCTTACATGGGGGAGGGCACAGCACTTTCTAGCTCGTCCAGAAGGCTCTCAACGCTGGGGCGCACGTCTTCAATGACCCTGGTGGCCACGCTGCGCTTGGGCTTCTCCATGGTGGGGGGAGGCACCTTGCCGGCCCCTGAAACCCCGTTCTCCTGCACATAGTGGGTGGTGCTGCTAGAGGGGAGGGGCGGGGCTGTCTCCTCTGCAACAGAGATGGAGAAATATACATCTTTACATACAGTATTCCCTTAGTTTCAACAACAAAGACGAAGTGCCTGCTAAATGCTTTATGTACCAAAAAGAGTTTTGGACCCGTGAGCCCTGGTCAAAAGCAGTGCACTACTTAGGAAATAGGGTGCCATTTGGGTTGCAGACATAATGGTATAGCGTACCCTCAGTCGGGAAGGAGGGAGTGTTGTGTTGCACAGCGTTGAGCTCCAGAAGCAGCCGGTCCAACTCCGACAAGTTGCTGCCCAGGAAGGAGCTCATGGCAGCCTCTGCACTCTTTTGCTTGTTGGGGAAGCTGCAGAAACCAACAGAGACACAAACATCAGTAACAGACATCTGATGTTCATTTTGTCTTGCGACACAACACAAACAAAAGTGTATTGTTATTATTAGCATTATTACCTGTAGACGTGGTCGTCTTCACTTTGGGGTAAGGGGGGGGAGCTACTGCTGTAGGACTAAGAAAGGGTAGGTACAAATCAAAATGTATTGCTTACATACAAGCCCTTAACCAACAATGCAGTTGAAGAAATAGAGTTAAGACACACATTTAGAAGTGCAGTATGTGAGTGGTCCAGATGGGTCATGTGGTAAATGAGTGTGTGTCAGCGGTGTTCAACTTTACCCTCAAAGGGTCATGTGGATACAGACTTTTGATCATCCATTCATAGTCTTCACCAATACTTTATTAGTTGAACCGGGTATGTAACTTACTTGAACAAAAGCCTGCACCACACCTGCTTTTTGGTTATGTACTGTACTGTATGACATATACACAAAGGTGTATATGAGTATGTACCTGTGTGGATGAGCGGGTGGATTCTAGGGGGTCGAGCGCGGTTCCGTTCAGGGCCTCAGTAGAGGGATGTTGGGGTACAGGGGACGAGGCCGGTCCTCCGTGGGGAAAGAGTAGGGCGTCTCGTCCGGCAGAAACACCGGCCGCTTGGAGATGTGGGAGGTTGTCGACTCCAAGTCCGCCAGCAAAGCATCTAGGAACATAGAGAGTAAGATCCATTTTTCAAATGCAGCAAGTGGCAATCTTAAAACCAACAGTTGACCTGCTGTAAACAGAAAATCACTGACAAGTTTGACAACACTCAACATCGGGAAATCCCATTTGCTTGTTTGTTTGATTGCATCTCTCAAGGAGAGGTTTCATTTTAAAACGTAGGCTATCCTGTCCCTAGATCTCCCCATCATCTAATGTACCACAATGTTGTGCCGGACAGTGAACCCCTAATCTACTGAAGTTTCAAACTTCATTGTTGTGGAAGTTTATTTTCTCAACTGCAAAGCCGAGTTATGACCTTTGACCATTCATCATCATCATCCTCCTACTGGTCATCAGTAAGTACCCCCGGCCGTGTGAGGTCCAGACGCTTTCCCAACGTGTCCAAACACAGCCAGGTGGGAATAACATTCAGACATCAGCAGACTAGTAAATAATCCACTTCACTGAATCATCTGGACTATGTCACCACTCAGCACCACTCCTTTGGTTACTCATTTACCCTGCTGTAGTACACTTACACTGGTTCACTCACTCTGCTGCTCCCAGAGTTCCACTGCCAAGGATAGAGTGTGAAGTGAACAGTGGCCACACGTGAAAGCCTCGGTAACTTAACATTAAAATGTTGACTTTATTAAGGATTTATGGTAACACTTTTACATTCAGGCACCCTTTAAACAAACTATTAATAAAACAGTTTATATACTACTTATAAACATTTTGTGAATCATTTTAAGTATACCTTCATCTAAAGAGTAAGCCTACTACCAGAACTTTCTCTGCCCAGGTTGTATTCACGGCCAACCAATTGTTGCTTTCCACCTTTGATTGGTTCATCTAGATCATGTCTGTTCAATGCCTTGGAAACATGGACCCAATTTGGGATTCAACACCACACAATCCCCAGCTCCCCTCTAAATGCAGCCATTATATCCGAGGTAACAAAACGGCGAGCCAATTAGCCTCCCAGACAGTTTGTGGGCATTGAAGAGAACTTGAGGAAGACGACATCATCCACACCCACTCTGTAAACCACCTCCACTGTTACACAACCATGTCCCGACACTTCTCTCAAGATCTTAAATCGATGCCCTCGATTTCACAAGTGTGTGAAACTGTGTGCAATGCAATCCCCCCTTCTTCACTAATAATACTTACCCTACTGTCTTAAATAGACTCTGCTTCAGTCAGAACATTGAAAACAGGAAAAACAAACAAAAGCACATCCATAAATGAACTGTGAACGATATACACCTCAACTTGAAGAAGTCAACAATACACTGCCACACTGAACCAAGCAACTGATAAGATGATTGAAGCATTATGCGCTGAAAACTGATGCCGACAAAAAGGTGAGAAATAAAAAGAAAACCTTGAGACTCACATATGTGGAAACGACATACCTGAGGCGATAAAAGACTAGCACATACACACCCCGGAAGGACGAAGACAGGAATGCAGAGGAAGACTGGGAAGAAGAACGCAACCCAAACACACTGGCTGACAGGCAGGAACTGCTACCCTTAACTAGCACCAGAGACTGGTAATGAGAGACTGAGACAGGAGGGAAGGAAAGGAGGGAGGGAAGAGGGGAGGCGTCACGTTGGTAGCAGCAGGAGGATTAGGTTTACCCCTAGCTATGCAAGTTTGACGTTTCAGTGTTCTTGGCTCCATGAAGGCTGAGGTAAGAGTTTGTTTTCACTCACACGACTGCTGTCGAGAACGGTCGGCTAACTAGGCAAGTAGAGCGAACTCGACAACTTATTATACCAAAGCCTGGGAAAAACAACGTTGTGAAAAAGTTGTGAAAGTGATGGAATATATGTTGCGTCTCTTGTTCTGTCGGTCTCAAGGTTCAGTCCAGGTGCACTTGACTTCAGTGACCAATTCATTTAAAAACATAACACAACACACTCCCTCATCAGTACGGAGAGGCTGAGACAGACAGAGCGTATCCCATGGCCCAGGGAATCATGGATGCCAAAGACAGACAGTGGTGATCGCTACTGAACAGATCCACTTGGCTGGAGTTAACGTCATTAGCATGCCAGATGATGACAGGGTTTCCGAAGCAGAAGGGTTTGCTCACCAACTCTGAGACAGTGTAGACATTCCAGAGGATTTGATTCTGGATACAGCAGAGCCGGGTGTTTATTTAACTACAGCCAGATACTCCCTCTCAGGGGAGATAGATAGTCTAACAACAAACCAACTGCCCAGAGGGAAGTAGCAAACCTCAGCATCTAGAGTCAGGCTTCTTATTGGGCAATGAAAACGCTCAAAGATCCATTACCGTTTGATTTCAAGTAAAAGGGGTTTCTGAAGGTTTTTGTGTGGAAGGTTGTGTGCTAGTACACCTGCCAGCAAAGAAGTGGATGAGGGACAGTCTTTAGGACAGCCTCCAGTTATTGTTTCTGGTAGTTCTGAGGACTCGGATCATGAAGGAAACTGATTGCAACAGGTTGTGCAATACGGAGGCAGTTTTTTACATTTATTGCTGTAGACATTAGCATTTGTGTGGAGGCCTACAAAAAGGTCTGTGTCAGTCCTCCTTGCCAAAGGATTGAGTTGGAACATGCCAAAACACAGCAGCTTATAGCCAGCCATTCACACGGCTGTTACAATATCCAAACTCAAATATCACTCAGAATGAAACAATATACACTGCCTTCAGAAAGTTGTCATATCCCTTGACTTATTCCACATTTAGTTATGTTACAGCATGAATTCAAAATGGAGGAGAAAACAATATATACAATCTCACCCAACTACACATAATACCCCGCAATGACAAAGTGCAAACATGTTTTTAGACATTTTCGCAAATGTATTTAAAATGAAATCCAGAAATATCTAATTTACATTAGTATTCACACCCCCGAGTCAATACATGTTAGAATCACCTTTGGCAGCAATTACAGTTGAGCCTTTCTGTGTAAGTCTCTATGAGCTTTGCACACTTGGATTGTACAAACCTTAAACATTAAAATTCTTAAATATCTGTTGGTTGATGATCATTGCTAGACGTCCATTTTCAAGTCATTGTCATCTCGGTAAGAACTCCAGTGTACAGTGCATTCGGAAAGTATTCAGATCCCCAGACCCTTGCTATGACACTCGAAATTGAGCTCAGGTGCATCCTGTTTCCATTGATCATCCTTGAGATGTTTCTACAACTTGAAAAAAAAACAAGCCATGGGGTCAAGGAATTGTCTGGAGAGCTCCGAGACAGGATTGTATCGAGGTACAGATCAGGGGAAGGGTACCAAATAATGTCTCCATCATTGAAGGTTCCCAAGAACACAGTGGCCGTCATTCTTAAACGGAAGAAACCACCAAGATTCTTCCTAGAGCTGGTCGACCGAATAAAATGAACAATTGGGGGAGAAGGGCCTTGGTCAGGGAGATAACCAAGAACCCGATGGTCATTGACAGAGCTCCAGAGTTCCTCTGTGGAAATGGGAGAAACTTCCAGATAGACAACCATCTCTGCAGCACTCCACCAATCAGGCCTTTATAGTAGAGTGGCCAGACGGAAGCCACTCCTCAGTAAAACACACAAGACTGCCTGCTTAAAGACTCTCAGACCATGAAAAACAAGATTCCATGGTCTGATGAAACGAAGATTGAACTCTTTGGCCTGAATGCCAAGTGTCACGTCTGGAGGAAACCTGGCACCATCCCTACGGTGAAGCATGGTGGTGGCAGCATCATGCTACGGGGATGTTTTTCAGCGGCAGGGACTGGGAGACTAGACAGGATTGAGGCAAAGATGAACGGAACAAAGTACAGAGATCCTTGATGAAAACCTGCACCAGAGCGCTCAGGCCTCTAGACTGGGGCTAAAGTTTACCTTCCAACAGGACAATGACCCTAAGCTCACAGCCAAGAGAATGAAGGAGTGGCTACGGAACAAGTCTTTGAATGTCCTTGAGTGGCCCAGCCAGAGCCCGGACTTGAACCCGATCAAACATCTTTGGAGAGACCTGAAAATAGCTGTTCAGCAACACTCCCCATCCAACCTGACAGAGTTTGAGAGGATCTGCAGAGAAGAATGGTAGAAACTCCCCAAATACATGTGTGCCAAGCCTGTAGTGTCATACCCAAGAAGACTTTGAGGCTGTAATTAAAAATAAATAAAAAATAAAAAAATTTGCTTTGTCATTATGGGGTATTGTGTGTAGATTGATGAGGAAAAAAATATATTTAATCTATTTTAGAATAAGGCTGTAACGTAACAAAATGTGGAAAAAGTCAAGGGGTCTGAATACTTTCCGAATGCACTGTATATTTGGCCTTGTGTTGTTGTCCTGTTGAAAGGTGAATTTGTCTCCCAGTATCTGTTGGAAATTAGACAACCAGGTTTTCCTCTAGGATTTTGTTGTGCTTAGCTCTATTTAGTTTCTTTTTAACCTAAAAAACTCCCTAGTCCTTGCCAATGACAAGTACATGCATACCCATAACATGAAACAGCCACCCCCATGCTTGAAAATATGAAGCGTGGTTCTCAGTGATGTGTTGTATTTGCCCCAAACATAACACTTTGTATTCAGTACTTAACTTCTTTGCCACATTTTTGGCAGTTTTACTTTAGTGCCTTGTTGCAAACAGGATGTTTTTGAATACTTTTTATTATTTTTGGCCTCCTTCTTTTCACCTCGGTCATTTAGATTAGTATTGTGGAGTAACTACAATGTCCTTGGTCCATCCTCAGTTTTCTCCAATCACAACCACTAAACTCTAACTGTTTTAATGTCACCATTGGCCTCATGGTGAAATCCCTAAGCGTTAGGAAGGATGCCTATATCTGTGTAGTGACTGGGTGTATTGATAAACCATCCAAGTGTAATTAATAACTTCATGATGCTCAAAGGGATATTCAATGTCTGCTTATTTTATTTTTTACCCACTTACCTTCTTTTGTGAGGCATTGGAAAACCTCCCTGGTCTTTGTGGTTGCATCTGAGTTTGAAATTCACTGCTCGACTGAGGGACCTTACAGATAATTGTATGTGTGGGGTACAGAGATGAGGTAGTCATTCAAAAATCATGTTAAACAGAATTTTGGCCCACAGAATGAGTCTGTGCAATTTATAATATGACTTGTTAAGCAAATTTTTACTCTTGAACTCTAATGTCCACTTTGATATTATGGGATATTGTGTGTAGACCAGTGACACAAAATCGCAATTTAATCTACTTTAAATTCAGACTAACACAACAAAATGTGGTTACTGTCAAGGGGTGTAAATACTTTCTGAAGACACTGTATTGGGAACGAATTCTAAGCAATGATTTATTTATACACTAGATGACTGATAGGGGCGCTGATTTGAAGCCACCACACCCCCATTTTGGCATTCTCCCACCAGTGTAAAACATATTTTGGAAGCTATAGAAATGCATTTATTAATGTTTACATATTTTTTTCCACTTTTATGCTATTACAGACACCTTAATGCTTACTTTTAAATGACATTATGTGAGCTAAACATTCATATATAAAAAAATATATAAAAAATACATTTCCTTAAAGTATAATTTTTTGAAAGTACTAATGTTACTGTCGACCACTACAACAACAGAATACTTACATTTAATTGAAAAACTGTAAAATTACATTAATTCCTATGGAGGACTGCTCCTTCTGGGGAGTGCCAATATTGACGACTGGTGGCTTCAAAGCCTCTCATTGGCAAATACATAGCATCATTGACTTAGTGTGCATATTGGAACTTGGCCAAGGACCTTGCACTCCTGTCTGGAACTAAGTCCCTCAGTGGCCGGGAATGAAACTGCAGCAAAGTCAAAAGTACCCCGAATGAGGGAGTGTCTCCTCGAGTCGCCTGCAGCTGGGAGATAGCATTTCAACCTCTGCATACTAAACAAATCCTCTTCCCTTGAAAAAATGCTGACTCCTTTGGAAGAGAACATCACGGACAGAATACATTTCTTAAATGTAATACGGTAAAAAGATATGAGCCGTATTGAAGTTCATAAACCAGTCGCCCAACAGACGGTAACTAGGGCGACTTGAGCCCCCGGGTAAGAGGTTGAGCGACCCCCTGGCTAAAATAAGAAGCCTAAAGCCCCTAAATATACACACCACCAGAGCTTTATGTGCTTGAGTGAGGAGCATGACCAAACTGCAGGATCAGCAACCATAAAGAATGTTCTAGATTTTTCCTTGCAGTGTATCGTAACCAAATACTGAACAATAGGGCTACTACACCTGAATGAAATGAAGCCTGTAAGCCAAGATAGGCGAGTTGAAGGGTGCCACGGCACAAAGAAAAGAGAAAATAGAATGGAAAGAAATCTGAGTGAGAGAGAGAAGGCTAGAAGTGGGTTGGTGTGATCGTGGAGACTCCCTCCCTGTTCATATTAACGGTGAACGGTATTTACATGTATTTATTACGATGCCGCCTTGAGCATAGTCACATAGGATTCATTACAAGGCCAGACAGGGAAGAGAGAAAGAGTTAGAGACACAGAGAGAGGGGAAGCCCCTCCCTAGAGCGTAGAAGTGGGTTGGTGAGACCGTGGGGGCTCCTTCCCTGTTCAAATTAACGGTGTGTGTTTTTTTAGGAGAAGACGGCAGGAAGATGAAGGGATCCAGACAGAGGAAAAAGAGAAAAGGGATTTAAGAGAAGAGTGAGAGAACAGGAGGAGAAGAGGGAATGGAGATAAACTTTGAGTGCATTACTATGTGTTATTAATAAAGTTACATATCGCAATATTATTTTGGACTATATTATATCTATACTTTGACTCAAAGAACCGATTTGTAAAAAACAAATTTAAAAAAACTTTTTGTTTGTTGTTGTTGCTAGGTAGCATTTGCTAGCGCTAGTCAGCTGTATCTGCGCAAAAACTCTGGTATTTTTCATCCTACAGCTTGATCTACATCTTCTTCAGCACTTTCTTTGGGTAGGCTATCTCAGTGCTACCCACTATGTCCCATTTTCTACCCACCCAGCTAAAAAGCAGGCCTTTGCCAAGACACTGCCTATCGTAAATGATTGTGTCTTCAAAAATGCCTTGCTTTTAGGCAACAATTAGCTAACAAACTCGCTTTTCCATACTAACACAACACACAAAATTCTCCATCGGATCATGTCATAAATCCTCTACAGATCGGTGGGTCGGGACGGTTGAGCTAACAGAGGCTATTGGGATTAGCATGAGGTTGTAAATAACAAGAATATTTCCCAGGACATAGACATATCTGATATTGGCAGAAAGCTTCCATTCTTGTTAATCTAACTGCACTGTCCAATTTACAGTTGCTATTACAGTGAAATAATACCATGCTATTGTTTGAGGACAGTGCACAGTTATGAACTTGAAAAATTATTAATAAACAAATTAGGCACATTTGGGCAGTCTTGATACAAAATTCTGAACAGAAATGGAATGGTTCATTGGCTTAGTCTAAAACTTTGCACATACACTGCTGCCATCAAGTGGCCAAAATCTAAATTGTGCCTGGGCTGGAATAATACATTATGGCCAAAGATGACGGTACAAAGAAAATACAAAAAAACGCATGTTTTTTTCTTTGTATTATCATTTACCAGATCTAATGTGTTATATTCTCCTATATTAATTTCACATTTCCATAAACCTCAAAGTGTTCCCTTTCAAATGGTATCAGTTATATGCATATCCTTGCTTCAGGGCCTGAACTACAGGCAGTTAGATTCAGGTATGTCATTTTCAGGGAATATTTTTTTTTAAAGGGTTCGATCCTTAAGAGGATTTACACAACGGGTGAGTCTAATCCTGAATGCTGATTGGTTAAAACCTCATTCCAGCTGGTGTCTATTCCACAAGTTACCACAGGCTAAATCTATGACATTATCTCACATTTCTTTTAGAATAACATTTAGTATTCAACAGCAGAGATTTGTATAAACCTTGCTGTCTGTCTCTCCAACATTGTTTCAAAATTTAAATTCGATCTCCAGCTGTCCCATAGTAATGAACGTGTCCGGATGAGACAGACAGGCAGCGTTTCTAGGCTAGTCCAAATCATGAATCAGCTGGCATAATTTTTTATGCCAGCTGAAACGGTGAAAACGAAGTGCAGCTAGTTTTCAGTCTTTCCAGCTTCAGTTTGAAGTGATTGTGTTAGCTGTGTTGTTGGCTAGCTCCTCTGAACAACAGTGTCCTGACGAGAGAGCACATTTTCTATGTCAGGCAAAATTGTGCCTCATTTGCTCATTGTTATGGATGTATCCAAATAAATGTCACTAGAAAACAGCTTAAACAAATGCAAATGCAGCTACTGTTGTTATTCTGGCTGCACTGTTTGACGTGAATGTAAGTTAGCCGTAGATGTCTAACTAACAAACATGGGATAAGAACGTTGCCAGCCAGTATGGTAATAGAACATTTAGAACGAACGACTGGGTCGTGTTCATAGGCACAGAACAAAAAGACTGAACGACTGGGTCCCGTCTCTAGCAACCGAACCAATAGAAGGAATGACCAGCCGGCTGAGGTAGCAACACTAGATTTGTGTCGGGACTATATCTTGTGGAAGGATGAAATAGTATGAATAAATTCAGCAAAATAATGTTTTAATGAAAACATGTCAATTATTATTTGAATATGTTGGCAACCCGTTGTATAAAAGTGATAATGCCTTCGAAGCCGGTGTTTGAAGGATATATTAGCATGGTTTGCAGGCCATCGACTTTGTCTTGAGCCTAACAACACCCGTGCCAATATATCCTCCAAACACCGGCTTCGAAGGCATTATCACCTAATTATTCTCTTATGTAAGCCAGAAATGTTTTATTCACTATAAATGTTCATGCTGGATGATATTATGTGTTGCTGCTTAGGATATCAAATATAGATGCCACGAGCTAATATGGGTTTCAGTAGTCTTGTTCACCATTCTGCTTCATTCTAGATCAACCAGTGTCTGTTGCAGACTGAAGAGGGCGACATTGAATTGTTAAAAGAGAGAGAGAAAGGGACTGTTATGCAGAATGGGAAGTCAACAGTGAGCTTTTAAATGTCATTGGGTTTTGAGCGAGAGAAAGGTGGGGGGTGGGGGTGGGCACTGTTATGCAGAATGAGAGGTCAACATGAGTACTTTAAATGTCATTGTGTTGTGTGTTCCCATCTTAAAAATAGGCTACTTGGTATAGGGACATGTATTGCAATAAGCCCTAATACCGTATGTCAAACAACAAGAGAATGGACAGAGGGAGTGAAAGATTTTTACATTACATTTACATTACATTTAAGTCATTTAGCAGACGCTCTTATCCAGAGCGACTTACAAATTGGTGCTTTCACCTTATGACATCCAGTGGAACAGCCACTTTACAATAGTGCATCTAGGTCTTTTAAGGGGGGAGAAGGATTACTTTATCCTATCCTAGGTATTCCTTAAAGAGGTGGGGTTTCAGGGAGAATCTGCTATGGTTTAGGTTGTTGAACATGCCTGCCTTTATCTATCTGTGCATAAACTGTATATCCCCACTCTCTCTTCCTTCCCTTCTTATCTGATGGGCAACGAGGTGTGCTGGGAATTACTGACATGCTATCGCCTGCTTGCTTTTTAAATACGAGAAAGCGTGGGGGGCGGGGTAGTTAGAGAGAGAATAGAGGAGTTTGACGGGCAAGAGAGCAAGGAAGGAAAAGGGGGAAGGTGTGAGGATTGCAGAAGTCATGGGAGAGATGAATTAAAGCTAGAAATGACCCTGCTCATATGTTTAGAAGGCTTTTGGTTCTCCAATCAGTTGAACACTTGAGCAGAGATTTAGAAAGTCAATTCGAATATAAAGATGTAGGATCTTAATTTGATCACTCTTTTGTTGCCGAAAAAAAACAGGAAATACAAACTTGTAGTATATTTCCACTTAAAACAGTACATCAACCCGTACAAAAAATGGGCATTGACTATAATCCACATAATAATTCACATTTCATGTTGCTTCAGGATTATTTTCCTGCTGTAGAAAACTGGCTCAAATTAAGATCCTACATCTGTAGGCTACCAGTAGATAAAGCTTTCCTGATTTAATACTAAATGCATTTACAGTGTTGAGCCTGCAGCATTAGTATAAGTTGACTAAAACGGTTTACAGTCAGCAGAGTGGCTTTGAATATGACATGAGCCGAGCTGGCAAGCTATTTAAGGAGAGATCCCCTACACACCCCCACACCCATACCTCCAGATCAGTGGCAGGCAGCAGAAGGCTCTTGCCTGTTGAAATGGTGTGTGCATCATTGGTTCCAGCTGCTTCTGCTACAATATTCACAGGTGCCTAGTACCACTAAAACAAGTGCAAACACTCACACAGGCAACCTCACCATACACATGCTATGGACAGGGCAGACAACCCAAACTGCAAACCTGGATGAGCCAATTACATAACGGATTTCAGAAAATACTTTTTTAAAGGGTTTATGTGGCAACCTGGGTTTCAAACAAAAATAAAGCAGGCACCCTGCCACTTTCTTGCTATACAGCTGTGGGATGGGACTAGAGAAACTTAACCACTCCCAATAATCACTTCCCGTGAAAGAATACCCATACGTGCGTTCTAAATAGCAGGCTTTTTGGGTATACGAAAATAGAATGTCTTATAATATGTGAAATTTCTAAACTGTTGTAATCTGTAGCCCTTTACACTTATAACCCTATACGGGTTGAAAATGGCAGATTTGGGCATCAATAGAGTACCACAGTATGAGTCATAATCCCTACAAAACCAAGCAGTCAAACAAATAAATGGTTCCAATCGTTTTTCTACCATTCATTTTTCCCATAGGGGATTTTAGAAACATTTAAAATACGGGCTGTGTTGTGTGTAAGCTTACCCTGGCGTGACGTTTTGATAGCATGGTTAACATAAAGAACTAAATATTACGTGATGATCTGGACTATACTGCCGAATCAAGGCAAAGTTAAGAATCTCTGGATTCTTATCTAATGTTAGCTAAATTTAGTAATGAATACATTTGCAAAATGTATTTCAATTGACCATTCTGTCTTGTGCAAGCTTTAAATACACACAATAACTGTTATCAAAGGTGTCAGCTAGAGATGACGTGCAGGAGCTTGCAGGGATTTGTAGTCTACTCTGATGCAAATTAGCATTTTTCGAATCAAGAGACCAAATTGAGCTGAATATATTGATAAATCACCTTGTCCGAGAGAGCTTTACATGGTTACCAAAACGTCACACCGTGATAAGCCTTCACTAAACACATCCCTTATTTGAAGTGTTTCTAAAGTCCCCCATGGGAAAAATGAACGGTGGAAAACCAATTGGAATCATTTCCCTGTTTGACTGCTAGGTTTTATGGGTATTATGACACCTCTACTGTGGGGCTCTATAAGGGTCTAAATTGGAACGTAGTGGCTGTATAGTAACATGCTATAGATGATGTCAGAGCTCTGGCTCTGCGCTTCACAGTGCTGTATGGGTTTTCACTAACAGCCATTCTGAACTTGAGCAATGCGCGTGACAAGAAGTGACCCATCCCTGCCGGCAACTGGGCAACTTTTGCAAATGTTTGTTGTCTGAGAGGGAAATTCTGTAAATGAAAATGACTTGATGTATTTTGAAAGATGAGGCATTGAGGATTATAATAAATACTGCTTTGATGTCATACAAGCAAGCCAAACACCCATAAATTCAAATGTGAACTTCACATTTCCAAATCATGGAACTCATGTCATATACAGTGTCAACGCTTATGATCTCTATGTTTGATGTACAGTTACAAGATGACATGTCGTCATACCCTGGGTTGTTCTGAACAGACTGATCCTACAGTATGTCTGCTATTGTGAAGAAAATTTGCCATGGCACATGACTCCTTTCAATGAGCACCAAAATTCTGATTGGTTTGTCTAAATTGCCTTGTGAAAGCATAACACTGTAAGATCGTATTTTATAACTTAGCTACAGAGCCTTCAAAAAATATTCATACCCCTTGACTTATTCCACAGTTTGTTGTGTTACAGCCTGAATTCAAAATGGATTAAATAGATTATTCTCACCCACCCATAATGACAAAGTGAAAATATGTTAGAAATTTAGACCTATTCTTTTCTGCCTAAACAAGTGATAAATTATAGCTTTATTGCCAATTTATTGAAAATAAAATACAAAAAGATCCAATTTAAATAAGTATTCACACCCCCGAGCAAATACATGTTAGAACACCCTTTGGCAGGGATTACACCTGGGAGTCTTTCTGGGCAAGTCTAAGAGCTTTGCACACCTGGATTGCACAATATTTGCACACTACTTTTTTTTTTTTTTAAATCTTCAAGCTACAGTACCAGTCAAAAGTTTGGACACACCTACTCATTCAAGGGTTCTTTATATTGACTACTGGTTATGCATATGCTTTCCATATTTATTCTGTAAGAAACATTTCAATTTAGCCCTATGCATACAGGCCAGTTCCAACGAGTTAAAGGGTTAAATGCCAGGAATTCATATTCATTTGGGCTTTTAATCTAGTAGAATTCACTGCACACTATTGAGGAAGAGAATAATATCCTCACAGCTAGCAATGTTTGACAAGAGCTGATCATCAGAATAGGGGACGCTCTTTAGAAAAATGAACGAACGGCCTGGAACAAGTGTGATCACGCATCTAAGATGACGCCTTCTCAGTACGGATGATATGTACAGTATGTACTTTTTACTAAACAGTATGTTCTAAAACAAGTACGGCCGGGACGATACCAGTTTCGTGATATTCTTTCCATGGCGAAAATTACAACACAAATCAGACCGAACTATTTGGTCCTTTAAAACATGATGTAAAATAAGGTGTGCTTGAGCTTTGAAAATAAATGGGAAATAAACAAATGTGACTGGATGACATTGTTTCCAACATTAGGGCTGTTTTCCTAAAGATATTCGCTTCTTGTTTTGTTTCCTTGCCATGATACTAATGAGTATTGCGAAAAAGGTACTGTCCTCGCCCTACTAAATGCACTGAACAAAAATATAAAAACGCAACATGCAACAATTTCAAAGATTTTACTGAATTACAGTTCATATGAGGAAATCAGTCAATTGAAATAAATGCATTAGGTCCTAATCTATGGATTTCACATGCCTGGGAATACGGTATCTGTTGGTCACAGATACCGGATTTCGCCCCCAGAATTGCACCATAAGATACAAAATATTGTTCAGTCAGGCTAATTCGAGACTTATTAGGAGCATTAGAATATTTCTGGATGGAGTATGACATGCATGGCTACCCATACGGTTTTCAAAATAATGACTTGACACACAAGCACACAGACTTTAAGAGAAAATGACTCGGAGTACTTCACTCTTCAGATGGGACTCTC
Source organism: Oncorhynchus nerka (assembly GCF_034236695.1). Classification (NCBI taxonomy): domain Eukaryota; kingdom Metazoa; phylum Chordata; class Actinopteri; order Salmoniformes; family Salmonidae; genus Oncorhynchus; species Oncorhynchus nerka. The sequence continues at coordinate 60,350,498 of NC_088410.1, read as the reverse complement.
CAAACACACACACACACACACACTCGCATCCTTTAAATTTAGGTCACATTTGAGATTGATGGGCATCTCTTTTTCAAGTGAGCCCTTGTCCACAGCAATCATTTCAAAAGGCTTTAACACATATCCTCGGGCTATGTGTCCCAGACATCCTCTACTCTAACCAAAGAGCAGTAACATCCAAACACTTGCGCAATGCTCAAGCACCAATGCAGCACTAGAAACACTTCTGGCCAGGGCCCTGTGCACATCCACATTGCAAACCAGAACATAAGCAATAAAAACATCTCAATTAATGATCCACCAGAAAAGTCCTGTGTCGTATTCACAAGGGAACATAGTTGCAAAACGTTTTACAATGAAAAAACGAAAACGTGTTTCTCATTGGACACTAGTTTGGCTAGTCCCTCTCTGTTTCAGTTGGTTTCCTTCCGTTTCGTGCCTAGTAAACACAACCGATGTCAAAGATCCTCCGGGATATTGTCCCAACTCTAGAGAGATCAAACATTTCTGCACAGGGGGAGACCCACTTATGTTCTCTCTACCCTACTCTCAATCTCACACTTCACTCTAGTTTCAGCTTCTCATCTCTAATCCATAAACAAATTACCACGACCAAATGCAATGTTTTCAAACTATTGCGTGCATTTCTGGGAATAGAATTTGCGTGAATGACTACAACCCATGTCTTATTTCACGAAATTTGCAGAGATGCATAAGAATCCACACTGTTTACAATGAGCAAGAGACTTGACTGAACACTTTACTAGGTCTAGACATACTAGTCCATGGGGTTGGGGGCTGCTGAATAGACCACTGATCAACTTGATGTTTGTCTCTGCCTGGGCTCTGAGCGGTACTGTCTCTGTTCTGGAGGCCAGTGTTGATCATAGGGTCCGAGACAGGCCTGCCTTTGTCAACCTCCGTCTTGGACACAATAAGAGAAGGAGGAGGGGGACGGCCCCTGAAACGCCATAAAGTTCGGGCAAACATCCCGCCAGGCCACATCATCGGCTGGAAAACAATCAGTGCTGTTTAAGTGCCAGAGAGGGAGAGTGAGAGGGTGAAAGGGTTCGGACTGAGAAGGGGAGGCTTCTAATTAAGCAGTAGTTGGCCTGGAAATCTGTTTCCGCAGACGTAGAAGCCCCATCTCCCACAGCAGTGGGTTATAGTCCTAATCTGTAATCCGTGTTGTCAGAGGAGACAACTGGAAATTGAGTTTGGATTGGTCCAGCTCGCCTTATAACTGGATCCAGCAGATGATTGGAACCTACAGAAACTCTCCACCGTCCGTGCATGTTGTTCATTCTCCTAAGAACTCCACATAAGAACGAACGCACTGTCACGCACACACACCTAATAAAAAGGACTGCATTGTGCCCAAATACAGAAGGACAGTGTAGTGTTTGACGGATGAAGTCGGGCCTTTCACTAGCTCTGAAACAGCTGTTACCTCCTTCTCAGTGAAGTCAGGCCTTTGAAGTGTTTCACTTTCAACGTGTGAATTTTCTTCGACAGGTTATCTTTTCAACATACGTCCAGTGGCGCTGCAGTATTATGGCGATTGTTCATTTCAGAGGTGTTTGGTTGAAGTTTGTACCGGCATTGTTTCGTGGTCTGTACTAGCAGTAGTTGTTTCAGTGTACATAGATGTGATTGTTTTGTAGCTGACCTAAAATGTTGGGCGTAGTTCACAGGCATTGTCACCACCACAAAGGAAGAAAAAGAGGATCTTACTTCAGAAAACTTTGAGTGACTATTGCAAGTGGAGGACTTTGTTGAACGTCTACAGGGCCTTTGGAAAGTATTCAGACCTCTTGACTTTTTCCACATTTTGTTATGTTACAGCCTTTTTCCAAAATGTATTAAATAGATTATTCTCACCCACCCATAATGACAAAGTGAAAACATGTTAGAAATGTAGACCTATTATTTTCTGCCTCTAACGCTTAACTGCGCCTTTACCAAATGCTAAACAAGTGATAAACCTGCCCCCCCCCCAAAAAAAAAGTGCTTTGTCATTATGGGGTATTGTGTGTAGATCGCTGAGTATTGCTTTCATTTAACCCATTTTAGAATACGGTTGTAACGTAACAAACTGTGGTAAAAGTCAATGGGTCTGAAGACTTACCAGTCACAAGCTACTTCTCACTTACCACTAGAAAAGGAAAGATTTAGATGTGGGCATGGCCACATTTAGACAGAACCACATTCTCCCACAAGTGACGGATAGAACTTGTGAATCGTAAAAGTTAAGACTACATCAAATTTGGAATGTTCGGGGTCTGTTTCCCGGATTTAGAATAATCCTAGTCCTGGACTGAACAGCACTTTTAAATGAAGATTCTCCTTCCAAAGTGCTTTTTAGTCAAGGAATAATAGTACCCGGGAAAACAGTCTTAGAAGTACCTGAAGCACAAGTCACTGTGCTTCCCTAGCCCCGGTCACTTATGCCTCACCACAGACACACACACACGCAAGAAAGCACTCAGTCACATGCAGCCTCCCAGACAAAGGCTACACATAGGTCAGAGGCACACAGACCCATAGGGCTGCAGAGGCAGGCACACAGATCAAGTCAGACTCAGAGACATGGGGCTGCTGTGCTTTGCATTACGAGAGGAAATGACACATTGGCCCTTGGGCCATCTCCCTCCGCCAAGACTGACAAACAGACAGTGACAACTAAGATATTCCACTGAGCCCTCTCACTCACACAACACAGACAGAAGCCCTTTAAAATACAGTAAAACACACTGTCCATGTCAAGCATATTCTATTCCCATAAACTTAGGCCAACATTATATCAATTTACTTGACGCACACTTTGGTAGTGGTCCGGTGTGCAGTGTAATGGTGAACATTAGAACCAGATGACAGGAGGAGTCTATGTATGTCAGTTCTCATTCAGGGGTAACAACGAGTTCTCACTCAGCACAGTGCACCGACGGCACTTCAAACTGGCCTGTTTTAGCTTTTGAGGAAACACACGTACATATACATTTAGCAGGGGGCACATTCAGATGTGAAATGGCCACGCCCTCAACTGCGGAAGTTGAGGGTGTGTGTTAGTGGCGGATGTGCTGATGTAGAGCTACACTATAACCCTAGTCCTAGAAACGCATCGTGCAGAACGGCATAGTGCTCGACTTTGCCTTGAGCCGAACAACACCCGTGCCTATATATCCCCCGAACACCGGCTTCTCGGGCATTAAATAGAGTACGTGTGTGTGCTTTCTTAGAGACACAATTTGAAGTTTGATTTCTGCTAAAAGGCATTGATTGTAAAAGGCTGAACGGAGAGAGGGGGGTATTGTTTGCACTCACTCACAGTGAGTGAGGGAGTAAGGACAATTGTGTGAGCATCGGTTGTTTACATATTTTTATACTGTGGTAACAGGGGACATACATTTTTGAGATTGCACCTGTAGGTGTAACTCACATTGCTGTCAAAGCTCTGGTTGTCCATGTGCTAGCTCTAATGCTGCAGCTGGTTAAGGCGGCATGATCTTTGCGACAAGGGGCTGCGCAATATCATGCTGAAACAGGAGGTGATGGCGGCGGATGAATGGCACGACAATGGGCCTTCCGGATCTCGTCACGGTATCTCTGTGCCTTCAAATTGCCATCGATAAAATGCAATTGTGTTAGTTGACCGTAGCTTATGCCTGCCTGCCTGCCCATACCATAACCCCACCACCACTACCACGGGGCACTCTGTTCACAACCTTGACATCAGCAAACCGCTCGCCCTCACGACGCCATACACTCTGTATGCCTCCTGCAAGATAAAGTTGAAACCGGGATTCGTCCGTGAAGAGCACACTTCTCGAGCGTGCCAGTGGCCATCGAAAGTGAGCATTTGCCCACTTGGAACTCAGTTCCGACGCCGAACTGCAGTCAGGTCAAAACCCTGGTGAGGATGATATGTATGCAGATGAGCTTCCCTGAGACGGTTTTTGACAGTTTGTGGAGAAATTATTCGGTTGTGCAAACCCACAATTTCATCAGCTGTCCGGGTGGCTAGTCTCAGACGATCCCGCAGGTGGAGAAGCCGGAATGGAGGTCCTGGGCGGGCGTGGTTACGTGGTCTGCAGTTGTGCGGACGGTTGGACGTACTACCAAATTCTCTAAAACGATGTTGCAGTCAGCATGCCAATTGCACACTCCCTCAAAACTTAAGACATCTGTGGAATTGTATTGTGTGACAAAACTGCACATTTTAGAGTGGGCTTTTATTGTCTCCTGTATCATGCTGTTTAACCTGCGTTCCACTAGCAGAACCCCTCGACAACAGCCAATGAAATTGCAGGGCGCCAAATACAAATCAACAGAAATCTCAAAAATCTAAATTTCTCAAACATACAAGTATTAGGCACCATTTTAAAGATACAATTCTCATTAATCCAGCCACAGTGTCTGATTTCAAAAATGCTTTACAGCGAAAGCTCCACAAACGATTATGTTAGGTCACCACCAAGTCACAGAAACACCCAGCCATTTTTCCAGCCAAAGAGAGGAGTCACAAAAAGCACAAATAGAGATAAAATTCATCACTAACCTTTGATGATCTTCATCAGATGACACTCATAGGACTTAATGTTACACAATACATGTATGTTTTGTTCGATAAAGTGCATATTTATATCCAAAAATCTCATTTTACATTGGCGTGTTATGTTCAGTAGTTCCAAAACATGCAGTGATTTTGCAGAGAGCCACATCAATTTACAGAAATACTCATTATAAATGTTGATGAAAATACAAGTGTTATGCATGGAACCTATGATAAACTTCTCCTTAATGCAACCACTGTGTCAGATTTTTAAAAAACTTTACGGAAAAAGCATAATCTGAGAACGGCACTCAGAGCCCAAACCAGCCAAAATAAATATCCGCCATGTTGCGCAGTCAACAGTAGTCAGAAATAGCATTGTAAATATTCACTTACTTTTGATGATTTTCACCAGAATGCACTCCCAAGAATCCCACTTCCACAATAAATGTTTGATTTGTTCGAAGTTCATATACCTCCTTTTGTTAGGGTGTTTGGTAAACAAATCGAAACGCGCAACTTCCAGCGGAAAGGTCGGACGAAAATTCCAAAAATAGTTATATTACTGTTCGTAGAAACATATCAAACGATGTATAGAATCAATCTTTAGGATGTTTTTATCATAAATGTTCAATAATGTTCCAACCGGAGAATTCCATTGTCTGTAGAAAAGCAATGGAAATGGAGCTACCTCTCATGTGAATGCGCGTGACTGAGCTCGTGACTGCTGGCAGACCTCTGACTCATTCCCCTCTCATTCAGCTCCCCTTCATAGTAGAAGCATCAAACAATGTTCTAAAGATGGTTGACATCTAGTGGAAGCCTTAGGAAGTGCAACATAATCAATATTCCACTGTATCGTCAATACGGACGGAGTTGAAAAACTACAAACCTCAGATTTCCCACTTCCTGTTTTGTTTTTTTTTTCTCAGGTTTTTGCCTGCCATATGAGTTCTGTTATACTCACAGACATCATTCAAACAGTTTTAGAAACTTCAGAGTATTTTCTATCCAATACTACTAACAATATGCATATATTAGCATCTGGGACTGAGTAGGAGGCAGTTTACGCTGGGCACGCTATTCATCCAAAAGTGAAAACGCTGCCCCCTATCCCAATGAAGTTAATCAACTTCTTCATATGCCACACCTGTTAGATTATCTTGGCAAATGAAAAATGTTCATTAACAGATATGTAAACAAATTTGTGCATAGAATGAGAGAAATATGCTTTTTTTTGCAAATGGAACATTTCTGGGATATTTTATTTCAGCTCAGGAAACATGGGACCAACAGTTTACATGTTTCGTTTATATTCTTGTGCAGTGTAAGTGTAAAAATGTGGAACACATGGGACATAACACTAGTTGAGTGGTCTTGTGTGTTTTTGCCTCTCACATCCACTCACTGACAAGTCAGCAAACACATTTAAGAGGAGTAGGAAGTAGGGTGTGCTTGAATGTCCGTGTGAGACCACACCTCTCATCCTCCTCCTGCGTTTGTGTGTGTGTGGTTTGTTTATGCATAGGAGCCCGGCCTGGGTCGGGGTTGTGTGGTTTGAGTGAGGGTGCCAGAAATAGACAACGGAGTCCATAAAGTGTGTGTGAGAGAGGGAGAGGCTACCTGGGGGATGCCGCCTCAGCACTTCAGAGAGAGACGAGGACAAACTTGCTGGCCCCTCTTTTCATGATATACCTCTGCCTACCAAGGAAAACCTTCCCGGTAAACATTTCACTTTACCAGTCCTTTTTCAATTACCAGTCCTTTTTTCAATTACCAGTCCTTTTTCAATTACCAGGTCCTTTTTCAATTACCAGTCATTTTTCAATTACCAGTCATTTTTTCAATTAAATAACTGAGTAATTACTTGGTAAAGTTTGGTCCTAAACTCTAATTCAGCCATGAGATGAACTAGGAAAGCAAGGGTAAAAAAGGCATGAACTACCAAGTGTTTCTATTATGAAATGGGCAGTTTAAGATACAGCTTAACTTCCATTCTCTGGAATATGTTGTTGCTGATGTGTTGTGGCCCTCAAACCCCCCTAAAAGCTATTCAGAATCCCTATGACAACATTTACAACCCCTCACTGCATGGCCATAAAGCCACACTGGATTGTGCAACTCTTCATTTTTGAGGGAGAGCTTTAAGGAGAAGCCCTTCAACTACATAAGTGGAGACGGTTTCTGCATCCCAAATGGCAACATATTCCCTATACAAGTGCATTATTTTTGAACAAGGGTCCATAGAGCTTGGGTCAAAAGTAGTGCACTATGTAGGGGATAGGGTGCCTTTTGGGACACAACCTGTGTGTCTATAAATATTGACAGGGTTTAGTGTGACAAACATTCATGGCATGATTTTCTTTGGGCACTAAGGATAACATTTGGAAGGGAGGGTGATTTCCCGTTGGTCATTTAGAAGATGTGTATGATTTCAACTACGCCACTGAGGTGGGCGCAGTCACATAGGTAAGTTGTTAGTGCCCCTTTCAACTCGAGTGGAAAACAAACTACGGCCCTTTTCACACTACAGAGCCAAGTCAAACTGAGCAAAACCGAGTGGAGCAATACTGGGATGACCTGGTTATGCATCGAGTCGCTGGAAAGGACAATGTGGAAAGAATATATCTGAGCCAGTACAGTACGGTTCAGGTTGTCCCCTATAGTATGTGAATCAGGCAAAAGACTCAGTAGGTACGACGCTGTTCTCCTGCATTTCATGCGATGCCGCTTCGCTCGGTCCTGCAAGTGTCGGCGTGGCAATTTTTTTAACATCCAAAATCAAATGAGACCTTTAAAAGGGGCCTCACATTACATGGCATCCTATATCAATACCATAATAGCATGAGCCACATGTCTTTTACAGAACAGTTTATTACCTGTCTTGAAGTTAAGCTGTTATTCTGAACCATTTTTAGCATCCAATTAAATGCATTTTTTTTTGCATCCAATAATGTGTTTTTCAGATGACTGACTAAATTTAACCTCATGGTTTCCATGTCCAACAGACAAACCTAGACCCAGACACACCCACATCTACGATTTCCCCCCTGCAATATTGCATTGCTGAGTGAGTGTGAGCGTTGGGTGTGCAAAACCTGTAAACACAATGCTGTGGTCTATTTTGAGACTCTGATACAATTATGAACTGGGAGTGCTCTCTCTAATCACTTGTGGAGGTTCCCTAATGATGACAGAAGCAACAGCACAACCATTCCATGCTTTTAGCAGCAAACCAATAGCATGTATTGTAGGCTAGCTATTTTGGGAGGCGAGTTAATTCAGGTTTTCACCACTGTTCACTGATAAGTCCATTAAGGTTGCGAGCTGACACTTAAATCAAATCGAATTTTATTTGTCACATACACATGGTTAGCAGATGTTAATGCGAGTGTAGCGAAAAGCTTGTGCTTCTAGTTCCGACAATGCAGTATCTGCCCATAAGCCGTGGTCAGTTCGTGTGGAGCTAGGACGTTTATTGTAAAAGCAGATTCATAAATTTTGTAAGAAAACAGATGGTGTCACACTGTGGACAGCATGCACAATGAACCCCTCGAGTCCAAACTGGGCTGGGGGGGGGCGTTGTGTTTCTGCATGACCGGCACTCAAATACCAGAATGAACTCCCTACTCATCATCTGCACATGGACCCCATAATTGGCTTAGATCAAATAGGACAGAAGGGGAACCCAGATGCTCACACAGTTACAGGTAAAAGAAGATCATTAAAAAATACATAAATAAAGGTAACAGAAATATTCAATATAAAACATCTACATTGAGAGATACGCATGAACTCTTTAAATAAGTAGATGCAAAAAGAAAACAAAGGGCAGCAGAGAACTAGAATGAACAGATTTCTTCAAACCCGAGGCTACACATTTATGGCTCAACAAACGCCCCAACTTGGAAAGTAAGCAGAGGTGTGCACCTCGGTAACCAGATACCGAATATCATGAAAAGTGCGAGTGTTGCAAGATGAGTGCATGCATAGTCGCTGTCATCATTTAGTTGCATTGCCCGTCAGCACCGGGCAAAACTGCATACCGACTCGCAAAATTCAGATTGGCAATCTGTCATGTAATTAAAAAGTTGATATGCAAATCAACTCATATGTGACGAGGCAGTTAAAAACTAGAGGCTGAATCCTAATGTGCATGTACATTGCTAACATTATGTTCAAATTGGGTTTTGAAAACACATGTGCGAGCATTGCTTCATAGCTAGCAGGAGTTCACAATAATCACGAATTGGATGTCTAGCCTATTGCTCCCTCCATGACGCCAAGGCAAAAATCAAAATTTCGGAACCACAGCGGGCCTCCAACCTGCCGATTCCCACGCTGTGTAATAGGATAGCTACAGCTGGGTAAAATAACTGGCTATAACGTTAGCGACATTTGTTGTCCTGTGCTATAGCTATTAACAGATTTGTTGTGCGCCGAGGAACGAGCGATATCCAGGTAATCTGGCAGTAAGAAAAGATGGGAAACAATTCGATAGCTCTAGCTAGGAAATAACAACAATCAAATGTACCTAAATCATCCATGGTGGTAGCAGCAGGAGTCGGTTCTACTCTGCAAACCGAGGCGGTTTTCCTTTGATTCGATTGTTGGTAGCACAGATCTGTCTACGCCGTGGCTGCTATACAGAAATTCCAGTGATCTGAATGCAGCAAATAAGTTTTCAATTTAGCTGCTGCCTGCTACAATCGAGGAGGAGACAAATGCACTCATGGGGACACGCAGCTCGCCCCCACCTGGAGCCTCCAAGTTTTACCAGTAGGCTGGTGCATTTAAACTTTTAGCGGTAGTCTGCCATCTAGCGGCAGTGGGCGATTTTTAAAATGTATTTTTTTACTAGGGATGTTCTGATTAAAGCTACAATATGGGATTCGTTTTTCAGCGAAATGGCAGCCCCGAGCTCCGCCAGTTATTTTGGGTTTAGGGAAGCTCAATATTTGGTGAGACGATAAGTGACACGCACACAATTCCAATTTCCAACCAATGTGTATTTCTGTTTATTGGAGATAAATGGTATGCAACCCTGGCCTAAATAATAAATCAATCCGATTTGTGTTGCGCCATTCCCGCCAATCTGTAGAACGCTGATGAACGCTTAAACGACTGAACAATTGGCAATACGTCCAAAGTGATCCTCGTGGAATTATTTAAGAAATTAAATTTAAAAAAAAAGCTTAAGTATTGTAACGCTCTGGGTTTATAAAGCGCGGATATCGACTCTGCCGCTCGAGCATGCTTTTGTACATCGCCTTGGTCCGTACAATTGCCCTTATTTTAGCGCCCCAAAAACGTAATACTTCCAGATCAACTGTAAAGTCAATACCATTGTAAAGCACAATTTCTCCCCTTTCCAACAGAATCAATTACATGACCTAAATGCTGCCCGTTTCTGCATAATTCAAGCAAGCAATGAGCCCCGTAGGGTCTTTTTAAAAAGTGCGGGGGGGGGGGGGGGGGCGAAACTAATGCGTGATAGTGAGAAGGAGAGATGTTGTGGGAAAATTGCTTTTTTTCCCACTCAATCTGTCCAATTTATCACCTTATCGCCTCTAAAATGTAAATAAAACACTATAAAGAGTTTATATAATGTGTTATGACATACCTATTTGAAGGTTTGTGTCGAATTTTAATTGGGTTTTCAGGGCGGTGCTAAAGTGATCTTAGAAGTTAACAGCGGATTTGAGAATGATGATCGCATGCAATGCTGACGAAAAAAATTACTAGGTATCCCCTCCTTACCCCCGTCACTGTCCATTTCTTGTTTTTAAAGGATGAGAGAAGTGCTACACCTGGTGGAGAGAGATTATAAGACAGAAATAGTAGCTTTATGCATGCTGTATGTTATGACATGACACGTCAAGATGTAACGGAGGGTCAGTTTTTTCAACTTTTCTCCAATACTATAGAACCATTACCATGTCGATCAACGCTTGAATAGAAACCTAGTTCACACCCCCGATTTTGACATCAACACAGTCCCATTAGTTTTCTTTGTAGCCTCGTTTGAATGTTGCGGTTGCGCAAAATTTGTACGGAATGGGGTGAGTTTATATTACCAATTAACAGTGAGAAGTTAAAAATAATAATTCACAAACCAAAAAAATCAAAGGCTAAGTGGCCTACACTGGTGACTACTGCAATCTCATCTGAAAAATTGTTTGTTGTAGCCTGACAGGCCTGTTATTCATTTAGGTCTGTCATTGATTTTGGCATGTTATGTGGCTTGATCAAGCCTTTGACATGGACAGCCATTTGATTATTTAGACAATAATGTCACAGACAGGCCAGAATTATGCCCGAAAATATTCAGAGAAAGAAGGAAAACCTTCATGAGCAAAACCAGCGACTCCTCGTGGACAATGACAGTTACCCGGTTGCCATCTGGAAATAGAAGGAACACCTTGGCTGTCTTGACACCAAGGTAAGACCAATCAGAATGACTGTTGCTAAATTACTTGATAAAGGACTGTTGCATGTTGCTAAAGCTCTCTCAGATCAGTCAGTGGGATGGACAATGATAGCCTGGTCCCAGATCTGCTTGGTATGAAAATAACCTATGGCTATATAGGAGTATGGAAGGTACCACAAACCGATCTAGGACCAGGCTAGGATAATTACTTTTTTTCAAGCTATTCCTTTTCCTCAGATGAAGGAGATCCTGCTAAGCTGTGGCAGAGGAAGAAGGAGATGGGGTTAGGATACGCACCCTGAGGAGACTTCATCAGAGGCAGCACAGCCGCATCATGGAGGACAATGTCAACCAGGTACTGCAGTCATCATCACCAACCAATTCTTTTTCCATTCAACACTCACATAATCACATAAACCTACATCCATTACGCGCTCACATAATCACACTAACCATGTATTTGTTGTGTTGGCTATGAACAAAGATGGTGGATAAATGAAGGTAGTTCACTGAGACCGTTTGTGTGTGGTGCCAGGACAGCGACCTCTCCCTCCATGTGAGCAAGACTAAGGAGCGATAGGAAGAGGCGAGCCAAACAGGCCCCCATTAATATCAACGGGGCTGTAGTGGAGCGGTTTGAGAGTTTCAAGTTCCTTGGTGTCCACATCACCAACAAACTATCATGGTCCAAACATACCAATACAAAATCTTTTCCCCCTCAGGAGACTGAAAAGATTTGGCTTGGGTACTCAGATCCACAAAAAGTTCTACAGCTGCAACATCAAGAGCATCCTGACCGGTTGCATCACCGCCTGGTATGGCAACTGCTCGGCATCTGACCGTAAGGCGCTAAAGAGGGTAGTGTGAACAGCCCAGTACATCACCGGGGGCAAGCTTCCTGTCATCCAGGACCTATATAATAAGCAGTGTCAGAGGAAAGCCCATAAAATTGAGACCAGTCACCAAGTTACAGACTGTTTTCTCTGCTACACCACGGAAAGCGGAACTGGAGCGTCAAGTCTAGGACCAAAAGGCTCCTCAACAGCTTCTACCCCCAAGCCATTAGACTGCTGAACAATTCATAAAAATCACCACCGGACACACCCCCCACACACTGCTGCTACTCGCTGTTTGTTTGATACCTATGCGTAGTCACTTCGCCCCCACCTACTGTTGAAGTCAGAAGTTTACATACACTTATGTTGGAGTCATTATAACTCGTTTTTCAACCACTCCACAATGTCTTGTTAACAAACTATAGTTTTGGCAAATCGGCTAGGACATCTACTTTGTGCATGACACAAGTAATTTTTCCAACAATTTCACTTATCACAATTCCAGTGGGTCAGAAGTTTACATACACTAAGTTGACTGTGTCTTTATACAGCTTGGAAAATTCCAGAAAATTATGTCATGGCTTTGGAAGCTTCTGATAGGCTAATTGACATCATTTGAGTCAATTGGAGGTGTACCTGTGGATGTATTTCAAGGCCTACCTTCAAACTCAGTGCCTCTTTGCTTTACATCATGGGAAAATCAAAAGAAATCATCCAAGACCTCCACAAGTCTGGTTCGTCCTTGGGAGCAAACGCCTGAAGGTACCACTTTCATCTGTACAAACAATAGTACGCAAGTATAAACACCATGGGACCACGCAGCCGTCATACCGCTCAGAAAGGAGAAGTGTTGTCTCCTAGAGATGAACGTAATTTGGTGCAAAAAGTGCAAATCAGTCCCAGAACAACAGCAAAGGACCTTGTGAAGATGCTGGAGGAAACAGGTACAAAAGTATCTATATCCACAGTAAAACGAGTCCTATATCGACATAACCTGATAGGCCGCTCAGCAAGGAAGAAGCCACTCCTCCAAAACCGCCATAAAAAAGCCAGACTACGGTTTGCAATTGCACATGGGGACAAAGATCGTACTTTTTGGAGAAATGTCCTCTGGTTTGATGAAACAAAAATATAACTATTTGGCCATAATGACCATCGTTATGTTTGGAGGGAAAGGGGAGGCTGGCAAGCTGAAGAACACCACCCCAACCGTGAAGCACGGGGGTAGCAGCATCATGTTGTGGTCGTGCTTTGCTGCAGGAGGGACTGGTGCACTTCACAAAATAGATGGCATCATGAGGGAGGAAAAATGATGTGGATATATTGAAGCAACATCTCAAGACATCAGTTAATGCTTGGTCACAAATGGGTCTTCCAAATGGACAATGACCCCAGGCATACTTCCAAAGTTGTCAAAATGGCTTAAGGACAACAAAGTCAAGGTATTGGAGTTGTCACGCCCTGACCTTAGAGCTTTTTATGTCTCTATTTTGGTTTGGTCAGGGTGTGATTTGGGTGTACAAAGGCATACAAACCTGACTCAGTTTCACCAGCTCTGTCAGGAGGAATGGGCCACAATTTACCCAACTTATTGTGGGAAGCTTGTGGAAGGCTACTTAAAACGTTTGACCTATGTTAAACAATTTAAAGGCAATGCTACCAAATACTAATTCAGTGTATGTAAACTTCTGACCCACTGGAAATGTGATGAAATAAATCAAATCTGAAATGAATCATTATCTATTATTCTGACATTTCACATTCATTAAATAAAGTGGTGATCCTAACTGACCATAAGACAAAGCGGAGTTTGCCTGATGGTCATTAGCAAGTTGGGCACTACCCAAGCATGTCCAGAGTGCATAAAAGGAGATTACAGTGACTCAATCGTTATGTGGAATTTTACTGCGGTCATGACTCATGACTACCAGTGTTGCAGTAATATGGTCACCACAACAGCTCTACACAAACACACACACACTTTTGAACAGGTTTGTTCCCATTATCGTTGGAAATACCACAGCTCATCTAGGCCCTTATCCATTGTCCCCCCCCCCCCACCCTAGGAACAATGCTTAATTATGGACAATGAAATAACAAACAGTGGGTGACTCAGGGCTTTGCACCTGTGTCAAAGTCTCCCAGCATGGCCAGGCATCAGCTCATTGGAGCAACAACAGGCGTTAGGGGGATCACTTGCTGGCAGCTTATTGTCTGCCTGTTTGATACATCATGCGGTGTAACGTTACCCCGTCACGTCATCACAAGAACTAAAATAAACACAGGGGCTTTGTCTTTCCAAATCAAACCCCATGTTTGGGCAGTGTCAGGCCCCTCTGTACCTTGAAGCCCAGTCTGATGTCAGAAGACAGCCATCTCTACTACCTCACTTGCTCCTCTCTAAATACAGAAGGCTACATGCTCTTAGTCTTAGGGGATCCATCATACCCTCAGCTGCTGGGCAGGACTTTTGCCAAAACCAAGCTGAAACCCTGAATCAGTTTATAAACCAGTTGAAAAGCTCTTCCTCACTGAAGAGATCCATTGAACCTCAAACTCGCCTAGTGGGCTGTTAGTATTAGGAAAAGTCTGCTTATGCACTATTTACAACCCACACTGATTGTCATTAACCCCTGATGTAAACTATATTTTTTGTTTGACCTATTTACAACACAGGGTGGCAGCAGCAGTTATGTGATAAACTTGGACAAATTGTTAAGAGGTTAATTGAATCATTTAAGGAAGCATACGCCCATTGATACATATACTAGATTTGTTGAGTTGAAACATTGTCACTTATAACATATGACATTCGTTCTAATGTGTCATTAGTCAATCAAGTAAAAAAAAAGAGCATCTAATAGCTGTTGTGCTCTCAAAGGAGCTGCTTCAAAATCAAAATGTATTATCATAAGGTGGAAGAAATAACAAATGGACAAAGACATGAGTTAAAGTGATTTATTGGACAGTGATCAGATTGTATAATAGCTGTAGCCTGAATTCAACCATTTACACACAATTGGCTTGACAGTTGGCTTAACGCAGCGTTTCCCAAACTCGGTCCTCGGGACCCCAAGTGGTGTATGTTTTTTTTTGTTGCCCTAGCACCACACAACTGATTCAAATAATCAACTAGTCATCATGCTCTGGACATTTGAATTCGCTGTGTAATGTTACAGGCAAAAACCAAAACGTGCACCCCTTAGGATCCCGAGGACAGTTTGGAAAACACTGACTTAACCAGTGCTGATGAGCGGCAAACGTAATGCATCACAAAAGGAGGCCAGTTGAAAAGTGTCTTGAGCCGTTTGTAGGAGGCAGAGGCCAGTGAGTTTCCCTCTGTTCCTTTTCCTCCCCTTCCACTGTGGAGCTTCACCTGATCTGATTATGTAAGTGGGCGGGGCAAGCGCACAGGACCGTGGATGGAGCCTGGAGATGATAGATGACTGCCGATAGGTGTTTCGACCAGAGAAATAGAAGCGCTAGATTATCTCTTGTCTAAGAGCTTGTATTTCTATGACTGACAGACACGCTGAAGGAGCAGGGAGTTCCGTTACTCCTGGTCCTTCTCTTCTCCGTGTGTGATGACGTGCACAAGGTTTTTGTAGTCTAGATTTCCTGCCACGTCTGGTGGGAAGGCTGCAAACATCTGCTCCATCTGAGAAAACCAGCCAGAAGATTTAGTGACTCAATCACTGGCGTACACATCACGCGCTTCACACCATTTTGGAAGCAACACGCAACATGTTTATGCATGAACTATGTTATGTTACTGATTATGAGTGGCGATGAGTTGTTTATTTAAAATGGTTTGTCTGCTGTATTTCAATAGTTGTATGTGCAATGGGTCAATGTGTGCAAATGTGTGTGTGGACAGTATATAGATTATATTGCGTTTAGTGTAAATTGCTTGTGCTCCAACCTCTTCAGGAGAAAATCTGTCCGCTTGTGTCGTCAGCATCTCTGTCACACTGAAGACGAGCAAGAACAAGGATGACATTAACCATCTCCACAAAGCTTTGACCCTATAGGCCCATTTACACAAACGCACACGCGACTACTCACAAGTCCTTCCTCAGGACCCCTTTTCCTTCGGGGTCAAATACTTTAAAAGCATTGAGGATAGTCTCCTCTGGATCAGCGCCTACACAGAGAAAACGTCTAATTAGAACTAAGTCGATGGGAGGCAGACGTGGACAATATAAGACGTGGACAATATAAGACGTGGACAATATAAGAGTACAACATACAAAAATTCAGAGGGAAAATGTCATTCAAATTAGGATTCAGGCAACTCATCTGTTAAACGTTTGGGAGGAAGTGACATTCAGCACTGTTGCAAAATGTAGCACGACGTTTAACCAACTGAATGCATCCCTTGTTTGCACACCTCACCTTTCAGCTTCTCCCCGAACATGGTGAGGAAGATGGTGAAGTTGACGGGGCCGGATGCCTCTTTCAGCATCTCATCTATCTCCTCCTGCTTCACGTTGAGCCGCCCTGTTACAGAGACATGGGTCAGTACCATTGCTTTCATTATGGCCAGGTTGTTATTGTAAACGGGAATACATTCCTACTGACGTAACTGAACAAATAGATACATAGTAGAATACATCTTCAACCCACCCAGTGCAGCAAAGGTGTCCCTCAGGTCATTTTTGTCAATGAATCCATCTCTGTTCTGGTCCATGATGGTGAAGGCCTGTCAATATGGAGGTTAACACTTAAAGGGAGACATGAAAACGACTCCAGGGACTAGAGTTTGTCTGTGTGTGTGTGTGTGTGTGTGTGTATGTGTTGGGAGGAGAGTGACAGTAAATCCCATGGCCTACAGTTGGAGCCACTCTGCATATCAAATCATTCAATGTGCCGGTGTTTGGTCAAGTGGACCACACATTATCTCCATGCCAGAAATCTTTGTCAAAACGATCCCATCGATGCTCTCTGGAACATGGATCTCTGGACATTCCTTTTTTCTAAGCCTTTATTCTTAGTTACTGTATTCATACTATGTTACTCCCTGGGGTTTAAGAGTGGCATTCAGGCCAGGGCATATTTCCCATTCTATCCCCAGCCCTCCCTAATCACCGATGACAGGGCCTGAATGCCTGGCCATGATTTAAAGAGCGACACCGCTCATACCACACGCCTGGAATTCATGATAAGGGCAGAGAGACAGGTGGAAAATGGACAACTCATGAAAG
The DNA here is from genome assembly GCF_034236695.1 of Oncorhynchus nerka. Classification (NCBI taxonomy): domain Eukaryota; kingdom Metazoa; phylum Chordata; class Actinopteri; order Salmoniformes; family Salmonidae; genus Oncorhynchus; species Oncorhynchus nerka. Next base: position 60,333,476 of record NC_088410.1, on the reverse strand, counting down.
GTGATGGACAGAGGGACAGGTAAACATACAGGCTTACAGAGATGCCGGATTCACACTATAGGGCCAAACCGAGATGTATTAGGCGGCCTGGTTAAACATTCACCATAGTTGCTGGAACTGTGCTTGAAAGGACAATGTGAAAAGAAAATGTCTGAGCTAGCATAGTAGTTCGGGTTGACCCGATAGTGTGATTCAATCTGAACAGTAGAGGCGGAATGGGTTGGGCACTAGGACGATGACAAACAAACCAGACAGAAAAGGGTGCAGTGTGATCGATGGGCTGTCGTCATGGTAATAAGGGAAGAGACAGATTATTACCTCCTTGAACTCCTGGATCTGAGACTGCTCAAAAATCGAAAACACATTGGAGTTAGAGTCCGCTGACTTCTTCTTTGCCTTCTTGGGTGCCTTTGGAGAGAGGTGGAAAGGAGAGGTATATCCATAAAACATAGTGGGCTGGAGCAAAAGCCTGCACACTGTGGACTTCCAGGAGCAGATCTACCCAGATTTATACTAGCGGCAGTGTATCGACACAATAGAACTGTTATGTTTGGGATAGAACGGTCTTTGACAGGACCATGCCTTGAACTAACTAAACTAGATATTATGATTTAAGGAGTGATCATGCCCAACTTAAAATACTGGAAATACTGAACAGATAGAAAATGTAAATTTTCTAGAACACTATGAAAGAAAATATGACATTTAACAGATTCCTAATTGTCATCATCATCCAAGCTACCATCGTCAACCGATCTAACTACACATCTATCTACCTGTATAGCTGCTTCCTCTAAGGACTTAGCGGAGTTTTACATTAATAATTCCCTTTCCCCTACAACCACCCCCTTGACATACGTAGCTGACAGTGTGAAATCCTACAGTGGCATAGAACAGGACAGGCACTTACCATAGCTGGAGCTGGAGGAGATGGGTGATGAACAGAACAATGGGACTCCCAAAATGCAACTGAACAATGGAGAGTGCTTTGTCTGGCCTTATGTAGCCTACATGCACGCCATTCTACTGGACGATATAAATAAACCATGCCTTCTTTAGGAAGTGACAGGTAAATGACAACACACACACAGGGGGGCACGCACACACACACGAGAGAATAATCCCGATTGCCCTCTGCCCCAAAGTTCATTGTCAGCTCTCAGAGTGGAATAACAGTGGTTTAGAATAACAGGACCTTGCATGCTGAAGGTTAAGCTGACATATGGACTTGTTGGAAGGTCATACTATGGATCTTTTAGCTATTTGATTTTGAATTTTAGGACCCCTTTAGGTATAAAAATAAAATAATTTGATAAAATATGGAATTTGTCCTTTAGGTAAAATACATTTTCATGAGAAGACCAATTTTCAGGATGTCTCATGGTCTGACAAACACTGCTCTAGCTCTGCCACCCTTCACTGCAGATGTGGAAGTGCGATATAGGCGGATGCAGTGGATTGAGACGCATCCAAACAGATATCTCTATCTTAAACTGACAGTCTGTAGGGGGGGGGGGGTTAAAGGAACCCAAAACTCTAATCTCTCTTTCCTACCCCGAGAGAACATGGAATATACCCCTCTCTCCCCTACCCTGCTTTAAAAGTGCTGCTGAATGAATGAGTGAGTGATGCCTCACAACCTCAAAGCAGAGGTGATGCCCATTCAATCCACAGCCCATATTGTGTGTGTGTGTGTGCAGATATTTTAGTCATTTAACAGACACTCTTATCCAGAGTGACTTAGTTAGTGCATTCATCTTAAAATAGCTAGGTGGTACAACCACATATCTCAGTCATAATAAGTACATTTTTCTTCAATAAAGTAGCTATCAGCAAATGCAGAACTAGTAAGGGGAGAAAATATGTTAGTTAACAAAAATATTTTTTTTGGGGGGGGGGGGTGAGGAGGGTGTGCTGTGGGATTATTTAACATACTCTTTGAATAGGTAGGGTTTCAGATGATTTCGGAAGATGGGCAGGGACTTTGCTGTCCTAGTTTCAGGGGGAAGCTGGTTCCACCATTGTGGTGCCAGGACAGAGAAGAGCTTTGACTGGGCAGAGTGGGAGCTGCCCTCCCTTAGGGGTGGGAGTGCCAAGACACCAGAGGTGGCAGAACTGAAAACTCGGGTTGAGGTGTAGGATTTGGCCATAGCCTGAAGGTAGGGAGGGGCAGTTACTCTTGCTGCTCCATAGGCAAGTACCATGATCTTGTAGTGGATGCGAGCTTCGACTGGAAGCCAGTGGAGTGTGCAGAGGAGCGGGGTGACATGGGAGAGGTTGAACACCAGGCCGGCTGCAGCGTTCTGGATAAGTTTCAGGGGTTTGATGGCACAAAAAGGGAGCCCAGCCAGGAGACTGTTGCAGTAGTCCAGATGGGAGATGATAAGTGCCCTGGATTAGGACCTGTGCCGCTTCCTGTGTGAGGTAGGGTTGTACTCTACGATTTTTTTTCTTGAGCAGATGGCCGAGGGGGTGGGGTATATGGCCAATATACCATGGCTAAGGGCTGTTCTAATGCACGATGCAACGTGGAGTGCCTGGATACTGTCCTTAGCTGTTGTATATTGGCCATATACCACAAACCCCTGAGGTGCCTTATTGCTATTATAAACTGGTTACCAACGTAATTACCATATTAAATATAAATGTTTTGTCATACCCGTGGTATGCGGTCTGATATACCACACCTGTCAGACAATCAGCATTCAGGGCTTGAATCACCAAGTATATAATTACAAATCATTTGTCGACTGCAAATTGACTGCAAGAAGCCCAAACATATATAATGTTTGACTAAAACATCATTAATTCAAACCTTGCTTACATTTGTATACGGTCATGTATCTATTATGCATGGGAATACTTGGGAACTGGACTTCTTACATTAAAATCCCTTGGAGCTAATTTCCTGGTGTTTATAGTCTTATAAGTCCAACAATGAAAATAATAAAACATTTAAATAAATGGTTTTGCTCAGAAAACTTGGGTGGCCAAATAAAAGCACCCGCGGGCCGCCCGTTGGGGAACCCTGTTGTAGAGCACCAACCTGCAGGAGTGAGTCACTGCTTTGACATTCGCAGAGACCAACAGGGTGTTGTCCAGAGTCACGACAAGGTTCTTTGCACTCTAGACAAAACTAGAGGAACTAAGAACCAGCTGTTGAGTCGTTGTGGTTTTAGCGGAAGCATAGCCCCGATTACCTAGTAGGTTACACCCTTTTCACACCATCATGCTGACCCAAATTGTACTGTGCTGGTTCTGTAATCAGGCCAGCGCCGTACAGCTCAGCGAAAAATATTTTTGACAGCTAGTAGCCCATCTACCTCTACTAGGCTACTACCACTACCTCTATGCTCTTCAATTTGTTAGATGTGTGTTTATGCCGTCATTACATGTTAATTTGTTTGTCTAAGGCCAATATAACAATACATTTTAAAGATGAAAGTCAGTGTGGACAAATATTAGCTTATTAAGCCATTATTTATAGCCCTGCCGCTGTCAGGGGAGTGTGACTGGCACGCTGGGTTAACAGTGGAGCAAGTCCAGTCACATCTCTCACATGCTTCTATACATATCATTCATTTACAGAGCCCACGCTTCACTCAAGCGGTCATAGCTAGTTAACTCTCTCTTCACATAAATCTTTCTAACTGTTTTAGCGCATGCAACTTTGTATCATAAGCGAGTCTATTTCACATGTTTAAAAACAGCAGCCAAGGTAGCTGGAAAACCATGTCAATTTGTATTTTCTATGAACGAGAGACTAGGAAAGGAAGAATGTTCAAAATCATTTGCACCCAGTTTCACGTTCCAAACTCTGCAGCGCAACATTAGCTGGGTTCCAATACTTAAGTGTGACCCTGTTGAGACGGAGAACAGCGCCTTACAATGTGTCAATTAGAGTTCACAAGTCACCCAGTACCACTCCGGTCAGGTCCGGTCATGCTGGCAAGGGAAAGTGCCAATCAGTGAATAGGGTGTTAGGGTCAGAATCTCCCAACAATGTCTGGGTGGGGGGCTTGTCTATATAAAAGGTCCTGATGTGCTGAAAGCCTTCTTCACCTCGTCATTGTCAATCTTCTCTTTCAGCAAGCTGTTTAACAACGAGTCAATGTCTAAATAGCATATGTCACTTATGCCATAATCTCTGTCCCTTCACAGCATGGAAGGAGTCTCTAGTAACTTGTTTATTTGAGGTCGTAAAATCAGATAGGTAGACTGGCGGTTAGAGGTATTGGGCCAATAAGCAAAAGGTTGGTGGGTCGAATGCCTGAGCCGACAAGGCATTTAAACCTAACTTCTCCGGGGTCACCGTTGATAATGGCTGATCACCTGGCTGTGACCTCATTCTCTGAGGGCGTCTCAGAGGGAGTGGAATATGCAAAAAACACATTTCCATTTCACACCTGTACAGGTTACTCAAATGTACATATTGTGAAACAGGACTGTATAAGCTTCCCCTAATTTAGACAATTACAGCTGTCTACATCTAAACTTTAAAGCAACGTGTATGAAGATTACATTTAAAGTTTGACTGCCATTCACTCACCCACACCCCTCAGATGAACAATTGTTCCTGGGCACAGGCAGCTGTCTTTCTCCTCAGAGTTATTCCCAGTTTAAGACACAAATAGCCGCTGCTGCTCTGCATGCCAGTGGCTCCAGAATGGGAAGGCATTGTCACAGTAGGGCTGGGGCAGCTAGTGAATACCAAATGTGCATTGTTACCCTGACACACTGGACATAAACACACACTCTTTCTTACACAATCGCTCTTTCTCTCTCGCACGATTCCACATAGGCCACACAGGATATACGCCAGCAATTAAAGACAGTGGTTATGTTTAATATTCTGTGACAAAACTCTACAGGGAAAGCTAGTACATATTTTGTTAGCATTTGTAAGACATCAATATCTTCATATCGAGCACAGGGCGACATGTTCCTCGTCTAAATGGAATCCTCAGAATGCACATATCTAAAGTTTAGCTCATATCTGTGCATCACTGGTATTTTGCTCCAGCAAAGTTTCTGAAATCTGAAACAGTAGAAGGCTGGACTTACGTAGCAGATGGTAAATTGATAAGTAAGCCTGAAATTAAAATCGATTTACAACCCTGTTCACTCCCACCCTGATGCTGAGTAAAACAAAAAATGTCTGCTTCTGTGTGTAGAGGATGTGAGCAAAAGCTTTCTTATTGCACATGTAGGCCAAAATCTGTTCCAAAAGCATTTGCTACGTGACCTTTCAAGTGCTACACTGAATTTGGTTGAATATAAATAAATTTTAAAAAAATGACAGATTTCTTTCTTTTTTTTAATATCGAGAATAAGTCAATCAAAAGTAAGTAGATATATTAAAGTATAAAGAGTAGGCTTATGTGACTGAAAATACCATATTTGTTCTTGCTGCATGAGAGGTGTTTAGCAGTAGGAAAATGTCGCTCATAATAGCTCAGGAGGATTTGAAAGAAAATGGAAATTGAAGGCTAACTAAAACATGTAGATTTCTTTCTTTAATTGCTCATGCTCCAGTGTCGAATCGCATGTAGTTCACTGAAATGAAGATCATAGGATATGTATTTTCCATTCTCATTTAAGTACATCCATGCCTTAAGAATCAGTTAATCAAAGAACATTATTTTATGCACCGATCGATCATAAACAACACTTTCGAGGGTATGTATACACAAGATAAGGGGAGATTAGGGTATAAAAAAAGAAATATTCAAGTAGTGGGTTGTAAGCTTAATGATTTCTCAAGCCGCATGTAAGTTTGCTTTTGCGTGTGGAAGTGCATTACACAAGATGGGACCAGGGCAAAATGCTCACTCGATAAAGGACGTTTTTAAAAGAATAATATTCATTTGACATTCAAGAGGACACACAACAATCACTTTTCTCTTTAACAAAAATAGACGTGGCTTTTCCAGCCTTGAGGTTCCCTTTCAGTATCTATAAAAAGTCAGGCTCAGTCTGAAATGGCACCCTAATCTTTAAAGTGTACTACTTTTGACAAAAGCAGTGCACTATATATGGAGTAGGGTGCAATTTCGGACTAAACCTAAGTCTGCCTATTTACAGTGTCAAATAGCAACGTGATGATTTATAAAGGCCCGAGAGCCAGCTGGTGCTGGGGATTGTGGGTAGCGTAGTTTTAGTGTGTCAGCTGTAGTCATCTAGCTCAGGGATGGACCAATACTAGAGGGCCGCTGTGTGTGTGTAGAGTTTATTCCATATCATCTCTAACACACACACCTAATTACACTTGATGTAAATCAAAGACTAGGATTAGTTGATTATTTGAATGAGGTGTGTTAGTGCTGGGCTGTAACAAAAGCCTGCACACACTGCATCCCTAGGAGATGCTCACCACTGATCTAGCTGATATGCACAGGGTGAGAGCAAATCCAGGAGAACATTTCGTTGTGTTTCTAAACTCTGAAGCCTCATCTGTAAGTGCTATTTCCAGGATGTAATTTTGCAGATATTCCAAGCGTTTTTGTCAGTGTTTGTGACAAATGTTATGTTTTGGTCCTTGCTGACTTTAAATGATGGATACTTTTTTTTATTTGTTAATGTATATCAACATTATTATTATTTTTTATTATTTATTCTAGTAAAAACCCATACACATGACATTCAGCTTCGACAGTAGGTCATCAACACTTTAGCTGCTTTTCCTATTGGGCTCTCTAGGTGATGCAGTATTCGGACCCCGCTCCTCTTCCCAAACCCTGGTAAGTACTGAGTGATGTGCTGTGCTGGGGATGTCACTCTTCTAACTGATGTAGCGCTGCTGTCACTCAAACAGATGACTGATCCCACACCTGTACAGAAAGATCAGAGACAAATAGGGTCAGATGATAAGGTTAGTGTAAAGGTTAGTGTTAGGAGATAGGCAAACCCACTATCCAGTATACACTTCCACACTATTCCCCCAGGGGGCTGCAGCAATCTCGTCCAGGCGCTGAGACTGGTTGATAAGCACATCAGGTGCTGCCAATTGAGGTGATCAGTCAGAGTGCCAGCTTGGAGAGCCGGGAGGCTGCTGGTTGGTTTGGTGGCAATGAGGCCTTTCGTATGGTTTTGAATCTTGTTTGGGCATGCCTGTTTGCACTTTCCTTTTTCGTCACCATCGAAAACAAATAATAATCCGCTTAGACTGGCCGACCAAGAGGTTGAGAGAGACAGAGCTGTACATTCAACACCTAGGCGCATACACTGATTTCTCACATAAATGCACACATTCATTCAGGTTACAGACCGGTTAACTAGGCCTAAGACCCTTAACGAGTGTAACAATATCCATAGGCTAGTTATTGGTTCCGTAACAATATCACTGGAATAGGAACGTCGTATTGAAAAACACATGAGTCAGCATATCCATAGGAACTATTAAAAAAAAGACAGAGCATGGGACCATAGGCCTTTGATCAAAAGTAATGCACCCAATACCACTCAAGTTATGTCCTGTAATGTGGGCAAGGGAAGTACATAGGACTCTGGGAAGTATTCTGTACATAGTCTACTGTCTCACCTTGTTGACCGTGGTGAGGGGAGTGCGACCGGAGCTGGTGTGGAGTCTCTGGCGAACTCCAGGCTGCTGCTCCTCGAACCCCCGGCCGGGTGACCTCTCCCTCCTCACGTCCCGGTCCATCAACTTCCCTGGGGAGCGGTCGAGGCGTAGGTCCCCCCCCATGGCCCTTCCCGGAGACCTGGCCAGACGGGGGTCCATCATCATCCTGCCACTGGGAGACTTCTCCCTCTCCACTGAGTGCGGCGGGCGGCCGGGCGACTTATCGCGGCGGAACTCGGTGCGGGCCTCGCGGTAGCGGCGCGGCGTGCCTGGGTCACTGTGCAACGCGGGGCTGGCTGCCAGGCGCTTGGTGATGTGCTCATTGTAGGAAGGCGGCCCACGCTTGTTGGGGCTGCGGACAGAAAGGGGGTGGAGAGACCCATTGTGGAGATGGAGAGGGCCGGGGACCACATGACAAAGATCACAGGGTCAACATTTTGTTAGACCATCAGAGATGGTGTCAAGAAAGCATTGCATAGTGTACTGCTGGGGTTGTGGGAGGGGAACTATCTGTATGAACAAGAACCATGGAACGGGAACTATCTGTATGAACAAGAACCGTGGGAGGGGCACTATCTGTATGAACAAGAACCGTGGGAGGGGAACTATCTGTATGAACAAGAACCGTGGAAGGGGAACTATCTGTATGAACAAGAACCATGGAAGGGGAACTATCTGTATGAACAAGAACCGTGGGAGGGGACCTATCTGTATGAACAAGAACCATCTGTATGAACAAGAACCGTGAGAGGGGAACTATCTGTATGAACAAGAACCGTGAGAGGGGCACTATCTGTATGAACACGAACCGTGGGAGGGGCACTACCCCCCCCACTTGCTCTCATAACAGCCTTAATTCATCGGCGAATGGACTACAAGGTGTCGAAAGCTGTCCACAGGGATGCTGGCCCATGTTGACTCCAATGCATCCCACAGTTGTGTCAAGTTGGCTGGATGTCCGTTGGGTGGTGGACCATTCTCGATACACACGGGAAACTGTTGAGCGTGGAAAAACCCCAGCAGCATTGCAGTTCTTGACACAAACCAGTGCACCTGGCACCTGCTACCATACCCCGGTTCAAAGGCACTTAAATCTTTTGTCTTGCCCATTCACCCTCTGAATGGCACACACACACACCCAATCCATGTCTCAATTGTCTCAAGGCTTAAAAAGCTTTAACTTATCTCCTCCCCTTCATCTATACTGATTGAAGTGGATTTAACAAGTGACATCAATAAGGGATCGTAGCTTTCACCTGGATTCACCTAGTCAGTCTATGTCATGGAAAAAGCAGGTGTTCTTAACGTCAGTGTAAATGCATATTAAGCTTATGTCAATCAAAACTATGGCTAGTGTAATACTCTCAATAGCTCTGTAAAATGAAATAATGACTGCAGCGAGCAACGGCTTTGGATGTGGAGAAAGCAATTCTCATTGAAATCCTTGGAGATAATGCAGACAGGTAATTTGTTAGCCACACTCTGTCACAGTAGGAGACTAGAATGAGCAAGTGCAACGGAGAAAAATGAGACATGGCTGACTGCACATTTGGTTCCACCAATGAATAGCGAGCTAAAGAGATTGAGTCATATCATCACCATGTTAGCTCCAGAAGTCACATCTCCAATTCTATAGTCCACAGAGGATTATGGAATCAATGATATGAAAATTGTAGCTGGTCTTTTTCCATCCGTGACCTGCAGAGGTGGCACACCTACACTTCATTTAGCGTTATAATCAACACTCATTTTCAGCCCTAAATTGCACAGAGAGAGTACAACACTTTTCCATGTATGGATAAAGGCTGAATGAGGGTTGACAAATTACATTTGGGATGGCTTTTTTGAATTCGGTCTTTGTACTTTATTTTTGATGAGGAAAAATAGCAATGAACCCTCTCTACTGTTCTTTAAACATCATAAAGCACTATATGGTACGGTGGTCAAATCAGCTAACTCTAAACACACAATCACTGCAATATTATGTACATTAATGCAGGTGCTTGATTGGTTGATATAGGAAGTCTCAGAAAATACAAGAAGTGTCCATACTTTATTTTAAATATTTTATTATAACATCACACAGGGGCCATTTTGAATAAAAATTGCCTTACTTAGGCTTTGTTACAAATAAAACATGACATCTTCCTCCTGCAAAGAACAGAGGCTAGTATTAATCCAGGTCTGAGATGGTGTAGCAGATGGAACACCATCACCAGATAGTTCACCAGTTATGTACGCTAACCTATGCCACCTGTTTGCCAGACTATATCAACTGTATGACAACCTGTCAACTGTATGCCAACCTATGCCATCTGTACGCCAACCTATGCCACCAGTACGCCAACCTATGCCACCTGTACGCCAACCTATGCCACCTGTACGCCAACCTATGCCACCTGTACGCCAACCTATGCCACCTGTACGCCAACCTATGCCACCTGTACGCCAACCTATGCCACCTGTACGCCAACCTATGCCACCTGTACGCCAACCTATGCCACCTGTACGCCAACCTACTGTATGTCATTTGTATGCCAACCCATGCAGCAAGTGTGCCACCTGTGAGAAGCTCCACACCATCACCGTGCACTTCAGTGATTCCTGGTGGAATTTAAACAATGGGCGAAATTAGAGAGAAGGGAAGTCATTCTGAAGTCACACTGTAACCATGACTGCCCCAATCCTGCCTCCACTAACCAGCTCAGCCAACAGAAGGTGCAGTGATAGAATGAAGGATCCCCATTGTTGCTCCAAATCCCGGAAGAAAGAGCCATATTAACGTACCTGCGTCCAGAGCCATTCCTCTGCAGCTCCCCCTCCTGTCCCAGGTTGCCCTTACAGCAGATGACCCGGAGCTTGTTCTGGTAGGACGACGCCAGGTAAATGGCTCCGGAGGAGATGGCTGGGCCCAGGTAGCGCGGGTTGGGGATGTCCAGGTGAGCGTACGAGTGGGCCCTGACCAAGACACAATACCCCCCATTTATTTCTTACAATGTTATGCTAACTAGCTCAGGGTTGCAGTTAAGTAAAGGATCAGTGAGGTGATCTTACCCTAGAGCAGAGTGGCCCTGGACCTCGATCACATCCAACGAGTTGAAGTAGGTCACAAACAGGTAGGGTTCTCTGTAGGCTGATATAGAGAGGAGCACTGTGTTTACAAGCCCCTATAATGTCTTATTATAACACTTCTCTAGATGGCAATCCTTCAATGCTTTGGTTAGGATCACTCCCGAGATGATGGTTTCCGATGTAAAATGATTTTGACTTACCAAACGAGAGAGGCAGACGGCTCCATTTGATGTCCTCACTTCGACTCCTGCGGCCGTATGCGTCCACAAACACCCCGAATTCTGGATAAGGAATCATCACAATAGAAATAAGTGATACTGCTGGTATGCATTGCAAACTATGTGGAAATGAATATAACGGACATTTTTTAGCAGTCATCAGAGCATGGCTACACTACTTAGTCACTACATAATCATAAAGACATCATGGGCACTCTCCCTCCCTCACACACGCACCAGGGTTTCCTTTAAAACGGTAAAAAAAAACAGCTTTTGACCCGGTAACAAAAATTAAAAGCCAATACAAAAAAGAAATAAATGCTTTTTAGTATATTCATTGATGGAAAAACCAGTCGATGGAAATACATTTGACCGGACATGTGTATCGGCCTATAAGTTCATTTGCATAATTTAGTGGAATTAAATGAGCCGCATAGTCATTATTTATATTATCACACGCACACAGCCTACAGATACAGAGCCTAGCTTGAGCGGATAATCTGTCAGCGGATGAGCTGTTGCTACAGCTCCTCAAACAGCTAGTTCATTTGTTTCGGGAGTGAAACGTGCTTTTATAAATGTAAGCACCAATCATTGCGCAACGATTATAAAAGGCAATCGCGTGTTTAAAAACAGCTTTGATGACCATGATTAAAAAAAGCTACTCTTTTATTTCTCTACTGGTAACTGAAGCGCGCTTCCTATCGCCATTCTAGTGCATTGGAAACAGTAAGCAGGCTTCCTCACATCACACATCACTTTGCAATTGATGTGCAATTGAAAACATACTTAATTGGTTGAAAATGTAAACTTTTTACCTCATATTATGAGGCATGTTTTTACCTTGCTTCAAAGTAGCCTAGCCAAAATCCGACCATAAAACTTGGAGGCAATTATTTTATTGAGACTTCCATATTCCATTGAAACCAGTAACATATTTCTCTCATGTTGTATTGCTTTTCAAATCAACATACTTTCATTGTCCAGTAGCCAAAGGCACAATCCTAGTAATTTTAGCAACGAATACGAGTGTTTGCATCTTTAGATCTCCACTCTAAATTGCTAACGGATATTTTCATTTCTATCACAGTGCAGTGAGCTTTTGTCAGTCGCATAGTCTACTGCCTTGTGTGCATTGCTACGCTTATAACGTGAAAAAATAATAGTTAATCAACATGTCAAGCTAAACATTCTGATCGGTTGGATCAGCCTAATTGGTTTTTAATATTTGTTTTATATAGTCTAGGCCAACTGCTGTTCGTTACTCGTCTTGTTGTCTGAGGAAAAGGAAAAGTGGACAGTTATTCTAACATCTTCAAAATGCGCATCAGAATTAGGTAGGAAGGACACACGCCATTGAATCCTCGAGTTGCATGTTCTGTTAAGATGAAATACCATAATCTAAATGTGATTTCGGTCATTCTGAGCACCTAATCAGGTTATGCAGCCAATGCATATGGGTCCGGTGAATTTCTCAAATATCCGGCACCACATTTTCCTAACGGAAAGACAAAGGCGCACGCACACGCGTGGCCTATAGAAGTGTGTATGAAACATGTCTGACCGTGGAAGCAGAGCAGGTACTCGTCTTTCTGCGGTGCCTGGGTGACCTGGATGATGGAGATGGGGAAACTGTGGGAGGAGGCCGCAAAGATGGCCGAGGCCAACGTCACATCGTTCTTATCCAGGAACTCTGCAAGAGAGGTCCCCACACCAATCAATCAACCAATTATACAAAAAATAACCAGGTAATCTCTCCCTGTTTCAGTGTGTTTGGTGCCTAATGAACAACACCCTAGTTATCCCGAGATAACAGTGTACCTTGAACATGTTGTATCCTGTGTGATGAGTTGCTGACCTACCTTCCAGCACGTACTGCTTCATCTCCATCTCGTAGAACTTGTTGGTGCCGATGATGATGCTGTAGCCTGTGAAATGGATACAGCTGCAGGGCTCTGACGTCTCAATCTCTTTCCTGATGCAGAACTTATTGAGGCTGTCGTTGTAGCGCAGGATGGTGATCTTGTTGGGCATGGCGGCACAGATACACGTGCCATTCTCAATCTGCACAAGGGCCAATAACAACACAGTCGGGAGAACGATCACTCCAGAAATACGGTGTAATCAGTTGTGTCCACAGTTTCGAGGAAGGCACAGACAACATGAAAAGGTGCTGGAATAATTTGCTATGATTGAAACAAGTTTTACACCAGAAAACATTGTTTCGTCCTATTTCGATAAGGTGAAAAATCCACGAAGAAAAGTTAAGAATCGCAAATCTGTGGGCTCACCTTGCCAGAGGAGAAGAGGTGGCATCCCTTGACGGTCTCAAAGATGTATGGGCTGAGATCTGGCTGGGCTGGGAGATGGGACTGAGACAGAGACTGCTTCACCTTCTTGATCTCCACCAGACACAGGGCCCGCTCCTCTCCTGGACGGGACATGGTACAGATATCAGCAACAAACACATACAGTACCAACTGCATCCTCCATCCAATATAACACATTTGTGATCAGTTTCAACAGTTATTGCACTATACTAACACAATTCAGAATCGCAGTACTGCTAAACTGCAAGTACTGTAGCGGAGATGGTTTAGTGAACTACACTCACATGCTGAGTAACTTGCCTGTTTATCTAAGCTTTATTTAAGCAGGCGAGCCAGCTAAGGACAAATTCTGAGACCTGAAGACAGATTTGAACTCCCAGAGTCCATGCCTTCTATCAGGTTTTAGCTCGGGGAGCTAACACAAGTCTGTAGGCCCGCAGGCAAGCCGGGTTTGATACTCGCATATACCTGGTATAGGAAATGGGGTCCATTTTTTCAAGACCATGTTTCCAGTAGCTCACGAAGCTAAAAGCCTATAATAGTACAATACTGACCAGTAATTATGAGCAGCTTGTCGTGCTCCTTGATAATCTGGATCTGGAAGACGGAGGCCAGGCCAGGGATGTGAGTCAGGCTGTTCTTAATGACGTTCAGGGCATACAGACCCTCCTCAGAGCCAACCAAAACTATCTATGGCGGGGGAGAGAGAAAGCCAATGTGAAACTTCAGGTAACATTTAAATCAATTCCCTATCGCTTACCCAGTTCCCTGGGTACGTTTCCTGGTTCTGTATGCATAGTGAAGCACAATCCTGCATAAAACTCGCACACGTACCTGGTCGGTGAGGGGCAGGGTACAGTTAATGTCCAGTCGGTCGTCTCCTTCCAGCTTCAGCAGAGAGTTACCCAACAGTTTCTGTCGTCGGAGAGGAACACAGGCCAGGTCAGGGAATCGTGACGTGTAAACCTAACCTAGCATTCTACCAAGACAAAGCCCCCAGTATCTACTAATGTCAACGCAGGACGTTGTGAGGGTCATATAGCCTGCAGGACACAGTGGACGTGACAGAGGCAAGTGGTTTGCAGGGGTGAAGCAGGTGACGACACGGGGATGGATATGGGCAATTGGGGGGGGTGGGTTTGCAATAAATACAACGATTTTACTTATGTAGCACGTTCCGATTTCCATACAACATTTCACGCAAGAAAAGAAAAACAGGAAGATATCAAAATGAAAATGGTACACCAGACAAACCAATTGATCGACCAATCCATCGATCAATTGTATCGCAGGGCTGCATGGGCGGGTGTGGCGATTGAGACTCTGGACGTGCACGCAAGGCGCCGGCGGACAAAGCTGCACAGCAGTGTTGTCTCACATACATGCGCTGCATGGGTGCTGCATTGTGTGGGTATGTGGCTGCTCTTCAGGGTCAAGAGAGCGGGTGCGTGCACTATATGTGTGACTGACACGTTGAATGTGTGGCGTGTGTGCATGGGTATGTATACAGTAAGTGTGTTTACTGCATGCTCTGTCAATCAAAGCATACGCTTGGGCCCAAGCATAAGGCAGAGGCTCGTGCAGCTTTTTACCTGGACCAGTGGGGAGAGGTTCTTCTGTCTTTTAGGAACAGCTGTCTACAGTGTGGTCAACAACACCCCAGTGTATTTTACACATACAGCGTGTGTAAAATATGTATTCACGCATAAAATCATTGACAACATCCACAGACACAGACGGTAGAGGGACAACATGCAGACAAAGAGAGAGGGAAAGGGGTGGGGAGGGGAGAGAAAGAGATACTATTGAGTGGGAGTACACCCTATTCTCTCGGCAAACACCAAGAAAGTCTTGCTCTCTCATGTTTGAGTGTGGGTTCCATCTGTAAACTAGTAGGAGAACTCCGGCGCAGACGTCGAAAGTAACAACACTTCAAATATCAACCTGACTATAGAGGTTGAAGACGGCTTTCGAGATATGCACACAAGCACGTCCACTCACCGCGTCAGCCTCCACCTTGTCCTTGGAGCCCCTGCTGCTGGCTACGACTGACTCCAGGACAGCCACCCAGCGCTGCTTGTCTGGGAAGCTGGGAGCCATGAAGTACAGGGACTGGCCTGGCCAACAGGTGGTGTGTGGGTGAGACTCCAGCTTCAGGATGTACGGGGTGTCTGCACACAGACAGAAGCACAGACAGAAGCACAGACAGAAGCACAGACAGAAACACAGACAGAAACACAGACAGAAACACAGACAGAAGCAAGATACGAGAGTGAAGGGACAGAGACTACAGATCACATTCAAATACAAAAACAACAGAGGCAGGCTCAGCAGTTTAGCTACTTGACGACTGTGCAACTACTCCTGCAAAGAGTAATCAGATAGGATCAGTTTAGGTAGTTTTGCACAAGTTAGGATGTAGGGAGAGGTCAGGTGTTCATTAACTTAGTGTGTTCCAAATGGAGTTTTCTGGGAAACAGAAGTTCTACTCTGATCTCCAAGTGCATTAGGCAGGTGGATCCCAGTGCTCGACTTGGGCAGGAGCTCACCGGAGCAGAGTACCGTCACCTCAAATGTTCTACTGCTTGAGCTCCTGTTCCTCTTATAGAATATTAGCTCACAAGTATTGTGAGGCTCCTGCACCTAAATATAAACAGTACCGGCACAAAACGAGTACCAGCACTTATTTCTGCCCAAGACAAACACCGGTGGACTCTAATCTACATGTGTACAGTATCTATAAGTGCATTGTACCCGACTTGGCCGTGTTGATGAGCTCCGAGGCTCCCACTGCTCCATGGATGGTCACCTCTCCATCAGGAAGACACAGCTCAAACTCCTCCTCTGGCTTCAGAGAGTCTGGAAACACACCAGAAGTACATTTACTAGGGCACACGGTAGCAAAACGTTTTGCAACGCTACCAGGCCAGCTACAAGTCCAGGTAGAACCCTCTCTGTTTTAGACTGTTGCCTAATGAATATGATCCAGGAGGGCAAGGGTCATGAAGACGCTGCCAAAACAGTCTGCTGAAAGAGAAAGGCGAGTTAAGTCAAGGAGCAGTACCTTCTCTGGGTTCAGTGTCGTAGATGGACACCTTGGTCCCATCCAGCACCACGTACTTCCTCTCCCAGCCCTGCTGGCCACGCTTGGAGTTCCTGCAGAGACATACACACACACAATTCAGAGGTGTTATATTTTCCCTGTCAAGGGCCCTACCCAGAGCTCATGCCCAAGAAAGATGAAAAGGAGGAGGAAGACTTTTGATTTTCAAACCACTTTCCAACAAATTCTCAAAGTGCTCTACATAAAGCAAGGTACGGTAGGTAGAAACAGAAGAATGTCCATAATAAAGATGCTACTGTGAGAACACAGACCTGGGTTGTTTCATCCATCCCTCCAGGCGAACGTGGCCAGCGGCCTCTTTGAGCTGCAGGGCAGGGGAGCTGGCCTTCTCCCGACACAACGCCTCTGAGAAGTGGGTGGCGTACTCCGCCGGCAGGCCGCACGTGGCAGGGAGGCAGGGCGAGCACTTGGGGTGGCAGAGGGTGTTGCACTCTACAGAAGACAAGGAAGAGAGAGAAGGAAATACATGTATTGTGGAGGAGTGATTTTCTTCAGTTATGTTGGCTGAAAACAAGTACTCTGTTGCATTGCATCTTCATACCTGTACACGAGTGTCGGGAATAATATTATTATTATTTTTTTATTTATTTTATGTATTCAACGTAATGGCCACAAGAAAGGGAAGTTTGGTTGAAAGAAATAGTTGAAACACAGTTAATGAACATAATGCAGTGGTCTGGGACATTGCTCATGAGCGCAACAGCAGTGCTATGGTAGCAGTAATGAGAAAGAAAGGCAGTAAAGCCCATTAGGACTACTAACCTAGGCAGGTGGCGGCCTGGCGTCCAAAGTGCACGGTGTCCAGGCAGACAGAACACTTGCTGGCCCTCATGTTGAGTCCCACGGTGAAGCGATGGGGGATGTTGTGGTGCATCCTCTCCTTCACGCGACGCCCGTACTCTACAACAACAGAGTGACAATGAGTGAAAACTAGAATGAGTGAGTTTTGCAGCGGTCATGCACATAGTTTGCGTATTGTTTTTGTCACTTAAAAGCCCCTGACAAGAGAAAGCAAAAAATGTTTTGACAGCAAGACAAAGAGAGTACTGATATGAGGCATAGCAATTCATTTTCTGCACGTGCATATTTTCAGTTCTAGCGGCATAACCATGGTTATGAGTCGATTCATGCAAATGACAATGGGTTTATGTACTTTAACTATAGTATTTGTAAAAGAGATGGTTTCAGATCTACTTCGCTTTGCAGAAAGAAAGGCTGGTCAAAGGACACACTTTATTTTCCAGTCTAAAGTGTTGCTGGGGCCCTAATCCAGCAGGGGTTGGGTCTTGACAACCGTAAACCAGAAGTCCTGAACCGCAACCCCGTCTTTGCTTTTTGAAGGCGTTTGGCACAGAGTTCAATAGAACTTAATGGAGGTTACATTTGCAAAGAGCCAACCCCACATTGTTTACCAACTGGCATGGAGTCTTTCCTGAGAACCTTCTGAATGAAGCACTCTCTATTTTTGCCTCCATATTGTTGCCTACTAAATACTAATACTTGTTCCTTCAGTCAATAACCGGCCCAGCATCACGTGCATCTCAGATGCAGACTAGCGTTGTAAATGTGCGCCATTAACCAGTTGAAGGGAGGGGGATGATCCCGCTCTCCGTAGCCAATGCGAGTAAGACCTTTAAACAGATCAACGTTCACAAGGCCGCAGGGCCAGACGGATTGCCAAGACACGTACTTAGAGCATGCTCTGACCAGTTGGCAAGTGTCTTCACTGATATTTTCAACCTCTCCCTGACCCAGTGTGTAATACCCACGTTTCAAGCAGACCACCATAGTCCCTGTGCCCAAGAACGCCAAGGTATCCTGTCTAAATGACGATCACCCCCGTAGCACTCACATCCGACACCATGAAATGCTATCAAAAAAGGCTGGTCATGGCTCACATCAACACCATCATCCCAGACTCCCTGGACCCATTCCAATTCTCATACCGCCCCAATAGATCCACAGATGACACAATCTCTAATGCACTTTCCCACCTGGACAAAAGGAACACGTACTGTACGTGAGAATGCTGTTCATTGACTACAGCTCAGCATTCAACACCATAGTGCCCTACAAGCTCATCACTAAACTAAGGACCCTGGGATTAAACACCTCCCTCTGCAATTGGATACTGGACTTTGACGGGCTGTCCCCAGGTGGTGAGGGTAGGCAACAACACATCCGCCACACTGACCCTCAACACGGGGGCCCCCAGGGGTGCGTGCTTAGCCCTCTCCTGTACTTGACGTTCACCCACGACTGTGTTGCCGCACACTGGTACCTAACAACGACGGCAGGCCTGATCACCAACGATTTTGAGACAGCCTACAGGGAGGAGGTTAGAGACCTGGCAATGTAGTGCCAGGACAAAAACCTTTCCCTCGACATTAGCAAGACAAAAGAAGATTAATGACTCAGGGTCCAAACACACCAACACAGTCGTGAAGAGGGCACAACAAAGCCTCTTCCACCTCAGGAGGCTGAAAAGATGGGCCCTTACATCCTCAAAAAGTTATACAGCTGCACGACATAGAGCATTTTGACTGGCTGCTGCTCAGCATCCGACCGCAAGGCGCTACAGAAGGTAGTGCACACGTCCTGTAACTGTTTTGACTTGAGGTTATTATTTATAGGGGTGCCAGGTAGGTTGTGCCTACCAGAGAAAACATTAGTTTCTCCTTTTGGTTTGGGAGGGAATGAGTCCCATCTGGTCCGTCAAGTCTACACCAATACAAAGGACTTATGCAAAAGTCAGGATGGAAATAAACTTTTCATAAACCCTTAAAACATTGAAAATAACTTCAAAAACAACTATATTATTTTGCGTGGGTTGTATTAATAACATCAATGATTACACACATAATAATATCACAATGAGTTCTGGTTCCTCCAGAAATGTCCTGTACCTCGGGCATAAAAAGAGTCCAGCCCGGTAAAGGAGTTCAGCGAACTCCCGTGACCTTAGTCACGCAATGTTTGTCCGTTCATTCAAGTGTAGCGTAAACCCAGTATTAATCATACAATCAATATAACAATATTTTACCACAGAACTTTAAAGCGTATCAACTCTTACTAAGTCCTCAACTACAACTAACTACATAAATCATCACAGTATACATCACATCAAAACAAATGAAATACCGTATACAAAAAGGTGTTAGTCAGTCGGTCAGTCAGACAATCCAATCTGCCAATAGATCTCCAGCGCAGAAAGGCCACGAAGAACAGAGAGGTGTAGTCCACGGACGCAAAGAGTGGATCCGATCCTGGGTAAACTCTATTAGGCTACAAAACAAACGGAATAGAGAAGCTTCGGGAACTGAGGGATGAACACATCCTCATTCACGTCTCCATCACAACCCCACTTTCGTGCAGCCGATGCTGGCTATTTAATTGGGAATTAAAGGGAAAGCGCCCTATTGGAAAATCAGGGCCGTCACAGTCCCAGTACATTACTTGGGCTGAGCTCCCTGCCATCCGTGACCTCTATACCAGGCGGCGTCAGAGGAAGGCCCTAAAAATGGTCAAAGACTCCTGCCACCCAAGTTGAAGTCTGTTCAGCGGTACCGGAGTACCAAGTCTGGGAGCAAAAGGCTCCTGAACCGCTTCTACCCCAAAGCCATAAGACCGTTGAACAGTTAATTAGACAGCTACCCAGACGCTTTTTACCCCCTTTCTACACGTACATAGTACTTCAATCAATCACCAAACCAAAATGTACAGTTGAAGTCAGAAGTTTACATACACCTTAACCAAATACATTTACTCAGTTTCTCACAATGCCTGACATTTAATCCAAGTAAAAATTGTCTTAGGTCAGTTAGGATCACCACTTCATGTTAAGAATGTGAAATGTCAGAATAATAGGAGAGAGAATGATTAATTTCAGCTTTTATTTCCTTCATCACATTCCCAGTGGGTCATGCTACCAAATACTAATTGAGTGTCTTGCCTAAATGATTTAACATGTTTAACACAAACGTTCCGGGTAGCCTTCCACAAGCTTACCACAATAAATTGGGTGAATTTTGGCCCATTCCTCCTGACAGAGCTGGTGTAACTGAGTCAGGTTTGTAGGCCTCCTTGCTCACACACGCCTTTTCAGTTCTGCCCATAAATGTTCTATTGGATTGAGGTCAGGGCTTTGTGATGGCCACTCCAATATCTTGACTTTGTTGTCCTTAAGTCATTTTTCCACAACTTTGGAAGTATGCTTGGGGTCATTGTCCATTTGGAAGACCCATTTGCGACCAGGCTTTAACTTCCTGACTGATGTCTTGAGATGTTGCTTCAATATATCCACATAATTTTCTTTCCTCATGATGACATCTATTTTGTGAAGTGCACCAGCCCCTACTGCAGCAAAGCACCCCCACAACATGATGCTGCCAAACCCGTGCTTCACGGTTGGGATGGTGTTCTTCGGCTTGCAAGCTTCCTCCTTTTTCCTCCAAACACAACGATGGTCATTATGGCCAAACATTTTTATTTTTGTTTCATCAGACCATGTGATCAGACATGTGTCCCCATGTGCAGTTGCAAACCGTAGTCTGGCTTTTTTATGGCGGTTTTGGAGGAGTAGCTCCTTCCTTGCTGAGCGGCCTTTCAGGTTATGTCAATATAGGACTCTATTTACTGTGGATATAGATAATTTTGTACTGGTTTCCTCCAGCATCTTCACAAGGTCCTTTGCTGTTTTTCTGGGATTGATTTGCACTTTTCACACCAAAGTACGTTCATCTCTAGGAGACAGAAAGCGTCTCCTTCCTGAGCGGTATGACGGCTGCGTGGTCCCATGGTGTTTATACTTGCGTACTATTGTTTGTACAGATGAACGTGGTACCTTCAGGCATTTGGAAATTGGTCCCAAGGATGAACCAGACTTGTGGAGGTCTACACATTTTTTTTGAGGTCTTGGCTGAATTCTTTTGATTTTCCCATGATGTCAGGAAAAGAGGCACTGAGTTTGAAGGTAGGCCTAGAAATACATCCACGGGTACACCTCCAATTGACTCAAATTATGTCAATTAGCCTATCAGAATTTTCTAAAGCCATGACATCATTTTCTGGAATTTCCAAGCTGTTTAAAGGCACAGTCAACGTAGTTATGTAAATCCATTCTGACCCACTGGAATTGTGATACAGTGAATTTAAAGTGAAATAATCTGTCTGTAAACAATTGTTGGAAAAATTACTTGTGTCATGCACAAAGTAGATGTCCTAACCGACTTGCCAAAACTATAGTTTATTAACAAGAAATGTGTAGAGTGGTTGAATAACGAGTTTTAATGACTAAGTGTATGTAAAATTCTGACTTCAACTGTACATTCAGTATTACCTCAATCAATCAATCACCACAACTACCTCGTACACCAGTACACTCGGTACCGGTACGCCTTGTGTATAGGCTATATATAGCCTCGTTAATGTTATTTTATTGTGTTACTATTTTATTGTTATCTATTTGTAAATGTTCTTGCTTTTTAACTGCATTGCTGGGAAAGAGCTCAAAAGGAAGCCTTGTTGTATTTGGTGCATGTGACAACTAACATCTTACTTGATGAATACAACAAGCACAATGAGATGGAAGATGGTTACCTCTTCACAACAGTTTCAAACTGAGAATACACTTACTTTCAAAAGTTACCCTTCGCTTCTCTGTGAGCAGAATGAGAGAGAAAGAAAATTAAGAGTTCTCTATATATAGAGATAGAGAGAGCGAGAGAGAGGAGACACACACACACCGAGAGCAGGGGCTGTGGGACTTACCTTCGGGCGTGGAGCTCTCCTTGCATCGCGCAGAGCTAGAGGGTGCCAGGAGGCTGCTGGGGTTGGGCTGGCGCTCGGGGGACTTGACGATGGCCGACATGAGGATCTGCTGGCGGGCGGAGGCTGGCGTGGCCGGGGCGTGCTCTGAGGCTTTAAAATGGGCCGCTGGAAGGGAGGGAGGAACCGTTAAGCTTTTGGCAACACCTGGCACACTTCGACACACCAGAAACATTGCTTCCTGTACATCGTCTCCATCATTAATATACAATCACCCTGTTGAAATACTTCCAAAAAGGTGTCCTCACTTCCCTGAAGAAGACAGGGTAAATAAAGTAAGCATTCCACTGGACTGCTCTCCCTAATATGTCAGATCAGTGAGGAGTTCAAGGAAGGGATACAAGGATTTGAACCCAACACTATGACAATCATCAGGGCATGGATTCACAAACAACTCACAGGAGTGCTGACCTAGGATCAGTTTAGCCTGTTCGATAATAATTAATATTATAAACAGGGTGGTTCGAGCCCTGAATGCTGACTGGCTGGCAGCCGTGGTATATCAGACTGTACACCACGGGTATGACAAAACATTTATTTTTACTGCTCTAATTACATTGGTAACCAGTTTATAATAGGAATAAGGAACCTCCGGTGTTTGTGGTGTACGGCCAATATACCACAGCTAAGGACTATATCCAGGCACTCCCCCGCTGCGTCGTGTGTAACAGTATAGCTTCCGTCCCTCTCCTCGCCCATACCTGGGCTCGAACCAGGGACCCTCTGCACAACAACAGCCAACAGCCACCCTCGAAGCATCGTTACCCATCGCGCCACAAAAGCCGCGATCCATGTAGAGCAAGGGGAACAACTACTTCAAGGTCTCAGAGCGAGTGACGTCACCGATTTATACGCTATTAGTGCGCACCCTGCTAACTAGCTAGCCATTTCACATTGGTTACACGTGCATAAGAACAGCCCTTAGCTGTGGTATATTGGCCCGTCCCTTATTGCATGAACAGGGAGGACCTGATCCTAGATAAGCACTCCTGCTTTCAGAGGCTTTATGAATATGGGCGTATGTCCTGTAATAAGATTGTTGGCGACACCACCCACCTTCTTCTCTTAGTGATCTCAGCTCTATCCTCATCTTCTGCAGGGCGTCCTCCAGGTCTGAGCAGCGTGTCCTTTCCTTCTCCAGGGCCACCTTCATGTCACTGTACTGCATGGGCAGTGCTGGCTGGGCCTGGGCCCCGGAACCCCCAGCCCCGTTCCCATTGGGCGCCAGCTCATCCCGCCGCCGCCCGAAGATACCCTGGCAGGAGAGAGAGGGAGCTCGAGTTCGAGTTACCCAGAGTTTCAGAAGGAGCCACAGACTTGTGTGGCATTCATTTCACATGCAGTAACATTAAGATGTATTGTGTGTGTGTTGTGTGTGTGTTTGAGCCTGTGTGTCCCCGTCCAGGGACAACAACCATCTGCTCCCTATGCCGACTGCGCCATTCGCCGTCATCGCGGCGTTCTCTCACCTTCTTTTTCTTGGTGGGCTGATCCATTTTGGCCTGGAGGAAGTCAATCAGCTTGGTCTGCTGAGAAATGGTGCCCTCCATCTTGACTTTCTCATGAGAATAAACAGCCTGTGGCGTGAGAAAGAATCAATGTCAATATAAATGCATCAGGCTACCAGCTAACGTCTCACATGGAATTAGCTGTAAGAGCTGAGCCATTCCAGCAACTACGGCGGACGTTTCAAAAAAACGTAAAAAAGCGTTTCTTATTGGACAAGACCACATAGTACCTCCCCTTTTCAGTCTGTTTGGTGCCGAATGAATATGACCCAGGCCAGCTGAGAACAGCTGGGCTCAGCGGTGTTAAAAACGGTCTGAGTGGGACTGAGTGTAATGTTACCTGGATGTTCTCCAGCTGGTACTCCAGGTCGGTCCTCTCAGTCTTCAGCAGGTCAGTCTGGTCCAGAGCCTCCTGCAGGCCTTGTGTCAGACGAAATATGTGGCTCTTCTGTAGGTCCATCTGCTGCTGTAGCTTGCCTTGCTGTGGTGAGGAGGTCACCACACCAACACACATCATTCCAAGACAATCGAAAAGCTATTTTCTGTAACTTTTTGTGTAAATTGGACTAGCGTCCTGACCAGGGGTGAACCTGTACATTAAGCTGCCTCACACTACAAATAGGAGACAGGCTCCTGCCCTATGGGCTGTCCTGGCTCGGACAAGGCTTACTTACTTTGGGTAAATGAAATACAATATTGCGTACTTATTGATGTTTGTGTGAATGTTTGCGGAGTGCTCTCTACCTCGTCCATCAGCCTCTGCTTCAGCTCCCTCTCCGTCTCCAGTTTTTGCTGCAGGGTGCGGGCGTTCATCTCCAGCATGGCGTGCTTCTTCTCCAGGTCATTCAGCTGACAACACACACAACCACAAGTTCAAAGACTGTGTAGAAAAATATAATATATGCCATTTGGCAGACACTTTTATCCAAAGGGATTCGGTACAGTGTGTACATGATGATTTTCTACATATGCGACCCCAGCGAGAATCAAACCCATGGACCTGCCGTCGCTAGTGTCATGCTATAGACAAGACTCACCGTATCAGAGAGACTCTCGGCCTTCAGTCTCTGTTCTTTCAGGGCTTGCTGCAGAGCCACGATCTCCGCCGTGTGCTCCCTGACCGCTAGCTCCACCGCCTGGCGGGACTCGGTACTGCGCTGGTCTGCACGCAACCTACACACACATGGAAAATTAACACTCCCTGTGTGCGCACAGCTGTGTGTGGGTAGCAGTAGGTTTGTAGTGTGTGTGTGTGAAGGCATTTGCATATGTAAATGTGACATGAGCACCTTTGTATGTACTGTATTGTGTGTGTGTCATGCATGTATGTATGTGTGTATGTATGAAGCGTGTAAGACACGTGTGCATATATGAGGCTTGTGCGCATGCATGCATGACGCCTGCTTGACGTGTGTATGATAATCTGCCGTGCGTGTGTGTGTCTACCTATTCTGTTTCTCGTTGTCCATCAGGCGCTGCATGTCTCGAGTCCTCCTCTCGGCCTGGTTCTTCTCGTCCTCCAGGGCTCCCCTCCAGGCCTCCCACTGTCTCTCCTTCTCCAGCAGCTCATCATTCAGACTCTCCAGCTCCACAACCTGCTCCTCCAGCATGCTGCACGTCGTCTTCAGAGTCTCAATGTTCTACAGGCACACCAGTCACTCGTTTGATTTTGCCTTTATGTAACCAGGTAAGTCATTGAGAAGTTGAGAACTCATTTTCGTTTGCAATAACGAGGTGATACACTAGTCACTTCCTATGCAGAGTCTGTGTATATACACTACCGTTCAAAAGTTTGGGGTCACTTAAAAATGTTCTTGTTTTTGAAGAAAAGCTCATTTTTTGTCCATTAAAATAACATCAAATTGATCAGAAATACAGTGTAGACATTGTTAATGTTGTAAATGACTATTGAAGCTGGAAACGGCAGATTTTTAATGGAATATCTATATAGGCGCACAGAGGCCCATTATCAGCAACCATCACTCCTGTGTGCCAACGGCATATTGTGTTAACTAATCCAAGTTTATCATTTTAAAAGCTAATTGATGGCCAGAAACAAATAACTTTCTTCTGAAACTCGTCAGTCTACTCTTGTTCTGAGAAATTAAGGCTATTCCATGTGAGAAATTGCCAAGAAACTGAAGATCTCGTACAACGCTGTGTACTACTCCCTTCACAGAATAGCGCAAACTGGCTCTAAACAGAATAGAAAGAGGAGTGGGAAGCCCCAGTGCACAACTGAGCAAGAGGACAAGTACATTAGAGTGCCTAGTTTGAGAAACAGATGCCTCACAAGTCCTCAACTGGCAGCTTCATAAAATTAGTTAACTGCAAAACACCAGATTCAACGTCAACAGTGAAGAGGTGACTCCGCGATGCTGGCCTTATAGGCAGAGTTCCTCTGTCCAGTGTCTGTGTTCTTTTGCCCATCTTAATCTTTTCTTTTTATTGGCCAGCCTGAGATAAGGCTTTTTCTTCGCAAACCTGCCTAGAAGGCCAGCATCCCGGAGTCACCCCTTCACAGGAACTTGGATTAGCTAACACAACGTGCCATTGGGACACAGGAGTGATGGTTGCTGATAATGGGTCTCTGTATGCCTATGTAGATATTCCATTATAAATCAGTCGTTTCCAGCGACAATAATCATTTACAACATTAACAATGTCTACACTGTATTTCTGATCAATTTGATATTATTTTAATGGACAAAAAAAACGTGCCTTTCTTTCAAAAACAAGGACATTTCTAAGTGACCAAGCAGTCATGGAACGTAATCAAACGTTTAAACATTCTGGAAGGTACAGGAAACAAATGATGAGCAGACGTCCGTCACCTGTTTCTGGTTGTTGAGGTGCATCTCTCGGTCGGCCACCTCGCGGCGGAGGCGGTCCACGTCCTGTCCCAGCTGCAGGCGGTCGTCCGTCTCGTCCGTGGCCTCGTCCAGCTGCTTGGACAGGTAGAAGTTCTGTCTGTTCAGCTCGGCGTTCTCCTGGCTCAGCTGGGTCAGCTGCTCCTCCAGATCTGTGATCACCTGGTGGTGGTGGGGGTGAGGAACAAAAGCAACGACTGAACGGAGTTCAATCATTGCTTGAACGCACATTCTAATCTATATTGACATTTACTGCAATTGGAATTCCAATAAATGTTACTTACTGAGCAACTGTCTCTCAGGGCGTCAAACTTGCGTTGGATTTCATCTCTGTGGGCCTGAAAAAAAATTAACAAAAGTCTTGACCCCTGGTGTGATTTACATGACAGGTTGTGTGTGTGTGTACAGCGGTGCAGGTTGACTTGTCCCTTGACCTGCCAACGTCCTTTCCTCTCACCCTGAGGGCAGTGATCTCCTCCTCGGCCTCGGCGGTGGTGTCCTCCAGCTCGGTCTTGGCCTGCTGCAGCTGGTTCTCCAGGGCGTGGCGTGCTGCCTGCAGCCCGCTAATCTGGGACTCCCGCTCCTGCAGCGACAACGTCAACTCCGTCACCTGGCGCTTGATCTCCAGCTTCTGCTCTTCGTGCTCCAGGCCCATCTAAAACACCAAAGGTTGACGGGTCAGAGGTTAAAGGGTCATGGCATTGCTTTGGATTTGTTCGGATAATACAAGGGTGTGGGTAAATTAACTGCACATTGTTTCATGAATTGTTTCTTTAGAACAGTGCTCGAGGTGAAATATTGTACCTTCGGAAAAATTCAGACTTTTTCCACATTTTGTTAAGTTAGACTTAGTTTAAAATGGTTAAAAAATATATAAAAAATCCTCAGCAATCTACACACAATACCCCATAATGACAAATCAAAAACAGGTTTAGATATTTTTGCTGATTTATTAAAAATAAAAAACAGAAATACCTTATTTAAATAGGTATTCAGCCCGTTTGCTAGGAGACTCAAAATTGAGCTCAGGTGCATACTGTTTTCATTGATCATCACTGAGATGTTTCTACAACTTGATTGGAGTCCACCTGTGTTAAATTCTATTGATTGGACATGATTTGGAAAGACACACACCTGTCTATATAAAAAGGTCCCACAGTTGACAGTGCATGTCAGAGCAAAAACCAAGCCATGAGGTTGAAGGAATTGTCCATAGAGCTCCGAGACAGGATTGAGTCGAGGCACAGATAACGGGAAGGATACCAAAACTTTCTGCAGCATTGAAGGTCCCCAAGAACACAGTGGCCTCCATCATTCTTAAATGGAAGAAGTTTGGAACCACCAAGACTCTTCCTAGAACTGGCCGCCCGACCAAACTGAGAAATCAGGGGAGAAGTGATGGTCACTCTGACAGGGCTCAAGAGTGCTTCTGTGGAGATGGGAGAACCTTCCAGAAGGACAACCATCTCTGTAGCACTCCACCAATCAGGCCTTTATGGTAGAGTGGCCAGACGGAAGCCACTCCTCAGTAAAATACACAAATGCCATATCGCTTGGAGTTTACAAAAAGGCACCTAAAGGACTCTCAGACCATGAGAAACAAGATTATCTTGTCTGATGAAACCAAGATATTTGGCCTGAATGTCAAGTGTCACGTCTAGAGGAAACCTGGCACCATCCCAAGCATGGTGGTGGCAGCATCATGCTGTGGGGATGTTTTTCAGCGGCAGGGACTGGGAGACTAGTCAGGATTGAGGGAAAGATGAACGGAGCAAAGTACAGAGAGATGAAAACCTGCTCCAGAGCACTCCGGACCTCAGACTGGGTCGAAGGTTCACCTTCCAACAGGACAAATCTTTGAATGTCCTTGAGTGGCTCAGCTAGAGCCCGGGCTTGAACCCGATCTAACATCTCTGGAGAGACCTGAAAATAGCTGTACAGCAACGCTCCCCAGCTAACTTGACAGAGCTTGAGAGGATCTGCAGATGTACCAAGCTTGTAGCGTTATACCCAAGAAGACTCAAGGCTGTAATTACTGCCAAAGGTGCTTAACAAAGTACCGAGTAAAGGGTCTGAATACTTATGTAAATGTCTTATTTCAGTGTTTAATTTTGAAAAAATTAGCAAAAATGTCTAAAAACCTGTTTTCTGCACAGTGGTCTAAAGCACTGCATTGCAGTGCTAGCTGTGACACTAGAGAACCTGGTTTGAGTCCAGGCTCTGTCGCAGCCGGCAGCGACTGGGAGACCCATGGGGCGGCTGGGATGTTCCTGTCCCATTGCGCACTAGCGACTCCTGTGGCAGGCCGGGCGCAATGCACACTGACACGATCGCCAGGTGTACAGTGCTTCCTCTGACACATTGGTGCGGCTGGCTTCCGGGTTAAGCGGGCAATGTGTCAAGAAGCAGTGCGGCTTGACTGGGTTGTGTTTCGGAGGACGCACGTCTCTCGACCTTCACCTCTCCCAAGTCCGTAGGGAGTTGCAGCGATGGAACAGGACTGTAACTACCAATTGGATACACGAAATTGGGGAGAAAAAGGGGCAAAATAATATACATTTAAAAATGGGGTATTGTGTGCAGATTGATGAAAAAAAATAATATATTTAATCAATTTTAGAATGAGGCTGTAACGTAACAAAATGTGGAAAGGGGTTTGAATATTTTCCGAAGGCACTGTATTACTTGAAACTGAAGTTGCATGCAAGTAGCTTTGTGTAAATGCCAGCCAAAGTCAACACTTTTTGGGCTGGTTTCCCAGACACTGATTAAGCTTTGCCCTGGACAACAAAAGCAATTTTAAAAGCACAAATATGCTTCATTGTCTCAGCTTAATCAATGTCTGGGAAGCCAGCCCAGTCTTACTGTGTACAATACAGGGGGCCCTTCTCCCCTATTTATCCAAATTCCCCTCTGGGGATCAATACATTTTATTCAACTCTGACCTCTCGGAGTCTGGTCTCCAGCTCCAGCAGACGGCTCCTCTTGCTTTGCTCCTGCTGACTCATCTTCTCAAGGTGCTCCTCCAGCTTGGCGTTCTGGGCCTCCAGCTTCCCCGCTTGGGACTCTAGGTAGAACTTCTGCTGCCTCAGCTCCGAGATCATCTCCTCCTGGGCTTTCCTGCCACAACCACAGTCAGACAGAGAGAGGGAGACCATTGAGGTTTCAACCAAAAAATGCATTCTTTGGGTAACAACAGTAAACTTGTCTGGTTACGTATGCAACTTTGGTTCTCTGAAGGGATAGGGTGGGAATGATATGATTTAAAGAGAACTGAGGGAGATGGAGTTTAGTTAGGTGTGGAGTCTTTTTTTAATTTGGTTTTCTGGTGCTGTAATGGCGATGGCTGGTGTCAGTTCCGTCTCCTGGCTGTTTTGTTGACTTTGACTTTATGCATACAATATATGTAAAAATGCATGTGCAGTGCATAGAAGTGGTAGTACCAACTAATGAACAACATAAAAAGGTGCCAACCAAAGGACCGTTTAGCATTTTGTCTGATCTCCAGATATCCATGCAGGATGCAATTGCCACTAGCAGAGAGAGCCTAGCTAGCTACTCTGTCGAGAGGGGCTAGCTGGGGCAACAAGTCGGCGGGGGAGGAGACAGTAGTGGATTGAGGGGCATGGATTGTCCATAGCCGCTGCTCATCTCCATAAATGTTGCTGTGAACATAATGCAATGCTACATCAGACTGCTACAAGATCACCAACTCTTTGGTTTTGCTAGCCTGAGATTGCTAACCAAGGGAGGTCCTACACTATTGCACATGAAGGTTTAAAATGTTGTATTGTCCTGATAGATTGTAAGTTACTGTTTTAGATCATTATATTCTCTTAGTATGAATATACCATTTTGATATATCCTTAGAGATAGAAATGAGAGTTAGGTTAAATCTCTGTGTATGAGAAGTGTAATTATGTAGTTGACTGCAGGAATGTGTTCTCCCGATAACTCAAGGCCTCTCCTGAATGATAAGCCTGTGATATGCACGGAGGAGCACAGAGAAATCCTGGGTGATGGAAAAGTACTGAAGTACATCTTTGTGGAAGGGAGGGGGTGAGAGCTAAGGGTATTAATGGACACTGCACTGTATTGAATCTATGTATTCAGATGGTACATCTTCACTGAGTAAAAATGTGAAACATCACTCAGAGTTTGGGATCATTGGTATGATAAATATGTTTATTTGTATAATGAGATATTGGGTTTCTTATCAGCCCTGTCCTAGCTGTTTATTATTTGTGTAACTTTGTCCTCAGGCGTTTATGTCTGTCTGGTGAGACTACGATTTGTGCCTAGTAGGTGTACTGCATGGCCTGCTATGTTTATTGTCTTTTGAACCACTCCAAATAAGAAGTTCCCTCATGGGAAAATAAAGCTATTCTAAAGACCGCCACACTGACATGTTTTTGTTCTGGGTATAGATGCCACGGTTAGTACTCACATGTTTTTGTTCTGGGTATAGATGCTACGGTTAGTACTCACATGTTTTTGTTTTACATTTAAGTCATTTAGCAGACGCTCTTATCCAGAGCGACTTACAAATTGGTGCTTTCACCTTATGACATCCAGTGGAACAGCCACTTTACAATAGTGCATCTAAATCTTTTAAGGGGGGGGGTGAGAAGGATTACTTTATCCTATCCTAGGTATTCCTGAAAGAGGTGGGGTTTCAGGTGTCTCCGGAAGGTGGTGATTGACTCCGCTGTCCTGGCGTCGTGAGGGAGTTTGTTCCACCATTGGGGGGCCAGAGCAGCGAACAGTTTTGACTGGGCTGAGCGGGAACTGCACTTCCTCAGTGGTAGGGAGGCGAGCAGGCCAGAGGTGGATGAACGCAGTGCCCTTGTTTGGGTGTAGGGCCTGATCAGAGCCTGGAGGTACTGAGGTGCCGTTCCCCTCACAGCTCCGTAGGCAAGCACCATGGTCTTGTAGCGGATGCGAGCTTCAACTGGAAGCCAGTGGAGAGAGCGGAGGAGCGGGGTGACGTGAGAGACGTGTTCTGGGTATAGATGCTACTGTTGGTACTCACATGTTTTTCTGAGTGTAGATGCTACTGTTAGCGGCTAACTTGTTGGCCTCAGAGAGCTCGGTGATCCGCTGCTCCAGATTCTTCATCTTGGAGTCCATGGCGTTGATGGTCTGGAAAAAGGGAATTGCAACACAAACAACACACTTAGATCCATGAAATCAAATTAAGGCCTTTTTCCCCACCTCCATTTCAATTTAAGGGAACATAATGTGAAAATTGTGCCAGAGTGTGAATAATTGAGACATGGATGCAATGTGATTCTATCTATTTACGAATAAGCACGATTACAGCTTACAGATGTGGTCAAATGCATCAGCACCCTTGCAGTCTTTCTTCTAAAATAAGTTGACATTGAAAACTGTGGGTGTTTACACGAGTATATGTTTGCACAGGCAATGATTCTCGTTTACTGTGTAATCTCTCACACCTGTGATAAGTTGCAGGTGCCTATAGATAAAAAAATAGGCATCCAACCAGTTTTGAAAAGAAAAATACAGAACATTCTGCTCCATTGCACTCTAATGTAAAATGCAAGGGTGACAATATATTTGACCGCATTTGTACATCGCACACAAAAATATGTGTTGATTGTTTATCATTTCCATGAAAATAGACATCTGGAGAAAAAAAAACTTTTTTTGGTGGTTGAAATTTGTAGCCAGAGCCATATATTCAGACAGGGAGTAAATATAAAAGTCATATCATTAAATATTTGGCTCTAAATGTAGCTGCTGTAGAGCAATTCGACGGTAACGGTGTGATGAGGTAACGGTGTGATTGTGTATAGAGTTGTATGGTTCGTTTAACTTGGCAATCATTGGTTTTTGTTTTGACGTACATTTTAAAGTGAAAAATCTGAGTCTCAGTGTTGCTCTGTTACCATGAACTTGCCCAGTACTGAAATGCTAAACTAATACATAGGCTAATGTTACATTCAGACCAAAAACCCTTTCTGTCAATGTCAAATGTTGTCTGGCTCTGATCGTAAAGCCTATTAGCGGTAGATAACTCAAGTCCATCACGTTAACTAGATTATAGACTTAAGCTTGGACTTTGCAGAGTGACCCCATGTAATGGAATACTCCGAATTAAAATCGCAGTCTTGACAGCATTCCCTTCGACAAATTGAGTGGAGCGCCAAACAAAACAAACAAACAAACAAAAACTTAGCCCATAAACATGTCAGAGAATCTGTCCTCAAACAAACAGAAGCTGTGGCAGAAGTCTCGGAGGCTCTTTCGCCCACACGGCCCCATAATTGGGAGTCTAATTGGCTCGCTGCTGTTCTATAACATGTAGCCTATGTGAGTCATACAATTTTCCCATCTCCTCTATTAGCTGCAGTCACCACATTGATATTCGCAGAGATTTCCCCCCCTCACAAAAAGCAAACAGTGTTGGACTGTACTGCCCTGCAAGTACTCTATGGAGAATCTACACAGCTTTGCGCAGCAATATAGTAAGGAACAGGCTACAATCAAAGAGCGCAGCCAATTAAAAAGTACAAAGCAAGTATGCTAGTTAACTTCTCCAGCTGCACCTTGTTTAATTTTTTTTTTGTCTTTCAGCACAGTTTCCCTGCTTGAGCAGAACTGATAAGCCTGGCAGAGAGAAAGAAGTCAAACACATTGTATTAGTTATATTACTCCTTGTGAAAATTGGCCTTACCGCTTTCTGTTCACTGAGGAGTTTACACTTCTCCCGGGCCTCTTCCTCGTGCTGGGCCCGTTTGGACTCCAGGCTCTCCTTGTCTGCCAGGTCCACCTTCATCTGGGCCTCCAGAACCTGGGCAGTGTTCAAAATGTTTTGAAACTGAGTAGTGCAATGCGAAGGTACTACCTGACCTTGTCCAATAAGAACACAGATGTATTTATTTCTGTTGCAAACTGTTTTGCTATGGTGTGCCCAATCGAACAGTACACCTAGTTCAGGGGGACAGAGAAAGCCAAGTCACTAGTAGGCTCACTTGGCCACACTTTTCAATACATAAAGATACCCTTGAGACCATGATTTGCAGGCTGACTTAAAACGTCCTCTCTACCTTAATTTTGTCCTCATAGAGCCTCTCTTCTGGACTAGGTGAGCCTCCATCCGCTGGGCTGTTGACTGGGTCTCCCTCAAGTTCTCCTCCAGCTCCTGTACAAACAAACACACACACACCATATATCATGCAAGGTAACAACAAAGACCTACAAAATGAAACAACAAAATATGGATGAAAGCACTATCCACACTGTCACTCAGTCCATGACAGAGACACTTGCTTGGAAGAGCTGTTTATCCATGACACGGTGGTAGCGGTGGCCGTTCATGTTGGCATGCAGCCCGGGCCGGTGCGCGTCAAGAAAGACGTCGCCTGTGTGAGCCGTGGTTTCTTCGTGGCTCGTGACAGCAGGCGGGACATCCAAAGTGAGAGAAATGGGTGTGTGCATGCCATGGGGCAGCAAGCAGGACATTCCCTATGTGTGTGTGTGCATGCTTTAATCTATGCTCTAGGATAAAGGTAGTATAGAGAGGGATAGAGGAGTGGAGGGGGGGGTCAGGGTATTAAGAGGGGACTTATCCCTTGGCTCTCACCAAGATCTTATCAGCCATCTGCTGGATCTGCTGGGATTTAGTCTGGATGTCATCCTTCAGCTTGTTCTCTCGTCGCTCCACCATCTCCAGACGCTTCACCTGGTTCTCCAGGGACTTCCTGCCCTCCTGCAGGACACACAACAAGTTCTTAATAATACCCACATGACTGTCAACAACACTGAAATCAGTGGAGGCTGCTAAGGGGAGGACGACTCATAATAACGCCTGGAACGCAGTGAATGGAATGGCATCAAGGGCATAGAAACCATGTGTTTGATACCATTCCACTAATCCCGTTCCAGCCATAAACACGAGCCCATCCTCCCCAATTAAGGTGCCACCAACCTCCTGTGACTGAAACACAGTACATGGATGTAACACAATAAATCATTACAATTCAAAAACAAATACATTTTCTTTTTACATAAACACAACTACGGATGAGCAACCGTACCTCGGTCTCTCTGAGACGTCGTCGGAGGGAGTCGCTGGGGTCGGCCTTGCCGCGCAGCCGCTCAAGCTCCTGCTCCAGACGTTCTTTAGCCTGCCGGATGTTCTGCAGCAGCTCTGTGGCTTCTGTACTGGCTTTCACCGCCTGGGGGTCAAGAGTCAAATTAGACATTGTGTGGAGACAACAAAGCCCATTAGGATTCATGCCTTTTTATTCCCAAGAACACAGGCAGCAAGGGCATGACACAATATAAATAAATGGCACTGCCATTTAGCCAAGAAACGTTTGTACCCACAACTTCAGTGAACTGTGAATGTCAATGACTGATTACATCAGAAGCTAATCAAAGCTACAGTTGAAGTCGGAAGTTTACACACACCTGAGCCAATTACATTTTCACAAATCAGTCAGTTAGGATCACCACTTTATTTTAAGAATGTGAAATGTCAGAATAATAGTAGAGAGAATGATTTATTTCAGCTTTTATTTCTTTCATCACATTCCCAGTGGGACAGAAGTTTACAAAGTAGATGTCCTAACCGACTTGCCAAAACTATAGTTTGTTAACAAGAAATTTGTGGAGTGGTTGAAAAACGAGTTTTAATGACTCCAACCTAAGTGTATGTAAACTTCCGACTTCAACTGTATGTGCCTATTGGACCACAGTGGTGACAGCTGATGACTAACCATTCATTTGGGCTCACGAAGCTATTCTACGGTGACATCCAGGACCCCTGTGTGTGTGTGTGTGTGTGTGTGTGTGTGTGCGCTATGTACTTTAGAAAATATACCTTGGAGAGTTTGTCTTGGAGTTCCAGGACTTTCACTTGCTGTTCCGCATTGGTCTGAAAAACAGTATGAAAGATTAGCTGACTGTAATGTCAATGTGTGAAATGTATCTATTAATAATGGGACCTAATCTCTGCAGAAGGCTGAGGCCAAAACGCATCAGTGCAAGGCAATACATCAATTATTGATATTATCCATTTCATTCTCTACGGGACTATACAAAACGACGATTCGACACCCAAAGATTTTTGAAGAGTAATCCACAATACAGTTCACCCATGGACAGGACGGCATACCTTCTCCAGTTTGGAAAGGAGCTCCTCCACCTCAGCTTTACCCTGCTCCTTCGCCTTGGGGACAGAAATCCGACATGTTAGCATTCCGACTGCACCTGCATTCACCTCCATGGAGGTCCTACTCAGTATTCACACACCTTCTGGATCCTCTGCTGGTAGTCCACAGCCTTCCTCTTGAGCTCCTCGCTGGTGTTCCGGGAGTCTCGGAGCTCTGACTCGTACAGGTCACTACGGCGCCTGGCGGCAGACAAGTCCTCCTCCAGCTGCCGGATGGTGACCTGCATCTCCTCCAGCTGGGCATGGTACTCCTACGGCCGGGCGCACAGAGAAAGACAAGGGTTCAGGGTGTGTGTGTGTGTCTGTCTCCTCTAACTAGGCATTATACTCCTGGAGCACAGGGAAAATAAAATGTCAGGAGTAGTTCAAGAGCATTATACTGTATGCAGGCCAAGATGAACATATTCTGGGCCCCAGGGAATTAAAGTCTCATGAATGTGTGTGTGTGTGTGTGTGTGAGAGAGACTGGCTCATCGTTTCTGCGGAGTTGTCGTGGAGGATTTTAAAAGGTTTTATAATTACTATAATGACATCCACTCTTCAGGACGGAAAACATCATCCTTATAATCATCACACTGTCAAAATAAAAATCCTCGTTAGTCTTTTCCCTTCATGATTTACACATACCCGCTTCTAATAATATTGTTGATAATATCCGACAAGAGCTGGCTTGTTATACTAACAGCAGTAGAATGAGCCTCTCATTGAGACGGTGGGGTTAAAAGCCTCTTACCTGCCGCTCTATAGTACATGAGCATGTGGAGAGGATGAATCACAGACAAAGAGAGGCTTGCTAAGCCTGCTGATCCCTACTCTGGGTGTGGAACACTCTCTCACACTGCTGCCTGCCTCAGAGGGCATCAATCACTGGCTCCTAGACCAATCACTGGCTCCTAGACCAATCACTGGTTCCTAGACCAATCACTGGCTCCTAGACTACAGACAATCACCCAGAGATTCACACCAGACCAGAGAGTTAGAGACTGCAGAGGTACGCTAGGCTAGTTTCTACAAAGGATTTTGTGTGTGTGTGTGTGTGTGTGTAGCTCCTTGTATCTTTGTTTAAAGGGACACAGAGTTCTAAATATAATACATGCCATTTAGCAGACACATTTATCCATAGCGACTTACAGTCATGCGTGCAACATTTTACATATGGGTGTCCCGGGAATCGGACCCACTACCCTGGCATTACAAGCGCCATGCTCTACCAACTGAGCTACGAAGTAGTGATGGGGGGGGAATACAGAAATACAGTTGCATATCTGGATATTATTTTTTTTTAACGATATATCGTATCGTTTTGACAATGTCACAATATTATTTTTGCTAGTTGGCTGTACCTTTACCAAAACTCGGAGTTAATTTGTTTTCAGAGATTTCATTTCCATGACTGATCAAAACGTGTTCTCTCATCCCTCTGCAGCAGACGTATGGTTAGCAAAATGTTCAGAACATCGAATCGCAATAAAAATCACAGTATCGAATCCCAAAACATATCAAATCGTGAGAGTCACAGTGCATACTGTATCGGCACCAAGTATCATGATAATATTGCGAGGTCCATGGCAATTCCCAGGTCTACTACAAAGGACCGCATAATAAAGCCATACCCTCTATGACAAAGTGTGTGGGTATGAGCCTCATTTGTCGACCAGTATTTACGCGAAGGGTCACAGAATAAGGT
Organism: Oncorhynchus nerka; assembly: GCF_034236695.1. Classification (NCBI taxonomy): domain Eukaryota; kingdom Metazoa; phylum Chordata; class Actinopteri; order Salmoniformes; family Salmonidae; genus Oncorhynchus; species Oncorhynchus nerka. The sequence goes on along the minus strand of NC_088410.1, from coordinate 60,296,060 downwards.
AATAAAGACAATGATACTGTACAGTTAGTGATGAGTGCAATAATACTGTATTAAAGAGCAGATATACTGTATTAAAGAGCACATATACTGTATTAAAGAGCACATCCAGCTCCCGAGTGGCGCAGCAGTCTAAGGCACTGCATTTCAGTGCTAGAGGAGTGACTACAGACCCTGGTTTGATCCCGGGCTATATCCCATCCGGCTGTGAACGGGAGTCCCATAAGGCAGCACACAATTGGCCCAGCGTCGTCCGGGTTAGGGGAGGGTTTGGCCGGTGTAGGCCGTCATTGTAAAGTAAGAATTTGCTCTTAAATGATTTGCCTAGTTAAATGAAAGGTTAAATAAAAAAATATGCATTATGCATTGCAAATATGAAAAGGCATTCTGTATGATCTTACAATGTAGATATGAGAGAGTGGAAAAGTAACACTGGACTGGCTAGGCCCAGGCTACAAAATGAACTAAGGTGCTCAATGACCATTCAGTGCTTGCAGGATGTTACATTATTATTATTTATTTTTTCACCTTTATTTAACCAGGTAGGCAAGTTGAGAACAAGTTCTCATTTACAACTGCGACCTGGCCAAGAAAGTAAAGCAGTGCAACACAATCAACAACACAGAGTTACACATGGAATAAACAAACGTACAGTCAATAACAAAATAGAAAAAATCTATATACAGTGTGTGCAAATGAGGCAAGGTTAGGTCACTACGGCAATAAATAGGCCGTAGTGGCAAACTAATTACAATATAGCAATTAAACACTGGAGTGATAGATGTGCAGAAGATGAATGTGCAAGTACAGATACTGGGGTGCAAAGGAGACAAAAAATAAATAACAATATGGGGATGAGATAGTTGGATGGGCTATTTACAGATGGGCTATGTACAGGTGCAATGATCTGTGAGCTGCTCTGACAGCTGATGCTTAAAGTTAGTGAGGGAGATATGAGTCTCCAGCTTCAAAGAACTGGAGGGAAAGGCGGCCAAAGGAAGAATTGGCTTTGGGGGTGACCAGTGAAATATACCTTCTGGAGCGCGTGCTACGGGGGGGTGCTGCTATGGTGACCAGTGAGCTGAGATAAGGCGGGGCTTTACCAAGCAAAGACTTATAGATGACCAGGAGCCAGTGGGTTTGGTGAGGAATGTGAAGCGAGGGCGAGCCAAACGAGAGCATACAGGTCGTGGGTAGTATATGGGGCTTTGGTGACAAAACTGATGGCACTGTGATAGACTGCATCCAATTTGCTGAGTAGAGTGTTGGGAGGCTATTTTGTAAATGACATCGCCGAAGTCAAGGATCGGTAGGATAGTCAGTTTTACGAGGGTATGTTTGGCAGCATGAGTGAAGGATGCTTTGTTTGCGAAATAGGAAGCCGATTCTAGATTTAATTTTGGATTGGAGATGCTTAGTGTGAGTTTGTAGTTGTCCACATATTCTAAGTCAGAACCGTCCAGAGTAGTGATGCAGGACAGGCGGGCAGGTGAGGGTAGCGATCGGTTGAAGAGCATGCATTTAGTTTTACTTGCATTTAAGAGCATATGGAGGCCACGGAAGGAGAGTTGTATTGCATTGAAGCTCGTCTGGAGGTTTGTTAACACAGTGTCCAAAGAAGGACCAGAAGTATACAGAATGGTGTCGTCTGAGTAGAGGTGGATCAGAGAATCACCAGCAGCAAGAGTGACATCAATAATGTATACAGAGAAAAGAGTCAGCCCGAGAATTGAATCCTGTGGCACCCCCATAGAGACTCCCAGAGGTCTGGACAACAGCCCCTCCAAGTTGACACACTGAACTTTTGTCTGAGAAGTAGGTGGTGAACCAGGCGAGGCAGTCATTTGAGAAGCCAAGGCTATTGAGTCCAACGATAAGAATGTGGTGATTGACAGAGTCGAAAGCCTTGGCCAGGTCAATGAATACGGCTGCACAGTATTGTCTTTTATCGATGGCGGTTATGATATTGTTTAGGACCTTCAGCGTGGCTGAGGTGCACCCATGACCAGCTCGGGAACCAGATTGTATAGCGGAGAAGGTACGGTGAGATTCGAAATGATCTGTTTGTTAACTTGGCTTTCGAAGACCTTGGAAAGGCAGGGTAGGGCATACATAGGTCTGTAACAGTTTGGGTCTAGAGTGTCTCACCCTTTGAAGAGGGGGATGACCGCTGCAGCTTTCCAATCTTTGGGGATCTCAGACGATACGAAAGAGAGGTTGAACAGGCTAGTAATAGGGGTTGCAACAATTGCGGCGGATAATTTTAGAAAGAGAGGGTCCAGATTGTCTAGCCCAGCTGATTTGCAGGGGTCCAGATTTTGCAGATCTTTCAGAACATCAGCCATCTGAATTTGGGCTTGGGCAAGTTGCTATGGGGGGTGCAGGGCTGTTGACCGGGGTAGGGGTAGCCAGGCGGAAAGCATGGCCACCCGTAGAAAAATGCTTATTGAAATTCTCAATTATCGTGGATTTATCGGTGGTGACAGTGTTTCCTAGCCTCAGTGCAGTGGGCAGCTGGGAGGAGGTGCTCTTATTCTCCATGGACTTTACAGTGTCCCAGAACGTTTTGGAGTTTGTGCTACAGGAAGCAAATTTCTGTTTGAAAAAGCTAGCCTTTGCTTTCCTAACTGCCTGTGTATATTGGTTCCTAACTTCCCTGAAATGCAAGAGTCCTGATCATAGACATAGGAGTGAATTGTCTGTGTTCTAGATTTTGGGAAAGTCTACAAAATGGCGTTTCCCTTACTAGAACCTCTAGAGGACATGTCTTGAGTTTGGGACACAATTTTAGTTGTGTGACGCATACAACTCAGAAAGGCAGAGGGTTAGTTAGTAGGTTTGGTGCTGTATGTATCAAAGATCAGTTTTGGCCTTTCACATCATGACCTGATCCAACTCATACTCTGCAGGGCTCTATGCTGACTTGTTTTTACAAGGAACACGTGTGCAGCTACGTTGAAAGATGTAGGCGCACACTGAAAAATATTTGTGATATTAGACATAGCTTCTAAAATACAATTCCATTCCGCACAGCAAAGTATTTCGGCGCATTTGCAAGTAAAATGGTTGCACTGTAGAGCCCTGCTCTCGCATGCTTGATGCATACGGCCCTCTGGGTGAAAACTCAGTAAGCATGCTGTTCACTGGTAAGGAAGGGGTTGATGAAGTGAAGACAAAGTTGAAGTGTGATTCTACCTGCTCCTTGATCTCCTGCAGCTTGCTGCTTTGCTCTCTGATGTCATGCAGCAGCTGCAGAGCCTTGTCATCCTCCTGAGACACCTCCACACGGGCTGCCTCCAGGCTGCGCTTTAAGCTCTGTGGAAACACACGCACAATTAACACACGCACACACAGTAAATAAATCACAACGCATTCAAATATATCACCCTATAATGCGGTAGGTCTACTCTAATCAAATGGAGAAATGCATGACGACACCGCATTATCATCAGTCATGCATATACTAAACTATATGGGACGCATTAACAAGGTTGTAATGAAGAAAAAGAATGTAAGAGACACTCCACTGTCCAATATGCACTCAACTGTGTTGATATGCAACTAGATATTTGAACACAGAGTTAACACATTACTTTTCTAGCAAAATGGCTGTAACCGTAAGGATAGTTTCAGATGGACACATAGCATTAGGTACTCACACTGCACTCAGTGATGTAGGTGGCCAGGTCCTGCTCCAGGATGGTCCTCTGGTTCTCAGAGGCTTTGAGCTCCACATCCTTTTGGTGCAGAACTGACTCCAGGTCAGTCATCTTGCGCTGAAACCTAGAGATCTCCTGCTCCATCTAGGAAGGAAGCCACAAGGGACACCGAAGCTAGCTATTATACCGTGACTCAAAGGTTTATTTTTCAGAGTTGTACAGTGGGTAGAACAAGTATTTGATACACTGCCGATTTTGCAGGTTTTCCTACTTACAAAGCATGTAGAGGTCTGTAATTTTTATCATAGGTACACTTCAACTGTGAGAGACGGAATCTAAAACAAAAATCCAGAAAATCACATTGTATGATTTTTAAGTAATTAATTTGCATTTTATTGCATGACATAGGTATTTGATCACCTACCAACCAGTAAGAATTCCGGCTCTCACAGACCTGTTAGTTTTTCTTTAAGAAATCCCTCCTGTTCTCCACTCATTACCTGTATTAACTGCACCTGTTTGAACTCGTTACCTGTATAAAAGACACCTGTCCACACACTCAATCAAACAGACTCCAACCTCTCCACAATGGCCAAGACCAGAGAGCTGTGTAAGGACATCAGGGATAAAATTGTAGACCTACACAAGGCTGGGATGGGCTACAGGACAATAGGCAAGCAGCTTGGTGAGAAGGCAACCACTGTTGGCGCAATTATAATAAAATGGAAGAAGTTCAAGATGACGGTGAATCACCCTCGGTCTGGGGCTCCATGCAAGATCTCACCTCGTGGGGCATCAATGATCATGAGGAAGGTGAGGGATCAGCCCAGAACTATACAGCAGGACCTGGTCAATGACCTGAAGAGAGCTGGGACCACAGTCTCAAAGAAAACCATTCGTAACACACTACGCAGTCATGGATTAAAATCCTGCAGCGCACGCAAGGTCCCCCTGCTCAAGCCAGCGCATGTCCAGGCCCGTCTGAAGTTTGCCAATGACCATCTGGATGATCCAGAGGAGGAATGGGAGAAGGTCATGTGGTCTGATGAGACAAAAATAGAGCTTTTTGGTCTAAACTCCACTCGCTGTGTTTAGAGGAAGAAGAAGGATGAGTACAAACCCAAGAACACCATCCCAACCGTGAAGCATGGAAGTGGAAACATCATTCTTTGAGGAAGCTTTTCTGAAAAGGGGACAGGACGACTGCACCGTATTGAGGGGAGGATGGATGGGGCCATGTATTGCGAGATCTTGGCCAACAACCTCCTTCCCTCAGTAAGAGCATGGAAGATGGGTCATGGCTGGGTCTTCCAGCATGACAACGACCCCGAAACCCACAGCCAGGGCAACTAAGGAGTGGCTCCGTAAGAAGCATCTCAAGGTCCTGGAGTGGCTTAGCCAGTCTCCAGACATGAACCCATTAGAAAATCTTTGGAGGGAGCTGAAAGTCCGTATTGCCCAGCGACAGCCCCGAAACCTGAAGGATCTGGAGAAGGTCTGAACGGAGGAGTGGGCCAAAATCCCTGCTGCAGTGTGTGCAAACCTGGTCAAGAACTACAGGAAATGTATGATCTCTGTAATTGCAATCAAAGGTTTCTGTACCAAATATTAGGTTCTGCTTTATCAAATACTTATGTAATGCAATAAAATGCAAATGAATTACTTAAAAATCATACAATGTGATTTTCTGGATTTTTGTTTTAGATTCCGTCTCTCACAGTTGAAGTGTACCTATGATAAAGAAATTACAGACCTCTACATGCTTTGTAAGTAGGAAAAGCTGCAAAATCGTCAGTGTATCAAATACTTGTTCTCCCACTGTATATAGAAATGTTTATTTCTCAGAGTTGTACACATTTTGTCAAATGAGACGAGATAGTCACTCAAAAGGAGTTCAACGTTTGCCCCATGTCACAGTAAATGCCACGAGAGATCTCCTGCCCCATCTGTTAATCAATACATAATTAATTAACAGTAATGAATTTGGTTAAAAAGCAGATTTTTTACTATATTGGTTATTATAGCACTCAAATCAATATCCATCTAGAGAGTATGCCATGCATATGCTACGCTGACGTATGGACATTATAACTCCACGACAACCTCCTAATTCTCTCGGATTCCAATGAGATATTTCAATAAGATCATTTAAAAATCAGTGTGTAAAAACAACTCATCGGAGAAGGTGAATACTGTTGGAGTGTCAAGATTAGTTTACATTCAGGTTAAATAGTGCCTGGAGACTTTAGATATAGACCACCATTCACAATCATTTACATGTGGCCCATTTCCAGGAAAAATAAATAAATAAATAAATAAAATAAGCAGTACAGTACCTTGTGACATTTGTCTTGAGTTTCTTGAAGTTCTTTGCTTTTAATATGAAGCTTTTTCTCCATGGAGTTGGTTTTGGCAGGAGAGTTGAGGCCTGAAGCCACTGACCTGGGACAAGGCATATGGGAGAACACATTCATTGCACCATTCTTTGACAAAACATTCACATCTCATTTTGAATTGAAAATGCAAAGGGTTGTGCTCCATGAGTTTGACAAATATGTCAGATTCTAACTGGCATTCAATAGTTTCTTCAATCCAGACTATAGGCCATTGACTAGGCTATTACATGACTGCAATTCAAGCTCAATAAATAACACGTTTTTAATCCCATTTAATTCAAAGCAACTAGGCCCATTTCTCTTCTCAATATAATTTGGTACAATGACTGTCCCTCTTGACTACATTGAGTCAAACTGAAAAGTTCAATTGGATTTGTCAGACAATGACTTTGAAGTCAATCCTCGTGCTTAGAGGCTTAGTTTGTGGTAATAAGATGAGGGATGATTAACATAGTAATCAAGATATTAATTAAGATAAAGGGAAGTTACAATAAATCAACCGCTTGAATTTGTAGGACGGAACAATTCTCTTTAGAAAAACAAGTGACGTTATTATCATAACCCCCAAAACAATGAAGCCTACGTTTTTGTTGGCAAATGACTAAACACATGATGTTTAGGCCTACCTCTTCAAGCTATATTTTAAAATTGAAGGCTAATCTTGCTCCAAAGTGTCATACCTTCACCACTACAGATACAGTAGGCTATATCAGAGAAATGAAATGCTATGTATAAATCTCATGAAATGCACAGGGATATTGATCCATTTGTTCACATGTCACTTTTCTGGCCAGCTCTGATGGAAAACGTGTTTTTATAACTTTCATCAAAAAGGATTATGTTTGAACCCTTTGTATTTCCTGTTTCAGAATGTATTTCCCTGATTACTATATAAAAGCTGTGAGTAAACAGGTTTCCATCCAACCGTTTTATGCAAGTAAAGTACATGTCAGGTAACAAAATGCCACGACGGGCCTGATGGAAAGCACAAATTTGTTGGTAAACTTGCCAAATGTAGACAAGTTAAGAACTACACTACCGGTCAAAAGTTTTAGAACACCTACTCATTCAAGGGTTTTTCTTTATTTTTACTATATTGTAGAAATAGTGAAGACCTCAAAACTATGAACACATATGGAATTATGCAGTAACCAAAATATTTTACATTTGAGTTTCTTCAAATAGCCACCCTTTGCCTTGATGACCGCATTGCACACTCTTGGCATTCTCTCAGCCAGCTTCAACTGGAATGCTTTTTCAACAGTCTTCACTCCGCGGTCCGACTCATCCCAAACCATCTCAATTTGTAGGAGGTCGGGGGATTGTGGAGGCCAGGTCATCTGATGCAGCACACCATCACCCTCCTTCCGGCGCCGACAGAGATGGCCGCCTCGCTTCGCGTTCCTAGGAAACTATGCAGTTTTTTGTTTTTTTTACGTGTTATTTCTTACATTAGTACCCCAGGTCATCTTAGGTTTCATTACATACAGTCGAGAAGAACTACTGAATATAAGATCAGCGTCAACGCACCATCAGTACGACCAAGAATATGATTTTCGCGACGCGGATCCTGTGTTCTGCCTTTCAAACAGGACAACGGAATGGATCCCATGCAGCGACCCAAAAAAACGACTCCGAAAAAGAGGGAAACGAGGCGGTCTTCTGGTCAGACTCCGGAGACGGGCACATCGTGCACCACTCCCTAGCATTCTTCTCGCCAATGTCCAGTCTCTTGACAACAAGGTTGATGAAATCCGAGCAAGGGTAGCATTCCAGAGGGACATCAGAGACTGTAACGTTCTTTGCTTCACGGAAACATGGCTCACTGGAGAGACGCTATCGGAGGCGGTGCAGCCAGCGGGTTTCTCCACGCATCGCGGCGACAGAAACAAACATCTTTCTGGTAAGAAGGGGGGCGTATGCCTTATGGCTAACGAGACATGGTGTGATGAAAGAAACATACAGAAACTCAAATCCTTCTGTTCACCTGATTTAGAATTCCTCACAATCAAATGTCGACCACATTATCTACCAAGAGAATTCTCTTCGATTATAATCACAGCCGTATATACCCCCCCCGAGCAGACACATCGATGGCTCTGAACAAACTTTATTTGACTCTTTGCAAACTGGAATCCATTTATCCGGAGGCTGCATTCATTGTAGCTGGGGATTTTAACAAGGCTAATCTGAAAACAAGACTCCCTCAATTTTATCAGCATATCGATTGCGCAACCAGGGGTGGAAAAACCTTGGCTCATTGTTACTCTAACTTCCGCGACGCATATAAGGCCCTGCCCCGCCCCCCTTTCGGAAAAGCTGACCACGACTCCATTTTGTTGATCCCTGCCTACAGACAGAAACTAAAAAAAGAAGCTCCCACGCTGAGGTCTGTCCAACGCTGGTCCGACCAAGCTGACTCCACACTCCAAGACTGCTTTCATCACGTGGACTGGGATATGTTTCGTATTGCGTCAGATAACAATATTGACGAATACGCTGATTCGGTGTGCGAGTTCATTAGAACGTGCGTTGAAGATGTCGTTCCCATAGCAACGATTAAAACATTCCCTAACCAGAAACCGTGGATTGACGGCAGCATTCGCGTGAAATTGAAAGTGCGAACCACTGCTTTTAATCAGGGCAAGGTGACTGGTAACATGACCGAATACAAACAGTGCAGCTATTCCCTCCGCAAGGCTATCAAACAAGCTAAGCGTCAGTACAGAGACAAAGTAGAATCTCAATTCAACGGCTCAGACACAAGAGGCATGTGGCAGGGTCTACAGTCAATCACGGACTACAAGAAGAAAACCAGCCCAGTCACGGACCAGGATGTCTTGCTCCCAGGCAGACTAAATAACTTTTTTGCCCGCTTTGAGGACAATACAGTGCCACTGACACGGCCTGCAACGAAAACATGCGGACTCTCCTTCACTGCAGCCGAGGTGTGTAAGACATTTAAACGTGTTAACCCTCGCAAGGCTGCAGGCCCAGACGGCATCCCCAGCCGCGCCCTCAGAGCATGCGCAGACCAGCTGGCCGGTGTGTTTACGGACATATTCAATCAATCCCTATACCAGTCTGCTGTTCCCACATGCTTCAAGAGGGCCACCATTGTTCCTGTTCCCAAGAAAGCTAAGGTAACTGAGCTAAACGACTACCGCCCGTAGCACTCACTTCCGTCATCATGAAGTGCTTTGAGAGACTAGTCAAGGACCATATCACCTCCACCCTACCTGACACCCTAGACCCACTCCAATTTGCTTACCGCCCAAATAGGTCCACAGACGATGCAATCTCAACCACACTGCACACTGCCCTAACCCACCTGGACAAGAGGAATACCTATGTGAGAATGCTGTTCATCGACTACAGCTTGGCATTCAACACCATAGTACCCTCCAAGCTCGTCATCAAGCTCGAGACCCTGGGTCTCGACCCCGCCCTGTGCAACTGGGTACTGGACTTCCTGACGGGCCGCCCCCAGGTGGTGAGGGTAGGCAACAACATCTCCTCCCCGCTGATCCTCAACACGGGGGCCCCACAAGGGTGCGTTCTGAGCCCTCTCCTGTACTCCCTGTTCACCCACGACTGCGTGGCCACGCACGCCTCCAACTCAATCATCAAGTTTGCGGACGACACAAGAGTGGTAGGCTTGATTACCAACAAGCTGTATCACCGCCTGGTACGGCAACTGCTCCGCCCTCAACCGTAAGGCTCTCCAGAGGGTAGTGAGGTCTGCACAATGCATCACCGGGGGCAAACTACCTGCCCTCCAGGACACCTACACCACCCGATGTTACAGGAAGGCCATAAAGATCATCAAGGACATCAACCACCCGAACCACTGCCTGTTCACCCCGCTATCATCCAGAAGGCGAGGTCAGTACAGGTGCATCAAAGCTGGGACCGAGAGACTGAAAAACAGCTTCTATCTCAAGGCCATCAGACTGTTAAACAGCCACCACTAACATTGAGTGGCTGCTGCCAACACACTGACTCAACTCCAGCCACTTTAATAATGGGAATTGATGGGAAATGATGTAAAGTATATCACTAGCCACTTTAAACAATGCTACCTTATATAATGTTACATACCCTACATTATTCATCTCATATGCATACGTATATACTGTACTCTATATCATCTACTGCATCCTTATGTAATACATGTATCACTAGCCACTTTAACTATGCCACTTTGTTTACATACTCATCTCATATGTATATACTGTACTCGATACCATCTACTGTATCTTGCCTATGCTGCTCTGTACCATCACTCATTCATATATCTTTATGTACATATTCTTTATCCCCTTACACTGTGTATAAGACAGTAGTTTTGGAATTGTTAGCTAGATTACTTGTTGGTTATTAGTGCATTGTCGGAACTAGAAGCACAAGCATTTCGCTACACTCGCATTAACATCTGCTAACCATGTGTATGTGACAAATAAAATTTGATTTGGTAAAAAATAGCCCGTACACAGCCTGGAGTTGTGTTGGGTCATTGTCCTGTTGAAAAACAAATGATAGTCCCACTAAGCCGAAACCAGATGGGATGGCATATCGCTGCAGAATGCTGTGGTAGCCATGCTGGTTAAGTGCGCCTTGAATTCTAAATAAATCATAGACAGTGTTACCAGAAAAGCACCCCCACACCAAAACCCTTCCTCCATGCTTTATGGTGGGAAAAACACATAAGGAGATCATCCGTTCACCCACACCGCGCCTCACAAATGACACGGTGGTTGGAACCAAAAAACTAATTTGGACTCGAGACCAAAGGACAAATTTCCACCGGTCTAATGTCCAATGCTCGTGTTTCTTGGCCCAAGCAAGTCTCCTCTTCTTAATGGTGTCCTTTAGTAGTGGTTTCTTTGCAGCAATTCGAACATGAAGGCCTGATTCACACAGTCTCCTCTGAACAGATGAGGTTAAGATGTGTATGTTACTTGAACTCTGTGAAGCATTTATATGGGCTGCAATTTCTGAGGCTGGTAACTCTAACGAACTTATCCTCTGCAGCAGAGGTAACTCTGGGTCTTCCATTCCTGTGGCGGTCCTCATGAGAGCCAATTTAAATCATAGTACTTGATGGTTTTTGCAACTGCACTTTTTCCGTATTGACTGAGCTTCATGTCTTAAAGTAATGATGGACTGTCATTTATCTTTGCTTATTTGAGCTGTTCTTGCCATAATCTGGATTTGGTCTTTTACCAATTAGGGCCATCTTCTGTATACCCTCCTACCTTATCACAACAACTGATTGGCTCAAACGAATGAAGAAGGAAAGAAATTCCACAAATTAACTTCTAAGAAGGCACATCTGTTAATTGAAATGCATTCCTGGTGACTACCTCATGAAGCTGGTTGAGAGAATGCCAAGAGTGTGCTAAGCTGTCATCAAGGCAAAAGGTGACTATTTGAAGAAACTCAAATATAAAATATATTTTGATTTGTTTAACACTTTTTTGGTTACCTCATGATTCCATGTGTGTGATTTCATAGTGTTGACGTTTTAACTATTATTATACAATGTAGAAAATAAGAAAAATAAAGAAAAATCCTTAAATGAGAGGTGTTCTAAAAACTTTGACTGGTACTGTGTGACCTTTTCCACAATTTGCTGTGTTCCAGCCTGAATTAAACATTACTTGAGACTTTGTCACTGGCCTACACACAATACCCCATAATGTCAAAGTGGAATTGTTTTATTTATTTATTGTAATTTAAAAAAGAATGAGGAAAAGCTAAAATGTCTTCAGTCAAAAAGTATTCAACCCCTTTGTTATGGCAAGCCTAAATAAATGTAGGAGTTTTTTTAATTAACAATTTGCATGGACTCTGTGCAAGAACAGTGTTTAACATGATTTTTGAATGAATACCTCATCTCTGTACCCCTCCCCACACACAAATATCTGTACGGTCTCTCAGTTGAGCAGTGTATTTCAAACAGAGATTACACCACAAAGACAAAGGAGGTTTTCCAATGCCTCAAAGAAGGGCACCTATTGGTGAAGTTATTAAATACACTTTGGATGGTGTATCAAATCACCCAGTCACTACAAATACAGGCGTCCTTAACTTAGTTGCCGGAGAGGAAGGACATCGCTCATAGATTTTACCATGAGGCCAATGGTGACTTTAAAAACAGTTAATGGCTGTGATACAAGAAAACTGAGGATGGATCAACAACATTGTAGTTACTCCACAACACTAACCTAAACCTAAGTGAAACAAAGGAAGCCTGTACAGAATAAAAATGTTAACCCCACTTTGTAAGAACAAAATGTGGAAAAAGTTGTGTGAATACTTTCTGAAACCACTGGATGTTGTGTGGTCCATGCAGTTTATGAGGCTACACTTTTCAGAGTGGTGAAAGTACAAGGTGATGAACTTGATTCTCCTTTCCAATAAAAATCGAGGGTCTTATTCTGATGACAGATCCTTGGCTGCAGTTTGTCAAACCTTTGTGTTCATAAAAATATCATCATGTAGGCTATAGGCTACCTGCACTGTATCTGCAAGCTGTTGGCTAGAGCACACGTGCCAAGACCAAGTAGAAGGAATTGTCCGTATCGTCCCGAGATAGAAATGTGTACAGGCACAGATATGGGTACCAAAAAAAAGGTCCCAAAGAACACAGTGGCCTCCATCATTCTTAAATGGAAGAAGTTTGGAGCCACCAGAACTGTTCCTAGAGCTGGCCGCCCGGCAAAACTGAGCAATGGGGGGGAAAAGAGCCTTGGTCAGGGAGTTGACCCGATGGTCACTCTGACAGGGCTCCAGAGTTCCTGTCGAGATGGGAGAACCTTCCAGAAGGACAACCATCTCTGCAGCACTCCACCAATCAGACCTTTATTGTAGACCGGCCAGACTAAAGCCACTCATCAGTAAAAAGCACATGACAGACCGCTTGGAGGACTCTCAGACCATAAGAAACAAGATTCTCTGTTCTGAAGAAACCAAGATTGAACTCTTTGGCTTGAATGCCAAGCGTCACGTCTGGAGGAAACCTGGCACGATCCCTACGGTGAAGCATGATGGTTACAGTATTGTGCTGTGGGGATGTTCTTCAACGGAAGGAACGGGGAGACTAGTCCGGAGCGAGGGAAAGATGAACAAAGCAAAGCACAGAGAGATCCTTGATGAAAACCTGCTCCAGAGCGCTCAGGACCACAGACTGGGGCGAAGGTTCACCTTCCAACAGGACAACAACCCTAAGCATACAGCCAGGACAACGCAGGAGTGGTTTTGGGACAAGTCTTTGAATGTCCTTAAGTGGCCCAACCAGAGCCCAGACTTGAACCCGTCTCTGGAGAGACCTGAAAATAGCTGTGCAGCGACCCTGCCCATCCAACCTGACAGAGCTTGAGAGGATCTGCAGAGAAGAATGGGAGAAACTCGCCAAATATAGATGTCAAGCTTGTAGCATCATACCCAAGAACTCTCAAGGATGTAACCACTGCCAAAGGTGCTTCAACAAAGTACTGAGTAAAAAGTCTGAATACTTATGTAAATGTCATATTTCATTTTTTTACAACTTTTTTAAAAATTAAATAATTTGCAAAAATATGTTTTTTTGCTTTGTCATTATGGGGTATTGTGTGTAGATTGATGAGGGGAAAAACTATGTAATCCATTTTAAAATAAGGCTATAACGTAATTGTTTTGTGAAAAGTCAAGGGGTCTGAACACTTTCTGCGTGACAAAACCATCTGAATTGAAAATCCGATGGAAACCCATTTAACTTGTAGTCGGTACATAGGAATTTTGCCGCAAAAGTTATTTTCATGTCCACTACATCATCACGCACAGCCTTTTATCCGCAACAAGTCAATGTCTAGCAATCACAGAATCTTGTTTACATAACGACATATAGTCCGACAAACAAACCATGAGAAAAATTGCAATGTAAACACAACAGCACATTTCCTAGAGCACTCAGGACCACCATTACATGAGTACAGATTGAAACGGACGGATACATTGAAATGCCAAAAACACAGGTACATGACATAACACGCATCCACAAAAATCAGCACCAGTTTTCCTTGAATGCGTACTGAGCAACATACTTCCCTCATCATCACAATGCCCCTGGGAGAGACGGTGGCTGGCGAACAGCAAAACACACAGGATGGGCATCACTGCCTCCATCACACTGTGCAGAGATCATAGATCAACAGCCAGCGCTGGCTGCATTTTCATAGATAGCCAGGATGGATGGCTGGGCAGGCTGTGTGTGGTTACATGTTAGCACTTGTCAGCTACAGGAGCTCCCATCTGCTTCCACTATGCTAAACAAATGACCATTTGCCTGGATTGTTCTGCATTTTTCCCTAATTGGGCTTAATGAGCAGTTTAATATACAACAAGCCCTCATATGTTAACACAATCAGCTTCTGTGTCTTGTTTGCGCTGCTTGTTTGGTACCATTAAAAGCAGTGCAAAAAATGAAACCAAAAACAGATCACCGTGTCTTAGGGAGATGCAGCATCGTGGGAGAGAAAATAAAATATATGAATGTAAAATAGGGAGGAGAGAGAGAAGGAGAGCGCGAGAAAGAGAGAAAAAGAGAGACATACAGAGGGGTCAAAAAAACATCCTCGTTTCCATAGAAATACATTCTCTCCACCAATCTGCATCCCTCCTTTCTCTGACTAATCTAATCTTCCCTTTGTTTCATATTTTTTGTGCTCCTTTTCTTCTTTCTGTTCCCTTTCTGCATCATCACCCACAGATTCTGCAATTAACCTGCCACAGGGAACAGTCAGTGCTAGAAATCAACCAGGGGCAACATTATTAGGGAATCAGCAAGCCACTGACTAGTTGAGTCAATTACCAACCAAACCCCACCGCTGTTAATTTGGCAAAGCCATTATACACTGCGCGGCAATAACAAAGGCAGAGCACCATAACATGCACACAACTGAGGGGAGAGAGGGGAGGGTCTCCTCCACCTCACAGCAGCGCACGCCATCGACACACTCACCGGAATACCAACCAGCTCTGATAGTCCAATAACATCAGCAAGCTACGTTCTCCTACCATTCAGCTCTGGTGTGTCTGATCTCCACAGCAGTCAGAGGTAGACGACAAACCTCTAGTCTCATTCTTTATCCCAACCTTTCTCAATCAGAGAGCTCTGTTTTCAAATGGTGAAAACAGTCAGAATCCGGTCTGTGTTTATGACTGGATGAACGCATGAAAGAGGGGCTTGTCTCCAACGAGAAAGGAGAGAGAGGAGTTCCCCTCATTCTGTCTGACACAGCACATAGCCACCAAGCCCATAATAGAGCCACCAGCCAAGCACTGCCACTGCAGGAAAAAAACAGCCTATAGAAAGACATGGTTGGATGATACCTGGAGAGCGTTGCCGTGGCGTTACTCAAGGCAGATCAGACCTGCCACCACCTGTGAATGGCGCCTATCAAGCAGAGGGGTTCGGCTGACAGACGCAGGTCAAGGTACAGTACTTACTCAGACTTGGCCAGCGCTGTCAACGCCCTGCTGAAGAACCAGCCTAGAAAGGGCAGGTCCTGGCCCTGGAAGCCCGGCCGCAGGGGGTCTCGCTGGGCATCCGCTCGCCGGGGCCGAGGCTTCTCCGGAGGCTCCTCAAAATTGGAGGTATCATCTTCGGCGCGGAGTGTCGGCACGAAGGGAGGGAGGGCTGCGGGAGGAGGGAGAAAAGAACGAACGAGGGAGAGAGTGAATGAGCGAGAGAGATACGCCGGGAAAGAGTCAACAGATACAAAAAACGGGGGAAGTGAGGAGAAGAAACATGCGATGTGGCTGTAGCGCAGCAATTCGCGCACTCTCACACACACACTCATAAATTGCTCTCCCCCCCTCCCATACATACGTTGTAGCGTCTCCCTCTCTCTCACTGCAGCAGCTCGGTCTAATCAGCTGGAGCCATAGCCGCCAAAGCACAGCCCTATAAGTCTAGCGCTCTATCTGCACTCACTCAACCATTAACAAGCCCAGCCTCATACATTTGCACAACACACACACACATTTAAGACGCACACCAATCACACCATCTTATGGTAGTCTTTAAGAACATTTTAAAGCAGAGGCAGTATTTGGATTCACGAATGTTCCTTTGATCAACATATTTGACAAATAGCTCATTAAGCTAGGTGGGTGAATAGCCACCCAGGGCACTTTTTTATTTATTTATTGTACCTTTATTTAACTAGGCACACATATGAACAAATTCTTATTTACAATGACGACCTACACCGGCCAAACCCGAACGACGCTGGGCCAATTGTGCGCAGCCCTATGGGACTCCCAATTACGGGCCGGTTGTGATACAGACTGGGTTTCGAACCAGGGTGTCTGTAGTGACGCCTCTAGCACTGAGATGCAGTGCCTTAGACCGCTGCGCCAAAACATCCTGATGCTGTGTTTTAATGTCAATGAAACAAAGGAGCTCTATGATCAAGTACTTGGACACGGGACTCCATTTCTTACTGAATTCAGCAACAATTTTCTTTCAATCAGGGTCCACAAATCACAGCTCTTCCATGAAAGGAAAGATATTCCAGTAAATCCTCTTCCAGAAATAGAATAGTCCACAGTAATTCTAATTCCAGACTTTCATCTATTTACCCTGACAACAATATGATATTGTGAGCATCAATGAGGCAATTTCACATATCTGGTCAATCAAAGGCTCTGGCATTCTTCTCATGACATTCTCACCACGTGTCAATGCTGAGTGATTCTGAGCTGTAACACACAAGCGTTTATGTCATTAATATATTCCCTCATCGTAGTGTCAGGCTTTATGTCCAGCCTTTTCCCTGCTCTCCTGGGGATCATACACACAGACACACACACACACAGTAGTAGTGGCATCAGTAGTTGTGAGATAATGAGATTCGCTACGGTCTGGCAGGAGGCCAGCTTAGTCCAGAGGGGGGATGTTGAAGAGAGATCAGCAGCTGTGTGTGTGTGTGTACACATTACGCTGTACGTAGTGTACTGTGTACAATATTTGTTTCCTTTAGTAGTATAGTGAAGCATGGAAAGCGCTTGAGTGCTGTATTTCAAGTGTGTGCATTCCATCGATCAATAAGAAAGAGCTCTACAAACCATTTACTGAAGTAAGCTAAATATACTGTATATCCAAAAACTGTCTTAGTGAATCAACAACCAAGATAAGTGGAAAACCATGCCAGCTTTAAGTTTGAGTGAACTATCCCTTTAAACCGAATCAAACCCTAGTTTATCTTCAAATGGTTCTTCTCTACCTTGCAACACTTAACAGATGTAAGACACATTCATAAACAAGGCTGAGGTGAGAGCACCATGATCAGCTTATAACCAGGGTCATCAGGGCACTCAACGGATAAGTTTGAAAACGTTTCGCAAACGGAAAATGAAAATAATTGTTTCTTATTGGACAAGTTCACTTGTTTTCCATTTGGTGGCTAATGAATACGACCCTGGTCGGTTAGGAGGGGACCAGGGCTCACCTTGTCTCAGCTTGTTCCAGTCCACAGTGGAGAAGAAGGGGTGACAACGGAGCTCCTCAAAGCCTAGCCGCTCCTGCGCTCCACAAAGTAGACTCTGAACCAGGTCTACAAAGTGCTTACTGGCCTTTGGATCCTGGGGGTACCTCAAAAAACGCTGGGAGGAAAACGATAGGGACAGAATGCAGTCACAACGTTCTTAAACATAGAATTCAGATAACTCTGTGGCAGCTAAGGTTGTCAAGAATCACAAAATGTTTTGATATGACTACTGTAGTTGGTGTAAAATTGCTACGCCTATTTTCCCTTTAGACTGCCTGAAGAGATAGCGGACAGCCTCATACATCATTTGTCAGGTAACCCCCCCCAATCACTTTTTTCATAGCCATCCATTTTACAGATTCAAAATAAAAATTACCTACTTTTCCAGGATACCAGTATCATTCCATACCTTTTTACAGACTTCCAGACCAGTGCAAGAAGTATCAGACAGTACGTATTAGATATAATAATGGGACCCTACCTGGAAGTTCATGATATTGTGGGCGGTCTTGGTGGCGGTGCCATCGGTGAACGGAGACTTCATGTAGATCATCTCGTAGGCGATGATCCCTAGTGACCACCAGTCACACTCCAGGCCGTAGCTACACTGGGACCCCCCGTTCATAGCCCCCAACACCTCAGGGGACAGGTAGTCCTGCGTCCCGACAGGTGCCCTGGGGGTAAACACCTGCAAAACAGCCATCTCAGTTACTCTCACCTCATGAATAACCTCTAAATTAATGTTATTATGTGGAAGTTGTAACTGCTATTGCATTATGTTATAACCCAATGTTTGAGTAGTAATCCATCCCTTGCACAGGTTTCACATGTTGTTTCAATGGAGCCAGCAACTTGGTAGTTACATGAGCTTTTTGGTTTTGTTTTTGCGGCACAACCTTCTCACACATTCAACAGGAAAAATAAGAAATCCTCTTCAGTATATTCATTCTGATGTGTGAGCTTTTACCTTTTTATTAGCAGTGAGCTTGGCAGCTGAACCAAAGTCTGCCAGCTTGATGTGCCCAGTGCGGTCAATGAGCACATTCTCTGGTTTGACATCTCTGCAACAGGAAAGATGCGAGGAGGATGTGAGAGAATGCAGGAGAAAGCGAATGGGAACAGAAGGACAAGGAGGAGCGAGACCAGACAAAACAATTTGACCTAAATGCAGGTGAGAGATCTTACAAAGAGCGAGAAGGATTTCTCTCTTATACCTGTGGTGTATTAACCCTATATGAACATTGACACTAGTAGTCACGTTGTTATTCTGGGGATTCACATTAGCGGTAGAGGTGTGCAGCCCATTTGAGTGTATTATAAATGTGGAATTTGGAAGTCACCTGTGGACAAAACCCATCTGATGCACAGCGTGGATGGCCTCGACTAGTTCGGCCAGGTAAAACTGGGCCATGGCCTCATCAAATTGCTCCTCATATCTGTTCATCAGGGCCATCAGATCCCCACCCGGGAGGTAATCCATCGCCTATCAACACACACACACGGAAATTAAACACAAACACGGACATGTGCACAGTAACGTGACAATCATGTTTTCAGACAAACAGGAAACTGTCTTGCAACAGCCTGGCCAAACAGCTTCATTCATTTTGTGTTTATTTGAAACCCTGCGAAAAAAGACCAGTATCACCACGCCATATTGCAGACAACACAGTTTCTATGGTCACTGGTCCCATATTAATAAACCACCAAGAGCTCCAAAATGTGTGTGTAAATGAAATTGAAATACTTGTCACATGCTTTGTAGACAACAGCTGTAGACTAAAAGTGAAAGTGCTTACTTACAGGTCCATTTCCAACAACACAGAGTTAAAGATAAGATAACATTTTTATAAAAAATATAAATAGTGAGGAATAAATACACTGTGAATAACAACTATAAATAATAAGTAAAAATAACATGGCTATACATAGGGAGTAGAAAATAACAAAGCAACCGTTTCTAATTAATTCTACCAGTGCTGCCGTTGTTCCATGCATTCTAAATATAAACAGGAAGCAATAAAGGCAGCAGCTATCAGTAGGGGTGTTAAAAGTTCAGCAACGAGGAGCATACCGCAGAGCATGAATGGTCGGGGAGTCTGAATGAACAGCAGCATTCTAAAGAGGTTACCTAGCAACAGGGTACGGAGAGACACTTTGGAGCAGTCTAACACTTGGGTAGAGATGGATTCTTTGTATTTTCTCTGGGCTCAGTATGGAAGTGTGGGCAGAGATCAGAGCTGGGAGTGGGGGCTGACTGAGCTGAAGCAGACATGGGAAAATAACTCATTTCTAATTTAAGCCACTCAGTTCGCTTTCCGGGCAGCAATGCATTGCTCACTTGGCATTTGTTTTGGATATTCTAATCCCACTAAATTCACAGGAAGAATTGGACAGAGCGTTCCAACAGCAAACGGAGTACAGTGAGGGAAACACACAATTGTACTGATTAGGTAAAGTGGGAAAAACATCTAAAATGCCAACTTTTTGGCTGAAGGGACACATTTGGGATTTCGAAATTGAATTACAGGCCACAAAATTGTAATAGCGGCTCAAAGAAGGCTGCAAAGGAACGAAACCAATTTGATTATTGATTTTTATTTAGCTACGCAAGTCAGTTAAGAACAAATTCTTATTTACTATAGGCCTATAGATGCTATTTATGCATGCATTCGGTTTATATTCTTGTTGTTGTTATGAAAAGGAAGACATGGCAGTATCCATACCCCGCAAACACTATGCATCGATAACATGTTTTGAAAATCTATAGTACTGTTTATCAGCCCAATACAAAATATGGTACATGACGCCATCTATTGGACATCTGATGGATAGCAGTGGAGAGGTATAAGACTATGTAAGAAAATTGAAAAGCAACCTGGGTTCCATTTGGATTGACAGAGCGCAATGCCATGATCAATTCATTTAACTACGGATGTAAATATAGGGCCCCAGGCCATATTGAAGTACAAAACAGGCCACGTTCAGCCCTAGGGCCATAGATTGCCCACCGCTGTACTGACCCCTAACCAATTTGGAATATGATTTGTTCCCAGCCAAATTGCCTTGTTTTTAACGAGACATTTCTGTGAAAGCAAGGTCGACGGAATGTTTTCGAGCGAGACAGACGAGTGGCCATGGCCATCATTTTCAGCGTTGTCTTAGGGGCATTCTCGCTAGTAATATCTATAGATTTTGACAAATTGTGTTGAATATTGATATTGCATTGTGGTGTCAATCACACCTCAAATAATTCATAGGCCATAACCTATGTATTTCAATACTGTTACCAGGTAGACATTGTCTTGGTCCTGGAAGGCATACAGGAGCTGTGGGATCCAGGGGCTGCAGCTCAGTGCCAGTATCTTCCTCTCCTCCTCATAGAACACCTGAGGGAGGAACAGAACGTGAGTTACAGAGGAAGGGAATGCACCTGCCTGTCAACTACATTTCAGGAAACCACAAACAACGGATATTTTCCAAACATGGTACAGTTTTCACAGATTGACTCCTCAGTCAAAGGTGAATACTTACTTCCATTTAAGTTGACTTTCAAAGTCTCTCTTCGACATTGACGCACGACTAAGTGAAAATTCTATGATTTACATGGAAGTGAGGACCCGCCCCCACAACAAATAACTATTTTTGGAGCAGAATGAAAAAAATTGTGTAGCTTACATTTTCTTTGGAGCGCAGGCCTGCCTTCTCCATGACCTTCAAGGCACACACATCTCCTGTGGATCTCTCTCGGACCACCTGTACTTCAGCAAAGCGGCCTCGTCCAACCACCCCGCACTTCTCAAAGTCCCGCAACCCAGGCTGCAACTCATGTAACTCTGACACCACCTCAGAGTCTGAGAGTCACACACACATACACAGTTAAACATTAGTAATTGAGTATTCGAACAGACGTCAAAGCTCAATCTTTAACCAGATAATTTTTTTCAACAAATACTGTCAAACTATTTTGTGCAATGCGCTTTGTGGTTTCCCAAACAGGCAAGTGTAATTTCACCTAGAAGACAACATAAACTTGCTTTGACTCTAGTGTTCCATTTGTACATGTACATTTGCGGGGGCACAACTAAAAAGAAACCAAGCCAAGCATCGCAAGTTCTTCTCCCTAAATTCCCTTTCCTCTCAGTGTCTCATTCACTCAACTGCGTTCTGACCGCCCATGTGCCGAGTGAGCATACAAGCTCCCATTAGGCCTCCAGAAATCAATGCCTATAAAAACATTATCTAACTAATGGGATACACAAGCTACATTCCTTGCCAAATGATGACAGTTCACAAATTCAAAATGGACTTGTTGAATGAAGTAGGAAAATATGTGTTCCAACCACGAGCTGCAGTTTTGGACTAATTGCTTCCTATCTATTATCCGCTTAGGCTCCTTTGCGAACGGCTAGTGCCATTAAGAATTGGTTAGCTTAGCCTATAACCACCCTAAACATAGACAAGTTCGAAACTGAAAATACGCAAAAACATTTGTTTGATTAAAACAAAAACTACATTTTCATCACAATCATTAAGCATAGGCCAACTCACCAAACTGATGTCATGGCCATAATTCACCACCATGCAGAGCTCAATGTGGAATTGTTAATCCAATTTAGAAAATTCCAAAGAACAGGTAGGACAAACTAAATTGAATGCCTGTATTTCGAAAAAAACAGATCTTGGTTTGTAACCCTGAAAAAAAGTATTTCAACTTGCCAAATTGAGCCCTGTTTCAAATGATCACTCTTTGAGAATAACTGTTCCAGACGTGAGATGCACATCCCTTTGCACGGTCTAACTGTTCTGTCTAATTGTTTCACTTGGGAAAAATATGAGGTTCTATTTTATTCTGTTATATTACACAATATTTTTCTGCTTCTATAAAATTGACTGTGATAAAGGGCTAAAGGAAATAAGAGTCTTTTGTCTGCTAAATTAACAAAGCAAGGCTATGCTATTACACAGCAATAGGCTTCGACAAGCAAGCGCCACTGCTGAGGTTCTGTAGATTGTGTTCCACAATATGATATAACCAGTTGATATTACGGTTTCAATAAATGAATGAATAAATGATGGTTCTGAAAAATTAGGCATTGTTGGGGCAGCCTAGTGGTTAGAGCGTTGGACTAGTAACTGGAAGGTTGCAAGTTCAAACCACGAGCTGACAAGGTACAAATCTGTCGTTCTGCCCTTGAACAGGCAGTTAACCCACAGTTCCTAGGCCGTCATTGAAAATAAGAATTTGTTCTTAACTGACTTGCCTAGTTAAATAAAAGGTCAAATAAAAAAACACTGTTGGCATAGGCCTATAGACAAATGCACACATATTTGTTTTACATGCAAGTACTCCAACAGTCAAAACATGTAAAATACCCATCCCTATTAAACATAGGAGTATAATAAGTTGATATCCTTTACTACTAAAACACTTCAGTAGTAAATGAGATGCAAATCAAATGCTTACACTTGTTGACAAAGTTGGCCACATATTCTATCTTCATCAGGTCTGGGGAAGAGCACTCCTGGTAGAGAAGGAGCAGAGCGTCCAACAGCTCCTCCCTCGTCACATTCACCCCACCCTGTAGGCCATGGTTGGATATCTTTCCCTGGAGTGTTAAAGCAACAGGGGCATACTTTAATCATTCTTGTCAATTAAACGAGGCTTGCCAACGACCATCTCAGACCTTGCTGAACCTTTATCTGCATTGAACTGTTGAGCTAATTAGCTATATTAGTCGCTAGCAAGTTTATAACCAAATGATTAGGAGTATGTATTTCTACTGTTGTTTTGATTATTCTCTCTTACTAGCCCATATATAAAGGCAGTACATCAAGTAGCTACACCAGACAGTAATATTCACCTGCAGTAGGTGGTTGAGGCGGGAGCAGCGACTGGTCATTGGATCGAGAGACGCCAGATCTTTCACGCTCCCTTGATATTTGAATTTAAACATACCGACGCCTTGACTCTTTCCTAATCCAACTGAGATTGACACAGCAGGATCAGTTTTAGAATCACAAAACCAGCTGGTACGTTAGCTATGAACAGCAATAACAGCTAGCCAACTAGCTATCTTGCCCTGGATAATTCAACACATTCATTGTAAGCAAACCAACAGAGATAGAATACGAATGAACTTTCCAACCTAGTACGTACATATAATAAAAACGTAATGTAGCCTATCTAAAAATTTTGCCAACGGACAATATACTTTTAAAAAAAAGAAGAAAACATTAGGATCCTCCTGCTGTCTGCGGACCTGCGGTTGATTTTACTTCCGGTCCACTTTCGAATTTTGCGCGTTCTCTGTTCGCCTCATTACGTCATCGCATCGCGCTCTCACAGTGCTCGTTCATTGGATCAAGGACGTCTAGTCCCGCCCTCCATACTTGGCTGACGCGCGACACACTTGACTACACAGTGGCTGGTGTTCGAAAGACTAGTATTCTCCTCTCTTTCTGTAAAGAAAATCATGCCGTCTGGTTTCCTTTAACTGGAATTTGATGTATAGCATTTACTTTTAATTAAGTATGAAAATGTAGTATTTTTCCCACAGTAGCCTACTTAAGTACATTTGAAACCAGATCCACTGGAAGGTTTTTTGGGGGACAATAATTTCCTCCTTCAGACTAGATGGACATCATATTTTACAATTCGTGTCTCCCCTTTTTGTAGGCCTGGATTAGATGGTTGCATTCAAGACAAGGTGTTGTCATTCATTTTTTGTCTTCATTTTTTTTTTAATTGCCCCCACACCAGATACAAACATTACACACACATACGAACAACAATTGAATTTACAGACGCACAGAAACAACTATTACATCTCATCTGCCCAGACCCACATGCTCACACCCTCATCCCTAGTGCCTGCATTATTGTTTGCCACATGGCCTTACATTTTTACCAATTTAATAAATCATTCGAAATTTTCATTGTGTTATTAATGACGGATTGACGAGAAGAGAATCATCCAGCATTGGGTATCGCTTTCTGTAAAAAGAGGGTGACCCAATTACCACCTCATCGACGAGGGGATTGTGCAATAAACCTCTAGGTAAACGCCGCACTTCCCAGGAGTCATGTGTATCCCCTGTCACAGGAGGAGACGGCGACTATGGAGACATATATCACCGAATCTCTGTGACATGGGTACATTCGGCCCTCCATGTCAACCGCCTCCTCGAGTTATTTTTAATAAATCATTTGCACGGACGCAGACCTTATGAGTACCTAGTCATGCCATATGGGTTGACAAATGCTCCAGCCGTCTTCCAATCCTTTGTAGACGATATTCTCCGGGACCTGCACGGGCACGGTGTGATAGTTTATATAGATGAAATTCTGATCTATTCCGCCACACACGCCACACATGTGTCTCTGGTGTGCAGGGTACTTGGGCAACTGTTGGAGCATGACCTGTATGTCAAGGCCGAGAAATGTGTGTTCTCCAAACAAGCCGTCTCTTTCCTGTGGTATCGCATTTCCACATCTGGGGTGGTGATGGAGTGTGACAGCATTGCGGTACAGTAAAGGAGGTGCAGTGGTTTTTAGGGTTTGCCAATTACTACCAGACGTTTATCCGGGGTTTTGGGCAGGTGTCTGCTCCCATTACCTCACTGCTGAAGGGGGAGCCGGTGTGTTTGCGGTGGTCGGCGGAGGCGGGCAGAGCTTTTGGTTGTCTGAAGGCTTTGTTTACCGATGCTCCCGTATTGGCTCATCCGGACCCCTCTTTGGCATTCAGAGTGGAGGTGGACGTGTCCGAGGCTGGTGTTGGAGCCGTGCTATCACAGCGCTTGGGCACGCCACTGAAGCTTCGACACTGCGCTTTCTTTTCTAGGAAGCTCAGTCCGGCGGAGCGAAGCTATGATGTGGGGACCGGGAGTTGCTGGCTATGGTAAAGGCTCTGAAGGTGTGGAGACATTGGCTTGAGGGGGCGCAACACTCTTTTCTCATCTGGACTGACCACCGTAATCTGGAGTACATCCGGGCGGCGAGGAGACTGAATCCTCACCAGGCAAGGTGGGTGATGTTTTTCACAAGATTTTGTTTCACCATCTCATATAGACCAGGTTCCCGTAATGCTAAGGCCGACGCACTGTCCTGTCTCTATGATACCGACGACTGGTCCATCGAGCCCACCCCCATACTTCCGGCCTCTTGTTTCGTGGCATGGGAGGTGGACGCGGACATTGAGCGGGAGTCACGGTTAGAACCTACTCCACCACAGTGTCCAGCTGGTCGGAGGTACGTCCCGCTTGGTGTTCGCGACAGATTGATCAGGTGGGCCCACAAAGGACGGTGCGGGATCTTAGGGGGAAGTAATGGTGGCCCACCTTGCCCAAGGACTTGAGGGTTTTATGTCTCCTCCTGTTCGGTGTGCGCCGAGTGTAAGGCTCCTAGACACCTGCCTAGAGGGAAGTTGCAGCCCCTCCCCGTTCCACAGCGGCCTTGGTCACACCTGTCGGTTGACTTCCTCACCAATCTTCCTCCGTCACAGGGGAACACCACGATCCTGGTCATTGTGGATCGGTTTTCTATGTCCTGCCATCTCCTCCCTTTGCCCGATCTCCCTACGGCCCTACAGACTGCGGAGGCCCTGTTTACACACGTCTTCCGGCACTACTGGGTGCCTGAGGACATAGTTTCTGATCGGGGTCCCCAGTTCACGTCCCGGGTTTGGAGGGCGTTCATGGAGCGTCTGGGGGTCTCGATCAGCCTGACCTCGGGATTTCACCCCGAGAGTAATTGGCAGGTGGAGAGAGTTAACCAGGATGTGGGTAGGTTTCTGCGGTCGTTTTGCCAGGACCGGCCAGGAGAGTGGGCGAGGTTCGTCCCATGGGCCGAGATGGCCCAAAATTCACTTGGGCTATCTGCCGGTCCTGGTACCGTGGCATCAGTCAGACCGAGGCTACTGCGGTGGAGGAATCCCTGAAACAGGCTGATGGGCGGCAGAAGGAGAGAGCTGACTGCCACCGCAGTGAGGCCCCCGTGTTCGCACTGGGGGCCCGGGTCTGGCTCTCGACCCGAAACCTGCCCCTCCGCCTGCCCTGCCGGAAGCTGGGCCCGCGGTTTGTGGGGCCATTTAAAGTCCAGAGGGGAATAAACGAGGTGTGTTATAGGTTACAGCTCCCCCTTACTATCATATTAACCCCTCGTTTCATGTGTCTCTCCTCAGGCCGGTGGTAGCTGGTCCAGTGCAGGACGTTGAGGTGCGGGAGGTCCCTCCTCCCCTCCTGGACATCGAGGAGGCCCCGGCGTACACGGTGCGTTCCATCCTGGACTCTAGGCGTCGGGTGGGGGCCCTGCAGTACCTCGTGGATTGGGAGGGGTCCGGAGGAGAGGTGCTGGGTGCCGGTGGGGGACATCTTGGACTAATTTCTGCTGAGTGAGTTCCACAGCCTCCATCCGGATCGACCTGCGCCTCGAGGCTGGCGTCGACACGCTGCGGGAGCCGCGTGTCACCACCATGGCTTTTGGGCACTGCATCTCACAACCGGCTGTGATTGGGAGTCCCATAGGGCGGCACACAATTGGCCCAGCGTCGTCCGGGTTTTTCTGACTTGCCTCGTTAAATAAAGGTTACATTTGAAATACAAATTGTAAAAATGACTCCATTTTTTTGGCACTCCCCCACCATTGTAAAAAATACTAACCAAAATATAAACGCACCATGTAAAGTGTTGGTTCCATGTTTCATGAGTTGACATTTATTGGATATTTCAAACTTTTTTAACAAATCAAAAACTGAAAAATTGGGCGTGCAAAATTATTCAGCCCCTTTACTTTCAGTGCAGCAAAATCTCTCCAGAAGTTCAGTGAGGATCTCTGAATGATCCAATGTTGACCTAAATGACTAATGATGATAAATACAATCCACCTGTGTGTAATCAAGTCTCCGTATAAATGCACCTGCACTGTGATAGTCTCAGAGTTCCGTTAAAAGCGCAGAGAGCATCATGAAGAACAAGGAACACACCAGGCAGGTCCGAGATACTGTTGTGAAGAAGTTTAAAGCCGGATTTGGATACAAAAAGATTTCCCAAGCTTTAAACATCCCAAGGAGCACTGTGCAAGCGATAATATTGAAATGGAAGGAGTATCAGACCACTGCAAATCTACCAAGACCTGGCCGTCCCTCTAAACTTTCAGCTCATACAAGGAGAAGACTGATCAGAGATGCAGCCAAGAGGCCCATGATCACTCTGGATGAACTGCAGAGATCTACAGCTGAGGTGGGAGACTCTGTCCATAGGACAACAATCAGTCGTATATTGCACAAATCTGGCCTTTATGGAAGAATGGCAAGAAGAAAGCCATTTCTTAAAGATATCCATAAAAAGTGTAGTTTAAAGTTTGCCACAAGCCACCTGGGAGACACACCAAACATGTGGAAGAAGGTGCTCTGGTCAGATGAAACCAAAATTGAACTTTTTGGCAACAATGCAAAACGTTATGTTTGGCGTAAAAGCAACACAGCTCATCACCCTGAACACACCATCCCCACTGTCAAACATGGTGGTGGCAGCATCATGGTTTGGTCCTGCTTTTCTTCAGCAGGGACAGGGAAGATGGTTCAAATTGATGGGAAGATGGATGGAGCCAAATACAGGACCATTCTGGAAGAAAACCTGATGGAGTCTGCAAAAGACCTGAGACTGGGACGGAGATTTGTCTTCCAACAAGACAATGATCCAAAACATAAAGCAAAATCTACACTGGAATGGTTAAAAAATAAACATATCCAGGTGTTAGAATGGCCAAGTCAAAGTCCAGACCTGAATCCAATCGAGAATCTGTGGAAAGAACTGAAAACTGCTGTTCACAAATGCTTTCCATCCAACCTCACTGAGCTCGAGCTGTTTTGCAAGGAGGAATGTGAAAAAATTTCAGTCTCTCGATGTGCAAAACTGATAGAGACATACCCCAAGCGACAAAGTATTAACTTTGGGGGCTGAATAATTTTGCGCTGCCAATTTTTCAGTTTTTGATTTGTTAAAAAAGTTTGAAATATCCAATAAATGTCGTTCCACTTCATGATTGTGTCCCACTTGTTGTTGATTCTTCATAAAAAAGACAGTTTTATATCTTTATGTTTGAAGCCTGAAATGTGGCAAAAGGTCGCAAAGTTCAAGGGGGCCGAATACTTTCGCAAGGCACTGTATCTACAGTACTAAATCCATGTGTATGTACAGTGCGTATGTTATCGTGTGTGTGTGTGTGTGTGTGTGTGTGTGTATGCATGTGTCTGTGCCAATGTTTGTGTGGGCGAGCAGTTTGCTGATCGATGGCTATTTGAATGCACAGGGATACCGTGACGAGATCCTGAGGCCCATTGTTGTACCATTCATCCGCCTTCATCACCTCATGTTTCAGCATGATAATGCACGGCCCCATGTCGCAAGGATCTATTCTCTATTTGTGTTGGTAAAATTAATTATGTGAGAAATTGTGGTGGAAACACCTTTACGCGCAAATATTGATCTAATTACCTTCATATCGAAAGTAAACTTGGAGTCACGTGATGATATGTTATGTTGTCCTCCCTCTACGACTCTGGAAACTATGCAGTTTATTAGGTTACAGATTAAATAAGTTGTGATGAACTTCAGAGGGTAGTGAATGTGCAAGGTGATGAGCTTGATGCTCCTATTCTGGTGTCATGATGATTGATGCTTGGCTGAAGTTTGACAAATGAAAATAATATCGCTCTAATCCATAATAACCTCAGCATGTAGGTAGTCTACCTACACTGTATCTGCGAGCTGTTGGTTGTAAAGCGCATGTTCCAAGACCAAAGACATTCAAGACATTCGCAATATAACGCAACAGTTTTTGTTACCATCATTATAGTTGAAAATGCAATGGAAACCCATTTAACGTGTATTTTTCATTCTGTACATGGGAATTTAACAGCAAAAGTTATTTTTATCTGCACTACCATCACGCACACACAGCCTTTTATCCACAAAAAGTCAGTTTGATGGAAACACGTCTCAGGTGGGAAAATGCTCATATTGTTTTAAGCAGATTTAAGAATATCTATTCTTGATACACACAGGAAACTGTTGAGCGTGAATACAAACATTTTTTTTTGCCCTTTTTTCGATCTTGTCTCATCTCTGCAACTCCCCAACAGGCTCGGGAGGCAAAGGTTGAGTCATTAGTCCCATGAAACATGACCCGCCAAACTGCGCTTCTAAACAACCGCCTGCTTAACCCAGAAGCCAGACGCACCAATATGTCGGAGGAAATACCATTCAACTAATAACCGAAATCACGCCACAAGGAGTCGCTAGAGCGTGATGAGCCAGGTAAGGCCCCCCCTGGCCAAACCCTCCCCTAACCAGGACGACACTCGGCCAATTGTGTGTCGCCCTATGGGACTCCCGATCACGTCCGGTTGTGACACAGCCTGGGATTGAACCCGGGTCTGTAGTGACACCTCTAGCACTGCGATGCAGTACCTTAGACAACTGTGCCACTCGAGAGGCCCCTGCATTGCATTTCTTGACACAAACCGGTGCACCTGGCACCTGCTACCATACCCCGTTCAAAGGCACTTAAATATTTGGTCTTGCACATTCATCCCCTGAATGGCACACATACACAATCCATGTCTCAATTGTTTCAAGGCCTAAAAATCCTTGTCTCCTCCCCTTCATCTACACTGATTGAAGTGGATTTAACAAGTGACATTAATAAGGGATCATAGTTTCACCTGGATTCCCCGGGTCAGTCTATGTCATGGAAAGAGCAGGTATTTTGTACACTCATTGTATAAGAATATTTGCCAGGGCATACTGTATGTTTCATTATAAATCTGTTTATTTCACATGGCGATATGGGAAGCTAAAAGGTTAGCTAGCTTGCAGTGTTTAGCAAACTTGTAAGCAATGGAGTACAAGAGACCATTCTTTTGCTTTCACCACAAATGAGAAGATAACAAGAATACACCCCAAAATGTATTTTGTTTAATAATAATAATAAATGTAATAACTGGTGATTACAGGCTATTGTGAAATGGTAGAACCTGCTGTAGTGTCGTGAACTTTATGTTCATTAATCTGATGACTTATTTATTTAATCCACTAACTATGTTTAATTGTTACCCAATGAAATGAATCATGTAACAATTAACTCATTAGGATTTGGGGCACCACGGAAGAGGTTGTTTAAACAGTTACCATCTCAAAAATTAAACTCTAAGGTATATATCAGGTACCGAGGTAAGACCCAAGTGCAGACTGTGTGAAGTAACAATGTTTATTGTAACGGGCAGGCAAACGACAGGTCAAGGCAGGCAGGGGTTTGATAATCCAGAGTAGAGGCCAAGGTACAGGATGGCAGGCAGGCTCAGGGGCAGGCAGAGTGGTCAGACGGGCGGGTACAGGGTCAGGACAAGCAAGGGCAAAAACCAGGAGGACGAGAAAAAGAGAAACTGGAAAAAGCAGGAGCTGAGACACAAAACGCTGGTAGGCTTGAATAAACAAGACGAACACAGGGGATAATGGGGAAGATGGCCAACACCTGGAGGGGGGGAGACAATCACAAAGACAGGTGAAACAGATCAGGGCATCTTATCATATCCTAATTCGGAAGCTCATGCATCTGCAAAAAACCCAGCCGCACTCATGATTCAGTACTACACAAATTGGTTTAATTATTTATTTACTAGCTAACTAAATAACAGGCTAACATACACACTTAATACATGAGACAAAGGTCCCTAGCGGACTTTTACAATATGGTGGCTTTTTACACAACGACATGGAGAGGGAGAGAGAGGGAGAGAAAAAGACACATATCATCAATACATTTCAGAACTATTCTCACAGTAATCATATAGTTTGCACACGAACCGCTGCCCATTTTGAACAAGAAATCATGAATGTATTTACATGTGAGAGCCTTTCATCGGTCGGAACCATCCCTCCTTGGGAAGATTGTTGGCTTTTCATTGGCAAGCTGTATGGCTCTGATTGTCCGAAAGGGATCTTCCCTTTCCCCCTCTTCTACTGTTGTTCACTCTGGAAGATAGCTAGCCAGACATGTCGACAGTTCCCATTGGTGATGAGTGTAGTAGGATAGTCTCACTTTGTTTTTCTAGATATTTGACTCAAGATAGCTAATCAGCTGTCTCAGTGATTGTCTGAGAGGGGAGTTTGTTTTCCCCCTCATGTTGTTATTCAGGATTCGCACCACAATGGAAATGACCTGCAGCTCGCCTTCTCTCTGGTCTAAAGGAAGGTGAGTTTATTTCTTCACCCCGTATTCAGGTTCAATGTTGCAACCATTTCAAACATGTAGCTCCCGCCTCACATTTCCTGGTCTCTGAGATTCAGCGTTTAAACCACTTTAGATGTGGGCTGCAACTCCCTGTCTTTCCTGGTCTTATGTTAATCTCTGTTAGCAGTGCTTTTATGCCCTCTGGCCAAAGGGGACAGTTCTGTCAGTCTGACATGCTCTCTGACCTCACTTGGGGCGTGGCTACTTACTATGCACAAAGTTATGTAAAACTATTTTCTATTATGGCTCTTAAAATCATGTCCCTATCTTAACAAAAAATATTTTCATATTTTCATATTATATGCACAAGGTATTGGATGGAAACTTGACAGATAAAGGGGATATACTTTCCAAGTTACAGTATTTCGTCCATATGATTTTTAACGACATCACAAAATCAAAACCATTATGACATTAGTTTTCATTAGCTCCCCACTGACCATTCCCCACATTCTTATGTTAGAATTATTTTTCAAGTGTCCACTTATGACCCTGTTAGAGTTTCGTCAGGAAAAGCCTGTTAACAAAGACATTCCTCTCGTGGATTTTACTGGAGGGGAGAACGAGCCCCCCCCCCCCTCTTGTAATTTTGTTGATGATGGGATATGTAGATAGGGCGAGTCGGTCAAGGATCGATTCGGACAAGGTGGTCAATTATATGACAAGCGACAGTTTATTCAGAGTAAAGATATCTGGTACAACGTATACGGGCTCATTAATTTGGAAAACCATCAGAAAGAGCGCCGATAACAGATTGTAAGCATGTTAAGTACAGTACAAAAAGTGGGTTGAGTCTGAAAGTCTCTGGCTTTTGATTGGCCACAGTTGAGGTGTTGTCTTCTTGGATTGGTCCTGTTGAGCCGTCCGTCGTTCCTACGGGTCTCGTCCTCAGTCACACAATGTTCGGCTAGAAAGGAGATTAGGTGTGTGCGCTGGTTTCTGCAAGTCAAGGCTGTCTCTTCCTCCCAATGTGTGGGTGTATGTCTTATCTGTGTGTCCTCGGCAGTTAGTGTGTGTAATGTGTGTGTGCTGTGTGTGTGGGTGTGGGAGCTATCCTGTATGGGACCTAACATGTTTTACTGTGAAAATACGTGGTCTCAGTTATAGCAATGTAATAGCAGTAGGCTGGTCACCTGCATAAGAAATAGCACTTCCTTACAATTTACAACAGGGTGTGAACTGTCAAACCGGCCCAGTTCCCTCCTCACCTCTTCTGTGGGTGAGATAAGGTCTGGTTATTGTCAACCATTGCCAAGCTGATCTGACCCTTTGAGATCCTCACAGGACAGTCATGACAGTAGCCAACTAGCTAGCCATGTGACTTTTTCTGATTTATATCACATGAAGATGAGAAAGCTAAAAAGGCTAGCTTGCTATGTTTTTAGCCAGGCTAAAGCCAGCTAGCCAGGCTGCCAGCTAGGTAATGGCTGGCTACTATTAGCAAGGGAAAGTGACTCTTCCTTGTTGTTTACCAAATTAAAATACACAAATAAAAAAACATTTCTATCGTCCCCTTGTGAATGGAATTGGGATATCTTGTTACCAAAATGTTTCTGTCACTCCAAGAATCCAACTCCACCCACCTGCATGCACGCACGTAGATCAACAGAGTGGAGCTTGTACAGTAGTAACCATGTTCTGTTATAATCTCCACCCGGCACAGCCAGAAGAGGACTGGCCACCCCACATAGCCTGGTTCCTCTCTAGGTTTCTTCCTAGGTTTTGGCCTTTCTAGGGAGTTTTTCCTAGCCACCGTGCTTCTACACCTGCATTGCTTGCTGTTTGGGGTTTTAGGCTGGGTTTCTGTACAGCACTTTGAGATATCAGCTGATGTACGAAGGGCTATATAAATAAATTTGTTTTGATTTGATTTGATTTAGTGTCTTATGTTCCCAGAGGATGTTAGGGTTCAGGCCTCGGTGTGTGTGTGTGTGTTTCTGGTTCAGGCCTCAGGGCTCCATTTTACACATGCAGAAAAGTGTCTCTGATTCTGGAGAGGTTTTGAATCCTTTATGGACTGTTGGTCACAGGGCTGAGTGTGTCTGGTATGGACTCAGGAAGGGATAGGGGTTGAGCGAGGGGTGTGTCTAGCATTGTGGGTTTTGTTGGAATACTCCTCTTCCTGTGAGAGTACAGCAAGCTGCCCTGAGTGAGGGAGGAGAGGGACCGTCGTCGTGACGAGGCATTGCGTATGGTCGTTCTGAAGGACTCCCCGGCACAGTAATACAACAGAGGGTTCAGCACGCTGTTGGCCGCCGCCAGACATAGCGTCACCACCAACACCCGCTGCTGTGTTGCAGTAACAACGCAGCCCCACCCGCCCACCACCGCGTGCAGGTGCATCGAGCGAGCCACGTGATAGGGCAGGAAGCACAGTAGAAATGTGCAGATCACCATGGCGACTAGACACAGAGACTGGCGATGACGTCTCCCATGGCTACTCTTCAGGCTTCCTGTCTGTAGCTTCTGGCTTATGGCTGTAGCTGTCAGTCGGCGGATGATGCTGCCGTAGCAACCAAGGATGGTGACGAATGGGATCAGGAAGCCGAATGTCACGCCCACGTAGTTGAGAATGAAGATCCTCTTCCAGGAGGCGGAGTTACGGGGCTCGAAGCAGCGTGTTAGTCCCGCCCTCACCCTGGTCCCCGAAAATAGGAAGGGTACCGAAGTTCCACCCACAAACAACCAGATGCCCAAACAGGCCAATGAAGCTCGGTGGGGCGTGGCCAAGGCTCGATGATGAAGAGGCTTCAGCACGGCCAGCCAACGGAGCACGCTCAGTCCAGTCAGGAAGAGAATGCTATAGGGAAAGGGAATAATAATATAGCTTATTAGTTAGGTGCCTTTCTGGGCAAGCAGGGTCACCTTACATTATAATAACTGTGTGTGTGTATGTGTGTTTTTTAGTGAACAGCTGTTTTGCAGTGTGTGTGCACATGCGTACCTGGTGTAGAGGTTGAGGTAGAAGCAGAACACACAGAGTCGGCACAGCCAATCAGGGAGGTCCCAGTGAGCGCCCCTGAAGTAGTAGGCCAATCGAAACGGCAGGGTAAGGGAGAAGCATGCGTCTGATAGGGCAAGGTTGGTCATGAGAATGGAAGAGGGAGAGCGTTTGGACTTCAGTCGCAGGAACACGAACAGTGCTCCGCTGTTGAAAAGCAATGCTATAGGGAACACAAGTAGATAGGTGACGGTGTAGGCTCTGTATTTAAAGACCTCATCCTCACCGCTACAGGACTGGTTGCTAGTCAATGTCTTCACCGTGTGGTTGCTAAGGGGAAGGGTCACTGGTGGAAGGGTGGAGTCAAGCCAGTGGGAAGTTTCAAGCCACGGAGCTGGGGAGAGACACAGACACATTATTATCACTATCATAACCAGGGGTCAACTTGTTAAATGTTAAGAAGGGCTATGCTATGTTCAGTATTAGAAAATAGCAAAGCGAACATATACGATGTTGACCAGAATGGAATGAAAATACAATCACAAGTCCGGTGTATTCAGGATGCTTTGAACGTTGAATGAACATTTAAAACTTGACAAATTGGTTTGAAGTACTAAAAGGACTAAACAAGATACTTGAGGCAAGGGGCATTTCAATATGTTATTTTCAAATGTTTTATGACAATGTCCAGGACACAGCTGATATGAAATGCCTACAAAAATGCATGCCGTCAATTAAATGTTTTTTCAAAGAGAACTATAACCATATCTGTCACGTTCTGACCATAGTTCTGTTATTTTATTATTTGTTTTAGTATGGTCAGGGCGTGAGTTGGGGTGGGCAGTCTATGTTATTTTTTCTAGATTTTCTTTTTCTGTGTTTGGCCTGATATAGTTCTCAATCAGAGGCAGCTGTCTATCGTTGTCCCTGATTGAGACCCATATTTAGGTAGCCTGTTTTCCTTTGTGTTTTGTGGGTGGTTATTTTCAGTCTTTGTGTGTCTGCACCAGACAGAACTGTTTCGGTTGTTTTTTTGTGTTGTTGTTCAGTTTTGATTATTATTAAATAAGATGAACACTAACCACGCTGCGCTTTGGTCCAATTCTTATTCCTCCTCAGACAAGAGGAGGAAATCCGTTACAATATCAGACTTCAAATAAGTAGGCCTAGTTGCACCGGCAAAACTGGGAAGAAGTGGAATAAAAGAAGTATGGAAAATAACAGTAGTGTTCTTCCAGTACACAAACACACTAATTACTCTATATTTAGCCCATTGTATGGAATATGAATTGTTCCACTGACTTACACTA
Organism: Oncorhynchus nerka; assembly: GCF_034236695.1. Classification (NCBI taxonomy): domain Eukaryota; kingdom Metazoa; phylum Chordata; class Actinopteri; order Salmoniformes; family Salmonidae; genus Oncorhynchus; species Oncorhynchus nerka. Next base: position 60,259,927 of record NC_088410.1, on the reverse strand, counting down.
GATAGCGTGAAAGACCAAATAAGATAAAGATGTGTGTGAAGTCGAGGGTGGGCGCAAGAATGCTGTTGCATGGTCAAGGTTGGAGGCAAGAATGCTGACCGGAGCCTGTATTTGGGCCTACTTTAATTATTGTAGAAATATGTAGAAATTCTTTGTTTTGAAGAGAATTTCCTGTAATTCAAAGTAGTGTAACATGACTCATTACATCTTTTCAAATCAAATTGTATTTATCACGTGTCGAATACAACAGGTGTAGTAGAGCTGACAGTGAAATGCTTACTTACAAGCCCTTAAACAACAATGCAGTTTTAAGAAAAATAAGTGTTAAGTTAAAAATAGATAAGTGAAAAAGTTGCAAATAATTAATGAGCAGCAGTAAAATAACAGTAGAGGCTATATACAGGAGTACCGGTACAGAGTAAATGTGCGGAGGCACCGGTTAGTCGAGGTAATATGTGCATAGAGTTATAGGTAGGTAGAGTTGTTAAAGTGACTATGCATAGATAATAAACAGAGAGTAGCAGCAGCAAAAGAGGGGGTAAGAGGGCAATGCAAATGTTCTGGGTAGCCATTTGAAGCTGTTAAGAAGCCATTTTGAACCTAGACTTGGCGCACCGGTACTGTAGTGCCTTGCGGTCGGAGGCCGAGCAGTTGCCATACCAGGCAGTGATGCAACCAGTCATGATGCCAGTCATACCCCTACCCCGGTCAACTGCCCGGCACCCTCCACAGCAACCTGCCAAAGCCCCCGCCAATTCTCCTTTACCCAAATCCAGATAGCCGATGTTCTGAAAGAGCTGCAAAATCTGGACCCCTACAAATCAGCCGGGCTAGACAATCTGGACCCTCTCTTTCTAAAATTCTATGCCGAAATTGTTGCAACCCCTATTACTAGCCTGTTCAACCTCTCTTTCGTATCATCTGAGATTCCCAAATATTGGAAAGCTGCCGCGGTCATCCCCATCTTCAAAGGGGGTGACACTCTAGACCCAAACTGCTACAGAACTGGGAAGACTAGAAAAAGCAAAGACTAGAGCAGAGGAAACACGGGAACACTCTGGTAGGACTTGATGGGACAAGACGAACTGGCAACAGACAAACAGAAAACACCGGTATAAATACACAGGGGACAAATGGGAGACACCTGGTGGGGGTTGGAGACGAGCACAAGACGTGAAACAGATCAGGGCGTGACACTCCCCTTTAATCTGTGTCATGGAAACTGTCCCTAAATTTCACAAGGGTGAATTCATTGTAGTACCAGCTCATAGGGCAGGGGTTTTCAACAGGCGGACCGTGGGAGATTTGATATGGTCCCCCAAGTCGGGGAGGTAGGTAGCCTAGTGGTTAGAGTGTTTGGTCAGTAACCGAAAGTTTGCTAGATCGAATTCCGAGCTGACAAGGTAAAAATCTGTATTTCTGCCCCTGAACAAGGCAGTTAACCCATTGTTCCTAGGCTGTCATTGTAAATAAGAATTTGTTCTTAACTGACTTGCCTAGTTAAATAAAGGTTAACAAAAAAAATGTGAGCAAAAATAAATACTTCTCCAGGAAATCAGCTTAAAGTGATCCCAGTATTCCCACTCCTAAAAAGAGATGTAATTTAATCAAGGTTTGAAATTATGTTTCAATGTTTTTGACTGTTTGGACTTTTTGCGATCAATTTCAGTGCACATATGATTTATTATGTTCCGGCACCGACCATACGCACCAGAAAAAAATTGTCCTGTGGCTGGATGTACTGTAGGTTGGGACCCTTGCCATAGGCCAACCTGGCCACATTAAGGATTAACCCCGTTTTTCCAATTTTCGCCTAAAATGACATGCAAGAGATAGGCCATAATGTATTATTCCAGGCCAGTTGCAACTAGATAGCAGCAACGAATGTGCAAAATCTTAGACTGATCCAATTAACCATTGCATTTGTGTTCAAAATGTTGTGTCAAGACTGCCCTAATGTGCCTAACGAATTCATTTTTAATAACTTTTCAAGCTCAAAACTGTCCACTCTCCTCAAACAATAGCATGGTGTCATTTCACTGCTACTGTAAATTGGAAAGTGCAGTTAGATTAACAATAATTTAAGCTTTCTGCGAATATGAGATATGTCTATGTCCTGGGAAATGTTCTTGTTTACTTACCACCTCATGCTGATCGCATTAGCCTACGTTAGCTCAACCGTCCCGTGGACGGGACACCGAACCTGACAAGTTTTAAACAGAAGTCAACTTTGGAGTGTAAATTTGTGTACCTCCGTCTGGTAACATAATACATCATACGAATTGAAGGGACTCACATTTACGTTCCAAAACGTACAAATCGTCCTGAGGCCAGGTTGCATAGGGTTGAACTTTTCCCCCAAGCCATAAGACTCCTGAACAGGTAATCAAATGGCTACCCGGACTATTTGCATTATGTGCTCCTCCAACCCCTCTTTTTTACGTTGCTGCTACTCTCTGTTTATCATACATGCATAGTCACTTTAACTATACATTCATGTACATACTCCCTCAATTGGGCCGACCAACCAGTGCTCCCACACTATCTGCATTGGGCTATCTGCATTGTCTCCCGTCACCCGCCACCAGCCAACACTTCTTTTACGCTACTGCTACTCTCTGTTCATGATATATGCACTTTAACCATATCTACATGTACATACTACCTCAATCAGCCTGACTAACCGGTGTCTGTTTGTAGCCTCGCTACTTTTATAGCCTCGCTACTGTATATAGCCTGTATTTTTACTGTTGTTTTATTTCTTTACCTACCTATTGTTCACCTAATACCTTTTTTGACCTATTGGTTAGAGCCTGTAAGTACACATTTCACTGTAAGTTCTACACCTGTTGTATTTGGCGCACGTGACAAATAAACTTTGATTTGACTGACACAGCTCTTGCCGGGAAGCACATTGAACATTTCACAATCAGTCAAAATTCCCTAACTGATCCATAATTGGATAAAAATGCACCCAGCTTCCATTGATGCAAAAGCAGGTATGGGCTTGTCAGGTCAGGTCTGCACTCTAGCCCCTGATTCCCTGTGGCTACTGTTTTTAAATAGTTCTGTGTGAAAGAGTTTCACTCACTCACCTGTCATTCTGTCAGTATCGCACGCTGCTGGATTCTGCTGTACACCCTCCGCGGGACATCAGAAAAAAGTTATGTTGATCTTTGCTGTGTTTTCAGATCTTACAGTACTTGTAGATTAATGTTAGAAGTCCCTTCCTTTCCTCTCACTGCACACGTTTGGAGTCTTCGGAGTCCACTAGTAGAAATGATGTCACCATTAAAATTCTCTTTCCTCTCCTCTCACTGGACACGTTGGCGGTTGTGTAAGTTTGGGTCTAAATAGTTTGTGCACTGTTCATGCACACTTCAAGTGATTCTTTGTTTTTGCTTGACTTCCATGGAACCAAACTACTGGGCTGAGTACCAACTTACCGACCCGCCTCTCTCTGTTCAGTCTGCCCTGTTTGTCAAAACATAGCAAAGTATGCAGATAAGATATTAGAAACCATCATTGTGGTTTGTGCTTTGTTTGTCAGATGCAAATATATACAGAGAGAGGGAGAGTGAGGGAGAGGTGGAAAGATACTGACTTAATTATTGACTGTCATTCCTGCCTCTGGCTAGTTTTTGGGAAATGTGTCAGTGTTCTTTGGAAAAGTCAGATAGGTGTGTTTTGGTGATTGTTTAATGTGAAACCTTGGGCTAAGGACCTACTATTGAGCTGAGCCCTGTACCATTGTAATTGGGCAGCTGGCAACTAATTAAGGGTAATAACGCCTAGGTGAGATGATGATCAAGATATCATAGGTTATGACTTCAGACTTGTAGGCTCCAGCATGAGATGGGTGCTAGAGTGCAAGAGATCGGGAGTTTGTGAGAACGATTGTGCATGCAAGGACAAATTATCCACACAAGAGGTCAAATTAACCCGGGTGTGTAACTATCTCTCTATGTACAGCACAGTGCATTCAGACAGTATTCATACCCCTTGATTTATTCCACATTTTGTTGTGTTACAGTCAAAATTGATTAAATAAAATGTTTCTCTCTCACCCAGCTACACACTTTTATAGATGACGTTGACACCTCCTGGAAACAGAAGATACTCTACAGGAATGACAGGGTCAATCCAAATCATCTTGGCTCTTGGACTCTGTCCACGTATTTCAAGGCTGAGTTGAAACAATGACTGTTCAATGATCAAAGACCAACGAAGTTAATCCCTACCATTGTAACAATGAGTCGTCATGATGCTGCATCAAATGTACATGATCCTAGGGGCATTGGCAAACATAATGTAAGTAACTTAATTTATGTTCCCCTAATTGCACTGAATACTTCTGCTGATAGTGCAGGGTGAGCTGCACAAAGTGATATTCCTACTAGGGCACACTTCCTGACTGCTAACAGTGTAACTCTGGCAAACACTATTGTATGCAGTAATCATGAGCCTATGAACCAGAGTTACACTGTTAGCACTGAGGTGGTGTTCCCTAGAAGGAAGACCACTTTGTGCAACCCTGCACTATCAGCTCCAATATAAATAACATGAGTAAGTCTACTTCTGATACGCTTCCCATGAAAAACAATCAAGCAACCCAGAAAAGTGCTAAAAATAGCCCATATTAACATTTGCAGCCCGAGAAACAAGGTCCATGAAGTCAATAACTTGCTTGTAACAGATGACATTCATAATTCTGACTATCTCTGAAACTCACTTAGGTAATACATTTGATGATACAGTGGTAGCAATTTTTTAATTTTTTTTATTTCACCTTTATTTAACCAGGTAGGCCAGTTGAGAACAAGTTCTCATTTTCAACTGTGACCTGGCCAAGATAAAGCAAAGCAGTGTGATAAAAACACAGATTTACACATAAACAAATGTACAGTAAATAACACAGTGGAAAAATCTATGTACAGTGTGTGCAAATGTAGAAGAGTAGGGAGGTATGGCAATAAGTAGGCTATGGAGGTGAAATAATTACAATTTCGCATTAACATTGGAGTGATAGATAATAATAGCAGACAATATTTCCACATCTTCAATTTAAGCCTACTAGAAAGTGTGTTTCCTGAGGCCTGGAGGGAAGCGAAAGTCATTCCGCTACCCAAGAATAGTAAAGCCCCCTTTACTGGCTCAAATAGCTGACCAATCAGCCTGTTACCAACCCTTAGTAAACTTCTGGGGAAAAAATGGTGTTTGACCAGATACAATGCTATTTCACAGTAAACAAATTGACAACAGACTTTCAGCACGCTTATAGGGAAGGACACTCAACAAGCACAGCACTTACACAAATTATTGATGATTGGCCAGAGAGAAATTTATGATAAAATGATTGTTGGGGATGTAACTTAAGTGCAGCTTTTGACATTATCGATCATAATCTGATGCTGGAAAAACATATGTGTTTTGGCTTTACACCCCCCTGCTATAATGTGGACAAATAGTTACTTGTCTAACAAAACACAGAGCGTGTTCTTTAATGGAAGCCTCTCAAACATAATCCAGGTAGAATCAGGAATTCCCCAGGGTAGCTGTTTAGGCCTCTTGCTTTTTTCAATTTGTACTAATGACATGCCACTGACTTTGAGTAAAGCCAGAGTGTCTATCTATGCAGATGACTCAACAATATACACGTCAGCTACTACAGCGACTGAAATGACTGCAACACTTAAAGAGTTGCAGTTAGTTTCAGAGTGGGTGGCAAGGAATAATTTAGCCCTAATTATTTCTAAAACTAAAAGCATTGTATTTGGGACAAAACATTCACTAAACCCTAAACCTTAACTAAATCTTGTAATAAATAATGTGGAAATTGAGAAAGTTGAGATGGCTAAACTGCTTGGAGTAACCCTGGATTATAAACTGTCATGGTCAAAACATATTGATACAATAGTAGCTAAGAGGAGGAGAATTATGTCCATAATAAAGCGCCACTCTGCCTTCTTAACAGCACTATTAACAAGGCAGGTCCTACAGACCCTAATTTTGTCGCACCTTGACTGCTATTCAGTCGTGTGGTCAGGTGCCACAAAAAAGGACTTAGGTAAATTGCAATTGGCTCAGAACAGGGCAGCACGGCTGGCCCTTGGATGTACACAGAGAGCTAATAGAGAGCTAATAGAGAGCATGTCAATCTCTCCTGACTCAATGTGGAACAGAGATTGACTTCACCACTTGTATTTATGAGAGGTATTGACATGTTGAATGCACCGAGCTCTTTCTAAACTACTGGCACACAGCTCGAACACCCATGCATACCCCACAAGACAAGCCACAAGAGGTCTTTTCACAGTCCTCAAATCCAGAACAGACTATGGGAGTCGCACAGTACTACATAGAGCAATGACTCCATGGAACTCTATTCCACATCAAGTAACTGATGCAAGCAGTGAAATTAGATTTTTTTTAAACAGATAAAAAAAAAAAACTTATGGAACAGCGGGGACTGTGAAGCAACACAAACATAGGAACAGACACACACACACACACACACAATCTTTTTGTTTTGATATGCTAACGTGTGTCTACTCTAGGACCTAGGTCATTCGCAGTGTTTTAAAAGGCCAATAATAGTACTACTGAAATATATATAAATGGGCCTGTCAACTGAGCCAGAAATTTTGGAATAATATTAAAATCTATTTTGCAAAAATGTACAGGTAACTGACAAAATAAAGGAAACACTTGAGTAAATGAGGAATGCAAAGTACACTGAGAAAAAATATAAATGCAACATGTAAAGTGTCGGTCCCATATTTCATGAAGAAAAACAAATCCCTGATATTTTCCATAGGCACAAAAACCTTATTTCTCTAAAATTGTGTGCTGGTAATGGTGGGCTGAACGTAGTTATGTAGAGCACCTCAAGATAAAAACGTAGTATTCAATATCGGCACGTTAGACAAAATTTTAGCACTACACAATCTGGTGGGTGATAACCTTCAATCTGGATAATAACACAAAACAAATTTGAAGATGAGAGAAATGTATCGACAAATATTATGAAAACCGATTTCCAAACTAAAACGTGACAAAGATGATTTAATATTTTCACCACCAGGAATGGTAAAGGTTGAAACCGATCCGTTAAAATCAATAATATATAGTATTTTTTTACACTGCCGATTTTACAGGTTTTCCTACTTACAAAGCATGTAGAGGTCTGTAATTTTTATCATAGGTACACTTCAACTGTGAGAGACAGAATCTATAACAAAAATCCATCACATTGTATGATTTAAGTAATTCATTTGCATTTTATTGCATGACAAATATTTGATCACCTTAGTTTTTCTTTAAGAAGCCCTTAAAACATAATTCTTTGGGGATGCTTTTCTGCAAAGGGGACAGGACAACCGTATTGAGGGGAGGATGGATGGGGCCATGTATTGCGAGATCTTGGCCAACAACCTCCTTCCCTCAGTAAGAGCATTGAAGATGGGTCGTGGCTGGATCTTCCAGCATGACAACGACCCGAAACACACAGCATCAAAGTACGTTAATTTCTAGGAGACAGAACGCGTCTCCTTCCTGAGCAGTATGACGGCTCCGTGGTCCCATGGTGTTTATACTTGCATACTATTGTTTGTACAGATGAACGTGGTACCTTCAGGCGTTTGGAAATTCCTCCCAAGGACGAACCAGACTTGCGGAGGTATACAATTGTTTTTCTGAGGTCTTGGCTGATTTCTTTTGATTTTCCCATGATGTCAAGCAAAGAGGCACTGAGTTTGAAGGTAGGCCTTGAAATACATCCACAGGTACACCTCCAATAGACTCAAATTATGCCAATTAGCCTATCAGAAGCTTCTAAAGCCATGACATAATTTTCTGGAATTTTCCAAGCTGTTTAAAGGCACAGTCAACTTAGTGTATGTACATTTCTGACCAACTGGAATTGTGATACAGTGAATTATAAGTGAAATCATCTGTCTGTAAATAATTGTTGGAAAAATTACTTGCGTCATGCACAAAGTAGATGTCCGAACCGACTTGCCAAAACTATAAATTGTTAACAAGAAATTTGTGGAGTGGTTGAAAAACAAGTTGTAATGACTCCAATTTGTATTTTTTTTAACCTTTTTTAAAACTAGGCAAGTCCGTTAAGAGCAAATTCTTATTTTCAATGACAGCCTAGGAACAGTGGGTTAACTGCCTTGTTTAGCGGCAGAACGACAGATTTTCACCTGGTTAGCTCGGGGATTTGATCTTGCAATCGCTTGTCCAACGCTCTAACCACTAGGTTACCTGCTGCCCATGCTACCCATGAATGATACCCAGCACAAGAAACAATGCCTTTTTTTGGCAACTTTTGCAAGTCATTGTCGCACACCTCATGTAGCCTAATAGTTTATCAACATTTTAAGCTAAATATTCTGATCTGTTGTGTCAGCCATATTGCGTAAAAAAGTTTTTTTTAATGCTAGTGGTTGTATTCATTTGGTGTCTATCGCATCCCACAACTGTCCCAGACTATGTTTGGAATATTTATTTCTCTCACAGAATATAATAGCATAAACTTTTGTACTATGGGAGACTGCAGAGTGAAGGAAAAGCAGCCAACAAGTGCTCAGCATATGTGGGAACTCCTTCAAGACTGTTGGAGAAGCATTCCAGGTGAAGCTGGTTGAGAGAATGCCAAGAATGTGCAGAGCTGTCATCAAGGCAATGGCAACCTTGAAGAATCTCAAATATAAAATAAAGTATTTTGTTATTTCATAGTTTTGATGTCTTCTCTATTATTCTACAATGTATAAAATTGTAAAAATTAAGAAAAATCCTTGAATGAATAGGTGTGTCCAAACGTTTGACTGGTACTGTATATTTATCCATTTTGAATACAGCAAAATGTGCAATAAGTAAAGGGGTATGAATAATTTCTGAAGTCGCCGTATATCTCTGAAAAATCTTGGGTCACTACATTTTTAGATATAACCTGAGTGGATCCTCATGCTTTTAGGGTACATTGAGCTGAAATTAGGTTGTAAGGGTCCAACAGATTCATCATGACTGCCTTCCGGGTTCTGGCACCATTGTGCACCTGTCTGCTTTGACTGGATTGTAATTGGCTAACCCGATCCTGTCACTCTGGGGAAAATGACCTGGAAAGACCATGTCAGGGGGGTGCAGTGGGACACAAAGACACCCTGCAGCCGCTGGCTGAATAATAGATGAATGTGAAGAGCGGTGACTGTAGAGAGGTGAACCTTGGTTGAGATCTAAGCAGGGGCCACTGAGTGACAGGCCATTGGGTGAGAGACCATTGGGTGACAGACAAGGCCAGTGAGCTGTGAGAGCTTAGAACCCGTTGAAGGAAGGCTGCTCAGATTTCAGAGAGAGAGAAAGAGAGAGAGAGCAGTGCTTTGGTTCCTCCTGGCTTGGGTGCTGCTCATCTCACAACTGCCACATACAGTATAAGGGAGGTTGAGGCACCAACTCTACAATGTGCTTGCAGTAGAAAGTTGAAAGGATTCAAAGGATTCAACACATGACCGCGTGTTAGATTTTTTAAAAACTGAATAGCTAACCCAACACATTAGCCTACAGAGGCAGGATCTTAATGTCATCAGTGGTGTGAAGTACTTAAGTAAAACTACTTTCAAGTAATACTTAAGTAGTTTTTTGGGGGTATCTGTCTTTACTTTACTATTTGATTTTGGACAGCTTTTACTTTTACTTCACTTACAAACCTGAAAATAATAATGTACTTTTTACTCCATACATTTTCCCTGACACCCAAAAGTAGTCATTACTTTTAGAATGCTTAGCAGGACAGGCACATCGTCCAATTCACGCACTTCTCAAGAGAACATCCCTGGTCATGCCTTCTGCCTCTGATCTGACGGACTCACTAAACACAAAGTAATTTTCTATTGGGTACTTTTCCTACCATGTTGTAGGATAACTTTCCTGCAACGCAGGACATTTTAAACTTGTAGTGTATTTGCGGTTTAAAAAATGGTAATTTCCACTGAGATTTCATACTTGATTTTCAACCCCTACAAAAATGTCCATGAATTATAATCCACATAATAATTCACATTTCCTGTTGCTGCAGGATTATTTTCATGCTGCAGCAAACTGGCTCAAATTAAGATCCTACATTTGTATTGATCCTTTCCAACTATTGTCCTGTTGCAAATGATCTCAGAATTGAGTGCAGTTAAAAGGATTGTCAATGACAGAGACAGACTACAACAGTATGTCTTGAAGATAAATGAAAAGAGGGCGAACTAGAGAGGGAGGTAGAGGGATAAAGGTAACGGAAAGAAATAATGTAAGGGAGGAGTGAGCAGATGACAGAGAGAGGGAGGATTCAGCTTGGGTTGGAAAGGTTGAGATTCACATAGCTCTTTGTAGGAGAGGTACTGTATAGCGACTGGGGCTCCTGGGGCTCCTGGGGAGATGTCTCTCCAGCTCCAAATCAGCACATACACAGAGGAGTTCAGCTCACCTGGACAAGGGAAACCAACTCGACCAAGACCGTCTTCAGCCCACCGCAGAAATAACCCCCACCCCAGACCGGTAAGAACCAGGACATATAGTAATATACTGTTAACAGTCAGGACAAACCACATAGACAGGTTAAGAGTAATGTAGTGTAGTTGAAGTGGATGCTAATTGCAGTATTAGTGATATTACTCTGACATAACAGAAATATCAACTTGCAGTGTTGACATAAGCATTGAAAGGTCATATACCGGTATATTTCACAATATTTTGTGTAATGTCTTCTACTTATGAATGCATTCGGTTTATATTATGAATGTTGTGTTATGAAGTCCTTGTACAGGTTTCCTTCAAATACTCTGATACCCATATTTAATAGCAGCTGTCTACATTCTACACACATCTGCCTGGTCAACACTCTGAGAATGGCACATGCTCGATGTCTGAATTGTATCAGTAGTTTAACAATTGATTGGATGATGTTTCAGATGACAAAAAATCCCCCTGTGCGTTTGCTACTTTTTCCTCTTGCCTCCTTTGTCCCCTATACACTTTCCCTCTTCATGAGGCCTAAATCCTCTTACGCTAATTGGAGAGCCGTTGTCTACATACATCTCTACAGGGTGAAAGCTGCATGTCATCTATTATTCAATGCTTCCCTCTCTCCCCTCGTGAGGTGGCATGTAAACAGAATCACGAGGAAGCATTACCTTTCCTACCCATGACATAATGCTTAATGATTGTGTGTATACTAGATATAGTACCGGATGTGTTTTTGGCCCGGGACAGTAGAGACACACAGAGCACACACAAAAAGCAAATGTAACAATTTTCTGTAATGCATTATAACTTGTTATAGGTATGTATGAGCCTTTAGAATGTCTTATTATAATATGTTATGTTAGGTCTGTCTATGTAGTAGGACATCTTCAACTGACCCAAAAATGGCTGTTATTTAGCCAGTATCGTTATGACAGAGAAAAGGAGGGCATACATGCTTTCGACAAGTCTTACAATGCCCTATAACTACATTATTATGCATTATACCCGCAGGCTTCAAGTAAAGTGTTACCAAATCCTCTTCTTACACTACTATCCCCATAATTATCCAGAATGCGTCACCTGAGCCAACCATCCATCTATCTTCAGTGCTCAGATTCGAGGGACGGGTGTCTTATTTCCTCTCTTTCCCATACAGGACTTCCTGTTGCCCAGGAAACTGCAGACTAGCCACAGGGCCTCCCGGTCAGTGTTCCAGGTTGCTACTGCTCCTGTAAACAACGGCCGTCCCCTTTTCCCTCCTGTCCGGCACTTGTCTTTTCAGCATAACTCAGGTATGACACTCTGTGCTCCATTCCAACTGTTCAACCAATCATTGACTTATCATCATCTCATCTCCCCCTCGTTGTGTGTGTGTGTGTGTGTGTGTGCGTGCGTGCCTGCACGTGTGTACATAGTGGTACATTTGTTTTGCATGATCTTATGTGGCTCTTCTTCCACAAGATGGCAAACGTGCACGCTCTCTCAGTGCTGTGGACACAGAGCCGCCACGCATGCCACCCCTCAGCCCATCCAGAACAACACAGCACATGCTGCCACTTGCAGGCTGGCTACACAAACCACACATGACTGACCCCTCCATCAGAGACATGCAACTCCAACCACTCCTAAAAAACATACAAAGGTAAAGTATGAGGTCTTCACTCCTTATGTCTTTTAGTTTTTTTGATCCAACTCAGTCATCCAGTGCATGCATTATTATAATGATGCAGTGTATACTGCCACAGACCTGAAATATGTTGCTCTGATTGAAATTGAAATCAAGATTGTGATCTCTCTGTTCTTTTCTGGGATTTATTCCAATGGAGATTATTATAATTATTGCGATTAATACGACTTGATGTTGATTACAGCAACATGGATTCCTCCAAGTCATTACAACAGAGGCCAGCTTGCTACCTGACTGATGTCCAGTGTTACCGGGGTGACCATCCACACTCATCACAGGGACTGAGGTGAGAGTGATCTTTGAACCCTGACCTCCTGAGGCAAGTTCAAGCTCATTTAAATGTTTACACATGTAAAAAAAGATGGACAAATATTGAATTTCAACGTATGAGCCCCATAGAAAAACCATAGTCTCAATCCATTTTTGATGGATACAAAATATCTGTTTAGCTGTTACCCATTTGAATACCATACTGTAAACACTTAATTCATTTGAAAGGGCATATCCAATTTATATGCATTAGTTTGTTGGGAAATTCTAATTGTTTTTGTTTCTGACAGGAGAAACTCAGGCATTGAACATCGGAATGGACTTCAAAATGGCAGCCAACCAGGTGTTAGGCACCTCCTACCACAGGCCCACTACCGGAGGTCTCGCTCTAATACTACACTGGATTCATGGTACAGTACATGCTCTTACATCTCAGTACATGTTCTCAGTAACACATTGTTTTGAATAGCCCACTACAGACTATATAAAGATATTGAACTATCCACAGTTTCAAGTGTGAAGTGCAACACACAATACTGTAGCCAAATTTACAGTCGGGGTATATAGTGAATGTAGTTCCATGCCATCAGTGGTGTAAAGTAAAAAATACTTGAAAGTACTACTTAAGTACTTTTTTTTGGTATCTGTACTTTACTTTACTATTTATATTTTTGACAACTTTTACTTTTACTTTACTACATTCCTAAAGAAAATAATGTACTTTTCACTCCATACATTTTCCCTGACACCCAAAAGTATTTGTTACATTTTGAAAGCTTAGCAGGACAGGAAAATTGTTAAATTCATGCTCTTATCAAAATAACATCCCTGGTCATCCCTACTGCCTCTGATCTAGAGAAATCACTAAACACACATGCTTAACTTGAGTCCCTGGCTATCCATAAATAAAAAAAACAAGAAAATGGTGCCATCTGGCTTGCTTAATATAAGGAATTTGTCATTGTTTATACTTTTACTTTTGATACTTAAGTATATTTAAATCCTAATACTTTTAGACTTTTACTCAAGTAGTATTTTACTAGGTGACTTGAGTAATTTTCTATTAAAGTACCTTTACTTTCACTCAAGTATGACATTTGGGTGCTTTTTCCACCACTGCATGCTATTGCAGCTACAGTCGACACATAGTATATCAAATGTATAGTTTGTTTTTACGTTACAGTGGTGGATACAGCTGTTTCAACGTGGTGAAACCTTACCAGGCTGGATACTACATCATTCATCCAGAATTTGTGTCTGAGTGCCTACGCTGAAAGTTTAACCACATGTTCAATAAACTGTACTGGATTTATCAGAGATCTTCTGCAGTGTTTTGATCTTGACAGCTGATTAATTTGATGCATTATTCATAACTCATTTATAATGTAAAGTAACAATGTAAAGTAATATTACCTGAAATTCAAGTCATTCAAATGTAAATAAAGGAAGCATATATCAACTCTGTCCGCTTGTAACTTTGTTACAGCTTAGTCTGATTCCGCTGTGCTGTTCCACCACCAAGTGGTAAACAGATAGTATTGCATGAGTGAGTTCATACCAAGAGAATACAGACGGGTTTTTAGCTATTGTTCTCTTTCTTGTGTCTGGTGTTCACAAGAGAAGGTCACTGTTGTTTTATATGGATATCTTTCATTTATTTGGCGTGGGCTCCGGCCAAACAGTCGGCTGCGTGGATAAACCGTGAATTCGTAACCTCAAGCCTCTGTCGGAACAATTGCTCCTTTATGATCTAGCCAGGTCATTACATTGGTGTCAGAAGTAAGAATGCTTGAGGGAGACCGCTAGAATGATGGAGGCTGAAGCGGGCATGAGTGCTTCGTCGACTGTGCTTTGCGCGGATTCTGATGAACGGACCGAAGGGGTGACGTAGACGCGGAATCTGGGGCTCAGGATGTAAGCAAACATGGCGGCGCCCAGTTCCAGATTGTGTCCATATCTTCTAAGACTCTGAAGTACTCCGGTAAGGCGGATTGGGAAGCTTTTCATGCTCAGTTTGAACTGTTAGCTCATTTTGCAAGGTGGTAGAATGAAGAAAGGGCACTGCAGTTGGCTTTGTGCCTCACAGATGATGCTTTGTCGTGTTTGATATTGATTAGCCCCGGGGACAGACGTCATTATGGGGCTTTAGTGGGAGCATTGAGGTGGTGCTTTGGACAGTGTGTACACCCCGGGCTGCTGCACTCTGAACCGAGTGACAGCCTGGAGAGCCACTACGGGTGCTAGCTAATAACATTGAGAGCCTCTCTCGGCGGGCATATGCTCACATGCCCCCATCTGTGCAGAGTGAGCTAGCACGTGACTAGTTCATACAGGCGCTCTCTCCTACGGAGCTGCGCATACAGACCCAGCTGGCTCATCCTGAGTCATTGCAGATAGCCCTGGAGATGGCTTTGGAGAGGGAGCTGGTGTGGGCTGAGGCTTCAGCTGGGGCTTCAGGGAGACTGACCCACTGCGCAGGCTGGGGGGCAGAGCAGCCCAGAGCCGGAAATGCCTGCATGGGTGGCTGAAATGACTGAACTCATTTGTGCTGAGTCGTTACAGGCTGCAGGAAACACACCCCCTGGTCCCAGGGTCTGCTGGGGGTGTGGCCAGCCAGGCCATCTGCGCCGGGATTGCCCCATGTCCCCCAGAGCTCAGGTAAACGGCTCGGGGTCCGCATAGACGGAGCAGTGCGGAACACTGGCTCTATTTCCCAACTACCACCATCTTTAGGGGGCAAGTGGATGGAGCCTGTTGTTGTGGTGGGCCGGACCTGTGTTGGGGACTTTTGTCATGTCACTGTGTGGGTGGCGGCTGTGCAGGACCCTTGTATCCTGGGGTTGGACTTTCTTAGGAGCACAGGCTGCCAGTTAGACCTAAAGGGGTCACACTGAGCTTCCAGGGAGGGCTGGCTGTCACCATGGCCACCCCTAATGTCACATTCACACAACCCAACAACCCCTTTACTCCAACAGTTAAAGCAGCAGAGACTCATGGCTGCCCCTGACTTTTCCCCAGCCTCTTGTCACCTAAGCCTGTGTGTTACATTCCCCCAGCTACCACCATGACACATCCCTCCGTGAGCCCGGGCCACGCCCCCCCCCCAGCCCAGCTACCCCAGATGGGAGAAGAGAGGACACTGTCTGCAATGAGGGAGATATGGGGGAAGAACTGTGTTGGTCTTCACCCTGAGCAGCAGGAACGGTTGTTGCAGTTGCTGTTTGAATTCAGAGACAGCTTTGCGCTGAGTGAGGAAGAGGTGGGTCAGACTCATCTGGTGCAGCATGAGATCGACACAGGTGATGCTCGGCCCATCAAGATGCGTCCCCGCCGTATCCCGCTGGCACGCCAGGAGGCGGCAGACAAGGCTGTGTTAGAGATGCAGCGGGCAGACTTCATCGAGCCCTCAGACAGCCCCTGGGCAGCGAGATGGGGTTCTGACTACAGGCGGCTGAATGAGGTAACCAGGAAGGACTCATACCCCATACCACGTATCGATGAGTCGCTGGACCTGGTTAGGTGGTCCTCCTCACTAGACCTCCGCATTGGCTACTGGCAGGTGCCCCTCTCCCCAGAGCCAAAACTGTGTTCTCCACTAACAGAGAACACTGTCAGTTCAAGGTCCTGTGCTTTGGCCTGTGCAACGCACAAGCTACTTTTGAGTGTTTGATGGACAGGGTGCTGGATGGCATCCCCCGACAGCAGTGTCTGGTATACCTCGACGTCATCCTGGCCCATAGCAGCTCCTTCCAGTTAGCCCTGGGAGCGCTACGGCGTGTGCTGGAGAGGGTGTCTGCCGCAGGCCTGAAGCTCCACCCCGAGAAGTGCCAATTCATGAGGAGAGAGGTGTCCTTCTTGGGCCACCGAGTGGGAAAGGAGGGTATCAGCACCATGGACAAGGTGGGGGCTGTCCGAGACTGGCCCACCCCCACAACCAGCATCAGATGAAGAGCTTCCTGAAACTGGCCTTGTATTACAGGAGGTTTGTACGGGGCTTCTCAAGCATCGCTGCTCCACTGAACCGCCTGCTGCCGAAGGACAAGTCCTTCACTTGGACAGTGGCGTGTGAGGAGGCCTTCAACACCCTCAAACATGCACTGATCGAGGCCCCCGTTCCCCCCCCCCCCCCCTTGACCTCACCTTTCCCTTTATCCTGGACACAGACGCTAACAATGTGGGCATGGGTAGGGTGCTGGCCCAGGTGGGGCCAGAGGGGGAGAGAGTGGTGGTGTACTTCAGCAAAACATTCAACAAACATGAGCGCCGCTACTGTGTCACCTGGCGGGAGCTCCTTGCTGTTGTGGCTTCCAACAAACACTTCAAGTATTACCTAGATGGCCTGCCCTTTACTGTAAGGACTGACCTCTCTGCTCTTCATTGGCTCATGTCTTTCAGAGAGCCAGATGGGCAGGTTGCACGCTGGTTGCAGGAGCTTCAGTCGTGCAACTTCACAGTGGTGCAAAGGGCAGCGGCACGCCACTCCAACATCGACGCCATGTCCCGTCGGCCCTGTACTTCAGATGGCTGCCGCCACTGCGAGACGAGAGAAGGCTGTGAGAGAGAGCTGTGTGAGGAGGAGGGGGTGTCGGGTGAGCGGGCCTGTCTGCTGTGAGCAGACTGTCGACGTGGATGAATGAGGGCAGAAGCAGGGACGGGACACAGACCTACAGCCAGTGCTACAGTGCTTAGAGGCGCAGCTGAGGCCACTGTGGGAAGAGGTGTCAGCGCTCTCACTCGCGACCAAAGAGTTGTGGTCAAAGTTTGAGAGACTGCGGCTGGCTGATTGCATGCTACAGGAGGCAAAGACCACCGACGACGCCCTGGCAGCAGGGACGTTCAGCAGATTTGGAGCTGCGGAGTCCACCCACAGAGACAAAGGCAGAAACTTTGAGTCCCGTGTGTTCGCCACCATGTTGGAGAGGCTGGGTATGCACCTGTACTACTTCTCTCTATCCTCAAAGTGATGGCCTTGTGGAGCGCTTCAACAAAACGCTTGGACAGTAGCTGGCCATCATCTCTACCAAACACCAGCATGACTGGGACAAGCACCTGCCTATGGTCCTCATGGCATGCAGCTCCTCTGTCCAAGACTCCACCTCCTACATGCCTGCCCTTCTCATGCTGGGGAGAGAGATCCGCACCCCTGCAGCGATGGCGTTTGGTAGGCCCCTGGATAGCCCTCGTGTTCCCCTGGGGTCGGAGTATTCCCGGAGATTCAGGAGCGCCTGGAGACAGCCCACACCTTCACCAGAGAGCAGCTGGTGATTGCAGGTGTGAGGCAGAAGAGGAACTATGACGTGTACACCCGGGGAAGGTACTTTGTGACTGGGGAGCTGGTCTGGGTCTACAGCCCTCTGAGAAAGAAAGGCAGATGCCCCAAGTTGGACAGCCACTGGGTGGGGCCCTGCAGAATCCTGGAGAGGGGAAGGGAGGTTTTTTACCGGGTACAGCTTTCTCCCAGGGGGAGACACTGGGACAGTTTAGACCTATACAGAGGGGTTTCTTCTCCCCAAACCCTAGGGATTCCCACAATTCCCCTCTCTGGCAATGACATTCCCCAGATGCTGCAGACAAGGCTCCAGACAGCCCACTCCACCAGTCTCCCTCCCTGTGTCACTGCATGATTCCCCGGAGTTACAGATTGTATTCCCTGTTCCCTCATCCTTGTCCCCCATGTCCCTGCCTTCATCCCCTGGGCCCCAGATGGGCAGCCCCCTGCCACATACTAAGTCCCCTGTTTCACATCTGGAAACTCTGAAAACATCATGGCCACACAGGCAAAGGAGACCTCTGGGTCAGTTCAGAGACTTTGTTTGTTCCCTCTGGGGCAAGATACTTTGTGGTGGGGGGCAATTACAGTATTGTCTGATTTTAGTAACAGAGGAAGGATAGTTATTTGGATAATCGTAACCAGGTTTCCATCCAACCATTTCATACGCATGAATTACCTAACATGCTGACCAGACCGCTCACGTGCGCATGTTGATTTTGTCCACCAACACCAGACACGATCAGGGCTGCATTCCAAACACTTAAAACAGACACCCTATCCCATCAGTCCTCAAATTAAGTGGACAATCATGAGTATACATGAGTATACTGCCCTGCAAGTATACACTTGCAGGGCAGGTTCATTAAATAGTACCCGCAAAACACCAGTATCAACATCAACAGTGAAGAGGCGACTCTGGGATGTTGGCCTTCTAGGCAGAGTTCCTTTGTCCAGTGTCTGTGTTCTTTTGCCAATCTTAATCATATATTGGCCAGTCTGAGATATGGCTTTATCTTTGCAACTCTGCTAGAAGGCCAGCATCCCGGAGTCGCCTCTTCACTGTTGACATTGAGACTGGTGTTTTGTGGGTACTATTTAATGATGCTGCCAGTTGAGGACTTGAGGCATCTGTTTCTCAAACTAGCCACTCTAATGTACTTGTCAAACTAGACACTCTAATGTACTTGTCCTCTCTTCTGGTTAGAGCCAGTTCACTCTGTTCTGTGAAGGGAGTAGTACACAGCGTTGTACGAGATCTTCAGTTTCTTGGCAATTTCTTGCATGGAATAGCCTTCATTTCTCAGAACAAGAATAGACTGACGAGTTTCAGAAGAAAGTATTTGTTTCAGGCCATTTTGAGCCTCTAATCGAACCGACAAATGCTGTGTAACGAGTGCGCTGAGAGTCGGGAAGCAAGTTCAGCGAGTGATTGCTTTAATAAATAAAAGAAACAATAAACATGAAACACAAACAATGCACTGACATGAAAACAGAGTCAATAACACCTGAGGAAAGAACCAAGGGGAGTGACAGATATAGGGATGAAAATCAAGGAGGTGATAGAGTCCATGTGAGTGTCATCAGGCACAGGTGTGGGAGACGATGGTTACTGGTTACTGGATAATCAGCAGCCTGATGAACTAGAGGCCGGAGAGGGAGTATACGTGACAGTACCCGCTCCCTGACGCACGGCTCCAGCCACAGGAAGCCGTCGAAGGGGACGAACCCAGGGATCAGGAGCGGACCGGTCACCCCTGCTGATGCACGAGAACCTGTCACGCGGGAACCTGACATATCGGAAGAAGCAGGGGAGCCTGGCGATCTGGTTGAGGCATGAGAGCCTGTAGCAGTTCCCAGACCCAACGTCATTACTCTGACACAATTATTTTTAAATAAAAAAACACTCCCTGATGCTTCCCTTAGGTGAGGTGTTATTTTGTAATGAGTGCGCTGAGTCGGGAATCATGTTCAGGGAGTGATCGTTTTAGTAAAAAAAATAAACAATAAACACATTTACATTTACATTTAAGTCATTTAGCAGACGCTCTTATCCAGAGCGACTTACAAACACGAACCACAAACAATGCACCGACATGAAAACAGAGTCAATAACACCTGAGGAAAGAACCAAGGGGAGTGACAGATATAGGTAAAATAATAAAGGAGGTGATGGAGTCCAGGTGAGTGTCATCAGGTGCAGGTGAGCGAGAAAATGGTGACAGGTGTGCGGGATAATCAGCAGCCTGATGACCTAGAGGCCGAAGAGGGAGTATACGTGACATGTTGATGCTCCAGATCCTCAACTAGTCTAAAGAAGGCCAGTTGTATTGCTTCTTTAATTAGCACACCAGTTTTCAGTTGTGCTAACATACTTGCAAACAGGTTTTCCAATGATCAATTAGCCATTTAAAATGATTCACTTGGATTAGCTAACACAATGGGCCATTGGAACATAGGAGTGATGTTTAAAAAAAAAACATGTATTTCACCTTTATTTAACCAGGTAGGCCAGTTGAGAACAAGTTCTCCTTTACAACTGCTACCTGGGCAAGATAAAGCAAAGCAGTGTGACAAAAAAACAACAACACGGAGTTACACATGGAATAAACAAAAGTACAGTCGATAACACAACAGAAAAATGTGTTCCTATGGTTGCTGATAATGGGCCTCTGTACGCCTATGTAGATATTCCATAAAGAATCTGCAGTTTCCAGCTACAATAGTCTATTACAACATTAACAATGTCTACACTTTATTTCTGATCAATTTTATGTTATTTTAATGGACAAAACAATGAGCTTATCTTTAAAAAACAAGGATATTTCTAAGCGACCCCAAACTTTTGAACGATAGTGTAAGTATTCTCACCCTTGAGTCAATACTTTGTAGAAGGAACGTTGGCAGCGATTACAGCTGTTACTCTTTCTGGTCTCTATAAGCTTTCCACACCTGGATTGTGCATCATTTGCCCATTATTCTTTTCAAAATGCTTCAAGCTCTGTCAAATTGGTTTTGATCATTGCTAAACAACCATTGTCAGGATTTTCAAGTAGTTTTATGTCTAAACGGTAACTCTTCCACTCAGGAACATTCATTGTCTTCTTGGTAAGCAACTACAGTGTAGATTTGGCCTTGTGTATTTGGTTATTGTCCTGCTGAAATGTGAATTCATCTCCCAGAGTCTAGTGGAAAGCAAATTGAAGCAGGCTTTCTTCTAGGATTTTGACTGTGCTTAGCTCCATTCCATTCATTTTTAATCCGGAAAAACTCCCCAGTCCTTTACGATTACAAGCATATCCATAAAATGATGCAGCCATTACTATGCTTGAAAATATGGAGAGTGGTACTCAGTAATGTGTTGTATTGGATTTTCCTGAAACATATCACTTTCTATTCAGAACAAAATGACAATTGCTTTGTCACATTCTTTGTAGTATTACTTTAGTGCCTTGTTGCAAACAGGATGCATGTTTTAGAATATTTGTATTATGTACAGACTTCTTTTCACTCTGTCAATGTTGGTGATCCAGCCTCAGTTTGCTCCTATCACAGCCATTAAACTCTGTAACTGTTTTAAAGTCCCCATTGACCTCATGGTGAAATTACTGAGCTGTTTCCTTCTTCTCCGGCAACTGAGTTAGGAAAGACGCCTCTATCTTGTAGTAACTAGGTGTATTGATACACCATCCAAAGTTTAATGAATAACTTCATCATGCTCAAAGGGATATTCAGTGTCTGCCTTTTTTATACCCATCTAACAATAGGGTCTCTTTGCGAGTCATTGGAAAACCTCCCTGGTTGAGTCTGTGTTTGAAATTCATTGCTCTACTGGGGGACCTTATAGAGAATTGTATGTGTGGGGTACAGAGATGAGGTAGTTGTTAAAAAATCTTGTTAAACACACGGTCTAAGGCACTGCATCTCAGTGCTAGAGGTGTCACTACAGACACTCTTGTTCGAATCCAGGCTCTATCACAACCGGCTGTGATTGGGAGTTCCATAGGGCAGCGCACAATTGGCCCAACGTAGTACAGGTTTGGCCGGTGTAGGCCGTCATTGTAAATAAGAATTTGTTCTTATTAACTGACTTGCCTAGTTAAATAAAGATTCAATTAAAAAAATACATATATATATACACAGTTGGGAGAACAAGTATTTGATACACTGCCAATTTTGCAGGTTTCCCTGCTTATAGAGGTCTGTAATTTTTATCATAGGTACACTTCAACTGTGAGAGACGCAATCTAAAACAAAAATCTTGTGATAACATGCGTCTTGGTGAGAGGTGTAGGAGTCAGGCGCAGGAGAGCAGGGATGTCTGAGAAGCGTGTTTAATAATATAGTCCACCAATACAAAACGGCAAAGAAAAAAATCCCGAAACTACCCTCTCGAAATAATCAGAAACTCCTGCGAACAAACACAATTCCGACACTTTACGTACACGTGCGTAATAGCGAAAAAACAACAAACACAATCGAGCGCAATACACACAAGTCTAATCCTGCACGAATTACGGCATGTGACAGGTGCCCTATATACCCACAGAAATCAAAGCAATTGAAAACCAGGTGTGAAAAGGAACACAGACAAAACAACCAGAAAAAGAAAAAGGGATCGGTAGTGGCTAGTAGACCGGCGACGCAGAGCGCCGAGCGCCTCCCGAACAGGGAGAGGAGTTACCTTCGGTAGAAGTTGTGACAAATCTAGAAAATCACATTGTATGATTTTTAATCATACAGTAATTAATTAGCATTTTATTGCATGACATAAATATTTGATACATCAGAAAAGCAGAACTTAATATTTGGTATCAAATATACTTTAATGTTTCAATGGGACCCACCAAAATAATTTATTGATTTAATTAACAAATAAATGTCCTCCAAATCAAGGTTTCACAATTAATGTCACCCTTAAAGATTATTGTAAATTACATCTTCCAAAATTAAACCAGGAATTAAATGTCACTTATTTAAGTTTATATAAATCTTAAGGAACTATATTGAGCCATTACATCACTTCCTGTTTCACTAGGGTATAAAAATGAGGTAACACGCTTGCAATATCCACCATGATGAAAACAAAAGAACTGGTAGCTCAAAAGAGACAGATGCTTGTAGACCTTAATAAAACTGGTAATGGCTACAAGAAGATCCACAAATGATTGAATATACCACTGAGCACTGTCAGGGCAATTATAAAAAGATTCAAAAGATATGGAACAGTTGAAAACCTCACGGGGAGAGGACGCAAATGCCTTTTGCCCCCCAGGATAGGGAGGAGGTTTGTGAGAGAAGCAACAAAATCCCCAAGAATCACTGTGAAATTATTGCAGTCCTTGGTGGCGTATTGGGGTCACCAGGTTTCAAAAAGCATCATCAGACGCCACCTCCACAACCACAGGCTTTTTGGAAGAGTTGCCAGAAGAAAGCCCTTTCTGACCCCAAGACACAGACGCAAGCGCTTGGAGTTTGCCAGACGTAATTTAAATTATGACTGTAAGAAGGTGCTCTGGTTAGATGAGACCAAAATTGAACGTTTTGGTCAGATTCGGCATCTTTGGCGTCAACAGAGATGCATTCAAGGAGAGGCACCTCATACCCACAGTGAAATATGTTGGTGGATCAGTGATGTTTTGGGGCTGTTTTAATTCCAGAGGTCCAGGGGCACTGGTTAAGATTGATGGCATAATGAATTCCCCCACGTATCAGGCAATTTTGGCTGACAATCTGGTTACCTCTGCCAGAAGGCTGGGATTTGGCCATAGGTGGACTTTCCAACAAGACAATGCCCCAAAACATTCCTCAAGTTCCACACAGAAATGGTTCTGTGACAACAAAATCAATGTTCTGCCATAGCCATCTCAGTCGCCGGACCTCAATCCAATCGAAAACCTGTTAGCTGAGTTGAAAAGGGCAGCTGATAAGCACAAACCCAAGAAAGTGAAGGATCTTGAAAGGATCTGCATAGAGGAATGGTCGAAAATCCCTCCAAATGTGTTCCTTAACCTTGTAAAACATTACAGGAATAGACTCCACGCTGTTATCCTTGCCAGAGGTGGTTGCACTATATGACGAGTGCCAATAATTATTAAACCTTGATTTTGGTGAAATGTATTTTGTATTAAATAATTGTATGATTTTGGTGGGTTCCATTGAAACATTAAAGTACAGTATTTCTCACGTTGGTAGTTTGAGTTTCTAGAATTATATTGTTTATATTTTTAAAGTATTGTTTGTGCATTGCCAGTCAGGGATGCCAGTAATTTTGGAGCCCACTGTATAATTATATGCCTGGTTAAGCACATTTTTACTCCTGAACTTATTTAGGCTTGCCATAACAAATAGGTTGAATACTTTATTGACTCAAGACATTTCAGCTTTTCACTTTTCATCAATAAGTAAACTATATAAAAAACATAATTCCACTTTGACATTATGGGATATTGTATGTAGTGACAAAAAAAAATCTAAATTTAATCCATTTTAAATTCAGGCTGTAACACAACAGAATTCTGAAAAAGTCAAAGGGTATGAATACTTTCTGAAGGCACTGTATATCTAGTGAAACATTCAGGTTTCGTGTCAGGACTTTTTTCTTTATTTCACGCAGACATTTGCACAAGCCTAGCTGATAGTAAATCAGCTGAAATAACTAATATGCAGAACCTTCACAGGCCATTGACTAAAAAACATGACTTCATGCATTTTTTTTTGTTATAACCTTTGGTATCACATGTAGGCCTAATTGTATGCTAATAATTGTGCTATGTTGTGTCTGGGAGCCACAGCCTGTTGATGTAAAATCCACTACTTACCCTTCAAGATTGGTTAGCGTTGCCGTTGAGGGAAAAATCTATAGCAAGGCTGGTTGAACACAGAATTAGACCATTAGATTGCTAATTAACTACAAGCATCCTTCATTATCGACCCTACAGCAGCCAAGGCAGGCTATGAAGGCCCAGAGCAGTTAGGAATAAAAGTCAGCACGCAAGAGGTTTCAGAGAGAGGCAGGGAACAGAAATCCCTGGGCCTGGTGCATCTTAAATTGAATTTCTCTCCTGATTTGCCCTGATAACTAACATCAGCCATGTAATTACCCAGAACCACCTTGCTTTGTATTGGCCTAGCTCAGTAGACCCTTGCGGTTTCTAGTGTAAGTGAGTGTGTATAGGTGTGTGTCTGTTTGAAGCTTCTGTGTGTTTACAGATGAGTTGGCACATTGCCATGCTCCCAGTCTCCTGGTTTGATCATTCCTCCCACCATAGCCCCATTGCTGATTGGAGTTGTTGCTTTGGTTACACCTTTCCCTTAAGTTGCACTAATGTGGGCAAAGGTTCCATGATGGCCATTATATGTGACTGACTGCCTCAATTTGGTCTTATGCAGCAAAATTTGAAGTTGTGTTTTTTTTTACTTTGGATAAAAGTAGAGACTCAGAGCTAGAAAACGGTATAGCATACACTGCAGTTGAGGAACAACGGGAAAATAAATCTGCTTTGAAAGTTGATCAACTTGTAGCCCCACTTTTGAGAAAATGGCCCTTGAATAGTTTTGGCAAACCTAATGGGGTGCTCTTCTTTGTCTACACACATTCGGCATCATTCACACCCTCTTAAGCATTAGCCCCACCCATCTCTTTAAGGACTTAAGGACACAGAGTTTTGTATGTGTGCCACTCTTTGGCTTTGTTGAATTTTGAAACAAAACACCCAGAGTAGGCCTGAATTCATATTGCAGCTCTAATGCAAAATCTACCTCAAATCAAATGTATTTGTCACATGTGCCGAATACAACCTTACCATGAAATGCTTACTTTACAAGCCCTTAACAAACAATGCAGTTAAGAAAAATAAGAGTTAAGAAAGTATTTACTAAATGAAAAATAACATAATAAAAGAACAATAACGAGGCTATACACAGGGAGTACCAGTACCGAGCCAATTTGTGTAATATGTACAGTACATGTAGGTAGGGGTAAAGTGACTATACATAGACGATAAATAGCGCGTAGCAGCAGTGTAAAAAAAAGGGGGGATCAATACAAATAGTCTGTGTAGCCATTTCCTTTCTTGCATAAAAAGCAGGTATGTATGAACAAAACAAACACGTTGGTATTGCTGTAGGTGTCACGACTTCCGCCGAAGTCGGTCCCTCTCCTTGTTCGGCGGCATTCGGCGGTCGACCTCACCGGTCTTCTAGCCATCGCCGCTCCATCTTTCATTTTCCATTTGTTTTGTCTTGTTTTCCCGCGCACTTGGTTCACATTCCCTCATCAGACTAAATGTATATTACCCTCGGTTTCACCCATGTCTGTGTGTGGAATTGTTCTTTGTGTAGGGTGTTACGTTACAGGCTGGCTTGTAGGACAATGGAAGGGATCTCTGTAGGCAACCCAAAACCTCGGCGCTGCAGATGGGGCAGATGGAGCGGCCTTCTGGTCACACTCTGTAGACAGGCACATCGCTCACCGCTCCCGAGTATACTACTCGCGAATGTCCAGCCTCTTGACAACAAGGTAGACAGAGGTTTAGAGACATCAGAGGTTGTAACATTCTCTGTTTCACGGAAACATGGCTCACTCGGGATACGTTATCAGAGTCGGTACAGCCACCTGGTTTCTTCACGCATCGCGCCGACAGAAAC
Organism: Oncorhynchus nerka; assembly: GCF_034236695.1. Lineage (NCBI taxonomy): Eukaryota > Metazoa > Chordata > Actinopteri > Salmoniformes > Salmonidae > Oncorhynchus > Oncorhynchus nerka. Next base: position 60,233,537 of record NC_088410.1, on the reverse strand, counting down.
AAACATCTCTCTGGTAAGAAGAAGGGCGGGGGTGTATCGTATGAGTCGTGGTGTGATCATAACAGCATACAGGAACTCAAGTCCTTTTGTTCACCTGACCTAGAATTCCTTACAATCAAATGCTGACCGTATTATCCACCAAGAGAATTCTCTTCGATTATAATCACAGCCGTGTATATTCCCCACTTGCAGACACCTCGACGGCCCTGAAAGAATTTCATTGGACTCTATGTAAACTGGAAACCACATATCCTGAGGCTACATTTATTGTAGCTGGGGATTTTAACAAGGCTAATCTGAAAACTAGGCTCCCTAAATATTATCAGCATATCAAATGCACGACCCGGGCTGGCAAAATTCTGGATCATTGCTACTCTAACTTCTGCGACGCATACAAAGACCTCCCTCGCCCTCCTTTCGGCAAATCTGTCCACGACTCCATTTTGTTGCTCCCAGCCTATGGACAGAAACTAAAACAGGAAACGCCCATGCTCAGGTCTGTTCAACGCTGGTCCAATCAATCTGATTCCACACTTCAAGATTGCTTCAATCACGTGAACTGGGATATGTTCTGGATAGCCTCAGACAACAACATTGATGTATACGCTGATTCGGAGAGCGAGTTAATTAGCAAGTGCATCGGTGATGTTGTACCCACCGTGACTATTAAAACCTTCCCCAACCAGAAACCATGGATTGATGGCAGCATTCACGCAAAACTGAAAGCGTGAACCACTGCTTTTAATCTTGGCAAGGCGACCGGAAACATTACCGAATACAAAACAGTGTAGCTATTCCCTCTGCAAGGCAATCAAGGAAGCTAAGCGTCAGTATAGAGACAAAGTAGAGTTGCAATTCAACGGCTCAGACAGGAGACATATGTGGCAGGGTCTACAGTCAATCACGGATTACAAAAGGAAAACTAGCCCCATCGCGGACACCGATGTCTTGCTCCCAGACAAACTAAACAACTTATTTGCTCACTTTAAGGACAATACAGTGCCACTGAGACGGCCCGCTACCAAAACCTGCGTGCTCTCCTTCACCGCAGCCAACGTGAGTAAAACATTTAAATGTGTTAACCCTCACAAGGCTGCCGGCCCAGACGGCATCCCTAGCCGCGTCCTTAGAGCATGCGCAGACCAGCTGGCTGGTTTGTTTACGGCCATATACAATCAATCCCTATCCCAGTCTGATGTTCCCACATGCTTCAAGAGGGCCACCATTGTTTCTGTTCCCAAAGAAACTAAGGTAAGTGAGCTAAACGACTATCGCCCCGTAGCTCTCACTTCCGTCATCATTTAACATTTTTAAATTGTACCTTTATTTAACTAGGCAAGTCAGGACCTATTGGGGCGGTAAGCTAATTGGAGTGGGTCTTTAATCATAAAAAATTGGATGTAATAAATGTATCACTAGTCACTTTGAACAATTCCACTTTATATAATGTTTACATACCCTACATTACTCATCTTATATATATATATATACATATATACTGTGCAGGGGGCACATTTACAAATGCTAAACCCATCAAGCAGAAACTGAAAAGGGACGCTCGGCCCTTAGTTGTAGTAAGCATCCTAGGCTTGGTGCTGGAGATTTCTGCAGTAACCACATGGTGCTATTACATTGGTTCTCTGCGCAAGGCTGAACTACTCAAGACAGAACTTCTGGACCTCAACAAGGATGGCTACATCATTCGCAACCAGGCGGGGTCTATTGATCAGGCAAACAATATTTGCCTGATCAAGTAATTTCCCCTACATTTTCCCCCATGTGGGCCAGCCTCCTAGCAAACTGAGTTTTAACTAATGAGCTTCAGCCCCTCACCATTTTAGTGAGAGTTAGCAAGAGGCATATCATGTACACACAGCAGAGTGCGAGGGGGAGCAATGAAGTGGTGCACATATGACGTAGTACGCAATTTTTGGGGGAGCAATTTTGGCTCATGAGCTCATCCGGAACTACTGGCTAAAAAGTATTCCAAAGTACCAGAGAATCTCTAATCATTAGTTAACTGCTCTAACATAAATATAGCCTGAGATTTGAATGCAAAGAAATGTGATACAGTATGTAATTGATCATTCTTCTTTAAATATTGAATGACAGGTCTGGCACTCTGGACTTAGACTCATGATCTAAGGAGGGGGAGATACTGACCTGTTAGCACACCACTGATAGGAAACAGTAGACGTCTGATTGGCCTGCTCAACATCCTCTGGAGTATGACATCATGGATGACATTTGGGATGCACCCCTTGACATGGAAGTAGGTTATTAGACATGTATTTTTGAGTGCTTGAAGCTTAATTACTAAGTTTCAATTAACAAACTATCCATTTAATTTCGTGTCTCTCTTGTAATATCATACCCATAACTAAATATGATGTCTTTATATTTCAGGCATCCTAGAAAGGTCTTGAGAAAATAGGTATTCAATTAATGTTTGTGCAGGAAATAATGAAATAATCCATAATTTAAGATGCTATGAAGATGGAGTGAACTTGACTGTGACATACCACTGTGTGTAACAATATATGCCAAAAGATCCTTCCAGACTGTTCCAAATTCCATTTAAGAAATACTATACCGCCACATTTGTTTTGTTTTTATCCTAATAAGCAACACCATTTTCAGCATGTGTTAGAGAAAAACATACCATTTCTGACAGATATTTAAAATCTAACTTTATTTGTCACATGCGCCAAATACACCTTAGCGTGAAATGCTTACTTACAAGCCCTTAACAATTCCTTGAACTGCACTGTTGGTTAAGAAAATACTAAAGTAAAAAAGTATAAAAAAGCAACACAATAAAATAACAATAAAGAGGCTATATACAGGGGGTACAGGTTAGTCGACGTAATTTGTACATGTAGTTAGGGGTGAAGTGACTATGCATAGATAGTAAACAACGAGAAGCAGCAGTGTAAAAAACAAATGGGGGAGGGGATCAATGTAAAAAAGTCCCGTGGCCATTTGATGAATTGTTCAGCAGTCTTATTGCTTGGGGGTGGAAGCTGTTAAGGAGCCTTTTGGTCCTAGACTTGGTGCTCCGGTACCGCTTGCCTTGCGGTAGCAGAGAGAACAGTCTATGACTTGGGTGACTGGAGTCTTTTACAATTTCTTGGGCTTTCGTCTGACACCGCCTAGTATATAGGTCCTGGATAGCAGGAAGCTTGGCCACAGTGATGTACTGGGCCGTACGCAGTAACGCCTTGCGGTCAGATGCCGAGGAGTTGCCATACCAGACGGTGTTCTCTCGATGGTGCAGCTGTAGAACTTTTTGAGGATCTGAGGACCCATACCAAATCTTTTCAGTCTCCTGAGGGGGAAAAGGTGTTGTCCTGCCCTCTTCACGACTGTCTTGGTGTGTTTGGACCATGATAGTTCGTTGGTGATGTGGTCACCAAGGAACTTGAAACTCTCGACCCGCTCTACGGGTCAATGCTAATGGGGGCCTCTAGCACTGTCAATGCTAATGGGGGCCTGTTCGGCTCGCCTTTTCCTGTAGTCCATGATATTTTCCTTTGTCTTGCTCACGTTGAGGGAGAGGTTGTTGTCCTGGCACCACACTGTCAGGTCTCTGACCTCCTCCCTATAGGCTGTCTCATCATTGTCAATGTTGTGTCATCAGCAAACATAGTGATGCCTACCCTTACCACCTGAGGGAGGCCCGTCAGGAAGTCCAGGATCTAGTTGCAGAGGGAGGTGTTCAGTCCCAGGGTTCTTAGCTTAGTGATGAGCTTCGTGGGCACTCTGCTGTTGAATGCTGAGCTGTAGTCAATGAACAACTTTCTCACATACAGTTGAAGTCAGAATTTTGCATACACTTAGGTTGGAGTCATTAAAACTCGTTTTTCAAACACTCCACACATTTCTTGTTAACAAACTATAGATTTGGCAAGTCGGTCAGGACATCTACTTTGTGCATGACACAAGTCATTTTCCCAACAATTGTTTACAGACAGATTATTTCAAGTGTAATTCACTGTATCACAATTCTAGTGGGTCAGAGGTTTACATACACTAAGTTGAATGTGCCTTTAAACAGCTTGGAAAATTCCAGAAAATTATGTCATGGCTTTAGAAGCTTCTGATAGGCTAATTGACATAATTTGAGTCAATTGGAGGTGTACCTGTGGATGTATTTCAAGGCCTACCTTCAAACTCAGTGCCTCTTTCCTTGACATCATGGGAAAATCAAAAGAAATTGGCCTTCAGAAAAATAATTGTAGACCTCCACAAGTCTGGTTCATCCTTGGGAACAATTTCCAACTGCCTGAAGGTACCATGTTCATCTGTACAAACAATAGTACGCAAGTATAAACACCATGGGAACACGCAGCCGTCATACCGCTCAGGAAGGAGACGCGTTCTGTCTCCTAGAGATTAATGTACTTTGGTGCGAAAAGTGCAAATCAATCCCAGAACAACAGCCAAGGACCTTGTGAAGATGCTGGAGGAAACAGGTACAAAAGTATCTATATCCACAGTAAAACGAGTTCTATATGGACATAACCTGAAAGGCCACTTCTTCAAAACCGCATAAAAAAGCCAGACTACGGTTTGCAACTGCACAATTGGACAAAGATCGTACCTTTTGGAGAAATGTCCTCTGGTCTGATGAAACAAAAATAGAACTGTTTGGCCATAATGACCATCGTTATGTTTGGAAGAAAAAAGGGGACGCTTGCAAGCTGAAGAACACCATCCCAACCGTGAAGCATGGGGGTGGCAGCATCATATTGTGGGGGTGCTTTGCTGCAGGATTGACTGGTGCACTTCACAAAATAGATGGCTTCATGAGGAAGGAAATTTATGTGGATATATTGAAGCAACATCTCAAGACATCAGTCAAGAAGGTTAAGCTTGGTCGCAAGTGGGTCTTCTAAATGGACAATGACCCGAAGCATCCTTCCAAAGTTGTGGCAAAATGGCTTAAGGACAACAAAGTCAAGGTATTGGAGTGGCCATCACAAAGCCCTGACTTCAATCCTATAGACGATTTGTGGGCAGAACTGAAAAAGCGTGTGGGAGCAAGGAGGCCTACAAACCTGACTCAGTTACACGAGCTCTGTCAGGAGGAATGGGCCAAAATTCACCCAACTTATTGTGGGAAGCTTGTGGAAGGCTACCCGAAACATTTGACTCAAGTTAAACAATTTAATGGCAATGCTACCAAATACTAATTGAGTGTATGTAAACTTCTGACCCACTGGGAATGTGATGATAGAAATAAACCTGAAATAAATAATTCTCTCTCCTATTATTCTGACATTTCACATTCTTAAAATAAAGTGGTGATCCTAACTGACCTAAGATAGGGAATTGTAACTATGATTAAATGTCAGGAATTGTGAAAAACTGAGTTTAAATGTATTTGGTTCAGGTGTATGTAAATTTCCGACTTCAACTGTAGGTGTTCCTTTTGTCCAGGTGGGAAAGGGCAGTGTGGAGTGCGATTGAGATTGTGTCATCTGTGGATCTGTTGGGGCGGTATGCAAATTGGAGTGGTTCTAGGGCAGTGGTTCCCAAACTTTTTATAGTCCCGTACCCCTTCAAACATTCAAACTCCAGCAACGTACCCCCTCTAGCACCAGCGTCAGCGCATTCTCAAATGTTTTTTGCCTCATTGTAATTCTGCCACACACACACACATTGTACAATACATTTATTAAACATAAGAATGAGTGTTGGTTTGTCATTTCCCGTGAGCCGGGTTGTAAACAAAGAGCTCTTATAAGACCGGGACATAAATAATAATGTAATAGTAATCAATCATTTTGCTTTTTATTTAACCATCTTACTTTTTAAACATGATTTGTTAATCGAAAAATGTGAATAACTCACCACAGGTTAATGAGAAGGGTATGCTTCAAAGGATGCACATAACTCTGCAATGTTGGGTTCTATTGGAGAGAGTCTCAGTCTTAAATCATTTTCCACACAGTCTGTGCCTGTATTTATTTTTTATGCTAGTGAGGGCCGAGAATCCACTCTCACATAGGTACATGGTTGCAAAGGGCATCAGTGTCTTAACAGCGCGATTTGCAAAGGGCGGATACTCTGAGTGCAGCCCAATCCAGAAATGTGGCATCTGACTAAATAAAAATTTCACAGAACCTCTTGTTGCAATTTAGATGAGGCTCTCTTGTTCAGATATCGATAAGTGGACTGGAGGCAGGGCATGAAAGGGATAACGAATCCAGTTGTTTGTGTCATTCGCTTCGGGAAAGTACCTTCGTATGTAAGTTTTCCCTCCATCCCTCTCCTCTCCCCGCTAGGTCTCAGAGTGAGTGACATCACCGATTGAAACACTATTAGCACGCACCCGCTAACTAGCTAGCCATTTCACACCAGTTACACTCACCCTTTTGACCTCCCCCTTTTCCGCAGCAACCAGTGATCCGGGTCAACAGCATCTATGAAAAAGTATTGCTCCCGCCTCTCCTCGTCCCCTACCTGGGCTCAAACCAGGGATCCTCTGCACACATCAACAACTGACACCCATGAAGCATAGTTACCCATCGCTCCACAAGGGAGCGCAAGGGAAACAACTACTTCAAAGTCTCAGAAAGAGTGACGTCACTGATTGAAAAGCTATTAGCGTGCACAACGTTAACTAGCTAGCCATTTCACACCAGTTACACGTAATTGTGCACCTAACTCACTCAGGTGCTTCGCTATATCACATTTGACATTGTCCGTAAGCTTGAGTTAATTTGCACACAAAAAAATCAAACAATGATGGAAAGACCTGTATGTTGTCCTTGTTAATGCAGGCAGAAAAGAGCTGCAACTTCTTAAACATAGCCTCAATTCTGTCACACCCATTGAATATAGTTGCGAAAAGTCCCTGTAATTCTATGATTCAGATCATTCAGGCAAGAAAAAACATCACCCGGATAAGCCAGTCGTGTGAGAAACGCATCATCATGCAAGCGGTCAGACAAGTGAAAATGATGGTCAGTAAAAAAAACTTTAAGCTCATTCCTCTATTTAAAAAAACGTGTCAATACTTTGCCCCTTGTTAAACCGTTACATAGTCTCTGCCCATATCATTGCATAGTGCAGAAAATACACGAGAGTTCAGGGGCCTTGCTTTAACAAAGTTAACCATTTTCACTGTAGTGTCCAAAACGTCTTTCAAGCTGTCAGGCATTCCCTTGGCAGCAAGAGCTTCTAGATGGATGCTGCAGTGTACCCAAGTGTCGCCGGGAGCAACTGCTTGCACACGCGTTACCTATCCACTATGCTTCCCTGTCATGGCTTTTGAGCATCAGTACAGATACCAACATAAGCATCAGCTACGTTTGGCTGCATATCGACCGTTAGTGGAATTCCCGCAAGAGAGTAACGGTTATGTGATTGGATGTTAATTATTTGACTAGGCTACCTGTATTTGACAATTGTGTTGTTATTTCGCTGAACACTAGATGGTTTAATATTTGGACAGCTTGAAACAGACTCAATCCGGGAGAGTTGTGCATGCTTTGCGTACATGTCCTAGTAATCCATCTTGCCTCGCAGCTTGGTGAATGTTAACCTGTTTAAAGGTCTTGCTCACATTGGCTGTGGAGAGCGTGATCACACAGTCATCTGGAACAGCGGGTGCTCTCATGCATGCTTCAGTGTTGCTTGGCTTGAAGCGAGCATAAAAGGCATTTAGCTTGTCTGGTAGGCTCACGTCACTGGGCAGCTCATGGTTGGGTTTCCTTTTGTAGTCCATAATAGTTTTCAAGCCCTGCCACATCCGACGAGCATCAGAGCCAGTATAGTAGGATTCAATCTTAATCCCGTATTGACGCTTTGCCTGTTTAATAGTTCGTCTGAGGGTGTAGCGGAATTTCTTACATGCGTCCAGATTAGTATCCCGCTCCTTGAAAGTGGCAGCTCTAGCCTTTAGCTTGATGCGGATGTTACTTGTAATCCGTGGCTTCTGGTTGGGATATGTACATACGGTCACTGTGGCGACGATGTCGTCGATGCACTTATTGATGAAGCCGATGACTGAGGTTGTATACAGCCATTACCACAAGACAGTCTTCCACAATTAATGTGCTTCCAACCTCCTGTGGTGATTCACCATGTTTAGACAGTCATTGTTTATTTATGTCTAGCACTATTCCCTTACAAGAGTAGCATGTTTTTGGCTCGCATACAAAATCTCATGTCTGGGTAAAGAAGTGTACTCTGAAATTCAAAGGAAAGTCTCTGTCAGCATCTTGATGTTTTTTGAATGAGTCAACTGCTCTAACACTAAATGCTTTCAGGAGAGCATGTAATGTAATAGCAAAATAGTTTGCAGGAACTGTCATTGCAAATGAAACCACTGCTTTGGTTCGTTTTCATATGGAGTTCATGTATGAGATTCTTCTAGTGAAATGCATAATACACACAAGCACATATGCCAGAGGGTGGGAGAGAATCATGTAGTCTGATTTGCTAGTATTTGATTGGATCACATTGTTCTTCTCAGTGAGATCATGTGAACTATGGCAAAGCTAGTTTAAATAACAATGAGAAAGGTACTCTAATTAAAGTTTCTATCTAGAACCTAAAAGGGTTCTTCATCTGTCCCCATAGAAGAACCCTTTGTAGAACTATTTTGGGTTCCACGTGGAGCTCATTCCACAGAGGGTTCTACATGGAACCCAAAAAAGGGTTATTCTATGGAGTGTAGACACTGAAAGCTATCAATGTATGATTCATGGCCACCAAGAATGGATTAGGAAAGTTTCTCTACTTTCTATATGGGATTCTTTTTTGTTCTTACAGATTTGTGTGACACCCAAATCAGTTTCCTGTAGGAGGATGGATTTGTAGTTGTCCTTTTTATATTCTCAGTATATGATGTCAATAAATGTCATAGTTTTTTTTCTTAGCCTTAATCATGCTGAACATTTTTCTTTCTACACACAACCACAAAAAGTTACTGTGTAATTAAGTGTGTTTTAGGCCTACTGAACTGTTTTCAAAATTCTTGGCTAAGAAGAAACAGACGGGTACCTAGGCTACTATTTTGTGTCCTTTGTTGCAAATTTGTCAAAAGACAAAATGCAAATCAGTAAAGCTACAGAAACTTGAGTTTCAGTGTAGGTGAGTTTGTTTCAATGACATAAGGACATCTTTGGACCTAATATTTTGATGTCTATTTGTTTTGAGCATTTTGTCTTTTAGTATCTTGCTGAACTGTTTATAAGTTATGTACACTAAGTATACCAAACATTAGGAACACCTATCAGAACTCAGGATAAGACCCAGATGCAGACAGTTAGACTCACAGATGTGTATTGACCCAAACAGAGGGCAGGCAGAAAACAGGTCAAAGGCAGGCAGTGGTCCGTAATCCATGGCAGAGTCAATAAGGTACAGAACAGCAGGCATGCTCGTTGGTCAGGACAGGCAGAATGGTCAGAACCGGGGGACTAAGAAACAGAACTTGAGAAGGCAGGGAGATAGGATAACACGCTGGTAAGACAAGACAAACTGGCAACAGACAAACAGAGAACACAGGTATAAATACACTGGGGATAATGAGAAAGATGGGCGACACCTGGAGGGGGGTGGAAACAAGCACAAAGACAGGTGAAACAGATCAGGGTGTGACACCTTCCTAATATTGAGTTGAACCCTTTTGCCCTCAGAACAGCCTCAAATCATCATGTAATGGACTCTCAAGGTGTCGAAAGCGTTCCACATTGATGCTAGCCCATGTTGACTCCAATGCTTCCCACAGTCGTGTCAAGTTGTCTGGATGTCCTTTGGGTGGCAAATCATTCTTGGCACACACAGGAAACTGTGGAGCTTGAAAGACCCAGCAGCATTGCAGGTTTTGACACAAATGGTGCACCTGGCCCCTACTACCATACCCCGTTTAAAGGCACGTACATTTTGTGTCTTGCCCATTCACCCTCTGAATGGCACACATACACAATCCATGTCTCAATTTTCTCAAGGCTTAAAAATCCTTCTTTAACCTGTCTCCTCTACTTCATCTACACTGGTTATAGTGGATTTAACAAGTGACATGAATAAGGGATCATAGTTTTCACCTGGTCAGTCTATGTCATGGAAGGAGTTGGTGGAGATTGCCCGGAAGTACACTGCGATCCATGTTTTGTATACTCAGTGTATATCCTAATTCTGCATTTCAAGGACCACCACCACCTTTGTTGAAAATGCCTACAGACATGGTTGTATAGCAGAAATAACAGTCTATGACTAGGCTGGCTAGAGTCTTTGACAATTTTTAGGGCCTTCCTCTGACACCGCCTGGTATCCTGTAGTCCTGGATGGCACTACACTCTGTAGTGCCTTGCGGTTGGAGGAAGTGCAGAGCCCTACCAGGCAGTGATGCAACCAGTCAGGATGCTCTCAATGGTGCAACTGTAGAACCTTTTGAGGATCTGAGGACCCATGCCAAGTATTTTCAGTCTCCTGAGAGGGAATAGGCTTTGTCGTGACCTCCTCTTCACAACTATCTTGGGGTGTTTGAACCATGTTAGTTTGTTGGTGATGTGGACACCAAGGAACTTGAAGCTCTCAACCTGCTCCACTACAGTCCCGTCGATGAGAATGGGAGCATGCTCGGTCCTCCTTTTCCTGTAGTCCACAATCATCTCCTTTGTCTTGATCATGTTGAGGGAGAAGTTGTTATCCTGGCACCACACAGCCACCTCTCTGACCTCCTCCGTAGAGGCTCGCATCGCTGTAGGTGATCAGGCCTACCACTGTTGTGTCGTCAGCAAACTTAATGATAGTGTTGGAGTCATGCCTGGTCATGCAGTCATGAGTGAACAGGGAGTACAGGAGGGGACTGAGCACGCACCCCTGAGTGGCCCGGTTAGCTAGCCAGCTATTGTCGTTCTCCTACGCAACGTAACGTAACCAACACTGCTAGCTAGCCAGCTAGCTCCCGATAAGCAGCATTGTAGAAACTGACTTGATTAGGGTAGTGTCAACAACGCAGCTAGCCTACCCCAGCAGTACTCTATCATTTTAATCATTTTAGTCAATTAGATTCTTGCTACGTAAGCTTAACTTTCTGAACATTCGAGACGTGTAGTCCACTTGTCATTCCATTCTCCTCTGCATTAGCGTAGCCTCTTCTCTAGCCTGTCAACTATGTGTCTGTCTATCCCTGTTCTCTCCTCTCTGCACAGACCATACAAACGCTCCACACCGCATGGCCGCAGCCACCCTAATCTGGTGGTCCCAGCGCGCACGACCCACGTGGAGTTCCAGGTCTCCGGTAGCCTCTGGAACTGCCGATCTGCGGCCAACAAGGCAGAGTTCATCTCAGCCTATGTCTCCCTCCAGTCCCTCGACTTCTTGGCTCTGACGGAAACATGGATCACCACAGACAACACCGCTACTCCTACTGCTCTCTCTTCGTCCGCCCACGTGCTCTCGCACACCCCGAGAGCTTCTGGTCAGCGGGGTGGTGGCACCGGGATCCTCATCTCTCCCAAGTGGTCATTCTCTCTTTCTCCCTTACCCATCTGTCTATCGCTCCTCCTTTGAATTCCATGCTGTCACAGTTACCAGCCCTTTCAAGCTTAACATCCTTATCATTTATCGCCCTCCAGGTTCCCTCGGAGAGTTCATCAATGAGCTTGATGCCTTGATAAGCTCCTTTCCTGAGGACGGCTCACCTCTCACAGTTCTGGGCGACTTTAACCTCCCCACGTCTACCTTTGACTCATTCCTCTCTGCCTCCTTCTTTCCACTCCTCTCCTCTTTTGACCTCACCCTCTCACCTTCCCCCCTACTCACAAGGCAGGCAATACGCTCAACCTCATCTTTACTAGATGCTGTTCCTCCACTAACCTCATTGCAACTCCCCTCCAAGTCTCCGACCACTACCTTGTATCCTTTTCCCTCTCGCTCTCATCCAACACTTCCCACACTGCCCCTACTCGGATGGTATCGCGCCGTCCCAACCTTCGCTCTCTCTCCCCGCTACTCTCTCCTCTTCCATCCTATCATCTCTTCCCTCTGCTCAAACCTTCTCCAACCTATCTCCTGATTCTGCCTCCTCAACCCTCCTCTCCTCCCTTTCTGCATCCTTTGACTCTCTATGTCCCCTATCCTCCAGGCCGGCTCGGTCCTCCCTCCCGCTCCGTGGCTCGACGACTCATTGCGAGCTCACAGAACAGGGCTCCGGGCAGCCGAGCGGAAATGGAGGAAAACTCGCCTCCCTGCAGACCTGGCATCCTTTCACTCCCTCCTCTCTACATTTTCCTCCTCTGTCTCTGCTGCTAAAGCCACTTTCTACCACTCTAAATTCCAAGCATCTGCCTCTAACCCTAGGAAGCTCTTTGCCACCTTCTCCTCCCTCTTGAATCCTCCTCCCCCTCCCCCTCCTCCCTCTCTGCAGATGACTTCGTCAACCATTTTGAAAAGAAGGTCGACGACATCCGATCCTCGTTTGCTAAGTCAAACGACACCGCTGGTTCTGCTCACACTGCCCTACCCTGTGCTCTGACCTCTTTCTCCCCTCTCTCTCCAGATGACATCTCGCGTCTTGTGACGGCCGGCCGCCCAACAACCTGCCCGCTTGACCCTATCCCCTCCTCTCTTCTCCAGACCATCTCCGGTGACCTTCTCCCTTACCTCACCTCGCTCATCAACTCATCCCTGACCGCTGGCTACGTCCCTCCCGTCTTCAAGAGAGCGAGAGTTGCACCCCTCCTGAAAAAACCTACACTCGATCCCTCCGATGTCAACAACTACAGACCAGTATCCCTTCTTTCTTTTCTCTCCAAAACTCTTGAACGTGCCGTCCTTGGCCAGCTCTCCCGCTATCTCTCTCAGAATGACCTTCTTGATCCAAATCAGTCAGGTTTCAAGACTAGTCATTCAACTGAGACTGCTCTTCTCTGTATCACGGAGGCGCTCCGCACTGCTAAAGCTAACTATCTCTCCTCTGCTCTCATCCTTCTAGACCTATCGGCTGCCTTCGATACTGTGAACCATCAGATCCTCCTCTCCACCCTCTCCGAGTTGGGCATCTCTCGGCGCGGCCCACGCTTGGATTGCGTCCTACCTGACAGGTCGCTCCTACCAGGTGGCGTGGCGAGAATCCGTCTCCTCACCACGTGCTCTCACCACTGGTGTCCCCAGGGCTCTGTTCTAGGCCCTCTCCTATTCTCGCTATACACCAAGTCACTTGGCTCTGTCATAACCTCACATGGTCTCTCCTATCATTGCTATGCAGACGACACACAATTAATCTTCTCCTTTCCCCCTTCTGACGACCAGGTGGCGAATCGCATCTCTGCATGTCTGGCAGACATATCAGTGTGGATGACGGATCATCACCTCAAGCTGAACCTCGGCAAGACGGAGCTGCTCTTCCTCCCGGGGAAGGACTGCCCGTTCCATGATCTCGCCATCACGGTTGACAACTCCATTGTGTCCTCGTCCCAGAGCGCTAAGAACCTTGGCGTGATCCTGGACAGCACCCTGTCGTTCTCAAATAACATCAAGGCGGTGGCCCGTTCCTGTAGGTTCATGCTCTACAACATCCGCAGAGTACGACCCTGCCTCACACAGGAAGCGGCGCAGGTCCTAATCCAGGCACTTGTCATCTCCCGTCTGGATTACTGCAACTCGCTGTTGGCTGGGCTCCCTGCCTGTGCCATTAAACCCCTACAACTCATCCAGAACGCCGCAGCCCGTCTGGTGTTCAACCTTCCCAAGTTCTCTCACGTCACCCCGCTCCTCCGCTCTCGCCACTGGCTTCCAGTTGAAGCTCGCATCCGCTACAAGACCATGGTGCTTGCCTACGGAGCTGTGAGGGGAACGGCACCTCACTACCTCCAGGCTCTGATCAGGCCCTACACCCAAACAAGGGCACTGCGTTCATCCACCTCTGGCCTGCTCGCCTCCCTACCACTGAGGAAGTACAGTTCCCGCTCAGCCCAGTCAAAACTGTTCGCTGCTCTGGCCCCCCAATGGTGGAACAAACTCCCTCACGACGCCAGGACAGCGGAGTCAATCACCACCTTCCGGAGACACCTGAAACCCCACCTCTTTAAGGAATACCTAGGATAGGATAAAGTAATCCTTCTCCCCCCCCCCCCCTTAAAAGACCTAGATGCACTATTGTAAAGTGGCTGTTCCACTGGATGTCATAAGGTGAAAGCACCAATTTGTAAGTCGCTCTGGATAAGAGCGTCTGCTAAATGACTTAAATGTAATGTAATGTGTTGAGGAACAGCGTGGCAGATGTGTTGTTACCTACCCTTACCACCTGAGGGCGGCCCGTCAGGAATTCCAGGATTTGGTTGCAGAGGGAGGTGTTCAGTTCCAGGGTCTTTAGTTTAGTGATGAGCTTTGAGGGGACTATGGTGTCGAATGCTGATCTGTAGTCAATGAAAAGCATTCTCACATAGGTGTTCCTTTTGTCCAGGTGGGAAAGGGCATTGTGGAGTGCAATAGAGATTGCATCATCTTTGGATCTGTTGGGGCGGTAGGCAAATTGGAGTGGGTCTAGGGTTTCTGGGATAATGGTGTTGATGTGAGCTATGACCATTCTTTCAAAGCACTTTATGGCTACAGACGTGAGTGTTAAGGGTCTGTAGTAATTTAGGCAGGTTACCTAAGTGTTATTGGGCATAGGGTTCTATGGTGGTCTTACAGCTTCAGTCAGGGGCAGGTTGAAAATGTCAGTGAAGACACTTGCCAGTTGGTCAGCACATGCTCGGAGTACACGTCCAGGGCAAAGAGGGATTTGTTATAATTTTCCGGCTTAGAGTCCCGCTCCTTGAAATTGGCAGCTCTGCCCTTTAGCTCAGTGCGAATGTTACCTGTAATCCATGGCTTCTGGTTGGGGTATGTACGTACAGTCACTGTGGGCACGACATCATCAATGCACTTATTGATGAAGCCAGTGACTGATGTGGTGTACTCCTCAATGCGATCGGAAGAATCCCGGAACATATTCCAGTCTGTGCTAACAAAACAGTCCTGTAGCTTAGCATCTGCGTCATCTGACCACTTCTTTATTTCCTTTGTCTTCAATGCATAGCCTGGATTGTGTTAATTAATATGATTAAAATGTACAATGATCATCTTTAATTTGTTAGAATTTTTTAAACTGTGTGTTGTTCATTGTTTTGGTCTTGTTATGTTTACTTGGTGGCACTTTTTCAGGACCCTGTCTTTCAAAGATAATTAGTAAAAATCCAAATAACTTCACAGATCTTCATTGTAAAGTGTTTAAAACATCTTAAGGAGCCACCCCTTTAAAAAAAAATGGGACCTAAAATGACATACCCAAATCTAACTGCCTGTAGCTCAGGGACATGCATATTATTGGTACCATTTGAAAGTAAACACTTTGAATTTTGTGGAAATGTGAAAGGAATGTAGGAGAATATAACACAATAGATCTGGTAAAAGATAATACCAAGAAAAAACAATTGTTCTTTTGTATTTTGTTGTACCATCATCTTTGAAATGCAAGAGAGCTCATAATGTATTATTCCAGCCCAGTTGCAATTTAGATTTTGGATGGCACTAGATGGCAGCAGTGTATGTGCAAAGTTTTAGACTAATCCAATGAACCATTGCATTTCTGTTCAACATTTTGTATCAAGACTGTCCAAATGTGCCTAATTTGTTTATTAATAACTTTTCATGTTTAAAATTGTGCACTCTCCTCAAACAAAAGCATGGTACTCTTTCACTGTAATAGCTACTGTAAATTGGACAGTGCAGTTAGATTATTAAGAATTTAAGCTTCCTGCCAATATCAGATATGTCTACGTCCTGGGAAAAGTTCTTGTTACTTACAACCTCATGCTAATCACATTAGCCTATGTTAGCTCAACCATCTCATGGAAGGGACACCGATCCTGAAGAAGTTTTAAACCGTGTTTCTCATGCTTGTTCAATGAACCATAAACAATTAATGAACATGCACCTGTGGAACGGTCGTTAAGACACTAACAGATAGTTTAGATAGTTTACAGATAGTAGGCAATTAAGGTCACAGTATTTAAAACTTAGGACACTAAAGAGGCCTTTCCACTGTCTCTGATAAACACCAAAAGAAAGATGCCCAGGGTCCCTGCTCATCTGCGTGAACGTGCCTTAGGCATGCTGCAAGGAGGCATGAGAACTGCAGATGTGGCCAGGGCAATAAATTGCGAGGTCTGTGGGACGGCTAAGACAGTGCTACAGGGAGACAGGACGGACAGCTGATTGTCTTCTCAGTGGCAGACCACGTGTAACAACACCTGCACAGGACCAGTACATCCGAACATCACACCTGCGGGACAGGTACAGGATGGCAACAACAACTTCCCGAGTTACACCAGGAACGCACAATCTTTCCATCAGTGCTCAGACTGTCCGCAATAGGCTGAGAGAGGCTGGACTGAGGGCTTGTTGGCCTGTTCTAATGCAGGTCCTCACCAGACATCACCGGCAAAAATGTCACCTATGGGCACAAACTCACCGTCACTGGACCAGACAGGACTGGCAAAAAGTGCTCTTCACTGACGAGTCACGATTTTTCTCACCAGGGTTGATGGTCGGATTTGCATTACCATTGAAGGAATGAGCCTTACACTGAGGCCTGTACTCTGGATCGGGATCGATTTGGAGGTGGAGGGTCCGTCATGGTCTGGGGTGGTGTGTCACAGCATCATCGGGCTGAGCCTGTTGTCATTGCAGGCAATCTCAACGCTGTGCGTTACAGGGAAGACATCCTCCTCCCTCATGTGGTACCCTTCCTGCAGGCTCATCCTGACATGACCCTCCAGCATGACAATGCCACCAGCCATACTGCTCGTTCTGTGCGTGATTTTCTGCAAGACAGTACTGCCAGTGTTCTGCCATGGCAAGCGAAGAGCACGGATCTCAATCCCATTGTGCACGTCTGGGACCTGTTGGATCGGAGGGTGAGGGCTAGGGCCATTCCCCCCCAGAATTGTCCGTGAACTTGCAGGTTCCTTGGTGGAAGAGTGGGGTAACATCTCACAGCAAGAACTGGCAAATCTGGTGCAGTCCATGAGGAGAAGATGTACTGCAGTACTTAATGCAGCTGGTGGCCACACCAGATACTGACTGTTACTTTTGATTTTGACCCCCCCCCCCCCCTTTGTTTTGATCAGGGACAGATTATTCCATTTGTTAGTCACATGTCTGTTGAACTTGTTCAGTTTTTATCTCAGTTGTTGAATTTTGTTATGTTCATACAAATATTTACACGTTAAGTTTACTGAAAATGAATGCATTTGACAGTGAGAGGATGTTTCTTTTTTTGCTGAGTTTACATGCCCAGTTTCAAAATGTCTGCTGCGTCGCTAACAGTATAAGCAAACCTCCAACCTTCTCCAACCTCAGAGGAATTTGCCATTTGAAGAAGCAGATTTGTCCAGGGCTCACCGTTGAATAAGATTTCCTTTGGGAGACACCTTTGCAGCTTTCATCAGCTCATCATGGGCTGATAATGGCAAAGTGATGAAGCAATTCTACAGGTTACATGGAGGCTGCCTCCGATCAATAGATAATCTAGTCGTTTTGGGGCTAGAGGGGTGGGCAACAGAGTGAGGGGATGGTAAAGGTGGATGGATAGGGTAACCGCAACAAGAGAATCTTAGATAAACAGAATGAGATTATACATAAACGGATCTGCTGAATGGCAAATTATATTCAATTAATATATATATATATTTCTTTACCCAGAATTAGGGAAAACGAGATTGTAAGTCTATTGCATATTTACGTATTGACCATTTATGACAGCATTATGGTCTGGTTTGACGGGGAATTCACAGCAGTCCACACCACTGAACGTGGAGCGACTCCACTTCCTTTGTCAATAACTCCTCTCACTGAAATTGATCTAGACTCATGGCATGCACTGAGGAGACACACATATCAATTTGCTGTCTGTATGTTTCAGGAAATCAATCCTGAAGTTTGCTTTTCTGCAATGATTGTTTTGTTTTGTTCATTATAATAGCACAGTAGATAGACAAGCAATTTGACTTTTGGATGAGAGTTGACGGGAGAAGACCGGACGACGCTCTTAAAGAAGGCCTCAAGAGGCCTATGTAAAGGATGGGTGAATATCCATATTTAATGTGAAGGCAAAAACATAGTCCTCTGGAAAGAAACACTTGTTACTGCTTGAAAAGTGTGGATATACAGTAGGTAACTATTCTAATGATTTGTAATATCCCTGTGCCTCAATGCTCCAGGTGGATGAAACAGTAACTGGACTATACAATCTCTGCTGCACTAAACCAATACATTCTAAGCGATTCATATGGGCAACTCACACACGCAGCAACCCACGGTTACAACTGTTGTGTTTGCAGCTTTATAGCAAGCAAAATATCAAAAATTCACTTCATAAAAAATATTTGTATTTGAAACTATTCCAGTGGACAACAAAAGATATGGGGAAAAAACCAATGCATTCAATAATCATGTAGTTTGTATACAGTACCTGTGTTGTCCACTGGAGAGCAGTGTAGATTCATATTACAGTCTTACAAAAGGCACACAGTGGACCACTGTCCAGATGTGACCAATAGCAAGGTGAAAAAAATACCCAAAACACTTGGAACACACACATCCATACACAAACAGAGCAGGACGGGGACACAAACCTGGCAAGTGCCCCTACCCTCCCTCCTCCACCTGTGTGCCCACCTGTGTGCCCATCTGCGGAGGAGAGGCGCCAGTTGTTCCGAGTATGTGCCAGTGTGTCTCAACTCAAGGACCACCCAACAAAACCCTTGTTTCTGAGTTTGTCTGTCTGACTGTGAATTCCATGGCCCTTGCCCATAGGCCTGGTTTGCCCATGGTTTCATGTGAAAAGCCATGGTTTGGATTGGCCCAATCCAAGAAGCCTGTAGCCATAACAACAACAACATGAAATAATGTGGGTGGTTGAACAGCAGTTGTCTTGAATCCATGGATTTTTCCCTTGTGACAGGAACAGCATGTAATTCACCACATTGTGAGACATCATATATAGAGCAACAAAATGCAGGTTGATAGACAGTGCCTTTGGAAAGTATTCAGTCCCCTTGACTTTTTCCACATTTTGTTTGTTTACAGTCTTATTAAAAATGTAATTTATTGTTTTTTATCTCATCAATCTACACACACAAAGCAAACACTGTTTTTTATAAGCTTGGCACACCTGTCTTTGGGGAGTTTCTCCCATTCGTCTCTGCAGATCCTCTCAAGCTCTGTCAGGTTGGATGGGGAGTGTTGCTGCATAGCTATTTTCAGGTCTCTTCAGAGAATCAAGTTCACGTCCGGGCTCTGGCTGGGTCACTCAAGGGCATTCAGAGACTTGTCCTGAAGCCACTCCTGCATTGTCTTGGCTGTGCGCTTAGGGGGTAATTTTCCTTTTGAAAGGTGAACTTTTGCCCCAGTCTGAGGTCCCGAGCGTTCTGGAGCAGGTTTTCATCAAGGATCTCTCTATACTTTGCTTTGTTCATCTTTCCCTCGCTCCTGACTAGTCTCCCCGTCCCTTCAGCTGAAAAACATCCCCACAGCATGATGCTGCCAGCACCATGCTTCTCCGTAGGGACGGTGCCAGGTTTCCTCCAGACGTGACACTTGGCATTCAGGTCAAAGAGTTCAATCTAACTTTCATCAGACCAGATAATCTTGTTTCTCAGGGTCTGAGATTCTTTAGGTGCCTTTTGGCAAACTCCAAGCGGGCTGTCATGTGCCTTTTATTGAGGAGCCGCTTCTGTCTGGCCACTCTACCATAAAGGTCTTATTGGTGGAGTGCAGCAGAGATGGTTGTCCTTCTGGAAGGTTCTCCCATATCCACAGAGTTCTCCCATATCCACATATCCTCTGAGGGACTCTAGAGCACCTACCTGACCAAGGTCCTTCTCCACTGATTGCTCAGTCTGGCCGGGCAGCCAGCTCTAGGAAGAGTCTTGGGGTTTCTAAACTTCTTCCATTTAAGAATGATGTAGGCCACTGTGTTCTTTGGGACCTTCAATGCTTCAGACATTTTTTGGTACCCTTCCCCAGATCGGTGCCTGAACACAATCCTGTCTTGGAGGTCTACGGACAATTCCTTCGACCTCATGGCTTGGTTTTTTCTCTGACATGCACTGTCAACTGTGGGACCTTATATAGACAGGTGTGTGCCTTTCCAAATCATGTCCAATTAATTGAATTTACCACAGGTGGACTCCAATCAAGTTGTAGAAACATCTCAAGGATGATCAATGGAAACAGGATGCACCTGAGCTCAATTTCAAGTCTTATGGCAAAGGGTTTGAATACTTCTGTACATAAGTTATTTATGTTTTTAATTTTTTTTAATACATTTGCAAACTTTTCTAAAAACCTATTTTAGCTTTGTCATTATGGGGTATTGTGTAAGGAAATTCCTGAGAAAATTGTTTTATTTAATCCATTTAGAATAAGACAGTAACGTAACAAAATGTGGAAAAAGTCAAGGGGTCTGAATAGTTTCTGAAGGCACTTCAAATGGAAAGAAAAACCTTTGTAGAATGAAGGTATACAGTATTCATTCTCACAGTAGGTACTAATGATCAGTGGTTAATGTTTATAATTTTCCTTTACAGATGGCTAGAACAGATGTTTAACAACTAAAATAGTCTATGAAAAAGGTTGGTTTTAAGACTTTAATCACTCTAAGCCTCATTGATCAAAAGATACCTTAACAACGAAAGATAGGACCCATTCATAACTTGCAATTATTTTAGATTACCATGCAAAAGTGTGGGATTGATGACTTTTCTGCGAGCGCCCCTAAACTCGCTTAAATCAAAGTCAAGTGGGCCATGCTTTCTAAACCCAGACTAAAGAGCAAGGGCTAATGAGGCGTACACTCCCATCTTTTTTTGTTGATTAGCTCATTCTTTAGTTTATCTCAATCAAGATCTTAACAGACGGTGTTAAGTGCCCTGAGTGATCGCAGAGAGCCTGAAGCAGTGATGTTGGCTGGCCTGAGTCTTTGGGTTAGTGTGGCTAGGCAGAACCATAACTGGTTCAAAATATTTAAGCTGTGCTTGATTGAACTATTGGAACCAATAGAAAACTCTGAAAAGTGTAAACCCTGTCCAACCTGGCACTCCCAGACAGGCTAAAGCAAATGCTCAAAGTACAGTACCAGTCAAAAGTTTGGACACACTCATTCAAGGGTTTATCTTTATTTTTACTATTTTCTACATTGTAGAATAATAGCGAAGACATCAAAACTATGAAATGACACATATGAAATCATGTAGTAACCAAAGAAGTGTTAAACAAATCCAAATATATTTTATATTTGAGATTCTTCAAAGAAGCCACCCTTTGCCTTGATGACAGCTTTGCACATTCTTGGCATTCTCTCAACCAGCTTCCAGTATCGAAGGAGTTCTCACATATGCTGAGCACTTGTTGACTGCTTTTCCTTCACTCTGCGGTCCAACTCATCCCAAACCATCTCAATTGGGATGAGGTCGGGTGAGGTCGGGCCAGGTCATCTGATGCAGCACTCCATCACTCTCCTTCTTGGTCAAATAGCCCTTACACAGCCTGGCGGTGTGTTGGGTCATTGCCTTGTTTAAAACAAATGATTATCTCACTAAGCGCAAACCAGATGGGATGGAGTATCACTGCAGAATGCTGTGGTAGCCATGCTGGTTAACCCTTTCACACGTACCATCACACGGGTGTGATCGTTCTACAGTGGTCCCTGAAGCGTACGATCACACCCGTGTTTAGAACACTCGTTTAGAATGTTCGTTTAGAACGGCAGTTTCGAATGACGCAACAATCAGCGTTTGAGCTGGCCACACTTTTTTCAGAAACTATTTACACAAACACAGTCCTTACAAAGTTATGTCCAGAATGTCAGCAGTTTATTTTTGGATGCATTGTTCAGATATTCACAGAAGTAAATATAGCATAACACAATCATCCTAACCGGAAAAATGTAGGCTACATTTGTCCTAGCGCTGACGAAAGATTGACCCAACACAAAGCAGTCATATTTTCTAACTTTCGGCTGACGTAAACTACAATATGAATGAGCTAATAGCAATTACTATATATAATTAATCACATCACGGGTGAGCTCACCATTGATCGAAATAACTAGGTAAAACACTTCATAGAAATGAAAGTAATCCGACGATTAGTTTCAGTGTGCAGCCATGCATTTTTTCCTCACAGAAACCGAAGATAAGAAGAGAAGACGAGATGAGTTTGGTCTGTTTGTAGTATGCATGTTGAAGGGGTGTGTCATCTACCGTCGTTCACATCCCACCATTAACTTCCGGAAGTCCTCAAAAAATTTGTGAACTCTTACTCACCTCATTTTGTTGTAACATCTTTGGTCAAACAGACGTGAATCCCAGAATGCATTGTATGTCAACAAACATGGCTACACAGCTGGAATTAGCTTAGCTCATCATAATCAGTACAACCTTCAAAAAAGTATTTTACACACATAATATGTGCCCATTACAATCTGTGCAAGAATCGGAATGCATGAGTTGTCACCTAGAATTGAAAACATGTGAATAAAATCGTAAATACACAAATAATTACCACACAAAACATTTTCTGATAGTGATTTATTGATACAAGTGGCGCGTGCCGGCAGTCAACCACGTAACCTCCCACTCTGCGCCATTCAGTGTTGTTGTTTATGTATGTAGCTAGTGAGCTAAACTGTAGCATTATAACAATGTCTTTCAAAAGGAGACAACTCACAAATGTGGAAATTCTGGAGATTTTTTAAAATTCTGACAATGAGTCTGAGTATGAAAGTCAGGAATCAGATTCTGACAGTGACAGTGAGGAGCTGCCCCTCAACCTTGTAGCCATTGAGAACCCTGAATCTGAATTTCCCTTGTCAACTGAGGAAGTACCAGGTCCCTTTGAAGATGCTGGTGGTGATGGAGGCAGACCGACAGTGGATGAAGTACAGGAGTTCTGTGGTAGCTGGAAGGCCACCAGTCATTTCACCCCACCTGGCCCTGCTGTCTGCTTTGACGAGTCCCAGTCTGGAGTGCAACGCCCCTTGCCATTTCCAACTGAGGCAGAGTGCTTCAAGTTGTTTCTCACAGAGGAGCTGGTGGGAGAGATAGTTGAGGAGACCAATCACTATGCCTTAGAGCTACAGGAGAAGAGAGAGCCAGGAGTGAGGGGGAAACTCGCTAAATGGGTGACAACCACAATTAGTGAAATGTATACCTTCCTGGTGACAGTCCTTCTCATGGGAATAGTAAAGAAGAACTCCCTAAGAGAATACTGGAGCACAGATCCTATGTTTGCAACTCCCTTCTTTGCCTAAGAAGAACTCCCTAAGAGAATACTGGAGCACAGATCCTATGTTTGCAACTCCCTTCTTTGCCTCCCTCTTTTCCCAAGATCGCTTCCTAGTTCTTCTGCGATGCCTGCATTTTGTCAACAATGCTACTGCCATCCTAAGTGACCCGTTATACAAAATAAGAAATGTTCTTATCAGCCTGACATCAGCATTTGGTCGGGTCTTTGTGCCATACAAGGACCTATGCATTGATGAGTCCCTGATGTTATGGAAAGGTAGGCTGGCGTTCCGTCAATATATTCCCTCCAAAAGGCACAGGTTTGGAGTCAAGTTCTTTGTCATGTGCGACGTGAAGACAGGATTTGTCCAGGATATTAGTTTACACAGGGTCCACCACTGACATCAAACATTATGAGGGGCTTGGGGTGTCAGGGTCCGTGGTGATGACCATGCTGGCTCCTCATCTCGGCAAGGGACACACTTTGTACGTGGACAATTGGTACAGCAGTCCCACACTCTTCCAGCATCTGCTCTCCAACAGCACAGGGGCATGTGGCACAGTCAGGTCGAACAGGAAGGGGATGCCGGCATTCGGATGCAGGAAGATGCAGAGAGGGGAGGTGGAGTTCCAAGAGAACGGTCAACAGCTGGCAGTAAAGTGGCATGACAAGCGAGACGTCCATGTCCTCTCCACTGTCCATACAGCAACCATGTCGGCCACAGGGAAGGTGGACCACCTGACCGGAGAGAGAAAGATCAAACCAGATTGTGTGCTTGATTATAACCTCAAAATGGGGGCCGTGGATAAGGCAGACATGATAAACAGCTTTGTGGAATGCACACGGAAAACGAACAAGTGGTATAAGAAGATATTTTTCCATCTGATCGACACTGCTGTCCTCAACGGCAGCATAGTTCACCGCCAACTAACAGGTGAGATGATTACTGAACAAGGTATTTTTGTAATTGGATGTACAGTTCACATACAAATCCATTATGCAATTATAGTGACAATATCTCACCCACCTCCCCACTGCCTCATCATCCTCTAACTTTCCTCATCCTCCCCACTCCCTCATAGGTAAAGTAATTACCTACCAAAAATACAGAGAGAACCTCATGAGAGAGCTGCTGGAGGAGCACCACACCCTCGGCGCCCATCCACTGGGGGTCGTCCTGCTGTAGACAATCCCCTACGCCTCACTGCACAACATTTTCCCTGCAAAGTCCCTCAAACTGCTTCTCAAGGTAGTCGCACACGGAGGCATTGCAAAGTCTGCCTGTCTGGCGCCAGGAGAAGTAAGCAGAGGAAGATGACAAAATACATGTGTCTAGCTTGTGATACACCTCTATGTATTTCACCATGCTTTGAGGAGTATCACATGCTCAAGCATTATTGAGCACATCTGCAGCAATAGGTGACTGACTGACCTGACATGTGACTTGACAGGTGACCAGCCATGATACTATGCCTTAGAGATGGGGGTGGAAAAGCAGTTGTTGTTCAGTCACTGCATGGATATTAAATATGGGTTACGCATATTCAGTTTTTTGTCCTCTAGTAAAACAAGTTGTTGAAATAACTACCAGTACTGCAATAAAATAGATGAATATTACATATTGGCATGCGTTTTCTTGCTGTGTTTTCATCCAGTACAACTGTTAAGGAGTGTACGTTAGCATACAAAAGCTGTCCTCATTCTTCAGCTCCAAAGATGTCCAGCTCCAGTTATGATATTGGCAAATAATGTTTCTGGTTTCTGAAAGTACAGAATAAAGAGGAATTATTCATTAGAATACAATATAAGGATATAGCAATAAAACAATACTACAAAGAAGTAACATAATAAACACTGCTATAAAAAAAATAGTTTATTGCATTGACAAAATCACAGATTTGAGTTATAACAGTAAGAAACTAACTTTTGAGCTCCACAAGGGGGCAAGGCAGGGCAGAACAGAGCTATGCTGAATAGACCAAATAAACAAACCATGGTCATATTTTTTATTTATTTAACTAGGCAAGTAATGTAAGAACAAATTATTATTTACAATGATGGCCTACACCGGCCAAACTCGGACAACGCTGGGCCAATTGTGCGCTGCACTATGGGACTCCCAATCACAGCCAGGTGTGATACAGCCTAGATTTGAACCAGGGTGTCTGTAGTGCCATAGACCGCTGCGCCACTTGGGAGTCATAAGGCCAGGGTAGCTTCAAAATACAACACAAGCTAATAGTTTTCTGACGCAACTAGCATTGTTTTACAGAGCTAATAGAATAATGTAGCTAGGTAAGCATGATTGACAATAACACCATAAAGGTTATAAAATGTGTAACGTTACCTCACGTGTCCGCAGTTATAAGGAATATATTATGATCTACAGCTACAGCAGAAACGGCATACGGAAACTATTATTATAACTATTATAACGTAATAAGGCACTTACTTTGATGGAAACGCAGCCTGGATTTGAACCAGGAGTCTGTAGTGACACCTCTAGTACTGATGTGCTGTGCCTTTGACCGCTGCACCACTTGAGAGTCATAAGGCCATGGTAGCTTCAAAATGCAACACAAGATAATACTTCTCTGACGCATTTAGCATTGTTTTACAGAGCTAATAGAAGAATGTGGCTACATAAGCACGATTGACTATAACATCATAAAGGTTATAAAATGAGTAACGTTACCTCACGTTTCCGCGGTGATAAAGAATATACACAAATATATTATGCTCTATACATACAGTACGCTACAATAGAAATGTGGAATAGAAAATGTGAACACGTGTGCAGATCCTGTTCTGACGGGAGATGAGCAAATGTCTGCAGACGTGAACTGCACAAACAATTGGGAAGTGCTTGGGGAATTTTGTCCGTGTCAGAAATGTCCCAAAAATGTAATTATCCGCAAAAGTAAAAATGACTATTTTTATGTGAATGAATGAGGAGGCGGAACACACCTAAATTCAAACTGTTTTTAGAAAATAAAAACTTGTTTGAAAATCATTTTAAATTGAAGTTAAAACAACTTATAAATATAAACAGGCTGCGTGCTTTAGTTTGAGGGCAGCGCGGATAAAATGTACTGTTACGTATCAATCACATTCTGGAATGGAGAGAACATTCTAACATCACGTGCATAAAAAAACTCATGCTGGGGCGACCGTTAGAGATATTTGGAACTCACGCATGAAAGGGTTAAGTGTGCCTTGAATTCTAAATATATCACAGAGAGTGTCACCAGCAAAGCACCCCCACACCATCACACCTCCTCCTCCATGCTTCACGGTGGGAACTACACAGGCAGAGATCATCTGTTCACCTGCTCTACATCTCACAAAGACACGGCTGTTGGAACCAAAAATCTAAGTTTTTGACTCATAATACCAAAGGACAGATTTCCCCGGGTTAATGTCCATTGCTTGTGTTTATTAGCCCAAGCAAGTTTCTTCTTCTTATTGGTGTCCTTTAGTAGTAGTTTCTTTGCAGCAATTCGACCTTGAAGGCCTGATTCACACGGTCTCCTTTGAACAGTTGATGTTGAGATGTGTCTTGAACTTGTGAAGCTTTTATTTGTGCTGCAATTTCTGAGGCTGGTAACTCTAATGAACTTATCCTCTGAAGCAGAGGTAACTCTGGGTCTTCCTTCCTTCCTTCCTTTCCTCTCCCCATGAGAGCAAGTTTCATCATAACACTTGATAGTTTTTGCGTCTGTACTGAAAGAGTTTTGAAGATTTTCCGGATTGACTGACCTTCATTTCTTAAAGTAATGATGGACTGTCATTTCTCTTTTGCTTATTTGAGCTGTTCTTGCCATAACATGAACTTGGTCTTTTACCAAATAGGGCTATCTTCTGTATACCACCCCTACCTTGTTCACAAATGTACTTTTAACACGGCACACCTGTTAATTGAAATGCATTCCTGGTGACTACCTCATTAATCTGGTTGAGAGAATGCCAAGAGTGTGCAAAGCTGTCATCAAGTTGAATGCACCGAGCTGTCTGTCTACACTACTGGCACACAGCTCGGACACCCATGCATACCCCACAAGACATGCCACAAGAGGTCTCTTCACAGTCCCGAAGTCCAGAACAGACTATGGGAGGCACACAGGACTACATAGAGCCATGACTACATGGAACTCTATTCCACATCAAGTAAGTGACGCAAGCAGGAAAATTAGATTTAAAAAACAGATAAACACCTTATGGAACAGCGGGGACTGTGAAGCAACACAAACATTGGCACAGACATGCATATACACACACACACGATAACATACGCACTATACATACACATGGATTTAGTACTGTAAATATGTGGTAGTGGTGGAGTTGGGGCCTGAGGGCACACAGTGTGTTGTGAAATCTGTGAATGTATTGTAATGTTTTTAAAATTGTATAAACTGCCTTCATTTTGCTGGACCCCAGGAAGAGTATCTGCTGCCTTGGCAGCAGCTAATGGGGATCCATAATAAATACAGTCAAAGGGTGGTGACTTCAAATAATCTTTGAAGAATCTATATTTTGATGTGTTTAACATTTTTTATAAGAACCAACGCTGGAGATGAGAAGCAGGTACGGAGAGTTGAACATTTAATTTAGCACAGACATGGAACGGCGTCAGAACCGGGTAATATGAAGACATACGACAATCAATGCTGAAGCCGGGGAACAGAGCTGGGGAACAGACAGATATAGGGGAGGTAATGACACAGGAGATTGAGTCAAGGCGAGAACAATGAATCGCTGATGTGTGGGACAAGGGAAGCAGGTGTGCGTAATGATGGTGGCAGGAGTGCTTAGTGCTGGGTAGCCTGGTGCCCTCGAGCATCAGGGAGGGAGAGCGGAAGCAGGCGTGACACTTTTCTGGTTTCTACATGATTCCATATGTGTTATTTAATAGTATTGATGTCTTCACTATTACTCTACAATGTAGAAAATAGTAAAAATGAAGAAAAACCTTGGAATGAGTAGGTGTGCCCAAACTTTTGACTGGTTCTGTATACGAAAGATTGAGAATAGTATTTGAACCCAGGTGTGTTCATAAGTATATAATCATGTCCAAAAGTATTGGCACCCTTGATAAAGATGAGGAAAATATACTGCATTAAATAAATAATACAAATGCTGAGATTTTGTTTAACAAGTAATAGTTTTTTTTCACCAAAAAGATAGGGGTCAAAATATTGGCTGCCCTTTTATCGATACCTTCCAATACCTCACGAGAATAACGGCACTGACCCTTTTTCAAAAATGTTTTATGAGAACACATTGGGAGGGATCTTAGAACGTTCCTCCGAACATAATCTTTCTAGAACCTTGATATCCTTCATCTACGCTTATGGACTGCCTTCTTCGAGCCAAACCACAGGTTTTCAATGGGGTTCAAGTCCGGAGACTGAGATGGCTATTGCAGAATGTTGATTTTGTGGCCAATTACCATTACAATGAACTGTTTGTTAACCATTTGAATGTGTTTGGGGTTATTGTGTTGCTGGAAGATCCACTTGCGGCCAAGTTTCAGCCTGCTGGCAGAGGCAACCAGGTTTTGGCAAAAATGTCCTAATACTGGGTTAAGTTCATGATGCTGTTGACCTTAACAAGGGCCACAGGGCCAGTGGAAGAAAAATAGCCCCATAACATAAAATATCTCTATGAGAGAGCTCTATGTTCGTGTCATCTGTAACACCGGTTTCAATCCAAGTGCCAATGCCGTTTAGCAAACTCCAGGTGTTCACATTTGTTCGATGACATGAAAATATAGCTCTTTGGCCACGCACACCAGTGGTGGGTTTGGCATCGAACTAAGGATACATAAGCAGTAAAGAAACACCATACCTGCTGTAAAATATGGTTGTGGATCTTTGATGTTATGGGGCTAATTTGCTTCCACTGGTCCTGGGACCATTCCCACTGTGCACACCACATCCTTTCAACATGGACATTTGGGTCATATTTGGTTGACATGTAGATCAAAGAGATTTGAACCTTTATTCATCCACTCAAAAAGACAGCCAGTTTGTTGAATTTCCAATGCGTTATCACTATGCTTTCAATGATCTAAAAGCACAACCAAATTCCAATGTAAAAACACATTTTAATAATTTAGCACGATCAGGGTTAGTGCCTTGCTCAAGTGCACATCGTCAGAGTTTTCACCAAAAACCCGGAGGCTGAAACTTGACCGTAAGACATTAACCCCAAGCACACATCAAAATCCACTTTTTTCTTATTAACCCCAAAATCAACATTTTACAATAGTCATCTTGAAAACCTGTGGTTTGAATTGAAGATGGCAGTCCATAAGTGGAGACTAAGGATATCAAGGATCTGGAAATATATAAAAAAATAAAAAATAAAAAATATATAATTTTCCCATTTTCTTGAGCATCTAATATAGCTCAATATTTGTATTACTTCTTTTATCCAGTCTTTTTTTGTTGAACTTTATCAAGGGTGCCAATCATTTTTGACCTGACTGTATGAGGTTTAACGCAAGATTCATTGATCCAGTCTCGTTTGGCTAATCAATTGCGATGGCCATAGCGTGATATTAAAATGCACCTAATGAAAGACATTGATGAATGAGCCGTTCGGTTCACTGGGCTAATTAGTATGGTCGAACGCTCCCTGTAATATTTAAACCAGTTCTGTCCAGTAATGTGGATGTTCATAGAACTAGATATGCATGAGGGATGCAACCAGCTGGTTTCATAAAGGGGTTTCTACCCTGGTTGCTGTTTTGGTCTGTATTCAAATCATATTCATAGTCAGTTTTTCTGTTGATATATGACCTGGTCCTTTTGCATCATACCTACAGGTTACATAAAGGTCCAAGAAGCAATAAAGTATGAATTGAATGGAAAAAGACACTTGTTAGTGAAATATGTACAGTACCTTCTCCTCACCGTATCTTATGACTGCTCTTGCCGTGTTACACAGCATTTGAAAAGAGAGTCAGCATTACATATTGCTAATTTCATTTTTAAAAAATGGAAGAAACAGTGGGAAAAAAAAACAAGATAAAGGAGAGGCAGAGAGAAGAGTTCAAAAGAGAAACAGTGCTTGGATAAGACGCTCCACAAGGGAAATAAAAGCCCACAGCCAAGAAAATCCTTATCCTTAACCCAAGGTTTTTATTCTGCCACAGGACTGACTTCCCATCTGGTGCTGCCCTGTCCCTGTCTGAGGGGAATGTCTGTCCTCGCTGGGTAACAAATGAACCTGACACTATGGAGACCATGGGCTCGCATTTATTTATCTCTTCTATCCACCCGCCTGCCTGTCTGTTGGTCTCCGACCCACTGCAGCCCCGGCCGGGCCGGGCCGGCCACTACGGACCTCAAACAGTGCCTTTCAGACTTAGCCATGCGTCATGGTTTGGAAGACTGTCTATTTGCGAGGTTGGTGTGGCTTGTGGGACATTGGGGTAAGGGGGGGAGGACCGTGTTGTAGACTAGACAGGGTGATTGAAGTGGAGAAAACTGTGAAAAAAAAAAAAAAAATATTAGGAATTTAAAGAGGTGGGCCGCTTTGATGATAAGAGGGTTGGAGGCTTTCTCCTCTGACTAGGGGGCCAAGGGGAGTGATGGGGCGCCAGATATCAAGAAGTGGGGAATAATTGAAACATTGTGTAGCGGCGGTGTGGGCTTTGGTGTGATTGATACCGTTTTGGAATACTCCTGTCCTCTCGCGCACAGGGGTTTACCTGCGGAGGAACGAGGGGGGGAAAAAGGTGCTTAGGTGGCTCATCTGGGTTTGGAGGAAAATTGGTGCCATCCATCAAACACTACATTTAACGACCGCCCAAACCAGGCTGCCCAACAAAGGATTCTTATTTAAGGCAGTGAACCGGGAAACGTGTGAGGGGCAGGGACTGGTGAGGGTCTATCAATCAGCCAGTCAGCTCCTTTATTTAACAAGCCAGGGCACGGACCCTGGGGGCAACACCGTAGCGTATCCCAGCTTGTTGGGCTTGCATCATTCTCCTAGTAGGAAAAAAAAGAGGTATGGAAAATGGAGAGAGGGAGGAAAAGAAAGAAGGACATGAAGAGGAGATGCGTCAGGGTTTGGCCGTGTCTGTCCCCTGGCGCGCTGGTGCGCTTCATCTTTTCGACGCACGGGCCTGGAACTGGGGCTTGATGGGATTTTCAGCCCTGTGGCCTCCACGCTCCACCAGCAGCCATCTGGAGAGTTGCAGCCTGCTGCCGTGTGGCATGGCACAGCTGAGGGCCAGACATTCAGCCACACGCTCCCACAGACCTGAGACCTGCTGTGCCATGCTCAGTGGATGGATATGCATCCCAAATGCCACCATATTCCTTTTATAGAGCCACATGGGCCCTGGTCAAAAGTAGTGCACTGTAAAGGGAATAGAGTACAATTTGAGACGCATCCTGGGCAAACACTCAGAGCCACCCACCTCCGTTGGGGACACACACTGATCTCACTGGAGGGTCGACACACTCAGCAAGGCAGCTCACAGTCACATCCAATCCCTGACTGCTCTAGAAATCTAAGATGCTGAAGTAGAATAGGGCTTAGCTATTCAGCAACCTTAATGGTGTGGAGAGAGAGAGCAAGAGAGAGAGAGAGAGACCATGAACAACAACACACAACGACCAAGCAACTGCAATCAACATTGCTTAATGGGGGAATTATTTTTGCAGATATTGCCTGGAGTAGAGTTTGTTTGCTTGCCAGCTCTTCCAGCTCGCCGTGTTCACCAAGAGTTTTTGACAGACATAAACACAAAAGTAGAATACAATCATGCAATGATTCTGAATGTAAGCAGCCAAGTGTTCCCTCGCGTATGCAAACAGGACGACCTATAACCATCGTGTCTTTTTCAACCAATCCTTAGGAAACATAATTTACAGTTGTCTTCAGGGCCTACTTTCATTTCTTTTTTAAATGCCAATACTAGCCTATTTCTCCTCACACTGAGACCATTACATTTATTTGTTTCTATTTATTTATTATATGGATTTTACCATCCTCCTCTTCGATAAAACACCGCCCACAAAGAAACAGGAGTAAACATCATTGAGGTGAGCGACTGGGAAGGGGGAGAGGGGGAGTGGGGGAGTGGGGAGGAGGAGAGACGGAGAGGCCAGAGCATGCACAGACACACAAAATCAATGCTGATCAATGTTTTATATCACCAAGACGCTCCTTTCCTCCACCCTGCACCTTCTCCCTAAACATTTTTTTTTTACAAACCCATACCTATCACTATCCCTATCACTACTACCAGGAGTTCAATAAAAATACTCTCACTCACCATCGGATGACAACCACATAACAATGATATTGTTATTCCATTTGTATTTCTTTAATGATGGGCAATGGGAAATATTGTATATTCATAAAACATTTAAATGAATCAATATTTCTTCATACAATGGTATTACCCGTAGGGCTACAGCTAAAAATTGACTTTTTTTTTTTTTTTACCCTGAAGGCATTATTTAAAATAGCTTTGTTATTTTAGGCTCAAGAGAGTTTTTATTCTCTGTACTGTATACTAAATATGAGAGTACTGTATGTGGCTGTAAAAAGGATGTTTATGTGAAGTCTGTTTAGAATCTAGAAGGTGATTGAGTGCTTGAGGGGGGAATGTGTTGAGGGATATAAGTTAGGAAGACCAAAAGGCTTTATAGAGAGGGAACTCAAATATATTTGATCCATATTCAATTCCCCTCTCCCTCACAACAAAATACTTCTTTTTTTTCTCAAACCAACATGGAAGAGGAGACAAGTACATTTAATCCATCATTTATTTTAAAGGTCTGAGTGGATCAATATCTCAATCGCTGGGATGCAATGAGCGTTACTAAAGTGACAACAACAGCGTGAAATAATGATACTCTGGGAAAAAAAGCAACTGTCAGAATACAGAGCCGCCACATCTGCTCTGGTGTCAGCTCAGTCTAATTCATTTGAGCCGAAATGGAGACAAAGTGAGCCAGAGTTTCAGTTTTGATCCTGATACAACTGAGCTAGCAAGTTTCCCTGAGCAAAGTTGAGGATTTCTACCAGAGAGAAAAATCCCTGGACCCCTATCTATCCATAGCTTAATATGCCTTTTAAATGAATTGGTAAATTTGCTATCAACACTAGTCAGGCCAAAATGTTGGCACCCGAACTGCAGCCACAGCGAATGCATTGCAGATGGCACTTTCGAGATATCAACCTACAGTAGGATGGCTGAGCTACATAGCTGCTAGGCAGGGGGGGAAGAATGTTATTTGCCTGATATGCAACCACATCACACTACCATGCCGCTGTGCTCTTTCCTGTGCTGACTGATCGGTAGACGAGATGCTCACACAGGCTTTAGAACAGGGTAAGTTTGAAACAGGCACAGTTAGTGGTAGACTTAACGATTTTAGAATCCCATTCAAAATGGCAGCGGTGGGCAGCCAGGAGCTTCCAGGCAAAATACAAACATCCCCCTCCAACTCCCTCTGTGAGGACAGGAGCATTTTATTTGAAAAAGAAAAAGGAAAAAATATAGTTAAGAAGTCAAATGTAAAATCAAATATGGGCAAGACTTTTGTTCCCCTTTTTATTCCAATACTAGCCTGACGATATTTTGATCTTATCCCCCAAGGATCTTAGACTACCATTCCTAATAGTAGAGAGACCTGACCCACTATAAGGCTATCGGTCAGAGACGTCGTCAAGTTTGTCCCATGACAATACTGAATCAGTGGTATTGAGGAATTATACATTTGAGGTTACACAGACACTGTCATTCCCCTGGTGACCCACCAACCCTTAAAGCTGCCCCCTGAGTCCATTTAAGAGGTCTAGACTCTGATTTGTGATTAATGTCTGCAGAGACAATGCTTCTCTCACCCTGGGGATCGATAGCAGAGACAGGGCTGGCCAGGGTCATAGCACTGCATACCGAGTAGTCCCACACCTAGAAATACCCCTGCCAGATAATCCCACACGTAGAAATATACCCTACCAGATACGAACACCAAATCTGTTGTTTGCATGAGATCAGTCATGGTAAAATAACCCAAAGGAACACCCCTCACCCTCTTTTCTATATATATTTATCTCCTTTCTCCTGTTATTTATACTTCACTTTAGAACCTAGGAGGACCCATGGGGCGGAAAAAAAAGAGAAAGTTCAGACGAGGATGGTGTTATGTTTCTCTGTTTCTCTGTTTCTCCCAAACAGGCTCAGTCAGGAGCTTAATTAGCATACTTTGTCTCTAGACGCTGCTAAATTTAACGGATGCTGCCCGGTGGCCGGCGCTGTGGGCAGACGGCAGACTGAATAAATAAACAGTGCCAGTCTGAGGGTGGCGCACTGGCTGCCACCTGCCCAACATCCATCAAAACTAAAGCGTTCTACAGGCAGCCCAATCGCCCTTTTATAGGCCTGTGAAACCATCAAACATCTGCTCATTACCTTGCCTCATATAGTTGTATCATACATACATTAACCAATGCAAATAATGATGTCAATGTTCGGCATAGGTTTTTACAAGAATGTTTTCCACTTTGGCAAATATGTTTTTCTTTGAGTTAAAGTAGGGGAGAGTTGGGTGTGTTGAGTAATTTTTTACATTCAGCATCACTACGTCAAGGGAAATATAGTATTATTTCTGACAAATATATTTACATGTATTTCAGGACGTTGTGTATCCCTGGAAATAATCAGAATTCATGTAAACATAAGTTTTGAAAACTTAGCTTGTCCAAAAGGTACAATTGACTATCGGTATGGGGTAAATTGAGCATACTGTAGGCATAGGGTAAATTGAGCATAATGTAGGCATAGGGTAAATTGAACATACTATAGGCATAGGGACAGGGTAAGCATAGAGACAAATTTCACTTTGTATAAAAAGTGTAACCTCATATCGCAGCATCAATGCCTTGCATTACGCCTGTGGCCTACAAGGGGTCATACCCAACTCAGGAAGGCATTTTTCATGATTTGAGCTTGACTAATCACACAAAATATTATGCATATTATGCATACAACTGACAAAATGTTATCATCATATGTATGAGGTATATTCATTAGCCATTGGTTCAACTTGCCCCTGGCCAAATGTCACACTAGGTTTACGGCCTCATATTTTAGCTGAAAGTATTTACATAAGTATTCAGACCCTTTACTCAGTACTTTGTTGAAGCACCTTTGGCAGCAATTACAGCGTTGAATCGTATTGGGTATGACGCTACAAGCTTGGCACACCTGTATTTGGGGAGTTTCTCCCATTCTTCTCTGCAGATCCCCTCAAGCTGTCTGGTTGGATGGGGAGAGTCGCTGCACAGCTACTTTCAGGTTTGTTCAGAGAGGTTTAAGTCTGGGCTCTGGCTGGGCCACTCTTGCCTGTGTACTTAGGGTCATTGTCCTGTTGTAAGGTAAACCTTCCCTCCCAGTCTGAGGTCCTGAGCGCTCTGGAGCAGGTTTTCATCAAGGATCTCTCTGTACTTTACTCTGTTCATCTTTCCCTCGATCCTGACTATTCTCCCAGTCCCTGCTTCTGAAAAACATCCCCACAGGGTGATGCTGCCACCACCATGCTTCACCTTAGGGATGGTATTGGCCAGGTGATGACCGGTGCCTGGTTTCCTCCAGACGTGACACTTGGCATTCTGGTCAAAGAGTTCAGTCTTGGTTTCATCAGACAAGAGACTCTTGTTTCTCATGGTCTGAGTGTCCTTTAGGTGCCTTTCGGCAAACTCCAAGCGGGCTGTCATGTGCCTTAAAGGCCTGATAGGTGGAGTGCTGAAGAGACAGTTGTCCTTCTGGAAGGTTCTCCCAACTCTACAGAGGAACTCTGGAGCTCTGTAAGAGTGGCCATCAGGTTCTTGGTCACCTCACTGACCAAGGCCCTTTTCCCCCAATTG
Organism: Oncorhynchus nerka; assembly: GCF_034236695.1. NCBI lineage: Eukaryota > Metazoa > Chordata > Actinopteri > Salmoniformes > Salmonidae > Oncorhynchus > Oncorhynchus nerka. The sequence goes on along the minus strand of NC_088410.1, from coordinate 60,197,345 downwards.
CTCCGTTTGGCTGGGCGGCCAGCTCTAGGAAGAGTCTTGGTGGTTCCAAACTTCTTCCATTTTAGAATGATGGAGGCCACTGTGTTCTTGGGAACCTTCAATGCTGCAGAAATGTTTTGGTACCCTTCACTAGATCTGTGCCTCTACACAATCTTGTCTCTGAGCTCTACGGACAATTCCTTCAACGTCATGGCATGGTTTTTGCTCTGACGTGCATTGTCAACTGTGGGACCTTATATAGACAGGTGTGTGCCTTTCCAAATCATGTCCAATCAATTAAATGTTCCACAGGTGGACTCCAATCAGGTTATAGAAACATCTCAAGGATGATCAGTGGAAAAAGGTTGCACCTGAACTCATTTTCGAGTCTCATAGCAAAGGATCTGAATACTTCTGTAAATAAGGTAGTTCTGTTTTAATTCTTTAAAATAAATTTGTAAATAAAAAAACTGTTTTCGCTTTGTCATTATGGGGTACTGTGTGTAGATTGATGAGGATAAAAACATTTTTTTTTAGAATATGGCTGTAACGTAACATAATGTGAAAGAAGTTAAAGGGTCTGAATACTTTCCAAATGCACTGTATAGAGGCCTCAACTGATATATAAAATAGTCTTAAAACTATCTACTTTGTTTATTTTATTTGTAAATGTATTTAACTAGGCAAGTCAGGTAAGAACAAATTCTTATTTACAATTGACGGCCTACCAAAGGCAAAAGGCCTGCTGTGGGGACCTTGGCTGGGATAAAAAAAATATATATAGGACAAAACACACATCATGACAAGAGAGACACCACAACACGACAACACAACATGGAAGCAACACATTATGACAACAACATGGTAAGAACACTACATGCCAGCAGCTCAGCATGGTAGCAGCACAAAAAATGGTACAAATATTATTGGGCACAGACAACAGCAAAAAGGGCAAGAAGGTAGAGACAACAATACATCACGCAAAGCAGACACAACTGCCAGTTAGAGTGGCCATTATTGAGTCTTTGAATGAAGAGATGGAGATAAAACGGTCCAGTTTGCGTCCAGCTCGTTCCAGTCGCTAGCTGCAGCGAACTGAAAAGAGAAGTGACCCAGGGATGTGTGTGCTTTGGGAACCTTTAACAGAACTTGACTGACAGAAACAGTGTTGTATGTGGAGGATGAGGGCTGCATTAGGTATCTCAGATAGGGGGGAGTGAGGCCTAAGAGGGTTTTATAAAAAAGCATCAACCGTCTTGTATACAGAGATGACCAGTTTACAGAGGAGTATAGAGTGCAGTGATATGTCCTATAAGGAGCATTTGTGGCAAATCTGATGGCCGATTGGTAAGGAATATCTAGCCGCTCGAGAGGACTCGTACCCGTCTGATCTTTACATTCCGTCTCCGTAATCTAGCATGGGTAGGATGGTCATCTGAATCAGGGTTAGTTTGGCAGCTGGGGTGAAAGAGGAGCGATTATGATAGAGGAAACTAAGTCTAGATTTACCCTTAGCCTGCAGCTTTGATATGTGCTGAGAGGACCATCTAGCCATACTCCCAAGTACTTGTATGAGGTGACTACCTCAAGCTCTAAACCTTCAGAGGTAGTAATCACACCGGTGGGGAAAGGTGCATTTTTCTTACCAAACCACATGACCTTTGTTTTGGAGGTGTTCAGAACAAGGTTAAGTTTAGACAAAGCTTGTTGGACACTAAGAAAGCTTTGTTGTAGAGCGTTTAATACAAAATCTGGGGAGAGGGCAGCTGAGTACAATTTTTATTTTTATTTTTATTTAACCAGGTAGGCTAGTTGAGAACAAGTTCTCATTTGCAACTGCGACCTGGCCAAGACAAAGCATAGCAGTGTGAACAGACAACACAGAGTTACACATGGAGTAAACAATTAACAAGTCAATAACACAGTAGAAAAAAAAGAGAGTCTATATACATTGTGTGCAAAAGGCATGAGGAGGTAGGCGAATAATTACAATTTTGCAGATTAACACTGGAGTGATAAATGATCAGATGGTCATGTACAGGTAGTGCAAAAGAGCAGAAAAGTAAATAAATATAAACAGTATGGGGATGAGGTAGGTAAAATTGGGTGGGCTATTTACCGATAGACTATGTACAGCTGCAGCGATCGTTTAGCTGCTCAGATAGCAGATGTTTGAAGTTGGTGAGGGAGATAAAAGTCTCCAACTTCAGCGATTTTTGCAATTCGTTCCAGTCACAGGCAGCAGAGAACTGGAACGAAAGGCGGCCAAATGGGGTGTTGGCTTTCGGGATGATCAGTGAGATACACCTGCTGGAGCGCGTGCTACGGGTGGGTGTTGCCATCGTGACCAGTGAACTGAGATAAGGCGGAGCTTTACAATACTGTATCATCTGTATCATCTGCATATAAATGGATGAGAGAGCTTCCTAATGCCTGAGCTATATTGCTGATGTAAATTGAGAAGAGCGTGGGGCCTAGGATTGAACCTTGGGGGTATTCCCTTGTTGGCAGATGTTCTGACTTTATACACTGAGAGACACCAATACTCCTAAGACGGCCAGCAAGAATAGAATGGTCTACCGCACATATGTCAGAGTCAAGGCCCGCGGGCCACATCCGGCCCGCAAGAAGGTTTTTTACGGCCCCTGGGATGATCTTGATTTATTATTAGAACCGGCCCGCAGCAAGCCGGCAGCCCGCAGATCTTTTACACGCACCAATACTACATTTCCCACAATGCAAAGGTGACGCACCGAGCAGTAGGCTGCTTCATTTCAATATTTATTGGCACAGCAGTCGTCAGCATCACAGTAAAATTAACTTTCAGATACCCATCAAAAATGGCAAAACGGAAGGTGGATACTGAGAACCGGGGTTTCAAACAAGGTGGGAGTCGGAGTATATGTTCACGAAGGTAGCTGGAAAACCTGTGTGTCTTCTGTGTGGAGAAAGTGTGGCGGTACTGAAAGAGTATAATCTGAGACGACATTATGAAACGAAACACGCGGACAAAAACAAGAATATGGACATGGAACAAAGGCTACAAAAGGCAGAGGAATTAAAACGAGGCCTCAAATCTCGACAGGCTCTGTTCAAAAAAGCCAAATCACAAGGCCAGGCTGCTGTCAAGGCCAGTTTTATTTTGGCAGAAGAGATCGCTAAATCAGCCCGGCCATTTACGGAGGGGGATTTCATCAAAAACTGCATGATTAAAGTTTGTGACGAAGTTTGCCCAGAAAAAAGGCAACTCTTTTTAAATGTGAGTCTGAGCAGAAACACCATTGCCGAGAGAGTAGACCAGTTGTCCATCAATCTAAAAGAGCAGCTTGTGAAAAAGGGAAAAGATTTTATTGCATATTCCTTGGCTGTGGATGAGAGCACCGACATTTCTGACATTGCCCAGTTGTCAATTTTCATCCGCGGAGTGGACTCCAACCTAAGCGTGACAGAGGAGTTTTTGGCTTTACGTCCTATGCATGGCACAACTACGGGGCATGATTTGTATGAAGAGGTGTCAAGATGTGTAAATGAGATGGAGCTGCCTTGGGACTGGTGGCGAAGATACGGGAAAAGATGCAAGAGGAAAACGCGACAGGTGAGCTGACAGCTTATCATTGTATCATACACCAGGAAGCGTTGTGCGGTAAAGCCTTGAAAATGGAGCATGTAATGAGCATCATCACGCGCACAGTTAACTTTATCAGAGCCAAAGGTTTGAATCACCGCCAGTTCAAGGCATTTCTGACGGAGTTAGAAACGGAGCATGGTGATTTGCCTTATCACACAGAGGTGCGATGGCTAAGCCAGGGAAAGGTGCTTCAAAGATGTTTCGAGCTTCGTGAGGAGATTTGTCTGTTCTGGACAGCAAAGGGAAAGACACAACACAACTCCGAGACGAAATGTTTCTGTGTGAAATGGCTTTTCTGTGTGACATTACGAGTCATCTGAATGCAATAAACTTGCAGCTGCAGGGTCGGGATCGTGTCATCTCTGATATGTACAGTACAGTGAAGGCATTTAAAACCAAACTGACTCTGTGGGAGACGCAGATGCGGAAAGAAAATTTGAGCCACTTTCCCAGCTGCCAGACCATGAAAGAGAAGCTCTCTACCAGTGCTTCCCGAGCACACAGTTGGCTGATAAAATAGGTATGCTTGCCGCTGACTTTCGACGCCGATTTGCTGACTTTGAAGCACAAAAAAGCAGGTTGGAACTGCTCGGTAACCCATTTGCTGTTGACGTGGAAAGCTCACCACCAAACCTCCAAATGGAGTTGATTGACCTCCAATGCAATGATGCACTGAGGGCAAAATATGCGGCAGTGGGTGCTGCGGAGTTCGCCCGTTTCCTCCCCGGCACAATGCCCCAGCTGCGCATCCAGGCTGCTCAAACGTTGTCTATGTTTGGCAGCACATACCTGTGTGAACAACTGTTTTCTTTGATGAACCTGAACAAAACATCACACAGAAGTCGACTTACTCCTGAACACCTCCACTCAATTCTGAGGATTTCTTCAGCTCAGAGCCTTACCCCGAACATTGATGAACTTGTGGAAAAGATGGGACACCACCAAGTATCACCCTCAACCTCAAACAAGTGAACATTACTGTGCAATCACATATTTAGAGTTTTTACTCAGTTCAAGTTTAAAAGTTAAAATTTAATATTTGTTTTCACTGCATGTTACTTCTCCTTAAACAAAGTGTTGTTTTTGATTAATAGATTTTTGCACTTTATTTTTTTGTATTTCAATCCAATTATATTTTAAAAATATTTCAGTTGAGTGGATGATAGAAAATTGCTATTATTGTTTTTTCTTTGAAGTAAATTTAGCCCACTTTTGCTAAAATAGAAAATATAGTCTACTGATGGTGCCTTGAATACCGGTTTCTTTCATTTAATGTTCATGTTATGGGGATATTTATATAAAGGAAATTTGTCTTTTGTGTCTGTTGAAAATTAAAGATTACTGACAGAGCCATAAGAAAATATTGCTTTATTTATCTGATCATATTGTAATATATTTGTTAGGTTTTCAGTAGGTTCAATTAGGTTCACTAGACTATATGCGTCATTTAAAAATTTTTCAATGAACATTCGAACAGTCCGGCCCTCGTCTTGTAGCTGATTTTTTTATTTGGCCCTCCGTCCATTTGACTTTGACACCCCTGGTCTACCGTATCAAAAGCTTTGGCCAAGTTAATAAAAATAGCAGTACAACATTGCTTACAATCAAGGGAAATGGTGACATCATTGAGGACCTTTAAGGTTGCTGTGACACAACCATAACCTGAGCAGAAACCAGATTGCATACCAGAGAGAATACTATAGCATCAAGGAAGTCAGTCAGTTGATAGATACATTTTTCCAACACTTTTGATTAACAGGAGAAAATAGAAATTGGCCTATAACAGTTAGAATAAGCTTGATCTCCTCTTTAAATAAAGGATGCACCGTGTCTGCCTTCCAAGCAATGGGAACCTCCCCAGAGAGTGCATCGGGGCTAGTTGCATTTGAAGGGGTGGGAGATGAGGAAATGTTGGATGGGCAAGGAGGCTGAGTTAAATAGGAATCCTAACATTATGAAGTGGTGATTAAAGAGCTCAGCCATGTGTTCCTTGTCAGTAACAACTACATCATCAACATTAAGGAACATAGGCAGCTGTGAGGAGGAGGGTTTATTCTTCAGGTCTTTAACCGTTTTCCAGAACTTCCTGGGGTTAGACCTACAGAGAGAGCACGGCTCCTTAAAGTAACTAACTTTGGCCTTCCGGATAGCCTGAGTGCACTTATTTCTCATTTGCCCGAACGAAAGCCAATCAGCCTGAGTATGCGTGTGCCGAGTCTTTTGCCAAATGGAATTCTTGAGGTAGAGCATCTCTGCCAGATCATGGTCGAACCAGAGGCTGAACCTGTTTTTCATTCTCATTTTCTTTATGGGGGCGTGTTTGTTAACAATACCACTGAAAATATCAAAAAAGAAGGTCCAAGCGTCTTAGACAGAGGTGATCAACCTGATTCTATACCAATTTACAGAGGCCAGGTCATGAAGGAAGTACATTTTTTAAGCAAGTGTCTATGACAGATCAGGGCAGGTTGTTTCACTGAGCAGCTATTACGAACACAGGCTGTAAAACAGTGATCACTAAGATGTAAGGGTTCTCGTCCTCCTCTTCTGAGGAGGAGTAGCGAGAAGGATCAGAGGACCAATGCGCAGCGTGGTAAGTGTCCATAATGTTTTTTAATAAAAACAATAGAACACTCGAACAAAACAACAAACGATGACGTGAATATACAAAACCAAAAACAGTACCGTGTGGACCAAACACTCACACGGAAAACAAACACCCACATCCCAAAAGTGAAACCCAGCCTAATAAGTATGATTCTCAATCAGGGACAACAATTGACAGCTGCCTCTGATTGAGAACCATACTAGGCCGAACTCAAAAACCAACATAGAAAAACCAACATAGACTGCCCACCCAACTCACGCCCTGACCATACTAAAACAAAGATATAATAACAGAACTAAGGTCAGAACGTGACATAAGGTCATTACAGAAAACACCAGACTGATACCTATCAGGATTATTTGTGAGGATAACATCAAGGAGAGTAGCCTTTTCTGGGTGTTTGGAGTCATACCTTGATGGATTGGTAGTAATCTGAGAAAGATTTAGGGAGTTCCATTGCATTAGGATTTTTTTATTTTATTTAAAAAATATATTAACCCATCCTCTTTGGAGGACAAATATATATATTTTTTTCTTACAGCTTTTCTGCTACATATCCACTATCGTTCACTTAGAAATGTCCTTGTTTTTGAAAGAAAAGCACATTAGAGTGTCTAGTTTGAGCAAAACACCAGTCTCAACGTCAACAGTGAAGAGGCGACTCCGGGATGCTGTCCTCGGTGTGGAAGAACTTGACCGGCATAGAGACAGAGCCTGACCCCAACCCCATCGGACACCTTTGGGATGAAACTGGAATGCCGACTGCGAGCCAGGCCTAATTGCCCAACATCAGTGCCTGGCCTCACTAATGCTCTTGTGGCTGAATTGAAGCAATTCTTCGCAGCGATGTTCCAACATCTAGTGGAAAGTCTTCATAGAAGAGTGGAAGATGTTACACCAGCAAAGGGGGGACCAACTCCATATTATGCCCATCATTTTGGAATGAGATGTTTGACGAGCAGGTGTCCACATACTTTTGGTCATGTAGTGTATTTTATTTTTTTCTTCTGTGGACTACATTCCTTTGGATTATTAAGAATCACAATTTATTTCATTTTATTTGCAGCTGGATTATTTAGATTTTGGTTTATTTTGGGATTTCTTGCTGCCAAGTTCTGTCAGCTATTATGGCATGTTTATGACAGGGTTATAAGGTGTTAAGATACTTTGCTTCAAATAAAGTGTTACTCTTTATGGCAAATTTACAGTGGTACTCGTAATGCGTTTGCTCCAACACATAATCCCATGCAGTTTAAGACATCAATAGTTGGAGAGGGAGAGAAGCCAAGGTGGTTGGGTTGAGATGAAACCCAATCAGTGCTCAGCCTCGCGGCTCCTCTCCTCGGAGACGGTGGGCGGACAGTCCACTGACCATCTTGCAGATAATAACACAGGCCAAGGTGCCATATTGTAGTGATAAGACCTGCTGGTGGCTGTCACTCAACTCTTAATGTGTGTGTGTGCCAGCTCGTGCTCTCTCTCTCTCTCTCTCTCTCTCTCTCTCTCTCTCTCTCTCTCTCTGTCTCTCTCTCTGTCTGGCAACCTGCCCCTGACACATCTCTTCTATCTATCTCCCCCAGAATGTCCCATCTGTGCCGGAATTCTCCCAGGGTATCTCAGACCCAGTGTAGAAATCATGTATTCAAATGTGGGGGCAGATTTGTGCTCAAATTAAAAGTAAAGACTCAGACCGAAGAGAGTAAAAGTTATCTCACTGTTCCCTCAGCTTCCCTCAGCTAGCTCTCTGAATGTAAGACATCATACACACATGTGATGTATAGTACATTTCTTACCTCATTAAACCACACAATTGTTAGGCTAACAAACATGGAACATTAAGCTTTTGGTTCTTGGTGTTCCCTTTAATGTCCGATGATGTATTTTCTAGACAAAATTTCTTGCCAATTCAGGGACACTTTTAGGCCATAAGAGCACTCCTAGACGCATGTTTTTCATAATGTAACTTTAACTTCCCAGTACAAAATGTTTTCGAGGCTTGCCGCTGTCATCTTTCATGAGCGAGAAGCACGGTCTTGAATCACCCAATGCACTTAATGGGAATTCTGTGATAATTTGAGCACAATTGGAACACAATTCATATTTTAATCTAGCATTAATGCAGTTTTTACATGACTGAAGTGTAAATGGACCATGCTGATCACAGTGATTTCATTCATCTCATCCCCAATCATGAGGAAAGCCCTCCAGCAAGTTGGATGTCTTTGAAAAAAAACAAGAGTTGTTAAGGAAATGCCATTGTGTCTAAAGATATATCCTTGACACTATGAATACCTTAATTTACCAAGAGAGTTTTCATCTATATTTTTTGTAGCTGTCTATTTCCCACCACAAACTGATGCTGGCATTAACACTGCACTAAACGAGCTGTATAGGGCCATAAGCAAACAAGAACATGCTCATCCAGAAGCGGCGCTCCTAGTGGCCGGAGGAGATTGCTGTCATTTTACGATCCCCTAGCCAATTTTGCTATTGTGTGTGTTTTTTGTGTTATTTGTAACTTATTTTGTACATAATGTTTCTGCCACCATGTCTTATGACCGAAAAGTACTTCTAGAAATCAGGACAGCGATTTCTCACCCCATACTGGAGGAATACTTTTTCTTTAACGAGTCGGGCGGGAAGGATTTACTTCAGACGCCCGACAAGGTCCTTATCCCTATGATCACAATATATCCTACCAATGGGACATTAAAAACTGTAATATCTAATGTTTCACCAAGTCGTGGCTGGACGATGACGTGAATAAAATACAGTTGGCGGGTTTTAAGCTTTTCGGCAGGATAGAACAGCGGCCTCTGGTAAGGTAAGTGGTGGCAGTCTATGTATGTTTGTAAACAACACCTGGTGCACAAAATCTAAGGAAGTCTCAAGGCTTTGCTTGCCTGAGGTAGAGTATCTCATGATAAACTGTGGACCACACTATTTTTATTTTTTCACCTTTTGTTTATTTAACCAGGTAAGACAGTTGAGAACAAGTTCTCATTTACAACTGTGACCTGGCCAAGATTAAGTAAAGCAGTGCGACAAAAAACAACAACACAGAGTTACACATGGGACAAACAAAAGTACAGTCAATAACACAATAGAAAAAAATCTATATACAGTGTGTGCAAATGGCATAAGGAGGTAAGGCAATAAATAGGCCATACTAGCGAAGTAATTACAATTTAGCAAATTAACACTGGAGTGATAGATGTGCAGATGATGATGTACAAGTAGAAATACTGGTGTGCAAAAGAGCAAAAAAAGTAAATAAAAACAATATGGGGATGAGGTAGGTAGTTGGATGGGCTATTTACAGGTGGGCTGTGGACAGCTGCAGAGATTGGTAAGCTGCTCAGATAGCTCATGCTTGAAGTTAGTGAGGGAGATACAAGTCTCCAACAGTGATTGCAATTCATTCCAGTCATTGGCAGCAGAGAACTGGAAGGAAAGGCGGCCAAAGGAGGTGTTGGCTTTGGGGATAACCAGTGAGATATACCTGCGTGCTAGTGTGTTGTTATGGTGACCAGTGAGCTGAGATAAAGAGGAGCTTTACCTAGCAATGATTTATAGATGACCTGGAGCTAGTGGGTCTGGTGACGAGAGCGTACAGGTCACAGTGGTGGGTGGTATATGGGGCTTTGGTTGGGGCTGAGGTGCACCCATGACTAGCTCGGAAACCAGATTGCATTAGCGGAGAAGGTACAGTGAGATTCGAAATGGTTGGTGATCTGTTTGTTAACTTGGCTTTCGAGGACCTTAGAAAGGCAGGGTAGGATAGATATAGGTCTGTAACAGTTTGGGTCTATAGTGTCTCCCCCTTTGAAAAGGGGGATGACCGCCACAGTTTTCCAATCTTTGGGCATCTCAGACGATACGAAAGAGCGGTTGAACAGGCTAGTAATAAGCGGAACAAGGGATTGTGGATTGTGATAAAGGTTTACTTCAGCTCTTGATTATCTTAGTTGCGCTGTGGCCAACAGACTCCAATTCAGCACTTCAGAAATGTAAATCTTGTATGTAAATGCTTAACAAAAAATAGAGAGCTATAAGCTACAGATACAGAAATAACATAGTTAACTTTGTCATCCTCCATCCGGCCATCTTACGCCACTACTGAAAAGCACATCTCAACTAGCTTACCTGGTTAACCTGTTGAGTGTAGGGGGCAGTATTTTGATGTTTGGATGAAAAACGTACCCAAATGAAACTGCCTATTTCTCAGGTCCAGAATATGCATATAGTTTTCAGATTAGGATAGAAAACACTCTAAAGTTTCCAAAACGGTCAAAATATTGTCTGTGAGTATAATAGAACTGATATTGCAGGCGAAAACCTGAGGAAAATCCAACCCGGAAGTGTGTTTTTCCTGAAAGCTCTCTGTTCCATTGCCTGCCTTCGCTCCATTTAACAACCAGATTCCTTTTCCTATGGCTTTCCCATGGTGTGAACAGTCAACATAGTTTCAGGCTTTTATTTTGAAAAATGATCGAGACAGATCACATCACGTCATTGGATGGCTGGGTGCCAGCAGCGTTTTGCATGCGCAACAGTTTGGAGCAGACATTTTCTCTCTCTCTATTGAAGAAGCTACAGTCCCAGTTGAAATATTATTGATTATATATTGTAAAAACAACCTGAGGATTGATTATAAAAAATGTTTGACATGTTTCTACGAACTTTACGGATACTATTTGGCATTATCGTCTGCCCGGTCGTGAACGCTCAAACCTGTGGATTTCTGAACATAATGCGCCAACCAAATGGAGGTATTTTGGATATATAAAATAATCTTTATGGAACAAAAGGAACATTTATTGTGTAACTGGGAGTCTCGTGAGTGCAAACATCCGAAGATCATCAAAGGTAAGCTATTCATTTTATTGCTTTTCTGACTTTCGTGAACATGGAGTTTTCAAAATAGAAGCCACTTCCTGGTTTGATTTTCCTCAGGGTTTCGCCTGCAATATCAGTTCTGTTATACTCACAGACAATATTTTGACAGTTTTGGAAACTTTAGAGTGTTTTCTATCCAATACTAATAATAATATGCATGTATTAGCAACTGAGACTGAGGAGCAGGCCTTTTAGTTTGGGCAACTTATTCATCCAAGCTACTCAATACTGCCCCCCAGCCAAAAGAAGTTAACAACAAGCTATGCTGTGTTTTGCTATATTGCACTTGTGATTTCATGAAAATTAAATATTTTTAGTAATTTAATTTGAATTTGGCGCTCTGCAATTCTGTAGATGTTGACAAAAATGATCCCGGTAACGGGATGGGTGCATCAAGAAGTTAAATTAAAAAATAAAATCATGTTGTATTTGTCACAGTCGCCAAATACAACAGGTGAAGATTTTACTGTGAAATGCTTATCTTTCCCAACAATGCAGAGATAAAAAGTGAGAAAAATTTGCTAAAAAGGAAATAGTAACAGAATTAAATAACAATAAGGAGACTATATACAAGTTCTACCGGTACAGAGTCAATGTGCAGCAGCACGAGGCAGTTGATGTAATTGATATGTACAGTGCCTTGCGAAAGTTTTCGGCCCCCTTGAACTTTGCGACCTTTTGCCACATTTCAGGCTTCAAACATAAAGATATAAAACTGTATTTTTTTGTGAAGAATCAACAACAAGTGGGACACAATCATGAAGTGGAACGACATTTATTGGATATTTCAAACTTTTTTAACAAATCAAAAACTGAAAAATTGGGCGTGCAAAATTATTCAGCCCCTTTACTTTCAGTGCAGCAAACTCTCTCCAGATGTTCAGTGAGGATCTCTGAATGATCCAATGTTGACCTAAATGACTAATGATGATAAATACAATCCACCTGTGTGTAATCAAGTCTCCGTATAAATGCACCTGCACTGTGATAGTCTCAGAGGTCCGTTAAAAGCGCAGAGAGCATCATGAAGAACAAGGAACACACCAGGCAGGTCCGAGATACTGTTGTGAAGAAGTTTAAAGCCGGATTTGGATACAAAAAGATTTCCCAAGCTTTAAACATCCCAAGGAGCACTGTGCAAGCGATAATATTGAAATGGAAGGAGTATCAGACCACTGCAAATCTACCAAGACCTGGCCGTCCCTCTAAACTTTCAGCTCATACAAGGAGAAGACTGATCAGAGATGCAGCCAAGAGGCCCATGATCACTCTGGATGAACTGCAGAGATCTACAGCTGAGGTGGGAGACTCTGTCCATAGGACAACAATCAGTCGTATATTGCACAAATCTGGCAATCTGATATCCATAAAAAGTGTTGTTTAAAGTTTGCCACAAGCCACCTGGGAGACACACCAAACATGTGGAAGAAGGTGCTCTGGTCAGATGAAACCAAAATTGAACTTTTTGGCAACAATGCAAAACGTTATGTTTGGCGTAAAAGCAACACAGCTCATCACCCTGAACACACCATCCCCACTGTCAAACATGGTGGTGGCAGCATCATGGTTTGGGCCTGCTTTTCTTCAGCAGGGACAGGGAAGATGGTTAAAATTGATGGGAAGATGGATGGAGCCAAATACAGGACCATTCTGGAAGAAAACCTGATGGAGTCTGCAAAAGACCTGAGACTGGGACGGAGATTTGTCTTCCAACAAGACAATGATCCAAAACATAAAGCAAAATCTACAATGGAATGGTTCGAAAATAAACATATCCAGGTGTTAGAATGGCCAAGTCAACGTCCAGACCTGAATCCAATCGAGAATCTGTGGAAAGAACTGAAAACTGCTGTTCACAAATGCTCTCCATCCAACCTCACTGAGCTCGAGCTGTTTTGCAAGGAGGAATGGGAAAAAAATTCAGTCTCTCGATGTGCAAAACTGATAGAGACATACCCCAAGCGACTTACAGCTGTAATCGCAGCAAAAGGTGGCGCTACAAAGTATTAAATTAAGGGGGCTGAATAATTTTGCACGCCCAATTTTTCAGTTTTTGATTTGTTAAAAAAGTTTGAAATATCCAATAAATGTCGTTCCACTTCATGATTGTGTCCCACTTGTTGTTGATTCTTCACAAAAAATACAGTTTTATATCCTTATGTTTGAAGCCTGAAATGTGGCAAAAGGTCGCAAAGTTCAAGGGGGCCGAATACTTTCGCAAGGCACTGTACATGTACACTACCATTCAAAAGTTTGGGGTCACTTAGAAATGTCCTTGTTTTTGAAAGAAAAGCACATTTTTCATCCATTAAAATAACATTAAATTGATCAAAAATACACTGTATGTCAATATCTCCCTAGGAGAGGTGGGTGTGGAGTCAGGCGCAGGAGAGCAAAAATTTCAAGAAGGGCGTTTTATTTACTGGTCCACCAACAAAACAGGTACAGGACCACAAAAGCAGTCACTAGAAAACAGGAACGCAGTCTAGTCGAAAACGGAGGAGCACACTCCTCTACTAAACTAAGGTGCGGGAAAAACAGTCCCGTGAAATAAACCTGCATAACAGGGAAAACTGCAACCCAAGCCAACGACAGTAACACAAACAATCCCGCACAAAATCTAGTTGGTAGGGCGAGATTAAATACCCCACTGATTAGCCTAAACTAGACACAGGTGAACACAAGACAGACAAAACCAAACGAAAAAGAAAAGGGATCGGTGGCAGCTAGTAGACCGGCGATGACGACCGCCGAGCGCCTCCCGAACAGGGAGAGGGAGAAGTCGTGACAGTGTAGACATTGTTAATGTTGTAAATGACTATTGAAGTTGGAAATTTATATTTTTTTATGGAATATCTAGATAGGCGTACAATGGCCCATTAACAGCAACCACCACTCCTGTGTTCCAATGGCATGTTGTGTTAGCTAATCCAAGTTTATCATTTTAAAAGGCAAATTGATCATTAGAAAACCCTTTTGCAATTATGTTAGCACAGCTGAAAACTGTTGTTCTGAATAAAGAAGCAATACAAATGTCTTTCTTTAGACTAGTTGAGTATCTGGAGCATCATCATTTGTGGATTCAATTACAGGCGCAAAATGGCCAGAAACATTTATTTTTTATTTTTTTCGGGAAACTCGTCAGTTTATTCTTGTTCTGAGAAATGAAGGCTATTCCATGCGAGAAATAAGAAACTGAAGAGCTTGTACAATGCTGTGTACTACTCCCTTCACAGAACAGCGCAAACTGGCTCTAACCAGCATAGAAAGAGGAGTGGGAGGCCCCGGTGCACAACTGAGCAAGAGGAAAAGTACATTAGAGTGTCTAGTTTGAGAAACAGACGCATCACAATTCCTCAACTGGCAGCTTTATTAAATAGTACTCGCAAAACACCAGTCTCAACGTCAACAGTGAAGAGGCGACTCCGGGATGCTGGCCTTCTAGGCAGAGTTGCAAAGAAAAAGCCATATCTCAGACTGGCCAATAAATAGAGAAGATTAAGATGAGCAAAAGAACACAGACAATGGACAGTGGAACTCTGCCTAGAAGGCCAGCATTCCGGAGTTGCCTCTTCACTGTTGACGTTGAGACTGGTGTTTGCAGGTACCATTTAATGAAGCTGCCAGTTGAGGACCTGTGAGGCGTCTGTTTCTCAACTAGGCACTCTAATGTACTTGTCCTTTTACTCAGTTGTGCACTAGGTCCCTACACTCTTGGAATTAGTGGTGAGGAACCCTGGACTGGAGGTGTGGTTTGGTAGGGTCATGGCTTTCAGAAATATATTTACTTGTGGGAGTAAATATCATTCCTGTTAATCTGTTATTTTTTATTTTTTATTTAACCTTTATTTAACTAGGCAAGTCAGTAACGAACAAATTCTTATTTACAATGACGGCCTACCAAAAGACAAAAGGCCTCCTGCGGGGACAGGGGCTGGGATTAAACATGAAATATTGGACAAAGCACATATCACGACAAGAGAGACAGCACGACACTACATAAAGAGAGACCTAAGACAACAGCATAGCGTGGCAGCAACACATGTCAACAAAGCATCGTAGCAACACAACATGACCACAACATGGTAGCAACACAACATGGCAGTAGCATAACATGGTAGCAGAACAAAACGTACAAACATTTTTGGGCACAGACAACAGTACAAAGGGCAAGAAGGTAGAGACAACAATACATCACAAGAAGCAGCCACAACTGTCAGTAAGAGTGTCCATGATTGAGTCTTGAAAGTTCTGTTGTATTGTCATCACATTTAGATTGCACACCGATAGTTTTGTAGCTTCAATGAGTCTTACAGATGTGTATGAGTTCATCAAAAGCCTAAGCAAATCCCAAAGTTGGAATGTTTGCCAATTTTTAACTATACGTAATCAGCAAAGGAAACATGACTTATATTATATTAGAATATGTAATATGCATAAATATTCAAGGAAATGTGACATGTTCTGTCTACAAACTTAAAATGATGAACAAGAATGACATTTACTGTAACGGATAGCCCAAAATATCTTTCTCAAAGCCACGCTTCCAATCTTCTGATAGGCTGCCACCTCAACGATATATTATTAAAAATGTTTAAAATTTAACCCCTCCCATCACGTAAAGGTTCCGGTTTGAACCTTAATACAAGGGTTCAGAGGGGTTCATCAAGGAACCTATTGAACTTGAAAGGTTCCTCCTGTGTAGCAATTTTTTAAACCCCCAAAGGTTCTTCCAGGCTCCTTTACTTCTAAGAATGTACTTAAAACTGTTACTCGTTGCTTTTCATGGGCGTTGAAGACTACAAAAGGATGATAATCTGTCCTGTACATATTAGTTACTCTCACACCCTGTCATCACAGTGCTTTTCTCATGCAGTGTTTTCTCTTTACATCAAAGCAAATAGTTCAGCGAGAGAGCTTTCGAACAAGAGTGTTAGTGATGGGAATATAGTGGCTGTATTCCAAATTGGGCTACAGCTAACAGGCAGAAAGTCCCTCCCTGTCTGTCTGTGTTGGGTTCAGCGGTCCGCACCTCTGCTTTTTTATTGTGTCTCTGATGCTGCCTCCCCTCCCACCACACTTCATTAGACCTCCTCTGATACTTAAACATGAAGCTCACAGACAACACTCATCTAAAACACAACAGGACCCCAGGAGGGGCCGTCTGAAGTGCCTGTCCAAAACGCCTGGATCAATATGCCCAAATAGGGATCACATATTTGGATTTGCTGCTGTTGTTTTGTTGTTCACTGTGGTTCTTTGTCTTCTTTCTCTGTAGACAAGGGTTCTGTGTTATATTTGTGTTTTCTGAAAGCACTCAGTGCTGATAACTTGGAGCAACTGCGAAATATTGCCTGGTTTAAAGTGGGCTTTTGAAAGGAAAACACAATGCAAAAACAAACAAATACGTTTACAGGTTAGCGGCAGGCGGCTAAAGTGGACAAAGGTCGAGGGCCAGCCCATAGGGAGGGCTGGAAAGGAATCCAGGTGTTTCAAGGTTAATGGCTGCGTGAAACAAAATGGATTCAATGTCGACGGCGGGTTGACAGGTGATTTGACTTGAGTGAGTGCGGACCATCAATCTCAGGCTTGCTTCTTTGACTCTCTCTCTGGCGTTGGTATCTAGGGGGCGTCAGGTGCTGTGACCTGCAGAGGCCTCTGGACGCCTCCATGCTGTCAGGCCCAAACCCCCAAAGTGTTTGGAATCGCTCTGGATAGAGAAATAAATAACTAACATCACTTCAATCTCTGGTCGAGATAAAACTAGATCTGACAAACATCAATTGTGAATCTACAATATCAATCTAAAAAAGAAAGTTCTTTGCCTACATTGAGAAAACACAATAGTAGCAGTCTTGGCAGATTGTTGTTGCTGTTGTTGATGATGATTTCTTTAAGAAGAAAGCCTCTTTCCAGTGTTTGATGTCACTGAAGGGCTAAAGGACTGCTAGCTGACTAGCTGTCTTACTCCAGGGACACTACTAAATGTAAACTGTCAACTACAAGTTTCCCGATGAAGATTAAAGGTATGCAGAACACTTTACTTTAACATAATCTATGGGCCAGTTGCTCAATGGAGATTCTCCATCGAAAGGGCTTTAGTTCTGGAATAGGCCCTGGGTTCGGGAACCTTTGTGTACCTATAAGTTCTAATGTAACTCGATGTAATGAATAACGTAATGACACAATAACCACAGACTTGTGATTAAATACCCGATTCCGTAGAGGTTACACAACTGTTATCTGAAATGCAAATTCAATGAGACTAGACTGTATTGGAGCTACTTAATCTAAAGTGTCTGACCCAACATTGTTCCAACAAGTACAGCGAGATAGCATGTTTGATTAATGTGCACTAACGTTTGTTGTTAATTCACACTGTGGGTATTGTTTTATTGATTACTTTAATCCAGCGTTTCCCAAACTCGGTCCTGGGGACCCCAAGGGGTGCATGTTTAGTTCCCCCCCCCCCCCCCCCTAATACTATACAGCTGATTCAAATAATCAAGGCTTGATGATGAGTTCTTTATTTGAATCAACTGTGTAGCGCCAGGGGAAAAAAACAAAAACGTGCACCCCTTTGGGTCCCCAGGACCGAGTTTGGGAAACGCTGCTTTCATCAAAATGCACAATTTCAAAGTGGTAGAGGGTTGTTTCTGTCTTGCCATGTACACCCAGTACTTATTGGGCCCTGATATGTTATAGAGATAAAGCTTTACTGTGTCACTCAAAAGATAATGGGGTACATTTTCCACTTCTCATCGAACACACACTGTGCTGGCCAATCAGTAGCATTAATTCATCAATTAACTATCAGGGAGAAAATACATGGTACTGTTGTATTTTGGTCTTTGGAAGCAGGATTTAAATAGCTGTATAAGTTATAATTGAATGATTTTGACAGAATCCTTATATGTATTTGTTACAACTTACATTGCGTGTGTGTGTGTGTGTGTGTGTGTGTGTGTGTGTGTGTGTGTGTGTGTGCATGTGTGTGTTTTAAAACAATGATCTACACTCTGATCTAATATTGGAGTCTTTCTACATAACCAGCTCTCCCCTCATTCTCCTCTGAGCCTTAAAAGGTTCCATAGAGGGCTGTGCTTCTTGTTTAAACCTGACACCATTTCCTTGTTACAATGCCTGGGTGGCCACGCTTGTAGGCCCAAAAGCAAATATTTCCTTTTCAGATCGCAGCCAATCGCATCAACCATCCCCACCCACTCCTATTTTAATATATTACAAGTATATTAAGTTTACTTAAATATACTACAAATTCAAATAACATACTTCAAATATGAGATGTTCTTTTCTAGTATACCTGAAGTATACTATAAATATACTATCATTACACTTCAACACACTTAATAACAGTGTACTTCAGTGGAGGCTGCGGAGTGGAGGACGGCTCATAATAATGGCTGGAACAGAGCAAATGGAATCGCATCAAACACATAGGAACCATATGTTTAATTTATTTGATACCATTCCAACAATACCGCTCCAGGCATTACCACGAGCCCATCCTCCACAATTATGGTGCCACCAACCTCCTGTGGTATACTTTATATTCAATGTTTTTTCAGTCTTATAGTATACTATACATATACTATCATCAACCTTCAATATACTTATTAAAAGTGTACTTTTAATTAATTGTTTTTCCTTTTTTAAGTATGTTCACTATCATTGCAATTAAACACACTCATTTCAATTGTACTTCAATTTCCTAAGCTTTCATTGTAATTTAGTATATTCATTCAAAATACACTTGGAGTTGTTTTTAAGTTTAAGCAAATATCTATTTTTTATGCCACTCTGCTTGTGAGTGATCAATTACACGATAAGTGTTAGTGCCAATAATGAGTTCTGAAGTACTTCCTGAATTCCTGCTCAGAAGAGTGCATAGAAAGTTGATAATGATTGTTTGTTCGACATAAGGGAACATGCACAGCTGAGTAGCATGCTTCCTGAGAGTATACTTTTTCATACCTCAAGAAAATACACTTATGTACTTACTTTCAAAAAAGTATATTTAACTCTATGTCCACAAAATATATTTAAAGTATACTTTCAAAAACGCATTTAAATAAATAGCATATTACCCAGTATCTGCAGCTAAAGTTTTGATTGATAATATGTTGTTCTTCGTATTTTGCTTCGTCAAATGTTTTGATGTTCATTATCCAACTGAATAATGTTGTACTTTTAATTACACATTACATATTAAACATAAAATGTGTTTTTATGTTGATTTATCACCGTAATGTGAACAACTAAAGTGTGAAATGCCGCTGGTGCAAAATTATAAAAAAGGTTACTTGTAAATTGTTGATCCAGCCGCAACTGCTATGTAAATAGCGTGTTAACATTGGCTGAGAAGATGCCTTTGTCAATCAAGTTAACCTTTACATGGCTAATTACAATAGCTAATCTGGTTATTGAGTATTTGTGAAAGTATACTTGAAACACATTATAAATAAACTTTTTTTGTAAAGAAAATACAGGAATTATAATTCAAATACCATTTTAGTATACTTCTAATTTATGAGAAATATACATAAAATGTACTTAAGGTGTATTCAAAGTCTATTTGTTTGCTCTTTATCTAATATAATTAGAACATACTTTAGAAGAAAAAAATATATTATAATTGAGCTAATTTTATATGTATTTAATATACTTAAATGCTAATAAAATAAAAAATACAATTGACATTAAATGCATTAAATGTATTTAAAACTGTTACAAATGAGATAATTTTAAATATACTTAAGTATATGTATCACAAATATATTTCAATATATACTGAACAAAAATATTTACTCAACGTGTAAAGTGATGGTCACATGTTTCATGAGCTGAAATAAAAGATCCCAGAAATCCTACATACACACAAAAAGCTTTTTAATAATTATACACATTTGTTTACATCCCTGTTAGTGAGCATTTCTTATTTGCCAAGATAATCCATCCACCTGACAGATGTGGCATATCAAGAAGCTAATTAAACAGCATGATTATTACACAGGTGCACCTTGTGCTGGGGACAATAAAGAGCCACTCTAAAAAGTGCAGTTTTGTATCACAGCACGATGCCACAGATCTGAGAAAAACACATTCTGATTGGCTGGGCCCTGGCTTCCCAGTGGGTGAGCCTGGCTCCCAAGTGGGTAGGCCTATGCCCTCCCAGGCCCACACATGGCTGCGCCCCTGCCTAGTCATGTGAAATCCATAGATTAGGGCCTAATGAATTTATTTATATTGACTGATTCCTTATATGAACTGTAACTCAGTAAAATCTTTGAAATTGTTGCATGTTGCTTTTATATT